>NC_136067.1:13730064-14355689 GCF_964261635.1 Lissotriton helveticus | reverse complement strand
AGCTAGCAGATACTTGACCATAGGACCCCAGATGTCATTGGGTCTGTTGGGAATCGAAAGCGTTTCAGCGAAAGTTGCATATTGTTCCTGGGAGTGGGTCATGTCTGCAATCCAATCCTTAAACTTCGGGGCCCTGCCACGCCCCCATCTACACGCAACGCGCCGTTTTAAGAGAAGCAGAGCTATGTCCAAGAATTTCCTGCAAATCTTCGGGATGTGTTGTGTTTGCGCCAAAAGCATCAGTAACGGATCAGGATTTATGGATTCCCCAACCATTGATTCAAGGACTCCATGCACCTCTTGCCAGTAGGCATGGACCAGGGGACATTCCCAGGCGAGGTGTAGGAACCCAGCGCCCTCCGCACGGCAGCGTTCACATCTATCATCACTGGACAGACGGAACTTGCATTTTTTGGCCGGTGTATAGTACAGTCGCTGCAAGAACTTAAAGTGGATCATCTTGAGCCTACTGCTGGCCGATATCCGAGCCGTAAGGTTACAGCAGTATAGCCATTGTTCATCAGTGACCTCTGTTGCCAGGTCAGTTGCCCAATGCATTCGGGCTGAGCTCTCCGGGTCCGGGCCGCACGCCCTGACGTGGCGGTACATGCCCGACACCAGATGTGAACCATCCTGCGAGCATAACAGCAAGTGCAGTGGAAATAGGACATCAGGTTCATTGGGAAAGTCAGGCAGAATTTCCTTCATCCCCTGGCGCAATCGCATGTAGTAGAACATATCTAGTGGAGTAGGATCGTAAGAAGTAAAAAACAGATCTGCTGATTTGAACCGGCCATTGGCGAAGAGATAACCCCAGCTGGTGACTCGGAGGCTCCGACAGAGCAATCGAAAGCCATGTTCCTGTAGGAGTTCGAGCTTAGGATGATATGCCAGTGGTAACCGAGGTGAATACGGCAAAGTACATTCCAGCCTCTTAGCCAATCGGCGCCAGGCATCTATAGTGCATGTGACGGAGGTGTGTGGTGTTTCTATGGACGTCACTGGGCAATGTAGTAGCCCATTGAGGGGAAGGGGGTTCACGATCCAGTCCTCAATTGCCAATTGAGGCATAAACGGTGTGGGGACCATCCAGTGATAGGCGTAATGCGCTTGAGCACAGAGATAGTAAGCCTCGAAATCGGGTACATCGAAGCCCCCCTTATCATATGGTTGAATCAACATTGACCATCGCAGTCGTGGATGCTTACCCCCCCCAGAATAGACGACACAGCTCCGTCTTTAAAGTTTTGAAGAAAAAAGCACCCGGGTAGTAAGGGATAGTAAGGAAAAGATACAGAAATCGGGGCAGCACCACCATTTTAATAAGTGATGCCCTTCCCGCCATGGAAAGGGGGAGGGAGATCCAACGATCGACCGATTCGGTGAGCTTCATAACCGCAGTACCATAGTTCAGCTGCAAAGTTTTGTCTATGTCACGTGAGATTTTGATACTTAGGTAGCGCAAGTCCGATCGACACCATTCTAAAGGAAAATCAAGTTGGAAATCCGCCACAGCGTCCATAAGGGGGTAAAATTGTGACCTAGCCCAGTTTATGTGCACTCCAGACATTCTACCGAAGACAACAAATTCCCTAAGCAAGGGGTTTAAGTTTTGCGACGGATCTTTGACAAATAGCGTCATGTCGTCCGCATATAGCGACACATTGATCTGTCGTTGGAAGCATCGAACTGCGCCCTCTCAGTGCAGCTGACGAAGCCTACAAGCCAGTGGTTCAATGGCTATCGCGAATAGGAGTGGGGACAGCCGGCAACCCTGTCGGGTGCCCCTTGTGATTGCAATGGAGGGAGAAAGGCGGCCATTAATCAGGACTTTCGCCGTTGGATGCGTATACAGCAATTGGACCCAGGCGATAAATAATTTAGGGAACCCCATACGTGCCAGGACGGCGAATAGGTATGGCCATTCGACAGAATCGAAGGCCTCAGTGGCATCCAAAAAAAACGCTGCAACTGGGAGATCAGGGTGCACTTCGCGAAGCAGAGAGAATAATGTGCGTAGGTTATGGGAGGTGGAACGACCAGGGACAAAGCCAGATTGGTCAGGCAATACGATCCGGGTCATCAGAAGGGAGTCGCCAGGATTTTAACATCGCAATTCAAGAGCGAAAGCGGACGGTAAGAATCGCAGGCGCTGGAACTCTTGCCAGGCTTCAGTAGTGAGGTAATCACGACTTCACGCATTGAATGGGGAAGGATCCAGTCATCCAGAGACTCCTCGAAGACCTCGCGGAGGACAGGGGCCATAATGTCTATATACGCTTTGTAAAACTCTGCTGGGATCCCGTCTAGTCCGGGTGCTTTACCATTTTTAAGTGACACAGCTTCTCTGATTTCGTCCAATTCGAAAGGAGCGGCAAGGAAAGCCCTGTCACCGTCACTGAGCCAGCAAAGAGCTACATCACCAAGGAAGTCTTCATACGACACGTCCGTGGTCGTGGCAGTGGTATACAGCGCTTGGTAGTGGGACTTAAAAGCAGCTAAAATATCATCTGTGGCTCTGACTGTTTGACCCTGTCCTCCTACAACCTCTAGAATTGTATTATGGCTGTGCGGGGCACGTGTTAGCACTGCTAGGGCCTTGCCAGGTCCGGACAACGCGTCGAGCAGAACACAAGCAGAAGGGCCCCACGCACAACTCGTGGAGTGTGGAGGGCTGATCTTCGGTGCAGGTGGAGCTTGGATTCGGGGTTTCTCAGTCCCCAGTGCACAGCTTTGAGGATGCCTCAGGAGCTGCACAGTTAGCAGGTTGCAGGCTTTTCAAGATGTCTGGTCCCACGTGTCTCGTCGCCTCCACGGATCTCAGCTATGCTGCAGACGTGAAGAGAGGGTCAGAGAGTTCTGGAAGTCTGGGTCTTGTCAGGCTCTGTGCTCGGGTTCCGGCGGGATTGTTGACAAAGCAAGCTGTTGATTTGCTGGATGGTGCCAGGTTGACCAGGGTGGTCACTCCTTGGCCACAAGGGAGATTCTTCAGTCTTCAGCTTCAGCAGAACGTCGAAGGTCCAGAGTTTCGTTTCAAGTTTCCGTTTGTGATGAAATCTAAAGTCCAAGGACACAGCTCCTACCTTTATACGGCTAAAAGGGGCTGGACTGGTTGCTAGGTCCCTCCTATGGGTGGGACCGGGAAGGGGGGTGTTAACACCCCCTTTCCTTTGTCCAGTTTCATGCCAGAGATGGGGCTGGAGTGCCCCAGCAATCGGTCAATCTATTCAGCCCTCCCTGTCCCAATACACAAAGTCCTGTCTGGGGTGGTGCTCGCACCTCTCCAGGCAGGAAACCTATTGTCCAAACCTCCGTGACTGGAAGGACTCCCAGCAGCAGGAGGTCAGACTTGTGTCTGTGGCAGCAGTGTCCATTTTGTGACGCTGGGGCTCCGGTTAACTTTAACCGGGATAGTCAGCAACAACATGTCTTCTCCCTCTAGAAGGGTGGAATGCTACCCCCGTCGCCAGAATTGGCGAGGGGGTAGTATTCCAAAGCGTATGACACCTTACACGACATGTTTTGATAAAGCCAAACCAGAGTTAGGATTCAACCGCGAGGATTATAATGCAGAGTATATGGTATGGCAATATCATAGAACAGCTATAAGGACATATCTCCGAAAGCTGCAGACAGGCTCAGCTCATGCTAGAGCACCATCTCACATAAAACAAAGCACTCAGCCTCCAGGATTATTAAGGCCTGCCATAGGAGTGACTTATAGGTTACTGTGTGTCTATATATGAGGTTAGATATAGGAATACTATACCTAAGCAAGGGGTGATTACACGACCTTGCCCCAGCTGAGTGATCAGCCAGTTGTCAGTTTGAGTGGCCAGCCAGGGGTGGCATAATACATGCTGCAGCCCCTGGTAGGCCTTGGTTACACCTATGCCCGGAGTACCTAGGGTACACTTCTACAGGGGCTGACAAGGTGAACCAATTGCCAATTGTGGTTGTACCTAGGGTACATGGTGTGAATTTAGAGAGAGTGCATCTGGGCTGTGGGTCTGTTTAGCAGGCTCACAGCCAAGTCGAAAACCAGTAAAGCAAAAACAAAAAGTGGGGGTGACCATAGGAAGCAGACCCTACTCTCCTACAGCCATGTCCAAATATAACGTGCAAAAATATCTAATTTCACCATTGTAGAAGGATGAGCACTGAACAAAAGCTTGGTGCAAGAGAAAGGTGCCTTAATCAAAACTGTCAAACAATTGCTTTTTGTGTTTGAAATTAGTCGAAACCGTGGGCGGTTTTCCTTAGAACTGTTCTAGATTCACTTTAATAATTCATGCATCTGAGGATCGAGGAACAGTGCAGTATGAGTTACACAATTAAGTTATGTCCTTACCTCTTCCTATCTACCAAGTGGGTGGGTGTCCTATAGCTTCTTTTCTTAATTTGCCCTGTCTCGTCAGGCCCTACTTGGGCTCAACATACACCTTCGTCTCCTGAGTCCAGTCTCTGGTACTGGGGGGTTTGTATGGACTGTAGTTGCGCGTCCGCATCTACTAGTTCTTCAGCGCTGGTACTTCTGTTTCAATGACCAGTTTTCTCTAGGTGTGTTTTACTTCCAGTTGTCATGTATAGGACACCAAGGCATACAAGTACCGCTGAACCCATTGTTCAGTTGATTCTCAAATTGTTTGTACCAGAGCGTCCATCACCAGCACTCTTTTTTTTCTTTCAACAGCCATACAAAATAAAAATCATCGTATATCCTAGCACTCTTGTCATACTGTTGGGAATCTCACTTGGAATTGGTGGATGTGGTAGCTAATAAATAACACATTTTCCTTTGAGTGTACAATGTTTGGACTGAATGAGTAACTATAAATCCAGGCAACTAGTTTTTTAGGTCTCGCCTGTCGATGCGCATGCGCATCGAGCTTGCGAGCCTATTGCGGCTTAAACAACCTTTAACTAAGAAGCAAGGAATCGTGGCGATTCCTTGCAGTGCCCGTGACTTTTAAGCTCAATGCGCATGTGCATTGAGCTTAAAAGCGCGTGCACAGCCGCAATCGCCATCTGTTCCCTCACCCGCATTCCTCCGACACCTTTTGAAGTGAAGCTTAGCTTCACTTCAAAGGCCCCGGCTTCTTCACACCCACATGCCGCTCTCCCCGCTCCGCCCCCTCCCCTGCCCGCCTTGTGCATTTCTCCTACACCCCCTCCCCACAGCAATGCCCTCCGTCTGTTTTACAATCCACATGCCGCTCTCCCCGCTCCAGCCCCTCCCCTGCCCGCCTTGTGCATTTCTCCTACACCCCCTCCCCACAGCAATGCCCTCCGTCTGTTTTACAATTTCCCTCTCCATTTACTTACACAAATGGAAATGCGATAGGTCTCGCAATAGAATAGTTAGACATTTTTCTTGTTGTGTGCTATTTCTTTTGAACTATGTTAACTGAATCTTTATTCCTTCACTCTAAACAGTCTGTCTGAAAGATCTTTGCCTACTAGTTCGATCAGACTCCCTTCAATGGGTTCGAGTGTTGCCAGTTTTATTCTCAGAAGTCCCGCTTGCTTATCCATTTAACTCCCATGACTGACTTTATTGGAAGTTCAAATAGCAAGCCTCAATGTCAGGGGTCTTTTGCGAGCCTATTGCCTCTCTCCATTTACTTACACAAATCGCGCAGATACCCCAAGCAGCAGTGCCCGCACTACCAATCCTTCTGTTATGCCACATCTCTCAGCTTACAGATTCCTTCGCTCTTTCTTTTACTCTCCACGTTTCTGCCTCTTTCACTCTCTCTTCCAACTCTCTCCCCCCTCTCCATTTACTTACACAAATCTCGCAGATACCCCAAGCAGCAGTGCTCGCACTACCAATCCTTCTGTTATGCCACATCTCTCAGCTTACATATTCCTTCGCTCTTTCTTTTACTCTCCACGTTTCTGCCTCTTTCACTCTCTCTTCCAACTCTCTCCCCCCTCTCCATTTACTTACACAAATCTCGCAGAAACCCTAAGCAGCAGTGCCCGCACTACCAATCCTTCTGTTATGCCACATCTCTCAGCTTACAGATTCCTTCGCTCTTTCTTTTACTCTCCAAGTTTCTGCCTCTTTCACTCTCTCTTCCAACTCTCTCCCCCCTCTCCATTTACTTACACAAATCGCGCAGATACCCCAAGCAGCAGTGCCCGCACTACCAATCCTTCTGTTATGCCACATCTCTCAGCTTACATATTCCTTCGCTCTTTCTTTTACTCTCCACGTTTCTGCCTCTTTCACTCTCTCTTCCAAATCTCTCCCCCCTCTCCATTTACTTACACAAATCTCGCAGATACCCCAAGCAGCAGTGCCCGCACTACCAATCCTTCTGTTATGCCACATCTCTCAGCTTACATATTCCTTCGCTCTTTCTTTTACTCTCCACGTTTCTGCCTCTTTCACTCTCTTCCAACTCTCTCCCCCTCTCCATTTACTTACACAAATCTCGCAGATACCCCAAGCAGCAGTGCCCGCACTACCAATCCTTCTGTTATGCCACATCTCTCAGCTTACATATTCCTTCGCTCTTTCTTTTACTCTCCACGTTTCTGCCTCTTTCACTCTCTTCCAACTCTCTCCCCCCTCTCCATTTACTTACACAAATCTCGCAGATACCCCAAGCAGCAGTACCCGCACTACCAATCCTTCTGTTATGCCACATCTCTCAGCTTACAGATTCCTTCGCTCTTTCTTTTACTCTCCACGTTTATGCCTCTTTCACTCTCTTCCAACTCTCTCCCCCCTCTCCATTTACTTACACAAATCTCGCAGAAACCCCAAGCAGCAGTGCCCGCACTACCAATCCTTCTGTTATGCCACATCTCTCAGCTTACAGATTCCTTCGCTCTTTCTTTTACTCTCCACGTTTATGCCTCTTTCACTCTCTTCCAACTCTCTTCCCCCTCTCCATTTACTTACACAAATCTCGCAGAAACCCCAAGCAGCAGTGCCCGCACTACCAATCCTTCTGTTATGCCACATCTCTCAGCTTACAGATTCCTTCGCTCTTTCTTTTACTCTCCACGTTTCTGCCTCTTTCACTCTCTCTTCCAACTCTCTCCCCCTCTCCATTTACTTACACAAATCTCGCAGATACCCCAAGCAGCAGTGCCCGCACTACCAATCCTTCTGTTATGCCACATCTCTCAGCTTACATATTCCTTCGCTCTTTCTTTTACTCTCCACGTTTCTGCCTCTTTCACTCTCTCTTCCAACTCTCTCCCCCCTCTCAATTTACTTACACAATTCTCGCAGAAACCCTAAGCAGCAGTGCCCGCACTACCAATCCTTCTGTTATGCCACATCTCTCAGCTTACATATTCCTTCGCTCTTTCTTTTAACAACTATCCCGATTACACATTTCCCTCCCCTGTCCTGAGACCTAAAATCCTGCCCATTTTTATATACACTATCTTGAACCCCCCCCTCCACCGCCACCCACTGTCCCTAAAACTACCTCGACTCTGATGGCGCGAGATTACCAGTTTAGGATATTTCTAAGCACCATACTCACCTGGGCCCATAATCGTACACACCTTTAACATGGTAATCTATTTCTCCTGCCTATCAGGATTTTAATTATCTTATTATGATATGTACCGGTACAGCATAACTTACCAAAATCTATTCCACTTTTTATTCCTCTAATGGCGCCCGCAGAGGACAGCTGAAGCCCCCTGACAGACAGTGCAAACATTTCAAAAGCATCATCACAACAACTCACACTCACACCCAATGACACCCTCACCCCTCAGCCTCACACACCCTCACTCATCATCACCCTACCTAACACCCTCACACCCTCAATCACACTCTGACCATCACACACCATCACTCACTCACCAACACACCCTCAACCACAACTTCAACTCCATCTCACTCACAGACTCTCACTCACCCTCACACACCATCACTCAACATCACCACCTCACCCTCACACCCCCTCACACACCCTCACACACCCTCAACCCTCAGAAACACTCACCCTCAACATTCAAACTCGCACACCCTCACTCACCTTCACACCCTCACAACAATCACTCTCAGCCTCACTCACCAACACCTATCATGACACACTCTCACATCCCCTTACCCTCACCCCCTCATCCTCACACACACTCACACCCTCACTCATACTAAAACGGTCACACTCAATCACCCTCACACACCATCACACACCCGGACCATCACATCCACTAACGCTCACACCTTCCAAGTCCACCTTCAAACTACACCCTATAACTACAATACCACCCTACAACTCTACCCTCCAAATATAACTCCACCCTCCAACTACACACATAAATAGCGTTAGGCAACATTTATTTTAATAAATAAAAATCGGATAACACACTTGGAGCTATTCAAAACTTAAAACAATGCAACGCAAGGACAGTGCATCAATTAGTACACAAAAATGCTGAAAGAGATTGTAAAATAAAACCTTTTTTTAACATATAACATAAATGCACAAAAAATAGGGAAACATCTGAATACACAGCAAATACAACACGTTAAAAGTGGACAAAGCCATCAAAAGGACACCAATTCACAACATAAAGCACTTACTAAAGTAACGGAAAATAAACCATTAAACCATGCCGGAGTAATTCAAAAACACAAACAAAGTGCGTAATCACAAAAGCACGAGCCTTCACAGCCTAATTGCAATTCTGCAAAAAATACAATAAAGTATTCCACTCTAAGTAAGCAAAGGAATGTAAAAAATTCATTAAGGTATGCGAAACAATAAGGGAAAGAAGATGTCTACAAGCAACAACTTAAGTCCAATAATAAACGGTCTAATACAAAGACAAATGAATATAACAAATACACGTTCAAAAAATCATCAGTCACAAGATGGATGAACTTCCACATTGTTAGTACATCTGGTTATAGACAGTGACCATAAACATGCAAAGGTACACGGAACAAAGCTTACTTAACAAGGACCAGAACATTTATAACTGGCTTCTCACTAAAACTTTCAGGAAAACATCCCATCAGTAAGGATTAAAATTGACTTTTACGCAACTAGAACACAATATTTACATACCCTAAATTAAAAATATCACGAACATTATTACATACAATTACAAAATAGCAGTTTGTAAAAAGTTTAAATTATACACATTAAATAACAGTACATCTTATTTATACATAAATATACTCGAAACGAAATAGCCCTTCTAAGTCCTAAAATCATTTCATGTACGTAAAATAACGAACAGCAGCTACAAAATAATTAAATTAGAGTTGTCGCTAACATATACATTATATATCAACAAGAAAAACAATTAATTAAATTTAATTTACATAAATAAATGACAATAATTACAATCGCTAACAAAAAAGTTCTATATTTATATAAACACACTCCTAATAATTAATTACTTTGTACATACTATGGATACTACATTTAATTAGATAACAAAACACTTACAAATAATATCTTACCTGTCAAACGACGCAGCAACACCACACCAACAAGCACACGCCTTCCGCGCCCGAAGTTTCTCGATCTTCTGGGCATTTCCACCGTTGACGTAAGCAAATCGAAACGCTACGTCAAAAACGTAGCGCTCCGATTGGCTAAAAATAAACGTCAATCAAAAACAATATTTAACAATACAAAAAAAAACTAGAACGCTAACGTAGGTAGCGTCAAGGACACGCATTGCGTCCTCCATTTTACAATTATTCACTTACATACGGGAGTCAACAGACACTAAACACACACATAACACAACACATATTACAAAACACACACATTTACATTACATACAAAATACCACAAGGCACTCACTCTCACTCACCCTCAACCCCTCACCTTCACTCACACTCAACCCCTCACCCTCAATCACACTTACTCTCACTCACCCTCACTCACCCTCACTCACCCTCACCCTCACCCTCACTCACCCTCAACCCCTCACCCTCACTCACCCTCAACACCTCACCCTCACTCACCCTCAACCCCTCACCCTCACTCACCCTCACCCTCCCTCAACCCCTCACCCTCCCTCAACCCCTCACCCTCACTCACCCTCACTCTCCCTCACTCACCCTCACTCACCCTCACTCACCCTCAACCCCTCAGCCTCACTCACCCTCACTCACCCTCAACCCCTCACCCTCAACCCCTCACCCTCACTCACCCTCAACCCCTCACCCTCACTCACCCTCACCCTCAACCCCTCACCCTCACTCACCCTCACTCTCCCTCACTCACCCTCACTCACCCTCAACCCCTCAGCCTCACTCACCCTCAACCCCTCACCCTCAACCCCTCACCCTCAACCCCTCACCCTCAACCCCTCACCCTCACTCACCCTCACTCACCCTCACTCACCCTCAACCCCTCACCCTCAACCCCTCACCCACCCTCACTCACCCTCACTCACACTCACCCTCAACCCCTCACTCACACTCACCCTCAACCCCTCACTCACCCTCACTCACCCACCCTCACTCACCCTCACCCTCACTCACCCTCACTCACCCTCACTCACCCTCACCCTCACTCACCCTCACTCACCCTCACTCTCCCTCACTCACCCTCACTCACCCTCAACCCCTCACCCTCTCACCCTCACTCACCCTCACTCACCCTCACCCACCCTCCCTCAACCCTCACCCTCACTCACCCTCAATCCCTCACCCTCACCCACCCTCAACCCCTCACCCTCAACCCCTCACTCACCCTCACTCTTACTCACCCTCACTCACCCTCAACCCCTCACCCACCCTCACTCACCCTCCACCCCTCACCCTCACTCACCCTCCACCCCTCACCCTCACTCACCCTCAACCCCTCACCCTCACTCACCCTCAACCCCTCACCCTCACTCACCCTCACTCACCTTCACTCACCCTCAACCCCTCACCCTCACTCACCCTCACTCACCCACCCTCACCCTCACTCACCCTCAACCCCTCACCCTCACTCACCCTCAACCCCTCACCCTCACTCACCCTCAACCCCTCACCCTCACTCACCCTCAACCCCTCACCCTCAACACCTCACTCACCCTCACTCACACTCAGTCACCCTCACTCACCCTCAACCCCTCACCCTCACCCTCACTCACCCTCACTCACCCTCAACCCCTCACCCTCAATCACCCTCACCCTCACTCACCCTCAACCCCTCACCCTCACTCACCCTCAACCCTCACTCACCCTCAACCCTCACTCACACTCACTCACCCTCACTCACCCGCACCCTCACTCACCCGCACCCTCACTCACCCTCACTCACCCTCACCCTCACTCACCCTCACCCTCACTCACCCTCAATGCCTCACCCTCAACCCCTCACCCTCACTCACCCTCAACCCCTCACCCTCACCCTCACTCACCCTCAACCCTTCACCCTCACCCTCACTCACCCTCAACCCTTCACCCTCAACCCCTCACTCACCCTCAACCCTTCACCCTCAACCCCTCACTCACCCTCACTCTCACTCACCCTCACTCACCCTCAACCCCTCACCCTCAATCACCCTCACCCTCACTCACCCTCAACCCCTCACCCTCACCCTCACCCTCAATCACCCTCACTCACCCTCAACCCTCACTCACCCTCACTCACCCTCACTCACCCTCACTCACCCTCACCCACCCTCACTCACCCTCACTCACCCTCACTCACCCTCACCCTCACTCACCCTCAACCCCTCACCCTCAATCACCCTCACCCTCACTCACCCTCAACCCCTCACCCTCACCCCCTCACCCTCACCCTCAATCACCCTCAACCCTTCACCCTCAACCCCTCACTCACCCTCACTCTCACTCACCCTCACTCACCCTCAACCCCTCAGCCTCACCCTCACCCTCCCTCAACCCCTCACCCTCACTCACCCTCACCCTCACTTACCCTCAACCACTCACCCTCACTTACCCTCACCCTCACTCACCCTCACCCTCACTCACCCTCAACTCCTCACCCTCACTCACCCTCAACACCTCACCCTCACTCACCCTCAACCCCTCACCCTCACTCACCCTCAACCCCTCACCCTCAACACCTCATTCACCCTCACTCTCTCACCCTCACCCTCACTCACCCTCAACCCCTCACCCTCACCTTCACCCTTTCACCCTCAACCCCTCACCCTCACTCACCCTCAACCCCTCACCCACCCTCAATCCCTCACCCTCACTCACCCTCAACCCCTCACCCTCACTCACCCTCACTCACACTCACTCACACTCACTCACCCTCACTCACCCTCACCCTCACTCACCCTCACCCTCACTCACCCTCACTCACCCTCACTCACCCTCACTCACTCACCCTCACTCACCCTCACTCACCCTCACTCACCCTCACTCACCCTCACTCACCCTCACTCACCCTCACTCACCCTCACTCACCCTCACTCACCCTCACTCACCCTCAATGCCTCACCCTCAACCCTTCACCCTCACCCTCACCCTCACTCACCCTCAACACTTCACCCTCACCCTCACCCTCACTCACCCTCAACACTTCACCCTCAACCCCTCACTCTCACTCACCCTCACTCACCCTCAACCCCTCACTCACCCTCACTCACCCTCACCCTCACTTACCCTCAACCCCTCACTCACCCTCACTCACCCTCACTCACCCTCAACCCCTCACACTCACTCACCCTCACTCACCCTCAACTCCTCACCCTCAACACCTCACCCTCACCCTCCCTCACCCTCAACCTCAACCCCTCACCCTCACTCACCCTCACAACACATATTGTGTTACAATAGGTGTCACATTTGCGAAAGATAAAACTATCTAGGGATGTAGCATAACGACCAGAGCTGCCATATAAGTAACGTAAATACAAAACATGTTGCATTCCAAATGCTATAGGTGTCACATTTGCAAAAGTTATAACTATTGGCATTGTAAATGACAAAGCCATCAATTTAGCAATTTTAACAACGAAAAAATTAATAAATTATGTCATTTACAAGACCAATAACTAAAACTTTTCTAATGCGAGGCCTATTGCATTCCAACCCCACTCATCCACGCAACGCCACTCACACACGCAACGCCACTCACACACGCAACGCCACTCACACACGCAACGCCACTCACACACGCAACGCCACTCACACACGCAACGCCACTCACACACGCAACGCCACTCACACACGCAACGCCACTCACACACGCAACGCCACTCACACACGCAACGCCACTCACACACGCAACGCCACTCACACACGCAACGCCACACACACACGCAACGCCACTCACACACGCAACGCCACTCACACACGCCACTCATCCACGCAACACCACTCATCCATTTGCAAAACGAAAAATGTCAAACTCTTCTATTGCGAGACCTATTGTATTTTCAATGCTTGTTTTCTAGTATGTTTCCTTAGTATGTTGGTATTCCATGGTCAAAATAAGTGAAATCTGAATAAGGTTTCTAGTTGCAAATATTGTATTTATTTGAAGCTTATAAAGCGCGCAGCTACCCCCAACGGGGGTGTCCCGGCGCTACGGACAAGGTGCAGTAACTAGCGAACTAGCAAGTTGGAGAACAACCAGGTTTTTAAGTTGCGCTTGAACAGGCATTCAGATTCAGTCATACGAAGGGCGAGTGGCAGGCTGTTCCAAGATTTAGCAGTGATAACAGCAAAAGCTCTACCCCCCCATTCTGGAGCGGCGAAAACGGGGAGGGCGAAGGAGAAAGAAGATTCGATCTAGGTGCTCGATTTGACTGGGCAAGCTTGAGCCTGGATCTGAGATATGCAGGACCTTGACCTTTTAGCGCCCTGAAAGCCAGGACCAAGGATTTGAACTGGATGTGGCTCGTCACAGGCAGCCAGTGTAGCTTCTGCAGATGAGGGGCTTATTGAGTGAAGATAAGGGATGTTCCATATCCACCTTGCTGCAGTATTCCTTACCTTACATTAGAATACAGCCCAGGCATCAGATTTGATCCAGAAGTTTTTTGTGAGTAGTTCCCTTGCTTGCCAGTAGGTGGTGTTTGGCTACATGGGGCGCCGTCCGCGCTGGAAATAAGTTGCACAGTACCTATGTAGGCGCCACCCCTGCTTGTCCACATCAGTGCTATTGCCGCACCATGCACGCCAAGGCTTTGAATGAGCGTTACCTCACGGCTTGACACACGACGCAGCAATGTTCTTGACCTTGCTCGAGAGTAAGGTTCAGAGATGGATTGCTGTTAGAAATGGGATTTCTGGCTAGCTGAGACTTGCGCCAAAGCGAGGCAGAAACCAACACTCTAGTCAGGATAAGGGGGTTACACTTCTAAAATAAGCACTGCTCACCCCCTTGGTAGCTTGGCACAAGCAACTAGGCTTATCTTAGAGGCAGTGTGTAAAGTATTTGCACATAACCTACAGTGTACGCACTACAGAAGGACACCACACCAGTTTTAGAAAAATATCCAATTTTTATATACTTAAGACCAGACCAAAATACGATAAAAATCCACAATACTATACTTCAAAATCTTCACTTATCAAAATATGCTTTAAAAATAGTTCCTTGATGTCGATAGCTCCCCAGGGCTACCACTGCGTTGTGAACAACAAATCCAAAACCAGTTCTGGCTGACTGCTGGGTCGCAGGACAACTACGGTGTCAGGAAGACCCACCAGCGCTTTACCACTATTCAGCAGTGCGAAAAGCGTACAGAAACGTTATACCAGCAAAAACAGAGTCCAAACTAAGGGGAGAAAGCAAAAATGCAGGGAAACACGCTAAAAGATGCCAAGTCTAACAATCGCAGAGCCACTCCAAGTGCCAATGTCACAGTTGAGGTAATCTGGAAAATCGGTAAGTCACATCAATGCAAGAAGCCGAAGAGATCTTCAACTTCACCACGTACGTCTGTCATCCGATGAGACGAGGGAGCATTGGCACTCGAGGCCTAGCTCTGTGGTGGAGCCTGCACGTTGGCCGTCTCTGCGCCATCCAGAGCTTCCAGGAGCTGGAGCTACCCCGCCCAATTACTCATTTCATAAGACCATGCACCTCATATGTGCGTTGCTTCCTAGCTGGATTGTCTTTGAGTCCTGCAGGTTTGGGAGGGGCCCCTACTGGTCTTCTGCCGGTGAGTTTGCCCTTTGCACCAGTAGGGCCTCTTGAATCCGTTGATGGATCCGGATTGATGCCGGTCGAGCCACTCAAACTTCCCCGGCGCCTGCTCCATTGCAGATGCCATCCCCATTGTCATCTTTTACTCCAACACTGAGCCAGACTGGTGGTGTCCGGCGCTGACTGGAGGGAGGGAGAAAAACACACCTCATGGCGGAGACAGTGCCTTATTCACATGAAAAGCCTGAATTGAGAGATGTATGGGAGGGTCTGCAGACCCTTATAGATACCAGTCAGAAGAGACGGAGGACAACTGGTACGAGTATCTGACGGATGCCAGTGGACTGGACACCTCCTCCGACACTGGCCTGGTCTCTTTCCCCTACTGTGCCTCTGGAGAAAGGTGCCTCTTTTGCAGTGGTGGTGCGAAGGCAGCTGAGGTCCTGGACCTTGCGCTGCCCTCTGTGGCAGTCAAGAATCTCTCGAAGTTCTTCAACCAGGAGTTGCCTCCATAGAACCATTACTCCCCTTTAATGAAGCCTTTACGGATATCATACTCTGGGCCAGGTCCAAGTTTTGCACAGGGGCTCTTGGGCATGGGGCAATGGCCATCACCATGGCCCTCCCAGAGGACCCCAGATTCCTCACCCAGAACCCTACTCCGGAGAGCTTTTTGGTCCAGGCCCCTACCTCCAAAGTTCACCCCGGTGCATTCCCTTCCACTCCACTGGACAGGGAATCCAAAAGGCTGGATACCTTTGGGTAGAGTATGTTCTCTTCTGCTAGCCTGGTACTGCAGTCTGTGTACCCAGTGTTCCTCTTGGGCCGATATTACACCGCCTGGGAATCTGTTGCGCGAGTGCTGAACATGTTGAACACCTGCAGTGTTTTGCACAAGGTCTGACTGAAGGCCACAAGGCCTTCAGCCAGGCCCTGTGGTCTTTCCACTGCCTGTGGCGGAGGGCCATGCACAGTAGGTGTCTGCCACTTCAGGAGGGTTGGGTAAAGCGATCAATCCCTCGCTGTGAACAGCTCAATTAGTTTAGGACATTAGGAGCACAACATACATGGAAGGGGATATAGGTTTAATCCCCAATACAGTTAAAAACAAAGCGTGGGTACAGAAGGCAAGATTAAAGCATTTGAAGTAAGAATGACAGACCAGGATCTCAGTGTAAAGATTTACTCAAATATTTAAGTATAGAAATGCATGAGCTTGTCACACATACCAGTCAATAAAGAATTCAGCAGAGAACTCAGTAACGTTCTAATGTAAATCTGGCATCGTTCCGCCTTCTAGGAATGGGGAAAGGTCTTCTAACTTGGGGAAACCACGCTCTTATATAGTGTTTCACAAAGCTTCACACATTTACTGCATCGCACATGGTTCACGTCCTCTTAACCGATGGGAGACAAGCTGGTGAGCGAGAGTTGGGCCAGGGTACGTTCAAGGGTTCTCTCACTATTCTCCTAGATGGACTCTGCATCGGTTCTCTGCAGGTGGAATGTTCCATGGAATGTTATTCAGTCTGGGGCAGTCTCTGTCCTTGGGTAAGCGCACTCTGGCCACCACCTGAAGATCAGTCTCTCGTCCAGGGAAGTCTACGAATCCTTTATTATGATTGAGTATAAAGCAGTGGCTTGGGTCGCATTTGACTGCAGCCTCACTGTGAAAGTGGACAAGGCCCAAGTTCTTACTTTAGCTAGCGCCAAAATCATTGACACTTTACCAATCTGCTCTCACAAAGAGGATTGAAAGGGGTGCGGGTCGGTATAACCCGCTTTAAAAGAAATTAGTGATTGTAAATGTCATTTGTTTTAAGATACATGTTTAAAACACAAGTTTAAAAAAAATGAACGTAGTAAAACAGTTTACATATAGATATTATTAGATGGATATAAACATGTATACATAATATATACAAAAACATATACGTACATGTTTAAGCTTAGCGGGATGGAAAAGTACTCCTGATTTGGTGACTTTATGTACTCACCGGTGATGCAATGAACCACAACATACTTGCATCTGGCTCCAGCCTCAGTTTGTGGGACTGTAGGGAAACGCTGGGAGCTGATGTCACCTGCGCCCTTGAGTCTATACTTTTAAAGGTCTGGAGCAGGATAGCGTTGTGAGAAAGTGCCATCTTTCTTGCAATGGTATGCCCCCACTTTTTGCTGAACTGCTGATGTGCTTTGACTGAGTGTGCCCTGGGCTCCTGCCAACCAGGTACCAAGGGCCTGTGTTCCTTCCCTAAAACTGTATTGAACCTAAAACCCAATTGGTATCTCTGGCCACCTATCGGCCCCTAGTAAATGGTACCCTAGGTACCCAGGGCCTGGTGACCAGAGAAGACCCCTAAGGGCTGCAGCACTTATTGTGCCACCCTTAGGGGCCCTGTACCCGGACAACCACACACTGCTTTTGCAGGCTGAGTATCTAAGTACAGAACTAAACAGTCGACATTTCACACATGCTTGTGTGCCATGCTCACAGAACCCACTGCCCTGGCATACTTCAGTCACCCCTCTAGCTGGGTGCCCTATGCCAGTGGTGTGGGCACAGGTGCATGAGCCCTGTGCCCCTACAGTACCCAGAGCCATTCCTGGGCACTGTAAGTGCAGTGATGCCATTAAGAGTATATGGTGCTGGTAGGTTGTCACTACGAACTCCACAGCACCATAATGGCTACACTGAAGACTGACTTTGTTACCAAACGTCTCAGCACTGTAAACCCGCACTAATGCCAGTGTGGGATTTAATGTAAAATGCACCACAGAGGGCATCTTAGAGATGTCCCTGAAACGTAACCTACAATCCACGTCTGGGCTGCAGAGGCTGCCTCACAGCAGACATGTTGCTGGACCCGTGGGTGGAGAGCCCCCTGCTCTCCTGGGCCTGTAACAATGTACATCCTGGGCGAGGTGTTAGGCCTCCTCCCCCAGGATGGGCAGGGGGAAGCTTCAAATGCATGCCGCCTCTGTGAGCTTCTCGAGACCATTTGCTGTACTCAGCAACTGGCCCCCACCAGTTCTAACCCTCACTCTGGAGGGAAACCCTACGTCAGGAAGGGGGGTGTGCCAGCCTGTGCCAACCCCACCCCTCAGGTGGGAGAAGCGAGGTGAAGCACAACCCGAGCTCCGGCCATCTTGAAGATGGGGAGCCCTGTGCTATCACAGCTAGGCTCCTGCCCCCTCCCACAGGAAAGGAGCAGGCTAGGGGGGTGTACCTGCCCTTCCCTACCTGTAACGCCCCTAAATTTAGTATTTAGAGGCACCCTGAACCTTCCTTCCTCAGATCCCGAAAAGAAGAAAGAAGATCAAGAAGACCACCCGCCGAGCAGCAGCTGCCCACAGGACGACACCAACTGACTTGGCCCCAGCCCTACCGGCCTGTCGATCCTGGAACCTGCTCCTGCCTAATCCCGGCGACACCTGCGGAGAGCAACCTTGGGACACCCGGAGGACCTGCCTGCCTTGACCCTCTTAAACACTGGGACTCCCATAAGCAGAGGCTCTGCTTCAACAACCCTACTCCTGGTGCCAGCCAGGAAGTACAAAACCAACCCACTCGGGATAGCGTCCCCTAGCCCTGGAGAGGGATAGCGTCCCCTAGCCCTGGAGAGGGATAGCGCCACCTAGCCCTGGAGAGGAAAAGCGCCACCTAGCCCTGGAGAGGGATAGCGCCACCTAGCCCTGGAGAGGGATAGCGCCACCTAGCCCTGGATCGGGATAGCGCCACCTAGCCCTGGATCGGGATAGCGCCACCTAGCCCTGGATCGGGATAGGGCCACCTAGCCCTGGATCGGGATAGGGCCACCTAGCCCTGGAGCGGCATAGCGCCACCTAGCCCTGGAGCGGCATAGCGCCACCTAGCCCTGGAGCGGGATAGCGCCACCTAGCTCTGGAGCGCCACCTAGCTCTGGAGCGCCACCTAGCTCTGGAGCGCCACCTAGCTCTGGAGCGCCACCTAGCTCTGGAGTGCCACCTAGCTCTGTAGCCCCACCTAGCTCTGGAGCAGGATAGCACCACCGAGTTCTGGAGCTTCCACAGCACTGGATGAAAGAGAGTACAGTCTCTTGCCTGGGAGAGGTTCATGGGAGGAATCTGTGGGTTCCAAGAGGGAGCATTAAAATAAGTAAGCGAGGAGAGAAGTGTTCAGGTATCCTGCACATGGGCAGAGACTACATTTCTATGGATTATTTGGACACCTGTCATGGCGGCGTCTTTCTCCTCCTTTGTACCTTCGATTCAAAGTGACTTTCAGATGATGAGTGAAGAGGGTGCTGTATACAAAGCATTGCTGGCCCATAAGGCGTCTGAACACGCACCCAGGATGCTGGCTACCGCTGAGGCTTTCAGGAAGATTCTGCACTTTAAACTCTGTACATTTAATCAGATGACTGATCCCAGCGCTGATTTCGAGCTTCGACAGAGCGGTCCATTAACGAACAGGATACTACTTCCGCCTCTAGACTGGAATGGGGAGTCTATCTGGGCGTGCAGGGGTGCATAGCTTCATACAGAATATAAGCTTGAAAGTAGAAGTGTAATTTTTAGTCAAATGATCCTTTAAGTGACTGGTTTAGTTTAATATGCTTTGTGAATGAATGTGTTTTGCAAGACATAATTATCAGAAACAGAAATGTATGTAATTGAAATGTGTTCCAAGATCCAGTACTTGCATTGAGATATTCTTTTTTTGAATAAGAAAATCTCGACTGTGGTGATTTAAGGGTTCAGGTAACTTTACTCCTTTTAGAATGGGACTTCAACGAGTGTCTTGAGGAGATGAGTTTCTTCATGAACTCCAAGCACGCCAGCTCTTGGGTTCAGGGACTAATCCGTGGACCTGGCTGATCCCATGGTCTCCATGCTCCTGCGTAACTGCACTTAGATGTTTTGTCAAGTGTAGACTTGCATATTTAGTATGAACCAAAATAGATCACATTAACAAGAATTTTCAATACTATCCGTTCTGTGCAGGAGTGAATATTGGTGGAGTTGGTTCTTACATCTATGACACGCCGCCTTCAACTCCACAGAGCCCATCATCTTTGAGCCCCGTCTTTGCACCATGTTCGTTCTCAAGATCTGAAAATACTTCATTAAAGCAAGCATCTAAAGGTGAGGATGATATGAAATGTGAGAAAATATGTGCCATCATGGATAAGTGTAAAGTTCTGTATGTACATAGTATTTCTATAGTGCAAGTGTAGCCCAAAGGCAGCGGAGAGTTGTACATGAGTTACTGTTGGACAAAAGCGATCTTCTAAATTTCCGTGGGACAGGGAAGTATAGTTCTCCAGTAATTACCTTTTTAAATATTCATGTTTTTGAATAGGAAATACTGACCATATCTGAAAGAGACTGTTAGTTATAGATTCCTTACCTTAGAATTTCCCACAGGTGTCAGACTGGATCTGGAGAATTTTTCTCCAAGCAGTTCCCCTGCACGTCGGTAGGTGGCGGCGGTCGACTCCACGTCCGTCGTTGTGGTCCCCGGGATGATGTCGCATTGTCTACTTAGACGTCGCCCCTGCGCGCTGACATCAGTTCTTTTTTTCCACGCCAGCGGAGCGCAGCTCCGAAGAGAGCTTACACCTTGTTAGACCTGGCACCATTGGCGTGGGTCTCCCTTCCATTTTTGCTGTTGCCTCATGTATTTTTGCTGGTGTTAGATGCTTTGGGCACTGTGCCACTGCTATCCAGTTCCACCGTGCAAGTGCTCCCCATTGTAAATTGATGTATGGATTAGTGATTGCATGTTTGGCTATTTGGTTTACTTGTCAGACCCTAGTCTAGTGCACTGAGTGTGCCAGGGCGTGTAAATCCAAATGCTGCTGGTGGGCCTGCAGCACTGGTTGTGCCACCCACAGAAGCAGCCTTGTAAAATGTGTCTAAGGGCTGCCATTGCAGAGCCTGTGTGCAGTATGGTACTGTCATGCTGACTGGGCAAGTGCACCCACTTACCAGTCCCTATGGCCTTCCCTTTTCTTCATATCAGTCACCCCTATGGTAGGCCCAAGGGCAGGGTGCATTGTAAGCATAAGTTAGGACAAACCCTCGTGTGTGTGGCATGTCCTAATAGTGAATTACAGCCATTTTAATTTCACTATTGCAAGGCTACCTGTTCTCCATAAGCCAGAATGGGCTGTTAGAATTGTTACATTTGTCCCTAACAGGTTCAGAGAACATGGTAGAAATTCAAGTTTATTATGCCTGAACTCAGAATAATGAAATACATCTTTTAGTGAAGTTTGTTTTAATATTCTGTGTTTGCAAATACCACTTTTAGAAAGTAGGTATTTGATTGTCTAACCATTCAAACCTGCCTCTGCTAAGTTGTGTATTCCTATGTCTGGTTTTGTGAGTGACCGGGCTGGGGAGTTCCAAGAGACAGGCTGAGTCACCTAGTGGTGAATAGAGAGATCTGCATCTAGATGGGAGGGAGGAGTTCACCTGAAGTCTGAATAGGGCTGTGCCTGCCTTCCACAATGCTGGCTCCACCCCCTGGGGAGAGACTGATGTCTCTGCCCTGCACAAGGGAGAAGGAGTCCTGTAAACAAAGTGCTTCAGGACTCTACTTGCCTTCCACAATGCTGGCTCCACCTCCTGTGGGGCGTCTGATGTACCTGCCCTGCACTGTGAAAGGAAAGGAGAAGTCTGGTAAACAGAGTGTCGAACCCTGCCAACTGACTCTCATTGCTCCACCATGGCCATGTCAACACGTGTACACAGTTGCTTCTCTTATCCCAGGTCCTACACATCCGACTTCAGTCTTTCCCAGTCTTCTGGCGATGAACCAACCGCAGAGCCTACACCCGGAGACCAGGCTGCTCCACTTATCAACAAGGCTCCTGAGTACAGTGAGTTCCAAAGTTTGACCATTTCCAGGGAATGTAGAGAAATCTTAGCCATGGCCAGGTCGGACTGTACTAACAAAATTTACCGCCTCAAGTGGAAACCTTTCTGGATCTGGTGCCATCAAGCAGGAATACATCTGCTTTCCTCCTCTCCAGAGCAAGTCTTACCATACCTTTAACATCTGGTGCAATCTGGTTTGGGGCATAAATCGATCAAGGTTCACTTAGCAGCCATTTCCTGTTTTAGTAGATCACTGTCCTCTCCGCCATTATGGTCTTCTAGAATAATCAGAGTTCCTCAAAGAACAGTTTCGTGTTTTTCCTGCTATAAGGCCTGTGACAGTTGAAAACTGTTCTTTTGCAATTGATGACACCTTCCTTCGAACCAATTCACAAAGCGGAGGTCAAGTTCCTGTCATGGAACTTTACTTCTTGCCTTCACCTCAACCAGAAGGGTCAGCAAAATTAAGGCTTTTGTTATACAGGAACCATTTTTGGAATTCAAAGCTGACCGAGTTCTCTGCACAAATCCAACATTCATACCTGAGGTTCTGTCTGATTTCCATCTTAATGAGACTGTGGTGCTAAAGACCTTCTTCTCAAATCCCTCGACAACTCCAGACAGGGCTCTTCACTTGCTAGATGTCAGGCGTTGCCTTCAATTTTATCTGCAAAAGACGCAAGCTTTTCACTAGACTTCTCAACTGTTTGTCGCATACTGTGCTCTAAGGAAAGGTTTCCCGCTCTCCAAACAAAGTATTTCTAGGTGGATTTCAAGTGCCATACAATACTGCCATCAAAAAGCAGGCAACCCGTTGTATTAAAGAGTTCGAGCCCATTCCACAAGGGCTATATTTACGTCTACAGCTTTATTTGCGGGAGTGTCACTTCCGGAAATTTGCTGTGCAGCAACGTGAAAGAATAGACACACATTTACTAGACACTACTGCTTGAATTCAGCAGTTCTAAACTGCAGTGGGCCAAGAATTACTCGCTCATCTTTTTCATTAAGGTGAGCCACCCTTGTCTACCCTCCTTCCACTATTGCTGTATCACATTTCCATAGTGAGATGCTTTTTTCTGTTTAATGCTTAAAGGAATCTATTTCTTAATTATTGTTCCTATTATTACTGTTTCATACTTGCTATGTATTGAGTGTGTGTTTTATTGATATATATATGGCAGAGGGCTTGCGCGCGCTGGGCGCTGAAAGCACTTTTTTAAAATACCTTTCTGCTCTTCTGCTGATCAATAGCAGCCTTACAGCTTCCTTGCCCCGCTGACGACGAGCGGTGGACACAACCTATTTTAAAAACAAACCCTCCTATCCCGCCCTGTTGACTCCTCCCACCTCCCTCGTCACTAGCCTATTTAGGCTCCGCCCACTTCTCCTTAGGGCAGACGAGCAGCCCTGTGGCAGAGGGCTTGCCCGCGCTGGGCGCTGAAAGCACTTTTTTTAAATACCTTTCTGCTTTTCTGCTGATCAATAGCAGCCTTACAGCTTCCTTGCCCCGCTGACGACGAGCGGTGGACACAACCTATTTTAAAAACAAACCCTCCTATCCCGCCCTGTTGACTCCTCCCACCTCCCTCGTCACTAGCCTATTTAGGCTCCGCCCACTTCTCCTTAGTGCAGACGAGCAGCCCTGTGGCAGAGGGCTTGCGCGCGCTGGGCGCTGAAAGCACTTTTTTAAATACCTTTCTGCTTTTCTGCTGATCAATAGCAGCCTTACAGCTTCCTTGCCCCGCTGACGACGAGCGGTGGACACAACCTATTTTAAAAACAAACCCTCCTATCCCGCCCTGCTGACTCCTCCCACCTCCCTCGTCACTAGCCTATTTAAACGTCCTACATGCGTCAGCGCAGCGGGCGCGCCGTAGACGCGCCGGAGTTGCGCCAGAGTTAAGCCCGTCCGCGGCCGGACGGGCCCAGGGGCCATGGACGCTGCCACTGCCATCTCTTATTCCCGCTCTACCCTAATGAGTCTTCAAACTTTTGCCTGCCCACTACCCCCTGAGACCTGGACCAGGATCTCCTCATTGGGGATTCCAGGTGACTCTCCCCCCCCCCATCTGGGACCGCCGTCATCATCCACTTCTCTTCCCCCTGCCGAGTCGCAGCTCCGGGTATTATACCTTAACACTCGCTCCATGGTCAGGCATCAAGCCGATATTTTCCATCTTCTAATGACAGAGAGGCCAGACGTCCTTTTACTATCTGAGACCTGGCTCACCGACGACTCCCTCCCCGACATCCTCGCTGCACTACCCCCAGACTACTTCCTGCTGAACACTAACCGCCCTGGAGGCCGCTCCGGTGGAGGGGTGGCCGCGGCAGTACGTAAGAATCTTAAGATCATCGCCTCTGCCAATATGACCCTCCCCGATGTGGATAATTTGGTCCTCCGTCTTGGGACCGAGGTAGGCGCAGTCACCCTTATGGTACTCTACCGTCCCCCCCCACTCCATGCCTTCTTTTCCCTCCTCCTTCACTGAACAGTTAACTAACCTTGCTACCTCCTCCCTCCGCACTATCATTGTTGGGGACTTTAATTACTGGTTCCAGAACAAGGATGCCGGCCCCCATGCCACCGAACTGTTCGAGGCCCTCTCGAGCCTGGACTTCATACAACTAGTCAGGTCTGCCACTCATAGCGGTGGCCACATCCTCGACCACATCTGGGTTCACGGGGTCAAGTCCTCCTGCCCACTCATAACACCATGTGTGTGGTCCGATCATTTCTTAATTGACACCACTTTCTCGGCCGTCGGCCAGATCAGGACCCCACTGCAGGAGGGCGGCACCGCACGCAAGTGGAGAGCCGCCGACTCCTCTAAACTTTTATCCCATCTTTCTCTCACCTGCCCCCTGTTCCCCATCGACTCAAGCACCGACGAGCTTCAGGGACATGTTTCTGACTGGCTTACTACAGCCAGCGATATTTTTGCCCCTTTAACTAAGTTTCCCCGATTCCGACACTGTCACTCCCACAAATGGTTTACCCCTCACCTTAAGACCCTGCAGTTAGAACTCCGCCAATCCGAGCGCAGGCGGAGGAGAGACTACCGCTCACCTAGCAGAAGCGCATATGTGGCCGCGCGGAATAAGTATAAAACAGCCATTTCCGCTGCCAAAAAAGCTTATGCCTCAGATAAAATCTTATCTGCCCCCTGCAAGTCTAAGGAGATTTTTAAAGTCCTTAACGAATTCACTTCCGACCCCAGGACACTTCCGACTCAGGCCCCTACACAGGAATCATGTAACGCGCTGAGCACTTTCTTTGTTCAAAAAATTGCCTTGATCAAAGACACCATCCCGACTACCCTTCCTGGCGCTGGCTCTGTCTCTTCCCCTCACAATGCTCTTTCTTTTACGCTTTTCCCCCCATTAGACTCTTCCGTTTTGGCCACACTGGCCACCCGTGTTAAATCTGGATCACCAGACGACTGTTGCCCCCCCACCATACTACGAAACATCTGTCACTCTCTACCCGACTGTATCCTTCCTCTGCTGAATTCTTCTCTGTCGTCCGGGACGGTACCCTGCTCCTTCAAGGAGGCTGTGCTGGTGCCTCTATTGAAGAAGCCTCGGGCTGATCCTGCCGCCCCGGCGAATTACCGTCCCATCTCTCTCTTGCCTTTCTTCTCTAAAATCTTGGAAGCCCATGTCACCACCTGTCTCTCACAGTTCATCGAGAGCTCCAACTTCCTTGAGACCAATCAGGCCGGCTTCAGACCCGGCCACTCTACGGAGACTGTCATCTTGGCCATGTTGGATGCCCTGAGAGACGGTGCTGACAAGGGTACCCCCCAGGCCTTGGTCTTATTAGATCTGTCGGCTGCTTTCGACACGGTGGACCACAACATCCTTCTCCACCGTGTCGAGCAAGCTGGCATCCAGGGCCTGGCGCTGGCATGGGTCAAATCCTTCCTGACCGGGAGGTCTCAGACCCTCAGCCTGGGCACTTTTAGAGCTCCTCCGGAGCACTTGCCCTGTGGGGTCCCTCAGGGCTCCTCTCTATCCCCCCTTCTTTTCAATCTTTATCTTCGACCCCATCTCTTTTCCTTGAGGCAGTGGGACGTCACCGTCTTTAACTACGCGGACGACCTGCAACTCATCTTTCCTCTCGATTCCCCTTCTGCTATTCCCAACTTTCAGGCAGTTATGTCCCATATCTCATTGTGGATGAGCCAAAACCAGCTCAAACTGAATCCCGGAAAGACGGAGCTTCTTCTCCCTGGCAAGAGCTCTACTTACTGGGGTCCACACTTTTGGCCGGTAGAACTTGGCCTCCCTCCCACCCCTGTGGCCTCGGTAAAAAGCCTAGGGGTCACTATCGACTCTGGTCTTTCCCTCGGGTCCCAGGTGGGGACAGTTGTCTCCTCCTGTATGTTCCAGCTG
Organism: Lissotriton helveticus; assembly: GCF_964261635.1. NCBI lineage: Eukaryota > Metazoa > Chordata > Amphibia > Caudata > Salamandridae > Lissotriton > Lissotriton helveticus. The sequence continues at coordinate 14,329,350 of NC_136067.1, read as the reverse complement.
CGCAGGATCAGGAAGGTGGCCTATCTCCTCACTCCTGAAGCCCTCCTGCAAGTAATCATGGCCCTTGTCCTCTCCCGCTTAGATTTCTCGAATGCTATCTATCATGGTCTGCCCAAAACATCTCTTTCCAGACTACAATTCGTTCAGAATCAAGCGGCGAGATTGGCCTTCGGGATTCCGAAATGGCAATCCGCCAAACCCCTCCTTCTAAAACTGCACTGGCTCCTGGTCATCTCGAGGGCAGCCTTTAAGATCGGCTGCCTCACCTTTAAATCTTTATCTGGTTCCTGTCCTGCTTTTCTGAAATCCCTCATCAGGACCTACAGTCCCTCACGGAACCTGAGATCCTCCCACCTGCACCTCTTACTCACTCCCCCTGTCAAACTCTGCAGATCTGGAGGCCGGAGATTCGCATTTCTGGCCCCCAAACTTTGGAATTCCTTCCCCCTCTCTCTCAAAACCTCCAACTCCCTCACCCTTTTCCGTAAATCCCTAAAAACTTGGATCTTTCCCCGATCCAGCTAAACCCTCCTAGCCCCTCAGTAGTCTGCCAGCGCCAGGAAACCCACGGTGTCTGCGCGCTTTACAAGCTCCCCTAAATAAAAAAAATAAATAAAAAAAATATATATATATATATATTACCTACTGGCGGTCGCCAGTAGATATATATAGTTAGGATTTTTTCTCTATGGGATTTTTGAAAATTCTATGTCTAATAACTTTGGCGTTTGTGGACGGAATTGGCTGAAATTTTCAGGAAAATGGCACATTTTGTTTCTGAGCAGCCCTTGAAAATTTGGGGGGGGGTTCGTCAAGGGGGGGCCGAGAAAAAAGGGGGGTCCCAAAACGTGTTTTTAACATTGAGTTTTCCATAGGGCGGTTGGCCTCACTTTTAGCCCGAACGGCTGAATGGATTTGCACGAAACTTGGCAAAATTGTAGGGACTGGTAGCCCGATGTGCCTTTTGTAGGTCTCAATATATGTGCTACAGTGGATTTTGAGAAATTAACGTTTAAAAAAAGATATATATCTGTAACAGCGGACCGGGCAGCGCTCCAGGACGCGTACTTTTCGCGCAACGGAGCTTTGTGAAGCGAAGCTGATTGGTTCTCCGGCGTCTGTCAACATTCCAAACAGTCCGTAGCGGCCGCCATCTTGTCTCTCGGTAGGATCGAGAGACAAGAGGAGGCGAAAGCGAAGGGGCAAATGACCATAAGGGGGAATAGTAGATCCTCGCTGACCCCCTAGGTTTGATGTGGAGGTTTTAAAAGGGCCCCGCGGGGCAAAAAAAAATAATAATAATAATAATCGAACGGCTGAATGGATTTGCACGAAACTTGGTAAAATATTAGGGACTGGTAGCCCGATGTGCCTTTGCTAGGTCTCAATATATGTGCTCCAGTGGATTTTGAGAAATTAACGTTCAAAAAAAGATATATATCTGTAACAGCGCTCCGCTTCGCGTAACGGAGGTTTGCGAAGCTGATTGGTCATTCTGTCACTGGGCTATAGTTGGGCTACATCTGGCTGATATTTGGGCTACATTTGTTTTTTTCCGTCTCTGGCGGCCATCTTTGGGCTACATTGGGCTACATTGGGCTTCATTGGGCTACATTTGGGCTCCAACATATATATAGGCCAATGTAGCCCAATATATATTTTTCAAAGTTAATTTTCGTAAAAACCACTGGAGCATATATCTTGAGACATAGCAAAGGTACATCGGGCTACCAGTCCCTACAATTTTGCCAAGTTTCGTGGAAATCCATTCAGCCGTTCGAGCTAAAAGTGAGTCCAACCGCCCTATGGAAATGAAGGAAATGAATGGGTAATTTGTAATTAGCAAATAGCTCATCGCAAACTAGGAATGGTAAAGAATCGCTATTTATTCCTTAAAGTTCGCTATTTAGGAAATGCAAAAAACTTTGATGATGCATATGGCGGTTCATCTCTAACAAGATAAGAAGCATAGGGATACATTTATGATGACTGGCGCATCACCAGGGATGTGTTAGTCATTCTGTGCCGCTGTTCCGTCACCTATGGTGTGCTGCATTTACAATGCGGCGCATCATGGGGCAAAAACAGCACAGATGCGTGATGTATCTGTGCCGTAAAGGTGGCGCATTGCTGGAGTTGTATCGCAAGTGTGATGAAGCTCCAGCAAGGGTCGGGGGTGCCCCTGTCGCAGGGTTTCTGTTCTCACACAGAACTGTGGACAGAGGATTGGAACCTCGGCGAATTAGGGTGTCCCAAAACTCACCTTAGTAATCAAAAACCCCTTAGCAAGCTAGGTACAGTGTCACATTGGATATAACAAACTCTCAATGTTTAGACAATCCAGAATATGAACTTATAGTACCTCAGGATACGTGGAACTCATGAACAGTCGGTCGTTATATATTTCTTAGAAACCAGAACATGGAGTTAAGAAGAACACATGTGTATTTGAAATGTTTATTTACTAATGCCGTCTTCTCAGGCGTAGTATCTTAGATAATACAAGTACACATATTATCAGTAGCAAAATTACCAGCATAGTTACTAGTACATAAAAAGCGAATGGTGACAGTATGTTAACATGCTGTAAATGAATAAGAGTTATCAACACTTATAAGCAGCCACGGGCCGTGGAGGGAGTTACGGTGGGGCAGTGAGGCGGGGAGGGGCAGGGTGGAGAGGGCTCCACCCTGCTTCTCCCCCTCCCCGCCTCCCTGCCTCACCGTAACTCCCTCCACGGCCCGCGGCTGCTTATATCTCACCCTCCCTAATACACATATTATATTATTTGCTAAGAAGGTCTCTTTGTGTTGGTTTAGGGCGTGCCCATACTTTAGTGTCTTAGATTTGAAGGAATCACATCAGCATACACCAGCTCTCTCTTCATGTGAACCGCATCAAGTGTTGTGTATGTGTGTTCGGCAAAGCAATATAAAACCCGCCTCATGCCCAGAATTGGCAGAAGTTGCACTTATGTTATGAGTATGAAGTCGTGGAGATCAGACCTCATAACAATTCTGTATCGTGTTGTTCTTGAAACTTTAGCACTCGCTGTACAGATATAGTTTAACAAGCAAAGCAGATAGTAGAGCAATAACATATCATTCTCATGTAAACCACGATGAACTACTAGGTTGAAAGCTAAAGCAACAACTAAGTGTCGTGTGCAGAAGTTGCAAAAAAGGAAAAATGGCGTTTAAACCGGTAATGAGCCCATGCTAACTTAACACGGTTTAAAGATATCCAGGACCTAGATGACACCTCCCCATGATCCGGAAACGAACTGAATAAGATAATAGAAGTGCCATCTCATGAGAGCAGATTGCAAGTTTATATGTGGACGGTCCGCAAGGTAAAGCATTAAAAACTAGGAAAATTTAATGCTAAAGAAAAATAAAACAGGCAAGTACTTTATCGAGTCTTAAGCCAATAGGCAAGGTAAATAATAAAAACTTGACAAATAAGTCAATGAATTGTCAATGAAATGCTAGTACTCAGCATATCAAACATGAAAAAGGTCTATGACATAACTGTGTATGCAAAATAAGCTGCAACAGCCTCCAATAGGAAGTCACCGTCTTCATCCGAAAACAGTTCAGCCATCCAATTTAAAAGCGGAAAAGAACATACGTGCTCTCCCAGCACCGGATCCTCTATCACCATCAGAGGACAGCTCGGTGGGTTTTCAAGAAAGCTCTGTTCCAAGAAAGACTGTGTTGCCGCCAGTAAATTCCAGGGACCAATTAGTCCATGCATCAATGCCACAGCCATAATCCTTTCGCCAGGACAAACCAACTCGTGAGTAATGATAGGAGTCATCAGCTGATTAAAGTCGACGTCAGGAGAAACCGGTCCGCAGAGACACAAATCAATGGCCCAATCGAAATCACAGGTCAGGCAGTGAAATACAGGCTGGACACAGGTGAAGTAGGAGAATCGAAAAGATAATCCATATGCCGTGCTTAATATCGCCAACGGCATTGTGCCATAATATTCTAGCATGCGATTGCGGAACAGTGTCAGCAGCTGCAGGGCGGGAGGTTGCATAGGAGGGACATCCATATTTAAAAATGTAAAAAAGCACAAGAGCGTCCGCTGGTAATGCAAGTAAAAATGGCAATCCACGAAGCAGAGTGGAAAAAATAGAATGAAAGAAAGCAGGGATGACTCCAAAGATTTTCTCAAATGAAGTCACGAGACCACTGGTAACCACTTTAAAAAAGTGCGCCAGGGCCTTTGTGGAGGATGCGTTAAAGATAGTCCGAACCATCTTGCTGAAATGGAAAGGCAAATCTGAATTGAAAAGGGTCTGCACCTCTGTACGGGTTTTCGCTATGTGAAGCACGAAAGTTTCACGGGCCGAACTCAAGGCCACCTCTCTCTGAGACAAAAGAGCTCTTATTCTTGCCATGCCGTTGAAATCTGCTCCCAAGGTTGGTATTTGTGGCGAGATTGAAAACTCCCTATGTTCATGTGTGGGAGGAAATAGAACATTTCTGCAGCAAATAACCCGTTCACTTACTGTTACGATAAAAGGAATACTTTTAATTAACCCAGAACAATCTTCATTATTGAGCATCAAATAACTACCATTTTCCAACAACTTGAACGTGGGGATGATAGCAGGAACTGGCGTGCCTTGCAACACGCAAGCCATATTTGGTCGGTGTTTGTTGCATGAACCGTGTAACTGTATATGCCTACACATTAGTGAATGATCTGGCGTCTCAGTGCATTCCTCTCCATTCAGATAAACTTCTTGATCATCTTTGAAACATCTGTATGTGTATGGAAGCGACCAGACCTCATGAAGAAAAGCACTACCTAAAGGTTCATAACGACCTATTGGTATATATTTCATACAATTTGAAAACTTATATAAAGCAAAAGGCAGCGTTATTAAACCGTGGATAAGGCACGTTGCCAAAAAACCCGCAATCCTCTGCTGATGATGTCACTGAGCATGTCATGAATGATGTAATATGTGACATCATCAGCAGTGGATTACGGGTAATAGTATCTCTAGTTTACTCCCCTATAGCTGTCTTTCTTTTAACATAAGTGTCTGTTTCCTTCCCTTATACTTACTGTTTTTGGTTCGCTTCCGGTTCGCGTACCGGCGAGCGAACTGGGAAGCGAACTAAGAGAAATAGAGGTTGGCACAGTTCCAAATATTGTACCAATTTTTTAATAACGGGGAGGTAGTTCTGAAAAGAACTTTTTTTTATTGTTTTTGTTTTATATTTTTTTTATTATTTTTCGGAACATTTTTTTACTTTTTTTGAATTTTTCTGAACAGTTTTATATTTTTTTGGGTTTTTCTTGGAGGGGGCAATGAAAACGATTCATTGTAAAGGGCTCAACAGGAGCAACAAAACAAAAAAAAAGTATTTATTATTTTGGGCGTTTCGTACAAACTTGCATATGATAGTCAATAGCTCTGTTGATCAGAGTGATGCTTCTTTCTCCGTAGCAAATGAATCCATCGCAAAATACGCAGATGTGTTTTACTTCACCAAATCTCATTTGTATATTTGGCACCATCTCCCGTTACTTCCGGTACAACAGATCTTCTGGCCATAATAGGGAGATTATCTAGGTCGTTCCGAAACTGTGCAGCACTGTAGTTGTTAGGATGCCACCTAGTCATATGGCGATGCATTGTGTAGTTTCCAAAACTGTATTTTTTCTCGGTTCCTCTGGACAGTCTATCTTGACATATAAGGCAAGTTACGTATCTTGCATTTACTTTTTTCTGACCTTTGGGAATTTTAAAAAATTGCCAAATGAAGTTTTCTTTCCGGTGAGACGTCCTGGGCTCCTCAGGCAAAAACTGCCTCTCTTCGTGCTCGTCGTCCTGTTCCTCTTCTTCCTCTTCTTGTTGAATTATAACTTGAGCAGGTGGTCCACTCTTCCTTGGATGTGGTGGAGGTGGTGGGGAAGCACCAGCTGAAGCTACTAAAGAAGCCATTGCTCAGTGATCACAAAGGGTCTTTCTCTCACAATGATGAAAGTCAGAGTGAGGAAAGGAGGGATTTTCATCATTTGGGAAAAACAAGAGTTCTCAACCAATGAAAAGTGTTCATTTTAGATTATATGACCTAGTCTTACATCATTAGGAAACCAAAAGTGAAATGAACCAATGAAAAGTGTTATTACCAAGTCACATGACCTGCTGTGTTTACGTTAAGCGCTTTGCAGGGCCTCCCGGTTTGCTTCCAGAAACCTGCGCTTTGCGACTCGCTTCGCGTACCAGTTCGCTAACGTAGCACGTCATATGACGTATCACGCGACAACGTGAAACGTCATGCGGACGGGAGGCGTCACGATGTTTTGTAACGCGGCAGTTGCGGTAAAGAAACGTTTACCGGCTCGCGGTCTATTTCGCGGCATCAAGGTCAGCTAACGGGAAGCTTCCCGATTCGCGAAGCGGGAACGAAGAAAAAAAAATATTTAAATTTTTTTTTATTCATAAACATATAAAATATATTTTTGGATTTAAAGAAGAATACATTTTACAGCTACAGATATTAGCTGTTAAAAAACCAATGAAATTCACTGAAAAAAACATAGGTTATAGACCATATATAGTTAGGAATTAGCATTTACAAAACCTTGAAAATTCACTGAAAAAACCATAGGTTATAGACCATATATAGTTAGGAATTAGCATTTACAAAACCTTATTTTACTCACACAAAACCATTGAAATTCCATATATAGTTAGTTGCACTAACTATATATCGCGCACCCGCAATCCACTGCTGATGATGTCACATATTACATCATTCATGACATGGTCAGTGACATCACTGATGACATCACTGATGACATCTCAAATGACATCACTGACGACATCTCAAATGACATCACTGATAACATCTCAAATGACATCACTGATGACATCACTGATGACATCTCAAATGACATCACTGATGACATCATCCAGTGACTGTGTGTTTCTGTAAAGTTAAAATGTGTCTTACATATTGAAGAATGAGTGGAAGTATAAGTGTCTGGACAAAGGATTTAGTAGGTGCATGACTGAATGTATGAGTGAGTGATTAAATGTGTCTCACTGAGTGCATGGGTTAGTGACTAAACTATCTTAATTTGAGCATCATTATGTCTGTTGTTCTGTAAACTGCTGCACGTGTTGATCAGTAGCTATATGATTAACTATATGGGTTACTGATTGATTGTCCAAGTATTTGTATGGGAGACTGAGTGTGTGTGTGGCTGGCTGGCTGGGAGGTGTGTGACTCTGTGCAGATCAATGTGTACTTGTATCAATGATTCTATAAGAAGGTAAGTATGTGTTAGTATATGTTTGAAAATGTAAGGTACTCTATGTTTAACTGTATAGACAAGAAAATGGAAGTGTCATTGATTCTTTAACAGGACTGACTACGTGTGTGAGTAACTCCATGGATGAGTGGCAGACTGTGAGTGTCTGTATAGGTGTATGAGTGCATATGATAGTGTTGTAAAGATGAGTGATTGTATGTATGAATGATTGTATGGGTGAATGAGTGAATGTGTGTGTAGACATAGGAATCAGTGAGTGCGTATGTAGTAACTAGTATTGGTGTGTCAATGGTTTCAAAAATTATACTCTGTATTTAACACTGGGTGAAACAGAGGTTATATTAAAATGTGAGGAGATGCATTGTATTGTCACATGAATGATATCATCAGTGATGTGGTCATTGATGTCAAATCACATGTCATCAGTGATGTCATCAGTGATGTCATCAGTGATGTCATCAGTGATGTCATCAGTGATGTCATCAGTGATGTCACTGACCATGTCATGAATGATGTAATATGTGACATCATCAGCAGTGGATTGCGGGTGCGCGATATATAGTTAGTGCAACTAACTATATATGGAATTTCAATGGTTTTGTGTGAGTAAAATAAGGTTTTGTAAATGCTAATTCCTAACTATATATGGTCTATAACCTATGGTTTTTTCAGTGAATATATATATATATATATATATATATATATATATATATATATATATATATATATAATGTATTAAGACGTTCAAAACTATTGAAAATGTGTTACCAAACTGCTGGCTATTCTGATTTTCAGCAGGAAAAGAAAACAGATGAGAAGCCGGGACACATAAATATTTTTAGTTCTAATGATTACATTAATTAATCCTTGACACAGCTCGAATATTTCGAGATCTTTCTTTTATTGGATCTCTCAGGTATTCATATTTCATCCAGAATAAAATAGTTATCGTGATGCATTAAACATAGAATATACAATTTTACTACATACAAATATTCAACAAAGTTGGACGAGACATTGCAAAACTCACAGTAGAACCAAATCTCATCCTTGTAGAGAACTCATGTCTTCCATGTATCTATTTTTGGGAGGTAGTGCATAAAATTCCTGAACAATCACTCTGAATGATGGTCTCTGGGGTTACTGTGTATTTGCAAGCAAAATCCAGAGTCCAATTGACGGCAGCTCACTGAAGTTACACGGCGGCACTACGGATCCCACAACACCTTGATGGTCACGCCTACAGAGGCGGGGAATGCCTTTACAAAGAACGCCGCCCAACAATGCCTGTTAATGGACTTCTTACCCAGAGCCCCTGATGAAGTGCTGGACATGAAACGCGTCGGGCTGGGCACGTGAATTTCGTGGACTGTGCTGGCGTTTCCATGAGTGCTCTCTACAAATAAAGATTTTGGCTGAAAGTTTCCTGTCTCGAGGCTCTTCCTTCAGCAGGCGACTGTAAGTTTTGGATATATTTGGATATATATATATATATATATATATATGTTCAAAACTATTGAAAATGTGTTACCAAACTGCTGGCTATTCTGATTTTCAGTAGGAAAAGAAAACAGATGAGAAGCCGGGACACATAAATATTTTTAGTTCTAATGATTACATTAATTAATCCTTGGCACAGCTCGAATATTTCGAGATCTTTCTTTTATTGGATCTCTCAGGTATTCATATTTCATCCAGAATAAAATAGTTATCGTGATGCATTAAACATAGAATATACAATTTTACTACATACAAATATTCAACAAAGTTGGACGAGACATTGCAAAACTCACAGTAGAACCAAATCTCATCCTTGTAGAGAACTCATGTCTTCCATGTATCTATTTTTGGGAGGTAGTGCATAAAATTCCTGTACAATCACTCTGAATGATGGTCTCTTAAGTTACTGTGTATTTGCAAGCAAAATCTTTAGATCTTAACAAGACACACAGTGTGTTTAGTACATTTAACAATCCAGGCCTTCCGGAGACTTAAGAGGTAGGGTGTCGACGCATTTTGGCTTTTAGATTTTAGACCTCTTCAGGACATAATGAAAGAAGAAACATACAATCTCAAACTTGCAACGGGTCTCACGCAAGAATCCAAATCCACAGCTATGGTGAGTTCGTAAAGAATTCCAAAGCCTATCTGATACAAAACAATCGTAGTATTGAAGCATGTCTGATATATCTAGTTCCACCCTAAGTTGTGAAGAAGCCTTGCACGGCCCGTGGTGTACCGACTCGGTCGTGGTCCAAAACAGTGGACGTGGGTGGGGTCTGACGTGCACAAAGTGCAAGCCCCTAAGGTTATAAAGCTCTGCTCCTTCTACAGCCATCCCTGATTCACTGGCTGTCAGCGCTATCGCAAGAGAGTCCGGTGACGATAAATGGGGTGCAACTAGGCACCTCCGGTTTCTTGGGGTCCTACACACGTGGGTGCGTCCAATCTGGAGCTAAAGTAGGGTGCACGAGTACCACATCCCAGCTCTACTATACAATGCCATTGCGTTCCACAGCGCTAGCCCGAAAAAGTTGATCATTAGTGTCCCTAGTTAATATTCTGTATCCGTTATTCTCCAGTGATGCTATTTGTGGCAGAATGGGGCCCCTGCCTAAATAGGATAAACCCTAGTAAGGAATAATATTTTTTGGAAAGTAAGGAAGTTTTAGCACCGGGCTATGTGCATTTAAAAAAAAAATTGTCTAAATGACGTTGACATGTGACATTATCTAAAACATGACATACTATATTCTTTCTTTATATTTTTATTATTACCTTGTGATTTCATAAGTGTTTTTTCCCAAAACATTTTAGTTTTTTCTTTTTTTTTAATTATAGAATCCATTGATAAATAATTTGTTTACACAAACATTTTTAAATTCAAGCTCTACAAAGTGCAATAAGTTAATTCATAAATAGAACCACAACTCCACTCATTCATTCTCCCGTGATGCTTACATAAAACTTAAGAAAGGAGGGGATTTTTGTGATCTGTTTCAGACACCTCCTCAGCCTCTGCCTCAGTGATTTAGCAATTACATTTTCAAGAAAGTGTTCAGATTTCCTTTTTCAGGAATTATTTGCAGTTTAATTACTTTTTTGTTATTTACCACTACTAATTGTTCCTAATTTTTCTTTTATACAGCATCATACATGAAGACCTTTTCAGGAGAAACGTCCCTCTGCCCTGGCTGTGGGAAAGCAGTCTTCTTTGGTAGGTAGTGCTGCAACAGTCATAGCAAAATTTTCTACTGAAATATCTTAAGTACTGTTTTAGTGTCTGGTACGACCCTGCAGCTCTCTGTTAAACTTGAGAATACCAATTTTGTAAAAATATATAGTGGGCTTTTGCCTCAACCCAGGGAACTATTGCTATTGGCCGTTTAGTGTAATATTCTGCCTTTACTAGAGTGTTTGCATTGAAGTGTAAGAGCGGCTCTGTTACATCTGAAAAATACCTGTGCTACTTTCATTAGTCATCTCATGCATATACTGTATGCATAAATCAATCCTTTTTTGTGTTTTTGACCTTGACGGCGTTGACTGTTTGGCCAATCTCATGTAATCAAACTTTCATACATCTAATATATACATACTGTTAGACCTGTCAGCCTTTTGGGTGGTCTCCCCTTATTTTTTTCATGTACCCTTTCAGCCTCCCATTATTTTTGTCCACCAGTCCTATTTCTTTGTGTGGTTTAGGTCTCTGGGTGCCCCACCACTGCTATTCAGTGCTGAGGTACAGGCGCGCCTTCCTAAAATGGTGGATGGGTTCCTAGGATGGACGCCTACAGGAATTAACTCCGAGCTTGTGGGCCATAGGATAACAATGGAGAGTTCCAGAACCTTCCAGGCCATTCTAGTGACCAGGGCCCAGGCTATATAAGGGTGGATACTGGGCGGCCATTTTGTCTTGACAGGAGATGGCTGGAGTGCAGACTACAGAGGAGGGGGATTGTGATTTAAGCTGCTTTGATTGCTCTCAGGGGCTGCTAGTTGGTGGTGGTTGCTGCCCTTCTTCCTGCTAATTTGGCCCAGTTGGTGAGAGTTGCCAGAGCCCAGTTCTGGTGGGACCATTGACCGAAAAGGATTGGACTTCACAAACAAGTGATGAGTGACTTGGCCCCAGCCGCCCTGAGGGTGGCGCTGTTGGTGAGGTTGAAGGCGCAGAACCAGGAGCTTTGGTACAAACCCATGATGTAAAGTGGGGTCTTAGAACTGGCCCTGATTGACTGCCTGCCTGCCCTACTGGGAAAGAGCTGTATTGTCCAAAGCTACAAAGTGCCAAGTTAATTTCTGGCTGTATTTGGTGGGGTCCACTCCCTTTGCCCCTCGCGCTGCTGAGATAGCGTGGCCGACCGCGCGAAGCGTGAGGGAAAGAGGCGCAGCGCCGGCTCAGAGAGCGACGCTGGGCGGGGTCGCTTGGCAACAGGACTCCCGCCCAGTGCGCAGCCTCTCCTCAGCGCGTCAGAAGTCTCTCAGGGAGGCGGAAGCAGGCACGCTCATTAGGAGCCGGCTATCCCGCGATAGACTCCCTGGAAATCCAGGAGAGAGTGAGTATGCAGGCCTGTCAGCTGAGAGGCCTCCAAGGAGTTCACCACCCGACCCGAACACCGCCTCTGCCCTGTCTCGGACAAAGAGTCAAGACCCGAGCAAGGGGGGGGGGGGGGCCAACGACTCAACCTTCAGTGGAGCCAATTAAGGCGCTGGACGGCGCAAAGGTAATCAGGAACTCAACAGCGGAGGGTGGGGAGGAAGAGGGAGAAGTTATCCAGGGAAAGAGTCCTTAATGGAACTAGGGTATTACAGGAGTTAAGCCCCGGAAGAATACAATCTCTGCCCATACTGTGACAAATCTGACAAGTCAGAGTGGAGTCCGGACCTAAACTTTCCCTAGAAATAGTTCCTTGTGAAGCAGATCTTGTGCTCAGGAACTACAGCGAGACTGTGTACTTAAATTCAGAGATTAGTGCCTCAAATCCAGAAATCTTTCCCAGCTTAATTCAGAATAAGGGGAAGCGTCCGGTTGAAACAGAATGTCTTCTATTTATATGCTTGTCCTAGAGAATTGCTCATATCTGTTTTTGTAATAGCCAGTGAAACATCTAAAAGAAGAATACCTGTTGTAGAGCAAACTGTATGTGTTTAAAATATTGATGCTTTGTCTGCCATAAGGGACATTATGTATTGACCAGTGGTTGTACCTAATTCTATAAGAAGAGTCCTGGATCTAATTAACTGTGCAATGAAACTCTCTTTTGAAATTCACAATAGAACGAGATTAAATTACTCTATATTCTATTCAACAGATGGTGTGGTGTCATTTTTGGTGGGTTTGCGCTGGGGTGTTGTAGAGTGTATAATGCAAGCATGACCCAGTTGCCTTCCAGATTTAGCCTTTCCACCCTGGACCATGCCACCCTAAGTGGACCGACAGTCCCGGTTCCAACACATACTTGTCCAGCATTGGACTTTAATCATTTACCAAGCTTAAAACATAGCAGATTAATGGAATTCCTTTAGAAATCGACATAAAACCATGCCACTTTAGTAGCACAATTAACTCATTAGAAAATTCCCAAAAGTCAGCCAATGAGATGACTGTACTAAACTTCACTCCCCTGCAGGTTTTCATAGTTCAGAATTCTACAGAATGTTTCCTGGAACCAAGTCCTTCAGACCTCTGCGCAGGGTACATACTATCTTTGGGTCTTGTTACATTCTTTAACCAACCTTATACTCCTTATGGTAATACACCCATCCTTTGAACTTACAGGCTGGTGACTTATAAGAAATACCTTCTGTTGCCAAACGATGACTGACTCACCAAAAATAAATAAAAAGAAATCTCGGTACTGGCATGTCATGTGGAAAAGTACTTTATGTGGATGATCCAGGCAGTGACTTGTGTGTACTGCTATCACCAACAGTATAGGTCCAAGGAATGCAAAATATGCTTTTTTAAATGTTTTTATTTTGTTTATTGGACATTTTGTAAAATCAAAAGAAAACCACATGCCATACAAGACAAATAAATACGTACAGCCTGTAAGCTCCACCTAAAATGTGTGGACTTGTATTTACAAAAGGAAGAGGGGAAAAAGGGAAGAAAGAAAAGGGAGAGGAGGGGGGGAAGAGCTTGAGAAAAGGGAGAGGCAAAAAGGGACAACAACCTTATCAATGGGAAGAACCTAGTACAGCAGCTAACATTTGTGTATTTACTAGCTAAGCATTAAGTCAGTTATGCTTTTAGCAGAGAAAATTGGCATTAGATGTAACAGCCAGTTCGTGAATCAAGTGGATTGCTACACAGAAGTGGTCGCAATAATACCAGTAGGTTGCATCATGGCAGCGTGGTCATCGGGTGCAACGTGAGCCAGTTCCTTGTCGAACCCTAGGATTTGATTGTATCAACATCTAATGAATTTTGAGATATAATCCAGTCTTGAAAGGGACCTCAAATATCCTAGGGTCTATAGTCAACCGGCATCAGCTCCCAGAATGTATTGAGCTGTTCTTGGCAGTATGTCACATCAGTAACCCAATATTTGGTCTTCGGAACTGTAGTATTCTCTTTATCTTCATTACCTGTGCATTCTATAGAACCTAGAGTACTCTGTTTGGAGATTCTGCTTTTGTCAGTTGCTGCTTGCTATCTGATGGTTAGGGTGTATATGAATAAACCTGATAACAAGAGTATACTCTTATTTGTATTTATTCATAACTTTTCATTGGCGACGAGGGTGGGATACAGAAAAGAAGAAGAGCACCTTAACATCAAGCTAAGTGGATTCATGTTTGATTGACTGTAATATTCGGGAAAAGAATAGATATTTGTTGAAGAAGAAGAGGAACATTTTCGGAGTGTATTGTTTAAAGTTCATAAGTGTGATCAATTTGATGTTTAAACTTCCCCAGCGGCAGTAGTATGTATGGGAAAATTAAAGTTTTCCCCAGCGGCGGTAATTTAACTTAGGTGGAGGATGGGAAGGAATTTGAAAACTTAAAATTATTCGAAGTGTGAATAAAAGAAATATATTTGTAATTTACCCTTTCTCCAGCGGCTGTGTTAAAATAAGAGAAGTAAGGAAAATTAAAATAACTTCTCCAGCTGCATTTTTAAAATGTAAAAGTATTGTGGTGAAAGTAGAAAGGGAAATTAGCGGAGCAATACATTGTAGGAAAACAAGAAAAATGTAAGATTTGAGTTAAACATCGTGAAAAGTAAAGAGGTTACCGTTATCGTTTTGATCGTTTGAGGAGCTCTTTCTAGTTCAGTGGCTGGAGTAAAGTGATGACGTAGTAGAATCTGAGTGAGGGATTCGGTGAATGACCAGTGGGAAACAGCACATGAGCAGGAGTGGCTTAATTTGACGCCGCATGAGGATACGTCATAATGTTGTGAAGAGAAACGGAAAAACTGTGTGAGACCTTGCGCATGAGGATATGTCATAACGTTGTGAAGAGAAACGGAAAACTGCGTGAGATCTTGGACTCCTTGTACAACGTTATTTGTAAGAATACATCTGAAAATAAAGCTGTTTTAACGCGGAATTTATGAAAAAAACTGAGGTATTTGGCGAGTGAAATAAAGAAGTCGTCTGAAGTCTTCATCTACGCAAGTTTAAAAAACACTTAATTAAGGAATAAGGAGATTGTTTCCAAGTTGTTTGCACATAGACATAAGATATACATAAAATATTGTTTAAGGAAGAAAACTGTGCATTGTATATTGCTATATTAGTAGTTTATGTTTAGAAATTGTATAATTGTTTGTGGGATATATACAAGTAAAATAAGAAATAGCGTTAGGAAAATATATAGAGTATAATAAGAGTTATGCATTTCCAAAATTAGAAATGCAAAATGTAACTACACCTCAGTTTTTTTTAAGTGATCTAGGAGAACCAAAAGTTAAATGGAGTAAGTGGAAAAAGATATTTGCACACTATGCTAAGGTTTGTGGCACAAATTTAAGTGCAGAGAGAAAACATTCGTTGTTGTTACTTGAAAATTTGCCGGATTTGTCTCCACAGGAACAAAAGGGGTTAGATGAGTATGAAGTGTGTTTGTTGCAACTGGATAAACATTATTTACCTTGTGTGAGTACAATAATGGAAAGATATCATTTTGGGAAACGTGAACAAGGAAAGATTAGTCAGTTGAGGAATATATAACTGCTTAAAGAAAATTGTCTTCTACCTGTAAGTATGGTGCAGCGAATGAAGAGCGTATAAGAGATCAGTTTGTTTTGAAGTGTAGAGAGGATAAGATCAGGGAAGAATTATGGCTAAAGGACGAACCACTTCGTGAAGAAGTAATTGGTATAGCAAAGAGAGTTGAGCATATGTTGAAATGTGTAAATGAGTTAAAGAATGACAAAGGAAAGTTAGAAGAGAAGGTGGAAGAGGTGAAGGAAGATGCTTCTCAGGTAAAAGAGGTTAAGCCAATTGTTAAAAATGTTGGTTAAGAGGAAACTATGTTGGTAGGTTTTTTTTAAAACTTGTTTTTATTAGCTTTTCGATATTGCACAATACAGACCATATCATGAAACATATACACTACAGGGTGCATAAACAACAGTGGAGGTAGAGGATGGAGGAACAGTGGCGTGTAGGTTGGGTCCTTGTGGTCCATGTGCTAGCAGTAGCAAGAAACATGTGGGGTATAAACCAGGGGAAGAAGCATGTGGGTGCGGAATGTACAGAGGAAAGGGGGCGGCATGGGTCTGGTGAGACTGGATATAACTAGGTGTATCGTGGAATCGTGGTGCTATCAGAGAGGGGGTCGAAGGACTGGGGTCATGACTGCGTCGGGGGGCCAGGGGTGGCGGAACTGGGCGGGGGAGTTTCCGGAGCTCTCTCCTGTGTCAGCTGTTTGAAGCTGTGTATTAGCATGGCCCATTCCATGGAGATGGGACGTTTCCGGGCCCCCTTAACTTCTTCTTCACGTAGAGCATCCTCCTCCGCTGCCGCCCACTTACATACTGCTCCCACACATGCTGCCAAGGGGGGACCCGCGGGGGATCGCCAGCGCATGGCTATGCTCCTCTTTGCCAGTAAGAGTGCCAAGGAGATGAAACGCTTGTGTGCACTGAGATGCTTGGGGATCCTAAATATGCCCAGTACGCTGGCCTCTCACGCAGGGGCGGTGGGTGACATTTGAAAGTGGTGGGGCGCAAAGTGATTTGCTTACAGCACCGTAGCGAGCGCAGCGAGCGAGCCCGAACCCCAAAAGGGGGGCTTGGGGGGATAACTCCCCCCCCCCCTCCCAAGAAAATTTTGAAAAAAAAGAAGAAAAATCGTGCATTTTCAAGCAAATTTGAGAAAGCAGGAAGGTTAATAAAGCAATTGTGAAAGTGCAGTTATTACATTAATAGATGGCATAACATAGGTAGCTGCTTATTCAGTATAACCATAGAGCTTCATACATTCCGTCCTATTATGCTCAGACTGAATCCTGTCACCAGGCCAACTGGCTCACTTTCAAGAACAGGACCGTATTCAAACCACTTGCATGGACATACAAATCAGCAAATGACATGGCATTCAACCTACTCTCTGACACCCTACCATGCTACACACCAACTCGGAACTTTAGATTCACCAATCACAACTTTCAAATCAGCAAATGACACGGCTCCCAACACCCTCTCTGACACTCTACCATACTACACACCAGATCAGAACCTTAGATCCACCAATCACAACCTTCAAACAACACCAAAGCCACCATGTTTGCCTCCTAGTTCTGGGACTTTTACATCTCTGTCCTTCTACACTGAAACTCCACATCACCCAATATGTGGCCCAGCCAATCTCTGCAGGAATTTCAGATGGCATTGAAAAGACATGTGCTTCAAGGAAAAAGCACAGCGCATGGCGGATGTCGACAATGGCATTTAAAGAACGTGCAATACAAAATAACGTTATATGGGCAAACATTTTTGTGGTTTTCCCCAAACATTTTTATTAAGTAAATAGAACACTATGAGCGATCCGTACAGGAGAGCTGCATAATTGTGACCAATTGACTACAATCAACAATCAAGGGGAGAGGATGTAGCCTTGCGGCTAGAGCGGTCGGCTTCGAAGCTGGGTAACCTGGTTAGAGTCTCAGCAACAACACTCTACATCCTGTGATTCAGGGCAAATCACTTAATCTCCCCGTGCCTACCAATAAAAAAATGAAGGTGTTCATCTATAACGAAACTGGTGCTCATGTAAAGCGCTCTGATACCCGATGTCTCAGGTCTAGTTCGCGCTATATAAAACTCAAAAAAGAAAAAATCTGAACTTCAAGGTCTGCTTAGCCATACAATATGACTATTCAATGATCAAATTATACAGGTCCTACACACGGTCACTTCGAGGAACCTATGAAGCAATGACTGATGACTCCTATGCCTTCCCCATAGGCCTATACACCCAGGAAGCAGCACGTGACTCTTGCTGTAGCTACTCTGCGAGTCACTCTTGTGGAATGCTCAAGAGGAACTGACCCTTTTCTAAGCGTAACAGCTTTGAAAAACCGGAAAGAAAATGAGCTTTACTCTGTAATGCTAGGAGTGTTGTCTTTATATCTTTGGCACCTCACCTGTTCTAGGGCCCTCCGGTACGCATGCTTGAGCCTGGACCTTCCCATTATCAGAATAAGTGAGTGGATGTGGTTGTCTGCTTGTTGGTCTCTGGTGTTTGTGGCTGTGTGCATGTGTGAGTATGGTTGAGTTTACATGTGCTGGTGTTTGTGGCTGTTTGCATGTGTGAGCAGGTTTGCGTTTACTTGTGCTGGTGTTTTTGGCTGTTTGCATGTGTGAGTATGTTTGAGTTTACATGTGTTTGGGAAAAGAGTTACAATCAATGCAATTAACTCCCCACTGTATTTATGTCCTGAGTAATTTGCCACAGCCTCCTGTGCACTGAGATATCTACACAACAATATTAACGTCCTCCCTGCAGCTAGGCAACATGCAGAAATGCAATTTCATAAAAACTCATACTTACAGGCCTTGGGGATAGCATTTATACCAGATAAAAGCCAGCCACTCTGTTTCGATTAATGTCAGATTTCTGCATCCCTTATCTCTCTAGAGGAACCATGACCAAGGCTGAGAGGTAAAGTGGGCTTAAAATTAGACTTTAAATTTGCTTTTGAAGTGAGATGAAATCCAAATATTGGCAAAGCGAATGTGTTTGACTTTTATAGTAAATACAGATACACACCATCCAAGCACATGTTGACTCGACATAGATGATACATGCATGTAAACATCCATGCACTCTCAGACTAACACACCTACAGTACCACATGCATATATACCATCGGGCAGACCCCCATGCCGACAGAACAACAGACCCCAGGCAAACAGAACAAGAGACCCCCACACACAGAACAGACCCCCCATGCACACAGAACAACAGCCCCTCCCCCCATGCACACAGAACAGACCACCCCAGGGACACAGAACAACCGGCCCCCTGGCACACAGAGCAGACATCTTTGGATCATAATGTCTTTATTCCCCATCGGACAAATGTCGTCCCAGTTCTCTCTGTTCCTTCACTTAGACAGATACATCTTCTGTAGACGGAATTTAGCTGGGAGAGACCACCCTCGAACCCACCATATTCAAAACAAGAACAGGGGGGGGGAGATTGCGCAGTGCTCAGATGTCCTTGCTTCGTGACACCTCTCCTTCCGGAAAACGATAAAAGCGTCGCGTGGCGAAGAGCCATAAAAAACATGACTGACTGACACAATGCAAAACAAATCACTTTCATAACATATACACAGTAAAAATAATATTTGTAAGCCATCTGCTCAATGTATGAATGCCGTAATGACCAGCCGAGGTGCATAAATATTTGTCAACATTATGGCGCAAAAACTCTCAGAACATGCTGCCTTCCTGATGATAAATCCGACAATATAAAAAAGAACTGCAAAAGTTAAAACTGTTTTGCATACAAATCGTGCTGCCAACATTGTTAATACTTGTTTTCATCTACCACATTGCCTCGTATTTGAACAGAACAAAACCTGTCCAGTTTAAACATTGATGGCACACAGAGCGAAATTTAAATTGTGCTCCCAAATGCTCGCAGGAACAGACACAGACAAGGGGTAAAACAGTGGGCTTGTAACAAAGCCACGGGGCTCTGATTGCACAGGCTGTGCTTAATTTTGACATAGGTACCTGTAATTGCTACTCCTCCCAGCGGGACTGCAAAACCCATAATCCCCATGTGTGCCCCCTATCCCCACCAATTGTTAATCCTAGCCATTTCTATATCTGTGACATTCCAGCATCTAAGGCGCCCTTTGCTTCATGTTTACATTCGTGTCCCATCGATGTGCGTTCTAACCTTTTATTTCCTATTCTTTTCGAAAACACTAGCCTCACCCGTTGACGGCCTTGCACCTGCTCCCGGTCAGCCCTCCGCTCTGCCTTCGTATCCAAGACACTTGGAGCACCGGAAAGGGACGATATCAAGGGGGCGCTACATTTAAAAAACTAAAATGAAACTAAATTACAGTCGTTTTTAATACCCTGCAACGTCATCGCACAGTTTGAGATTGTTTTAAATATTTAGAGATTCTACGAAGCGCCTCATCCTTCCATTTCCGCTCCCAATAACAGACTCCGGGCTCGTTTCCGCTCTCCCCTCCCGTGGCTGTCTGTCACTCGTCTTCCCTGCCCTGTTTCTGGGAGCAATGGGGACGTTTCTGTTTTGGGAATACCTTGCTGTTTTTACGCTCTGGGGCCCAACACTTAACTCCGAGCGCCGATACCTCTTGGCCATGGCCCCTGACACCGAGGAGTGTTACAGCAGACCTACCCAGTGCTTCATGCTCAGTCTTACCTTCGTGGATCTCAGGAATGTATCAAAGCAGCCGGTAGGGCTGGGGCGGGGTCCGTAACTTGGCAGGATGAGACCTCTGCAATACAGATGGGTTGGTTTGAGGTCGGCCTCAGCGTACCGGAAACTTATGAGACCGGAGGAGGCCAAGGTCAAACGAGCGAGCCGCTGAAAGACCAGGACTGGGGCAGGGTCCGAGGGTCGACCTTGGTAGTCTGTTCTCGCATACAATATTTGGCATTACAAAATAATAATAGATAAGACAGTCTTTGGCTAAGAAATCCAGTCTCCACACAGCAGAAGAGAAGAACACCACGAGGCGAGTCGCAGGGGTGGAACCAACCATGTCGTCACCAGCAGCGCCGCAAATGGCCAATCACTACCAGACTACAAGAAGTCAGGCACAGTGATTGGCAATGGCCATTGTGCAGTAACTGTGAGCCACCCACGCGCGGCATCCAATGATGGATTGCCCTGCCGGGTTGCGCGGTGACCGGCCAATCCTGGCGCTGCATGCAGCGCCAGGATTGGCTTCAGTTAGTGTGCCCCCAAGCCATTGGCTTGGGGGGCACACTAACTGCTCGCCCTGTCGCCTTTGATAACTCCGGGGCTCCTGTTAACCAGCACCCTCCCCGTGTCATTATTGCCAGCATGGGGGGAACATACATGCGCATGCTCGGGCAAGTTTCCGCCCTGAGCAGTAGTTGCGCAGCAGTATGCAGTGTCTCGGTGGACTATTGTGAACCCTGTCTGTCAGTCAGTACTGTCTGTCACACTTAGACCAGCCCCCAGCCCAGCCCAGCCCCGCCGCACGGCCCAGCCAACCCCCTGCACTCCCGTTTCCGTCGGGTGCTGCCGGGATTCCCGGCACAAATCCTGACATTTAAATTTAATTTCTACAGTCACAATTAATTAAACGTGCAGCGGCGGGTCCATGGGGCTGGTGGGGCTACGCCCCAATGGACGCACCGCTGCTGCTCTCACGTGGCAAGGGTGGTAAGTCACATGAGGTCTGTCAGAGTGGTATGGATTGCTTGCCATAGAGTGTGGAGGGTAGGGCAGCTCCAGAACATGTGATGGAAGTCTGCGTTCTGAGAGTGACATCTGGGGCAAAGGAATTGGGAGTCGGGGTAGAATTTTTGCAGGCGCGCTGGCGTTAAATATGCCCTATGAAGAATGTTGTATTGTACGTTTTTGAAACGGGCATTTCTAGATGTCTTTTTGGGGGCTTCGAGTGCCTTGACCCATTCAGAGTTGTGTAGTGGGCGTCCGATTTCGTCCTCCCATGTGGCGCGCAGCGCTGTTAGGGGTGTGTGCGCAATGTCGCGTAACGCCCTGTATAGCCAGGTAACCAGGTGTCTACCCGTCCCCATGTGTAGGATGGCGTGTATAACCGGATGTGTATCTGGTTCCCCAGCCTGAAGGTTGTGATGGGGGCGGAAGCCTTCCAGGAGCTGACGATAGCACAGGAACTGACCTGGGGGGAGGCCGTACTCGGTCACGAGCTGTCGGAAAGGTTTGAGCTGGCCCTCTTCTTCAAAGCGGGATTCCATGTCCGTGATCCTGCATGCCGTCCATGCAGTGAGCGTGTTGGTCGGGAAGTATGTGTCGAGCCTGGGCCAACCGATCAGCAGGAGTAGCGGGGAGTATGGGGGCGTGTCGGGCGACATGCGATGTACCTTGAGCATGCACCGGAGCGCCACCGTCGCCTGTAAGGGATATGTACGCCGTGGTTTCGTACCCGGGAGAAGGAGTGGGGTGAGTTCCGGAGTGGGGATCTCTCCCGTCGGTGTGTGTTTCGCCCATGTACCGCCCCGCCGTCCAGTAAGACAACCACTGGAGTTGAGCCGCCAGGAAATAAGACTCGAAGGAAGGGTCTCCCAGGCCTCCCTGGGTGGTCGTCAGTTGCAATGTCTTGAGTGCTATTCTGTGCCTACCCGATCCCCATATTAGTGTACGTAGGAGGGAATCAAGATCGCGGAAAAAGGCCCTGGGTGGGATGACCGGATGGTTCACGAAGTGGTACAGGAGTCGGGGGAGCATGATCATTTTAGCTAAAGCCACACGACCGATCGGGGCGAGTGGAAGCTTGGACCAGAAGCCGACCGGCGAGCGGACACCAGCCAGCGCTCTACAATGGTTTCCCTCAAATAGATCGGTCGGGGAGTGGTAGAGACGGATCCCGAGGTATCGGGGGCCTCCGCTGTCCAGGACATTTTCTGTGCTCCCACCCAAATGTCACAAGGAGGCACGTCCGGATGAAAGGGGTAAACTGTGGATTTGTCCCAGTTGCCTCGGAGCCCGGAGGCGCTCGCGAAGTCTGTAAGAGCTGACCATATGGGAGTGAGGTCGTCCGAGATGTCTCTTACATAAATCAAGAGGTCATCAGCGTACATGGACCCCAGTGGATACCCTCTTGGCGCAACCGAATGGCGAGGGGTTCGACCGCGAGGGCGAACAGGAGGGGTGAGAGCGGGCAGCCTTGCCTTGTACCCTTCTGCACCGCGAAGGTCGTTGAGATGTGTTTCCCTATTCGAACCCGTGAGGTAAGGTTCGTGTACAGAAGCCGTGTGTACGCTGTGAGGACCGGGCCGATATTGAGTCTGCGCAGGACGGAGAACAGGTATGGCCAAGTGAGGGTGTCAAACGCCTTCTCAAGGTCTAGGATGAGGCAGGCAGAGCGTGGGAAGAGATTTTTCGCTTGGTCCTGTACGTGAAAAATACAACGAATGTTCTGGGAGGTGTTCCTGCCGGGGACGAACCCGCATTGATCCGGGTGTACTAGGGGGCGTATAATTTGGATATATCTATCGGCCAAGATCTTCCCTAGGATTTTACAGTCAGCCAACAAAAGTGTGATGGGGCGATACGATGACATAAGTTGTGGGTCCCGGTGTGGTTTTAGAAAGGTCACTATGACATACTCCAGCAGAGATTGGGGAAGTGTCCCCTGTTCGAGGGCTGTCGCAAACATCAAGGTTAATTGCGGTACTAGTAATGGGGAGAATGTTTATTTATTTATTTATTTTTTGACATTTCTAAAGCGCAACAAATACCCGTAGGCGTCTCGGCGCTAATGTTGTGTAGTATTCTAGCGGAAGTCCGTCTAGGCCGGGGGCCTTTTGACGGGATAGGGCGCGTTTCGCGTTGGTGACATCTGGGGGCGCGCTAGGGTACCATCAGGGGTGAGGATGTCGGTGATCGGTCGGATCTCTGTATCCTGGCGCGCCAACCAGGCGAGCATGGTGCCGGTCTTATCTCTATCTTTATGTACCCGGGCAGCGTATGCCCTAAAATTGTATTTGCGGAGGTCGGCGCAAGCCGACTGATAGGCCGTTTTAGCCTCTGCCGTGAGTGCAGCATGCTCTTCGGAGAGGTCGTCCCGCTTGGTGACCATGGCGAGATGTTGTTCCGTTTTGGTGAGCGCATGTTCTAGTGTCCGCCGAACCCCGGTGATTTGTTTGATACATTCCCCGCGTGCCACCACCTTGAAGGCATCCCACTTCACCAACAGGGATGAAGCGGTGCCCGCATTGTGGGCAAAAAAGTCTTGTATGCTCTGTGAGTGTGCATGTTTAAAGACCTGGTCCGTCAGACACTCCCGAGGTAGTCGCCAGGTGGGAACTGGGGGGTGTGGGGGGCGCCAGCTGAGTCGTAGGATGGGGGCGTCATGATCCGAAACGACCCTCCCCAGGTAATCCGCGGAAACCACCTTAGGGAGGATCGGCGCGGAGCAAAGGAACCTGTCGCGGCGCACCCGTAAGTTGTGGGGGACAGAGTGGAAGGAATACAAGCGGGTGTGTGGGTGTAGGTGCCGTCATGCGTCTGTGAGCCCAATACAGGGCCCAAGCGCGGAACTTATCCGATTGCTTATGGGTCGGGGAGCGCTGGGGCAGGGGGTGTGAGCGGTCCAGGCGGTGTCGAGTGTGCAGTTGTAGTCCCCTCCCAGAAGCCAAGGGGTTGAGGTGAATTGGGCTAAGATTCCCGTGAGGTGGTCCCAGAATTTGTCCTGCTCCATGTTTGGGGCGTAAATGCTACCAAGGAGGACTGCTTGGCCATCGAGGAGCCCCTCGAGTAGGGCGTACCTGCCCTCCTTGTCAACCTCCCGGCGAAGTTCCCGGAAGGGGGTCCCCGGCCTGACCCATTTCAGGGCGCCTCGTGCGAACGCGGAGTAAGACGTTGCGCAGATTGTGCCGCTCCATTTTGCCTGCAGTCTGCCCACCTCGGTGCTGGTAAGGTGGGTTTCCTGCAGGAACGCTATCCTGGCAGTCTGACGTTTGATGTAGGAGTACACAGAGTACCGTTTCCGTGGTGTTTGTAGGCCCCGGACATTGAGTGAGGACGTTAACGTCCGAATGTGAAGCCGCCATCATCTGATTTGCGCACTATAGGGGGAAGGCACCCATGTGATCCGCCAGGAGTAATGACAGGGTAGTGTGTGCACGCTGATACGCACCATGCTTTAAACGGGGTGGGACCATAGTGAACCGGGGGAAATACTGGGGATGGGAAACTGTCCCAATACATAGGAAATGTCACCGGTGGCAACATATCCAAACAAATACCCTGCTAGGGGGTGGGTATACCAAGAAAACTGCGGGGGCGGCAGCTTGTGTACTTGCAAGGCTGTGCGTGTATTGGGCCTGTGAAGGAATGGCGAATGTCGCGCGTTAGCCAACATTGTACATTGGTGGCAAGGGAGCCGTGTTAAGGGCGATGCACATCTGTGTGAGCTAGATGCCCATAGGGGCGGCAAGGAGATACAGTCACTTCAAGGATGCACCTGATTGTCTATCTAGGATAGCGTCCGCTGTTTGTGGGGTGACTAGAGGAGGGGTGGTGGAGCCACTGCCGGAGAGAGTGCCATCACTATCGTTGTCCCCCTCCTATGAGAAGATGTGCGGATGTCGAGTAATATCCTGCATGAGGGGCGAAGCCTGCAGATCAATGACAGCCTGTAGGGCCTCTCGGCGCTCCTGCACAATCTGTGTCAAATCCGGGGAGTCCAAAGGGGAGGAACCAGTCCCGCCGGCGGTTCCCCGGCGCGAGCGTCTCAATCCTAGTCTGCTGGATCTTGCCGGTTTGGGAGTGGGGTTACGGTGGATCTCCGCCCTGGACTGCAATGGGCAATGAAGGTCCGCCCAATCCTGCGCCTCTTCCGCTGTGGTGAAGATGGCAGTGCCTTTGTGTAAGATCTTGAGGCGTGCTGGAAATAGTAGGGAGTATTGAACGTTGTTCGCCTGGAGGCGCCTCTTGACATAGTGGAAGGAGGAACGCTGTTGTTGGACAGCACGTGCGTAATCTGGAAAGATCCTGATCCGGCTGTTTTCCACTTGCAAGGGACCGGCCAACCAAGCCGCCCGAAGGACTGCGTCACGGAAGTGAAGGAATTTTAAGAGCATCGGTCTCGGGGGGGGGGGGGGAGACCCGGTTTCGGTTTCCTGTTTGGTACCCCGTGGGCACGTTCTATGGAGAAGAACGCAGTGCGGTCAGCGGCTGGGATGAACGATTTAATCCATGTTTCCATGTATTCCAGGGGATGGGGGCCCTCAATGTCCTCCGGCAGGCCCAGGACGCGAATGTGGCAGTGTCGAGAGCGGCTTCCAAATCGCCCGCACGCCCCTCCAGGGCCGCCATGCGATGTAGGACCTCTTGTAGCGTGGTTTGCTGTGCTCTGACCGTGGGTTGCAGATCGGCCAATGTCTTTTCCCCGTCCTTCACCTTATCCGCAAGTTTCCTGTGGTCGTCGCGGATCAGGCTAATGTCCGTGGTCAGGGTGCCGAGTCGCTCCTCCATGGAGAGCCGGGATAATTCAATGGCTGCCAGTACCTGGTCGAGTTATGCTGAGAATGTGGGGTTCGCAGGCGGCTCGGTAGATTGTGACCATGCCCGCGTGTGCTGCATATTTTCAGGGGCAGTCTCGGGTACTAGGGTGGGCTGCGTACCCTTGGGTTTCCCCATGATGGCGATGTCCGAGGTAATCTCCCGGTGAAGACCGTGGGGTAAGTGGGGGCGCCTCACAAGTGCTTTGTTTGGGTCAACGGGGGTGAGGCGTAAGTTGCTGACCAAAATGAAAGGACAATCCAACGAAGAGTGGTGTGGTACAACCTCCTCGCGCCTGAGGAGCGGTCAGCCTGCGAGGAGAGGTCCAGAGGCGGGATTCCCGCCACACAAGGACAACGCGGAAGGCAGTAGGTGGCCCCCCAGGTCCTGCAGCATCGTGGTGGGAGCAGGGCGGTCAGCAGAGTTCAGGGTGGGCACTTCGATGGAGAGCACCAGAGTCAGGCAGCCACCGCGGTGGAGAGGAGAGCCGGCCACCCAAGAGGGCCCTCCCAGCGGGTCACTGTAGAGGACGCGACAATTAGTACATAGGCGTGCAGGTGTCCACGAGGAGTGGCCGCGGGAAAGCCTCACTGCGCGTCCCGGGCGGGCGCCATCTTAAGGTCAGGCACAGTGGACAGCGGAGTAGCTGCAGGGGCTCAGCGGTGGTCTGGGCTCAGGAATGGGGTCCCCCTGAGGCACACAACGCCTGCCGCACGCACCTTGTCCAGGAGGGCAATCGCCAGGTAGCACGCTGTTGTATGGGCTCCATGCCGGGAGCCGGGTGCACAGCAATGGTGGAGTCGTGGCAAGTCCGGGTCCCGCAGGTCTGGAGGTAGGTCCCCACTGGAAGGATTCGTCTCGTGGGTGGTCGCAGCAGCCTCCGACGGCCCTCAGCAACCGCCGTCGTGCAGGGGATGGTGGTATGAGGCGGTCGGGGACTTCCAGCTCAGGATAACCGGGATGCGGCAGCCATCTTGGGGTCAGGCGCGCGTCTCCGGCGAGAGTATGTCCCCGTCTCCTGTGGTTGCCAGCGGGGGTGTCCAGGGCATAGGGGGCCAGTAGTGGTCCACCCCCAGGAGTGGGGCGCCTGTTCTCGTTGTCTGCAGTTTGCACCCCGCTCGGGAGGGAGATCGCCGGACGGCACTCCGGAGCAGGGGTTGCGCGCCGGGATCCGGGCACTCGGCCACGCCGGGGTTGCGCCGAGGGATAGGTGGCAGTTCCCCCACGGTAACTTCCGATCTCTCGCCACAGCCACTACCAAGCAGGGGAGTGCGTCAGATGGCGGCGAGGGACGGTCGGCTCCCGTTCATCGGGTCGCGGCCGCCATCTTGGGCTCCGGCGCGCACCTCCGGTGAAAGCAAGAGTATCTTCCCTCTCCCGCGGCCGCCAGTGAGGATGTTCGGGCTCACGGCGTTCTGTTGGTCACCAGGTAAGTTCTGGCCTCCAAGTCTGTTGGTGATAGCTCGCCACGACCCCTGGAAACGGGCAGGATGCGGGCCCGATCGCGGAGCCTCAGCAAGTCACAGCCTCCATCGTGGCTAGCCTAGCCACGCCCCCAACTACGTTGGTAGGTATAACATGTTTTAGATGTGGAAAGTCAGGTCATAAGGCAAACTCAAAGTTTTGTCCAGCAATGAGTTTTGTATGTCATGGGTGTGGAAAAAAGACATTTTGTAAAACAAAGGAAAAGAAGGTGGTCAACAAAGAAATAAAGGAAGTTATATGTCAGGTAAAAGATAAAAATGAGAAAGATCATCCTACTGGTAAAGTCAAGGTTGATGGTACAGAATTAGAGATGAAATTTGATTCTTGTGCACGCATTACAATTATTCCTAAAGAAATTTATGAGGAATATTTTAAAAGTAAGAATAAGCTTTGTAGAATGGATGTGTGTCCAGGTGGTTATGGGGGTGCTCCCATTAGTATGATTGGTTATTTTAATGCATCCATTGAAATGGGGAAAGGATAATCGTGGGAAAGATCTATGTTTCAAAGGTTGGTGATTGTTTAATTGGGTGGCCTCATCAACGTTTACTGGGTGTTATATTGAATCCTAATTCTGATCCCCAGGTTCAAATTCAAGAGGTGAAATCTAAAGCGAATTCTATCATTGAAGAATTTCCAGAAGTTTTTCGACCAGGCTTGGGATGTTTAAAAGGTTATAAACATTGTATAAAATTGAAAAAGGATGCTGTCCCTGTTATTGCAAAAGTAAGGAGAATTCCAATAGCTATACAAGAAAAAGTAGAGCAGGCATTTAAAAAAAATACAAAAACAAGACATCATTACTTCTGTAGAAGCAACAGAATGGTTGGCACCAATTGTGGTCGCGAATAAACCCAATGGCGAGATAAGATTGTGCTGTGATTTAAGATCATTAAACAGGGAGGTTGTAGTGGATAAATTCCCTTTACCCTAGATAGATGAACTATTAACATCTTTAGGTGATTCAAAGGTATTCACAACTCTAGATCTAACACAAGCATATCATCAAATAGAATTGACGCAGAGTTCACAGGATTTAACGGCATTTATCACACCGATGGGTGCATTTAAGTATAAGAGAATGCCGTTTGGTCTGGTCGGCTGCGTCGGTTTTTCAACGTGTCATGGCTTCAATTTTAAAAGGAATAAAATCTGTGAAATGCTATCAGGATGATTTATTAATATATGGTGTGAATCAGGAAGAACATGATAGAACACTAAGAGTAGTACTTAAAAGATTGGAAAATGCTGGTTTGACATTAAAATATGAAAAATGTAGGTTTTCAGTCAACGAGGTGAATTATTTAGGTCATAATATATCAGCGGTTGGAATCTCACCTAAAAAAGAGTTGGTTGATACTATAGAGAAACTGATATCACCAAAAAACAAGGAAGAAGTGGTTTCATTTCTAGGAATGGTCGAATACTCTGGAAAATTCGTAAAAAATCTAGCAGGAAAATCAAGTAATTCGAGAAATCTTCTAGGAAAGAACAGAGAATTTAAGTGGACTGAAGAATGTCAAAGGGAGTTTGAGGATATTAAAAAAGATTTGGTTTATGCTCCAGACTTACAAGCATTTGTACCTTTTGAGGAAACTTTTGTGGTAACGGATGCAAGCTCTCAGGGTTTAGGTGCTATTTTGAAACACAGAAGGAATGGGCAAGAGAAACTTATTGCTTGTGCTTCAAGGAGTTTGAGGGGTGCAGAACTGAACTATTCAGTTATTGAAAAAGAAGCCTTGGCTTTATTTTGGGCTCTAAGAAAGTTTAAAAATGTTCTTTGGGGTTTGAAATTTAAAGTCTGTACAGACCATAAACCATTGAGAGAAATGTTTGATGAAAGGTTTAGATAGTGTTTCTTCAAGAATCCGAAAATGGGTTATTGGTCTTCAAGAATTTAATTTTGGTGTTGACTATATACCAGGGGTAGAGATTGTGTCAGGTGATTGTCTTTCACGTTTGGTTGATGAAGTACAGGGAGTTGATCATGAAGAAGAAATATGTGAAAATGAAGTCAATGTATGTGAAATTACCTCGGGTACAATACTTGAGGAGGAGTGGTTAGAGGAAATTGGTAAGGATTCTGAAATTAGTTGTGTAATTGCTTTGGTTATTGGTAATGCAGATTTGGACAGTTCTTTTTCTCAGGTATGGCATTTTGTAGAAAATGCATTATCGGTGGAGAATGGAATCCTTTTAAGAGGGTCTAAGTTGATTCCTCCAAGATCTTTGAGGAAAAGATTGATTGAAGAAGGCTCATCAGGGTCATCTAGGAATAGTAAAAGGAAAGGATTCGGTGTTCATTTTGGTGGCCAGGGATGGATCTAGAAATTGAGAGAGAAGTGAGAGAGTGTTTGCAATGTAGGGTTAGTGACAACATTTTAGTTTCTCGTACACCTCCCATGGTCTGTCGTAATCTTCCAACAGGTCCTTGGGAAGATATTGCAATAGACAAGGTCCACTTTCTGGTGAACATAGAACTCCATATCTGATAGTTTTGATTGATCTTTATTCTAGATGGGTGGACATTTCTTCTGTTTCCGAAGTTACATCTTCATGTGTCATTTCTTTTCTAAAAGACATTTTTAGAAGGGAAGGTTTTCCCAAAACTCTATCAGATAATGGTCTACAATTTTGCTCTAGTATGATGTCTGAATTTTTGATATCCTGTGGTATTCAACATAAAAGATCTTCTGTTTATCACCCAGAAACCAATGGACCTGTAGAAAGGTTCAATAGAGTGATGAAGGAAAATATACA
The DNA here is from genome assembly GCF_964261635.1 of Lissotriton helveticus. Classification (NCBI taxonomy): domain Eukaryota; kingdom Metazoa; phylum Chordata; class Amphibia; order Caudata; family Salamandridae; genus Lissotriton; species Lissotriton helveticus. The sequence continues at coordinate 14,299,111 of NC_136067.1, read as the reverse complement.
ACATTCAAGGGTAAATTCAATGGATTGGAAAGAGGAGCTACAAAAGTGCATTTTAGCTCATAGATTTTCACCACAGATGTCAACGAAAAAAACTCCATTTGAATTATTTAAAGGGAGAATTCCTAATACGAGTTTGAGTCCAGCATGGATGTGTTGGGGTAAAGGAATAAAATACAACGGAATTGGTGATTGGAGACTTGGAGAAGAGAAATTACAGTTTAGAAAAAAACTTTGTTTTGATGAAAGAAAAAGGGTAAAAGAAGGGAAAATTGTAGTTGGTGATGTAGTTAGGGTCAGAGCACCTGTGGGAGCTTTGGCTTGGTCAAAATACTCTTCTATGCGAGTTATAAAATGTTTTAAAAACTCAGTTAAGTTAGAAAATGGTAAAATATGGAATTTAAATCGAGTTGCTCTTGTTAAGGATTGTTCTTTTAATGAGAAATTGAATGTAAAAGATTCTGTTTGTTCTAATGATGCAAATGTATCTCAGCAAAGGTTTAGCTCTCGTATTAAGAAAATTCCAACTTATCTCAAGGACTATACTAGTTGAATTAATTTTTCATTATGTATGGATATGTATATCATTGTGTTCTGCCTTCATTTTCAATGTGAAATTTTCCTATGTTTTGTTCTTAATGATTTCTTATCTTTAGTTCAGCCTCTTTTATAGGAAAGATGTTCTTAATGATTTCTTATCTTTAGTTCAGCCTCTTTTATAGGAAAGATGTGTAGTATTCTCTCTATCTTCATTACCTGTGCATTCTATAGAACCTAGAGTACTCTGTTTGGAGATTCTGCTTTTGTCAGTTGCTGCTTGCTAGCTGATGGTTAGGGTGTATATGAATAAACCTGATAACAAGAGTATACTCTTATTTGTATTTATTCATAACTTTTAAGGGACCCCCACCCTTCCCCAGGTCATGGCCAACCCGTCTCTTCGCCAGCAACAGTAATATCGCAAGCAGGAGTCTAGACTTAGCATTGGTGTCTTTCGTGTACCCCAAAATACCCAGGAGTGGTGATGGCTCCAGCCTCGACTCTAATATACCGTTAATTGAGGCAAAACATTTTACCCAGTATTGTGCTATCTTAGGACAATGCCAAGCCATGTGGAGAAAGGAGGCCTGGGGTGAGCCACATCTTCAGCACCTATCATCTTCGCTTAGCCCCATCCAAAAAAGCTGTGCTGGCGTTCTGTAATGCCTATGTAACCACAGCAGAACTTACACTGTCCCTCAGTAAGAGGCGTGGGTTACTCTTCGTTCCAACCCTCAAACGACTTGGGACGAATGATCGGGAAGGTGAGTTGCATAGAGTTATATAATCTTGTAATTGGCTAACTCTGGGGTATATTGTTTAGTACCTGTTCTAGGGCTGTTAAAGTGGGTCATGGGGCATGGAAGGAGCTATGCAATTTGCGATAGCGGGCCCTGATCCGATAATATAGGAATAGGTCAATTCAATTTAATTCAATTCAAAGGTCTTTATTTCAATTTATACTTCATAAAAGACAACATTAAAATATTTAACAATTTTAAAAAATACCAATAAGGTAGCGTATAATGTGGTTGATTTCATAGTACAATTTGGAGAATCACTTTGGGAGATTATAGCAAATTAACAACCAACCACACAATAAAAATATAATTTAAGTTCATAAATTTAAAGTGTATCATACAATTTTGACTGCAGTTAAATACACATTCCACTAAGACTAAAAAATTATTTTAAGAGAGCTACAGATAAAAGGTGAATGCAGAAGGAATCTAAAATGATCAAGTTAAACATAATTTACGGGCGCGGATTATCCACATACAGTGTAAAAACTTTGCGACTGCAATAACCACAGGCTGAGAGGTATTTGTTTTAAGAATCCTAAAAGCCTCGCAGCCTGTTTGGAGGCCCAGCTGTATACAAATAGGTTTCAACCAGGATCGCCTAGGGGCTTTGTAAATAAATAGGATATGCCCGATACTTTCCTTTTGAGTAGGACAGAAAGGACACCTGGGATCAAGCCCTTCTCTCCATTTGCAAACAAATGAATTAATTGGTAGAGTTTCCACCCTAAATTGGTGATATCTCTTTCTGGCCTCAGGAACAGTAATGCAATCCCAATAACCCTCAAGAGCAATTGAGTGTTTGAGTTCCAAAAAGTCCGCCGTCAATGACGGACCAATAGTTGAACAAAATCTTTTCATTGAAACCATGCTCCAATAAAGTTCTCTGAGGGTTTTTCTAAGTGGGAAGGTATTGACTGTTGGGTCTTCCCATAAACTGGCTAAACCCATAGCGGAATAAGTTGCCTGTACCTCAAGCATCCAGGGAATTTTGTGGGCCCTGTCAGCATTTCTAACATCTAGGAATGCCCGGGCATACTGAGAGAGGTCTGGGGTAACCCACAGTCTCATCCAGTATGCCACAGGTCTATAGCGGGCCATATCCTCCAAGCGTTGGGAACCTAAATCATAGAAGGGGGTTATCAGCGGAGTCGATACTGGATGGCCTGTAGTCCCACGAAGGAACTTATTGTGGGCCATTGTCAAGTGAACTAAATTGCTGAAACCCCTTAGTTCCGCCGCATATAAAACTGCAGCGCCTATCTTTGCGTCGTAAATTTTAAGAGCAGGGGATATTGGTCTTGTATGAGAAAGGAGTAACTCCTTTGTTAGGGCTCCTGCTAATTGTGCGTGCTTTGTGACCAACTGGGTGATGTGCGGTTTCCAATCTAATTTAGATGCAAGGGTAATGCCTAGGTATGTGAAAACCTGTGTCTGTTCTAATTTAACCCCATTCATTAACACATTCCTTCTTACATGTTTGGACTTGTGAAGCACCATGAACTTGGTCTTGCTCCCATTTACTACAAGACCATGATCCTTGCAGAAGACCTCAAACACATCAATGGCTTATTGAAGGCCCTGTTGCGTTTTTGAGATTAATAGTGTCATCTGCAAACATCAACAGGGGGATCAACTTACCGTCCAACTTGGGAGCGTCAGTCGGGTGTTGCTCGAAATAGTTGATCACCCTGTTGATGTATAGTGAAAAGAGGGTCGTGGCTAATACGCATCCTTGGCGCACTCCCCTCGCTATAGGGGACTTATCTGTAACACTACCCAATTGGTTCCATCTAATTTGAGCAAAGTTGTCCTCATGTAGTTTCTTTAGGAAGGACAAGATATCAAGTCGCATGCCTTGATCTTCAAAAACTGTCCACATTTTTGCTCGAGGCACCAGGTCGAATGCAGATATAAGGTTGACAAATGCCGCAAAGAGCGAACCCCCCCCCCCCCAGCAATACCACCCGCCAGTAAATTAAAAGAAATCTAAAAACTTGGTCTATAGTGCTTGTATGACTGCGGAAACCATCCTGGAGAGGAGACAATACTTCTGCCTCCTCTATCCACCCTTGGATTCTCTGCAGAACAAGCCCCGTAACCACCTTCTGTATACAGTCTATCAGACTTATAGGCCTGTAATTCCCGGGATCTGAGCGCTCCCCCTTTTTGAAGATCGGTATGATCTCAGCCCCCTTGTAGGTATTTGGTATGGGCGAGCCATAGGCAATACCATTTGCTAGAGATTGAATATACGGTGCCCATAGCTCCTTATCGTGCATAAACAAATCGGCTGGAACTAAGTCCAGTCCTGGTGCTCTACCCTTTGGGATGGAATTTAATATCTTTCTCACCTCGATTATCTCGAAGTGTAAAGGAATTATAGCCATATTTTTGGGGGGTAAGATCTTTATTAGTTTCATTAGTCGTTTCTTGGGATACAAACTGGGATGCATAGTGAGAGACCCAGAGGTTAGGCGAGACATAGTTTGTTGGTTCTCCCCTCTGTGTCCCCCTGCCCCACTTAACCATATCCCAAAAAGTGCACATTGAGCGTTCTTGGCTAGCACAATAGAGCTCCCTCCAATAATCATCGTCCCAGTTGTGTCGCCCTCTCTCCATTGTTGGGGAACTTCTCTCATGGGGTATTGTCGCGCCTTTTTCCTACCGGATGCACCATGCTCAGATTGTGATCCAGAAGTGCTCCCCTTACTCCGATATGATAACAATATCTCAACCGCTCTCTCGACATCGGGACCTACGATCATGCCCTCTCCAAACTCGAACCGGACACGACACAACTTTTGTGGGTTGCATTCCAGATCATTGTCTTCCAAATCCTCACAGAGGAAAACACACATTTGTTCAAAGACATATCTCTGTGTCGGTGCTTCCCATTGACGGAAGACTTCCATGACAGACTCTACATCATACTTTACAGTATCCATAACCCATTTATGCGCTAAACGATTCAGTAAATCTCTCTCTCGATAGTCAGGCAGTTGACTCCGCAACTGTCTTCGTTCTGTGTTAGGGGTCGTAGTAGGCGACCCGAGAAAAGGTGAGAGAATATTAGTAACAGTGTTGGCCATTCTCTGCCGAACGAAAGGAGAAACTGAAGGAAGAACGGGTGGAAAAACAGGATGAGATAAGGCAGGGGCAGAAGCAATAGCAGAGGGATCATTAGGAGAAATAGAAGGTGCACTAGGCAAAGTCGTAGAAAGCACAGATGAAGTAGACGTGGTCGGTGGGCCTTGAGGAGGCTGCACCGAAGGAGCAGGAGCCAGCTGAAGAACAGCTGGTGGGTGCTGTAGAGGAGCAGGAGGCAATGCAATCACAGGTTGCGCAACTAAGGGTTGCGGAGGTGCTGTAGCATTCTGCGCATAGGGGGGTGGCGAACTTAATAAATGCGTAATTAACGGATCTTTTCCAAGCTCTTTTGCTGCATCTTGCTTAAGAGGCGGCAAGACTGGATAGCATTTATCTATTGCCATTTTACGTTGCCTGTGCAACTGCTCACTCATCTGTTCTTCTTCATTGTCTTTAAACTGCATAGCAGCTTGCATTACTGAAATACCCCTTTCTCTCTTATTTTTCTTCTCTAATTTAATTTCCTTTTGTTTGGCTTCCTTACGCCATAGGCGAAAAGAGTCAAACATCGCCGGCCGGGCTTTCTTTTTGAAAAGTTTAACTTCGAGGTTATCTAAGATTTCGGTATCAAAGCTACCATATTGGGGCCATTTTAAGACACCATCTTTTCTGGTGTATTTAATCCATACTTCATTGTATGTGATGGGGCCTACCCCGTGTTTGACATATAACTCGTAAGTTGGAGTTCCAACCGGAGGAACCGGACATGAGTCCTCCAATCGGGAGTCCCTAATATTACAACAAAGACAAAACAAATTTCCAAGTCTAAGACCAGGCATCTTCGCTCTCTAGTCTAGCTCCAAACTTCAAAGGATTATCGATTACGATATTTCTCGTGAATACACGAGTCCTTCGGCTTTGGCACCTGCAAGCTCCAGAATTGATCCCAAAGGATACCCAAGACTAAAAACCAACTAAGGACTGGGAGACGCTCCACTTATACTTAACTGAGATATCGATGACGTCACCAGAAGACTCGTCTTAGTGTTTCGCTCTACCAAACTTCAAGGGTCCAAATCAGGGCGATAGCCAGGGCAGCAGTCCTTCGTAGCCGTCGGGAAGCAGGGAACCTCGCAGCAAAGACCTTCGGACCACGTCGACATGCATGTGGTTGGCCGTCCTCCGGAATGTTCACACAAAGCTCCTCACGAACCTCTGGCTGGGCTGGTACCGCTGGAATCGCCCCAAACGTTGGGTGCCAGCTGAGGTACTGGGTTTTCAAGAACCGGTGCAGAACCAGCAACCCAGCGGTGTCAGGGTACACCCAGAGACCTCGAGTCCTTTCCTGATTCAGACCACAGAAACTCAGTCTTCTAGGTGAAGTCAAGGATCGATTTTATTGGCTGCAACCAAGGTAACAAGTGTCCTAGAAGTACAGCACACGGGAAGTATATTCTCAGGAGACTGCTCGAATTCACAAAACCAGGCTTCTCTTTTTATACTAAATATTCAGCTTCAGGCAAACATTCTTCGAATTTACAGTATACTATTCACATTTCTTTGTTACAAAGGAAAAGCAGAGTCATGATGACATGTCCATATTTCACTTCGTCCAGCCCACAACAAATCACCCGGCAAGGCCCAACATTTCATCAGATATCGGTGGACCCCCAATAAAAACAGGCACCTCCCCATCATAAAGCAAGTGAGAGAAAAGAGCAGGGACAGGTGTGAGCAAGATTCGGCAGGGTGTGTGCGATGAAATGGGTTTATGGCCTGTTATGCCTTGATGCTATCTCATTCGGCCACTGGGAGAGGAACTGACCTAACAGGTTCGGCCTGGGGCAATGGTTCCAACTTGCACAGGTCATAGGAAAGTCGATTAAGGTGTACGTGTCCTTTTGGAATCGAATTCAGCTGGATTATAAGCCTATGTAAAGGGCAACTCACAAAATGGCTGCCATACATAAAATGGAAGCCGAGGGTTCTGAACGATAATGACGATTTCGAGGTGAAATCGTCACTCGAATATGCTGAAAATGCTTGTACATGGTGTACTCGTCATTCTCGGTCTCTTGATACTAAATTCGTCATGTTACGATGAAGTTTTATTCTCGAGTCCAGAATAATTACACGAGTCCAGAATTTTCAGAACCACAAGGGTTGAGGCCAAAATGTTTAATGAGCGCCTCCTTCATGGGGGAATACCTAAACTGGTCTGCCTTATCCAGAATCAGGAGGGTGTCCCTGACGTCAGGGGGTATATACCGGTACAAACCACCTCCCCAATGTTTCTCGGGCACCCCATATGAAGTGGCCTTAACTCACTTCATACGCCTCCAACCACCTGGCAATGTCATCCCCCTTGGTGTAGTTCGCTATCACCTCCTTAGGTAACCAGAATCTGGGCTCCTGCTGAGCCTCTGGTACGCTACCACCATTCTGACTTCCTGGCGCACCCAACTGTAATGCTCTCCGCTCCATTTCTTTGAGCTGGAGCTCGTGTGCCAACTTCCTTTCCTCCATAGCAAACTGCTTATCTTCCCTTTCTCTCTCCCTCTGGTGCTCTAACTTGGCCAGCTCCCACTTCAAAGGCCTCTCCTCCCTCCTGTCCTCATACTCCTGCGGCGACACACTCTCCCTAGACACACTACTCCCTGCCCCGGAACGTCTCCCTGGGAACACATTGTCGGACATGTCGATGTTGAGTAGGCCTGGGTCTTCTTGAGTGTCCGCCTCCCCTTGTGTGACCTGTTCCTCATCCTCTCTCTCCCCTGGGTGGGCCCTTACCCATGCCCTCAAGGCGGTGCGGAGCTCTTCTTTTACAGCTCTCGACCCCACCGGCACCCCCATCCCCTGACAACTCCCTTAACTGCACTACCGTTTACCTATCAAGGTCAGCCAGCTGGAACTCCATTTTGTCAGGTGGGGACCCAGATAACCTGAAAGAAAGATTCTAGGACGTAGGCAACAATGCTGGGCTAACACAGGTTCCTACACACTTTGCAGACTTAGACAGTGGTGGGCAATTGAGTTAGCTTGTAGCCACCACAGGTGTCCAATTAATTGCAGCGCACTCTGTCCCACTGGAGGGTGTTAGGTAGCTACATGTCCTGGATCCCACCGCTCGCCACCAAATGTAAGAACTGGGACCACCAGTTCTCCGAGTGGTAGCTTGGCTAGAGCAGGAAGCCGACCAGGGGCTTAGGTGTAAAGCAGCTACTTAACACACTCATCCACTGAGACACGAAGTGGGCGCAATAATGGAGACCACACCAGTAGCTGTGTTTGAAAATCAAGATCTTTTATGTAGGCTTTAGATCAAAGCAATTAAGGCATTAGCAAATCATCAGCGTTACATTAAGGTACCACATTAAAGCATTTCATGGACGCTTTTCAAAATGCGTTTCCTGTAGAATGATGAAACATTTCATTAAATACTTTCAGTAAAGCAGAAAACTTGAAGTAACACAGCCTGTCGCGTTCTACTCTTCAGCATGCTAAAAGGGTACCTTCATAAACCATGGACTAGCATTCAGGAGCAGTTATAAGCATTTCCTCTTGTAAATATCAACAGTTTAGTAACCAAAGTCAGATCATCAAAATAGTACTGGAATGAACCACTAGGAATCAGGTTTCAACCCCATCAGGAACTGTAGAATCCCGCCCCTGCAAGAAATTCAGTACAGGGAAAAGTATCACCACTTTTTCAGCAGGTTTGAAAAGATATAAGTAAGCATGAGCAATACAGGCCGCATGAACCGGCCACCAAACACCAATAGTCAATGACCTGACCGATCTTGTTACCAAGGGGCTGGAAATAGTTAACTCGATAGAGCCTGCTCTTCAGGCATGTACAGTTACTTGGCCCCAAAACACCTCCTGCGTGAATCAGGCCTCAGCACTGCTTGGGGCTCAATGGGGCCAACAGGGCCCAGTCACAGCGTTCCCCGGGGGAGGGGCGAACTCAGGGCCTCAAACCAGCCTTCCGCCTTCCTCCCCTGGGGGTTACCTTTGGTCTTCGGCCCTCCGGGGCCCTTGCGGTGGTCTGGTGTAGGCGGGAGGAGCTTCCGCCGGTCGCGTGGCTTCCCGCTGCCTCAGCGCGGTGCAAGGCGCTGTCTCAGCGCACCGCCGCTGGGGACAAGGAGACGCACTGCGGGGCAAAGCGGAGGGGCGCCTTCGGCTCCTGACCCCCTCCGCGAGGAGTCGCGACCTGCTCCGGGTGCCGGGCCTTCCTCACGATGCTCGGCGGGGACAACCAATGGCTGAGAGGCTTGGGCAGGGGCGCGGCCGATGACGCGGCGGCGCTCCCGCTCACGTGACGGGGGCACAGGCAGGCTTCAGGCCTAACGCGGCGTGACAAACTTGATGCGGCGGCCTTCTCCTGGCACCGGGGGCCGCCGACGCGACACTGGGGCGCCGGGGGAGTAGAAGGAGGGTGATTTCCGGCCCAGCGCAGCGTGTCACGGATTCCGGCGGCCCTCTCCTGGCATACGGGGGCCGCCGAGGGGGGGGGAGACACGAGACCTCTGAGGGGATACCTCGGCGCCTCAGGAGGACGCAGACGGCTCCGGGTCGTGGCGGTGAGTCAACCTGAGCTGTGCACTTAATTCCCAGAGCGCTACGGGGGCAACCCACGCGGCCAATGTAGCGCGTGGGTCAGAACCGCGCTGGGAAGCGCTTGAGGCACTCTATGTGGGGGCACTCTCAGTGGCACGGCAGGGCTCAGGGCAATAGCGCTAGACAGTACAGGCAGTCCCAGATACAGCGCTGGACAGGGGGGGGAATAGCACTTTTCTTACAGTTCAGCAGGGACTGCAGGCAGAATGGACAGCAGAGCAGTTCAGACAGGGGAGACAGGTGGGACTGGTGGGCCCACTGCAGGCAGGGGGGCGCAGGGCAGCACAGTCTAGTACCTGGTCGATCCCCCAGCAGTCTCTGGTCAAGGGAAATTAGTCCTCTTGGCGCTTGGATGGTTCTGCGCCCTTAGACGTTGGTTTCTTGAAGAGGAGTTTTCCTCAGTCACTGCAGATGGACCCTGGGGTTCCCTACCGCTGGGCCAGATCAGGGGGCTAGTCTAGGACACCTCACTCAGCTTAAGAGGCAGCACCTTAATCCTGTCACTCCCAGTAGCATAAGTTCCTAGCTAGGCCCTCCTGCCTAAAACTCCTGCGTGGGTTTCCCAGGTCAGTGATGCCCCAACTGACTAGAGGAAGTTCCCTCCCTTGCTTAAGTATGCCCAGGTCAGGTGACCACTCTCTAAGGCTGCAAAAATCAGCTCCGCCTTTCTTCTGGAAGGTTCCAGGAGCTTCCCCACTCTACCTATGGACAGGGGATGGGAGGCTGGCATTGCAACATTGTATGGGGATCCAGCCAGCTCCTGGCAGCTAGGGTGCTACACTAAAAAACCACGCTGCAGTAGCAGGGGCCAGTGGCAGCCATGTTTGGAGTAGAGAGCACCTGCACCCTAACATGGATTAGCCATGAAAAGGTGCCCGAAGACCTATGGGCCGACAAAAAGACGGTGGGGAAAAAAGAGGCAAGGGCAAAAAAAACACACAGGGAAAGACCACCCTAGGGCTGACAGGTCTAACAATGGCTTTATTAGCCTATGGCAGAGCTCGACAAATCCACTCGCCCGCTCGCATTTGCAAGGGAGAATGGATGAGGACAGGCTATTTTTAGGTCCTACTCGCCCTTTCTGGCGAGTAGGAAGACAAACTAACTTTTGTTCTCTGTCTTTGAAAACGGAACAAAAGTGACAAGATAACAAGATTTAAAGACATTCTTATTGCTCATAAAGGGACTGGGCAATAAAGATGCCTTTAAATCTTGTTATCTTGTCACTTTTGCTCCGTTTTCAGAGACAGAGGTCAAGTAGGTTGCAGTTGGGTCGAGGGGATTTTCCAAGTTACTAGACCTGCAGGAATAGTAAAATCTTTCAGATTTGTCGAGCCCTGAATGGGTTATGTTGGACTGCATTTTTATTGGTTATACATATATGTGTATAATTTGTTTAGTACTATGTACTACTATTATATGTATTTACACATATATTATATGTTCCGGGTTCCCGCTCATGTGCGGAGATTATTCAGTGCTTATGACTTTAATGAGTATACCCCTGGAAGAGAACTAGGATTCTCCAGTATTAGGGGTGTCTTTCATAGATTCACATGCTTGAATATTCCCCGTCGTCGAAGTGGGAGTCCCACGGTATATAAAAAATAGCAATAATGCTAATATAACATAAATGATAATATCATATAATAATAAAATAGAGATAATACACTGTAAAAACCTCTACAATGGTAACTTCCATAGGAAGACAGTATAAGAGAAAAAACTCATTTGTAACATATCAGTGTCATTATGTTGGTCCAAACTGCAGCCAATCAGGCTCACGCACCCTCTAGAACCTTCTCCTCAGAAGCTCAAGCCCTCAGATTTTCTACCGCACGTCGTGTGAAGGGAGTCTCCCTGAGCTCTGCTCAGTTTTCTTCAAAGTTTGTCTCTTCAACTTATTTTTCCAAGAATGTCAAGTAAGAAGTCCTTGTTTAGAGCTTGCTCTTCATGTGGGAAACTACGTTTGTTTGAAAAGGACCCCCACCAAAAGTGTATTTACTGCCTGTACCCTGACCACAAGGTGGATGAATGTAAAATCTGTAGAGCTCTTCCTTCTAAGACTCTCAGAGACAGGGAAGGTCGCCTTCTTATATGGTTGAAGCGCCTCCAAGATAAAGAAGATGTTCTGTCAGACGCAGTAAGTCTTCAGTCAGGCTGTTCCACTGTTCCTTCCAAGCGTGGGAGTGTTCAAGACTTGCCTTCGCCTTTTCTTCAGAAAAAGAAAAAGCTGGCCTTGCCTGTGGCACAATCTTCACATTCTATGCCTTCAGTGTCAACGCCCACGAGACCTGGCTCTCAGGCGTCTTGCCCAGGCTCTATCAGTATTCTGACAGTCCTGACACCCAGGTCGTCGACGGGCTCGTCGACGACCGTTCCGTCCACAAGATTGGCTTTGCTGTCTTCGTCGACGACCTCTGTGACGACGACGTCTGCTTCCTCGTCGTCGACGACTGTGATGTCGACATCCTCGACGTCGACGAGAACTACGATCCCGTCGACGATCCCTATTGTCTCGTCGGCGACGAAGTTGCCGTCGACGAAGAAAACCTCTTCGACGTCGAAGAATTCATCGTCGACGAAGGTCCCGTCGACGTCAGCCTCTCCGTCGACCACCTCGTCGACGTCGGCATCGTCGGCGAAGAAGGCAACGATGGTTCCGACGACGAGAGCCCCGTCGACGTCGAGTGCTCCGTCGACCAGCTCCATGACGACGGCGTCGTCGTCAAAAAAGGCGACGCCGGTTCCGTCGACGAAGGTACCGTCGACGAAGGTACCGTCGACGAAGACACCGTCGACGAGGCTTCCGTCTCCTCAGATTCCAGCAAAGACGGCTCCGTCGACGCACGTTCCGTCGACGACGATACCGTCGACGACGAATCCCTCAGTGGGCCCTATCTCGTCGACGATGGCGATTTCTTCAGCGGCAGGTTCAGGATCCTCGTCAGGATCGGGTTCTTTTGCCACCATGCCTCTGGTACCACTGCCTTCCTTGACCTCTGGCAGGGATTCTTCTATGCAGCTGCCGCCTCCTGATCTTCAATTACCCTCGCCTTTGATGGCAACTGATCACGAGACTGGATCTATGGGGGAAGATGATGATGATGAAGCTCACAGTCCATCAGAATTGATTATAAAATGTCAAGACTCCAGTTCTGACCAGGAGGACGTGGAGGAAGTGGTCCAACCGGATGACCAAATTGTCCAGTTGCCTATGGCATCTTTTCCAGTTTCTTTGTTTTCAAACCTCCAGCATATGCTGGATGACTACAACAGAAGGTTTCCGCCTACCCCTCAGGGTACTCCAAGCCACGCTCCGGCGGAGGACTCCGGCCCTGCCACCCATCCACAGTCTTTGGAGCAGCCTGTTTTGACAGAGCTTCCCCGCCCTCACCCCCCTCTTCTTCCGCAACCTGGTGCGCACGGGGTGGATGAGTCGGACAGTGAAGAAGGGGAATTACACCAGGATACTGACGATGATCAGGATCCAGATATGGCGGATTACGACGACTATCGGATACAGACACCTTCTCCGCAACAGCCAGAGGCGGGTGATGCGCCTACCATTGATACAGCAAGCTTCCATGTGCTAATGAATAAAGCGGCAGACCGCTTTAAATTGCCGAGAGAACAACGGCAAGAAGATTGCTTTCTCTACGATTTCAAAAACAAACCATACAAACAAATTCACACCATACCAATCATAGAATTTGTATGGAAAGAAGGGATAAGAATTATGCATTCTCCTAACTCCTTGCCGGCACAAGTCCCTCGCCTGGAAAAGAAGTACAAGGCTCCTGCGGGTTCACCTGCTTGTTTGCTGTCGCATCCCAAACCGGACTCGGTTGTCACACAGGCGGCACAGCGACGATCCCGTAATCCGGCGACTCCTCTCACTACTCCACCTGATAGAGAGGGTCGACGTTTGGACGCCATTGGGAAGAAATTTTCCACCATGTCCTCTACATCGGTACGCGCTGCAAATGCGTTGGCCATTCTAGGTCGCTTCGACAGGCAAATGTGGTCGGACATTTCCGCATTCGTTTCTCTAATTCCAGAAGCGTCCAGAGCGGAAGCCCAGCAAGTTCTCCAGGATGGCATGAGGGCGTCAGAGGAAATGATTGACTGCGCGATTGATGTGGCGAGTACGGGATTTCGCATCCTCGCCAGTGCTGCGGCTCTCCGCCGCCAGGGCTGGCTTAAATCCACTTCTTTCCGGCAAGAAGTCCAGTCGAAGATACTCGACATGCCCTATGACGGTGAATCTCTTTTTGGCGCTCACATTGACGAGGCGCTTGAGTCAATTAAAAAGGACACCGATACAGCAAAATCGCTAGTCTCCTTACAATTTAAGAAGCAGCCCTTTCGTGGAGCCCGTGGAAGAGGTTCATCTTCCACGAATTTTCGAGGAGGACACACTCAGTACCGCCAATTCAACCAAGGCAATCAACGTTACTCCTCTCAACAGTCTACTCGCCAACATCAGTCACGACCCTATAAAGGAAAACCTACTTATAGGGGTGCCAACAACAAACGCCAGTGACTCTCATGTCACGCAAGGAGTTGGAGGGAGAATCTCGCAGTTTTATTCCCAATGGTCTCTGATAACATCGGACCAATGGGTATTGGACATTGTTCGCAAGGGTCATGCCTTGGAGTTCACAGAGATTCCTCCTCATTCTCCGCCATCAGGCCCGCCACCTCCCCATTTTCTAGAATTGCAACATCAAGTTCGTCTTCTCATTCTAAAAGGTGCAGTCGAAGTGGTTCCTATATCACAACAAGGGACAGGTTTCTACTCACGTTTTTTCCTCATTGCCAAGAAGACGGGAGAGTGGCGGCCTATACTGGATTTGAGGGCGCTCAATTTCTTTCTGAAACAGCAGTCTTTCCGCATGCTCACATTGTCAGAAGTCTTGCGGCTTCTCTGCAGCGGAGATTTCCTGTCCACGATAGATCTGCAAGACGCCTATTTTCATGTGCCGATTCTGCAACAACATCGCCAATTTCTGAGGTTCAAGGTGGGCACGGTCCATTACCAATTCAAGGTGCTGCCTTTCGGCCTGCGTTCGGCACCTCGTGTTTTCACGAAGGTCCTGGCCCCAGTCATGGCTTATCTACGTCTTCAAGGAGTGCAGATTTTTCCTTATCTGGACGATTGCCTTCTGAAATCTCCGTCTCCTCTTCAGCTGGCTCACGACACAAGTCTCTGCCTGCGGACTTTCGAGTCACTGGGGTTGACCATCAACGTGGACAAGTCACACTTAACACCATCACAAAGAAGGAACTTCCTGGGTGCCATTCTCGACACGGAATTATCAAAAGCCTTCGTTTCCCAAGAACGACAGGTGAAAATAGTACGTCTGGTCACCCTCATCCGTTCAAAACAGTCAGTTTCTGTGCGCATGTTGAAGTCCTTTCTGGGGATGGCGTCGTCCTGCATCGCTCTGCTTCCGAACTGCAGGCTCCGCACTCGCCCTATTCAGGAGGAACTAGACCTGCAATGGCGCCAAGTATCAGGATCCTTCAACGATCTAGTGAGAGTCTCGTCTCGCATGAAAGACAGTCTCCTTTGGTGGAGAGAACCATCCAACCTAAACGAAGGAGTTTCCTTTCTGGCCCTTCCTCCGGATCTGACGCTGACCACAGATGCATCCATGGAGGGTTGGGGAGCTCATCTCCTAGACCTTTCAATCAAAGGGAAGTGGACACCGTCACAACGAACATGGCATATCAACAGATTGGAGCTGCTGGCGATCTTCCTTGCTCTCAGATCTTTTCTGCCAGTAGTGCAAGGAGAGTCCGTGCTGGTTCAAACGGACAACACAACCAGCATGCACTACATGAACAAACAGGGCGGCACGAGATCTCAGCCCTTGTCTCGGCTAGCTCAGAAGATCTGGAACTGGGCTCTTCATCATCGAATCTCCCTGACGGCGGTCCATCTGCCGGGGGTTTCAAACATCCTAGCGGATTCGTTGAGCAGGTCCACATCGTCTACCCACGAGTGGGAGCTTCATCAACAAACTCTGGACATGGTGTTCCGCCGTTGGGGTCGTCCCCTGATGGACCTTTTTGCCACTCCACTGAATCGGAAGTGCCCCTGCCTTTGCGAGCTGGCATCCTCATCCGGGGTCCAGCGGCAACGCCCTTCTCATGGACTGGAGCGGCCTGTTCGCCTATGCGTTTCCTCCCATACCATTGGTGCCGAGGACGTTGTGGAAGATGCGCAGGCAACCCTGCCACTTGATACTGATCGCACCTCGTTGGCCCAGACAGGCTTGGTTCTCAGAACTTCTTCTGTTGTCCCAATGCACGCCCATTCGTCTGCATCCACGTCCAGATCTTCTGTCCATGGACGAGGGCCAAGTCTGCCATCCAGACCCGACCACTCTTCAGTTATGGGCATGGAACCTGAATTCCTCGAATTCGCGAATTTAGAGATGCCCCAGGAATGCAGAGAGATTCTGGCTTCTGCTAGAGCTTCCTCAACGGTTCAAACGTACAAACTAAAGTGGAAACGGTTTTGCCATTGGTGCGCAGAAGCAAATGTCCACCCACTCACTTCTGCCCCAGAACAGCTGTTGCCCTTCTTTCTAAGCCTTGCTCAGTCTGGCCTCTCTCATGCCACCTTGAGGGTCTTTCTGGCAGCTATTTCACGTTTCAGGCATGATGGCTCAACCTCTCTCTGCTCATCCAGAATTATCAGACAATTTTTTAAGGGTCTCTTCAGGAAGTTTCCTCCTATCAGACGCCCGCCTCCGGCATGGCAGCTCAACGTGGTATTGTCACAGCTCATGAAGCCTCCTTTTGAGCCAATCCACAGAGCAGACAACAAGTTTCTTACCTGGAAGGTCGTTTTGCTTTTGGCCCTAACGTCTTCTCGCCGTGTCAGCGATCTTCATGCTTTCACAATCAAGCCTCCTTATTTGCAATTCAAGCCAGATGGGGTGTCTCTTCGGACCAATCCCTCTTTTTTGCCAAAAGTGCCTACAGATTTCCATCTGAACGAACCTGTCTTCTTGAAGACTTTCTTTCCGAATCCACAGTCTCCGGCAGAACAACGCCTTCATTCCTTAGACATCAGCCGTTGTCTAAAGTTTTACATTTCAAGAACTGCCCCCTTCCGCAAATCAGATCAGCTTTTTGTAGCATATGGAAGAATGCGAAGGGGACATTCAGTGACAAAACAGACACTTGCAAGATGGCTCTCAGCAGCCATATCCTACTGTCACCAACAAGCTGGCAAGCCTTTACAGGGTCCTGTGAAGGCACACTCGACGAGAGCGATGGCGTCCTCCACCGCCTTGTTTGCCGGAGTGCCTCTGCACCAGATTTGCCGGGCGGCAACGTGGTCGAATAGGCACACCTTTACCAGACATTACTGTTTGGATTCCATCAACGAGGCGGATACCGCAGTGGGGCAAGCAGTGCTTCGCCATCTCTTTAAATAAGGTGAGCCTCTGTTCCCTCCTCCTTTCTCTTCTGTGATTGCTATATGCTTTTAAGCTATGTGTTTACTTCTTGTGAAGATGCTTGCAATCCCAGTGCTAAGGAGTTACTGCTATCTATTCTATTCAAGCATGTGAATCTATGAAAGACACCCCTAATACTGGAGAAGAACTATTGTTACTTACCTGTAAACAGGTGGTTCTCCAGTATTGGTGTCTTTCATAGATTCACATGCGACCCACCCTTCCTCCCCTCAGAGGCTCTCTTCTCCTCATACGCTATTGTTACTAGTGCTACGAAAATCTGAGGGCTTGAGCTTCTGAGGAGAAGGTTCTAGAGGGTGCGTGAGCCTGATTGGCTGCAGTTTGGACCAACATAATGACACTGATATGTTACAAATGAGTTTTTTCTCTTATACTGTCTTCCTATGGAAGTTACCATTGTAGAGGTTTTTACAGTGTATTATCTCTATTTTATTATTATATGATATTATCATTTATGTTATATTAGCATTATTGCTATTTTTTATATACCGTGGGACTCCCACTTCGACGACGGGGAATATTCAAGCATGTGAATCTATGAAAGACACCAATACTGGAGAACCACCTGTTTACAGGTAAGTAACAATAGTTCTTACAGGTAAGTAACTAATCCATCCTACCTGCCTTAAAATTTGATTAACCAATTCAGGAGAACCAAAACTCACAACAACACAGTCTCCCTTCATACCCTTCTTGGTCTTTCCTACCCATGCTACCCTTCTCACAATCTTGAAGTTATTAAACAGATGTTCACCTAGCACTGTTTTGTTAGTCAGGAAGTGGAGGGCTTTATTTTTAAGTGTTGACCAGTGTTCCTCCCTACCATCATCCGTTTTAGGGACATTTGCTAAGATAATGGTGTACGGACATGCCTCCGGAGGGAGTTGAAGAAATTATTCTTTAAAGAAACCATCTTCTATAGGATGTAATCTCCCCACGGGACCCCTGGGTCCAGGCTTTGTTCCCTGAGTTGCTTCTATAGCTGAAGGGGGTATATTGTCGTGTACCCCACAAGACTCACCTGGGCTTGTGAGGCTATCCCGCAGAGACGACAGTAACCACCGCCCCTGACCCAAACAAACCCCGCGGGGAATAACGCCCGACAAGGATGAGGTGGAACCAGGGATGGGGGCCAAAAGGAACCAAGGAAGTGACTTTGGTGGTAGGGACGTTGGGACGGGTCTTGGCACAGCTGAGGGAACAAGAAACACCAGATTAGGGCTAGGGACTACGCTCGTGCTGTCCAACACCCCACAAGACACATGCAGACCGGAGCCCCTGTTTCTGACACTCACCACAAGGGTCGTTCGGGTTGACTTCATAAAAGGCCAGTGCTGTGTCGTCCAGGAGCCCCACGTCCGTGGCAAAGGAAATGAAGAATGAGGCACTTCTGCGCTTGGACCCCCAAGGAACCAAAAAGAACTCAAAGAAAAGCGCTTCTGCGCTTCACAGCAGGCAATGACAAGAACTCCAGGGTAAGCGCTGTAGCGCGGCCCAAATGTACAATGCTCCCACGCTACCTGCGTGTAGGAGCCAAGCTGTAGCCCACCTGCGCCACTGCCAAGCAAGGTCCAATGGATAAAGTAAGCGCTCCTGCGCCTCGGGCAAAACAGAGGAACAAATGTTAAAGTGCACCTGCACTATGAAGAGAAACAAGCAGTAACGCTCCTGCGCTACTGCCGACAAAAGAACTGAGGCTTGAAAGTAGCAGCGTGCCTGAAGCAGCTGCTTCAGGACAGAGTTATCAGCAGCGCTCCTGCGCGGCTGACAGGAACAGGTACAAGCAGTCACGTAACGCGTGAGGATTGGTAGCGTTACCGTGACCCGAAGAAACCCTCGGCGTCTGCTGGGCTCATGCGCGTCTGACGGAAGGAATCAGAAGCACCGATCCGGCGGCCACACGCACTTTTAAACGTGTTGGCCCGGACGTGCTTGTTGCGGTGAGGACTAGAACGGGACACCACCTCCGGCCGGAAGTGAGTATCCCAATGTCTGTGGTGAGATCTAGAACGGGACACCACTTCCGATGGAAGCGAGTCCCCCGTTCTCTGCATGTATCCTGCGGCGCCCGGGACCGCGGAAAGCCGCACACGACATATATTTGGTGCTGGGATTGCCGAAAAATCACTTAGACCAGTGGTAGGTACACTTACGGAACATGCTTCAGTTGGTTTTGTCCCGGTAATTGGAGCATGCTGGTGCAATAAGTGTTTTTCTAAGACATTAAGTCTACAGTCTATTTGTTCTAAATTTTCCATTACTGGAGAGATGAGTGCCCTGAGCCGTTCCTCCATAAGCCCTATGAACTCTGGCATAGTACCCCCCATAGTGGTGACTACAACAGATGTATTAAGCTCACTTCCTCCTTGTGTCATGGGCTGGGATTCCTGATTCGTTACGTTATGGGTTTGATTACCCAGCCCAAATGCAGAATTTTTCCTCCGGGCTTGTTTTGCATTTTGCCGGCTTCTTTTTGCGGCACTATTTGCTTTTCTTTTCCCCGGCTGATCTTTACTTCTAGTAGCCGGTAAAGCTCGTAGCTGCCTAGTGCGTGTGGTAGGAGGTGAAGGAGGGGGGACTAAATAAAAATGAACAGGAGATGTTTAACCCCAGACCATCACAGGGGGGTGGGGGGGGCTTTGATATTAGTAGGGGTTCAGGGGCGTTATTTATACCTCCATTTACTTCTGTGGTAACTAACGGGGCAAGAATTAAACTGGATGGGTTGAGTGATAATCTCCTTTCCACAAGTTCAATCTCCTTGGCCACAACTGATTCGGCCCGTTTCAGGAAAGCGTCCAATGTCCCCACACCCCTACCCCTGTGCCCCCTTTATGATTTGATTTGGCCATATGTCAAAAGCAAATCGGCTTTCAGTAACAGGAGAGCCCTAGCACACTGTAACCAAGGTGATATGTAGATATGACTAAACAAGTCAATAAATGTCTTACGGCTTGTATGTAATTTGGACTGTTTCCTGCCAACAGAATGGAAAAATTCTGGCCCGGCCTCCTCTGGCCCCGGATGGCCACAGATGGCCCGCCCTTTGCCCAGGCTTAGCCCGCGCGCGGCCCCGCGATGCGGGGGCTGGCCGATATTTAAAGCGCCTCTGGGTGCGCAGGTGACATTGCGGCTCCCGCCGCTAGGGAGCCTGGGCGCTGGAGTCCTCCCCTCGGCGGCAGCAAGCTGGTGGTGTGCGGCGGCGGGAAGGCAAGCAGAGTAAGGGCAGCAGAGGCCAGGAGCCAGGAAAGTTAGTGTAAATGCCCCGCAAGTTCGGAAAACACAATAGGTCAGAGAAGTGCACTGTTGTCTCCCACCGCCTCCGGGGGGGAGATAAATGTATCCCCTGGATAAAGATCAGCAAAGGTCCTCCAGCCTAGCCTGTCAGCGTGCACAATCTCGCCACAGTCGGCCATTGCAGGTATCTGGGGGTTACATGCGAGCGGGGCAGCGGGGGCATAGAACAGCCCCTGTTTTACCATCAATCGCAGGCCGTCCCAGGCCCACCAGAGCGTCTCAGTAGTATCTATTTAATTTCTGGGTCTTTTAAATTTAAAGAAGACTGCAACATTTAATGGAGCGGGTGCTGCTCTGTCCAGTTTGATAGCTAAATGGGGTTGGGAATATCCAGTGATTTCAGATTTGGGCTTGTGCGCATTAAGCGTATAAGGGAATATCTGGTGCTCCCAACTGCCGTGACTCAAAGGTAGAGTAAGAAGTTCCCAAGAGATATGCGCCTGTTTCTCAGCCCGTACCAGTTGAATCATCAAGGATCTCAATGTTTTAAAAACGCTTGTGTAAGGGGTATTGGGAGGTTGACAAAAATATATAAACATTTCGGCAGCACGATCATCTTTGCAATGGCTATACTTCCCGCTAAGGATAGAGGCAGCCGTGACCAGGTTTTAATTTTCCCCTCTAAGCAGCTGACCTTGCGCCCAAGATTCATCTACCAAAGCTGCTGCATGTCATGACTTAACCAGATCCCCAAGAATTTGACTGGACCGTCCGCCCATTTGAGTGGATATTCCATTGTAAATGGGGTGGTGCATTCCATCAGAGGGAATTTGCACCAGTTAATCTGAATCACACACAGACTGCCAAAGCTGGTTCTTTCGCGAAGTATGGGAGCAAGTGTTTTCTACCTGATTGCTAATATAGGGCGTGATGTCATCTGCATATAGCGAGATTAACCGGTCCCCTCTGGAAAACACCACCCCTCTATAGAAAACACCACCCCTCTATTAGCATGAGGTTATCGGATCCGGGCAGCCAAGGGTACCATGGCTATAACAAAGAGGAGTGGGGATTGATGACACTCTTGCCTCGTGCCCCTAATGATAGAAAAACTCCAATAGCAGACTGTTGAAATGCAGCCTGGCAGTGGAGTTGGCATATAGAACCCCGATCTATGCTATAAATGCCGGGCTGAATCCTAGTGTGCTGAAAATGGTGAATAAGTAGGGCCATTCTGGGGAATCATAGGCTTTAGTTGCGTCTAGCAACACCGCTGTGGCAGGAGTCTTGGGATTTAAATAATGAATTAGGACAAAGAAGGTTCTCAGGTTGTGGGTTGTTGATAAGCCTCTGATAAAACCAGGCGTGTCCGGCCTAGTTATCAGAGGAAGTAGTGGCTGTAGACTTTGAGCAACTAGTTTAGCGTACATTTTATTGTCAACATTAATAAGAGATAGCGGATGGTTAGAGTCATGCCTAGTGGTATCTTTGTTAGGCTTTAGCAATGTTAAAATTACTGTTTCGCACATCGTGGGTGGGAGACAACTCGTTTCGAGCGACTCTTGATATACTTCCAATAATTGTGGGGCTAGTAATGTGCTATAGGTTTTATGGAAGGAAGTAGTCAGGCCATCTTTGTCATTAGGGAGGCTATTAATGACCTGAATTATATCTACTACCGTGTAAGGTTCATCTAGATATTCTCTATGTTCTTTACTTAGCCATAATAGTTTAAGTGATTCTAGATATGTATGCAGCTCCTCTTTCATGTCTGGGATAGTAGAGGAATATAAAGTAAAATTTAATTCTGTTAGGTGACTGAGTATCTTTTGCGGTCCTCTTATTGTGTCACCATTCTCATCCCTTAATTCTGTGATGGCAGAATTTCTCGGAGGCCTGAGCATGACTGCCAGTGGTTTACCAGGACGGTCCCCCTCCCCGTATCTTCTGGAAATGCTATATTTCCCCAGGAACTTCACTTCCCGATTCGCCTCTTCAACGTATTCTGAAAGGAGCGCTCTAAGCAATGCCAAGTGTTCCCCCTCTCCCGTGTTAAAAAAGTTGGTCTCTCATCTATAATTTGTGTCTCAAGTGTCTCGAGTCTGTCTAATTGACTTCAATTCACCCGCTTGTTTGGCAATACAGCATCCCCTTGGGGGAGGGGTGGAGGGAACCTCCATTCAAAAGGGGTTCTGTCTGGGGCTAGGACTTCTAGCTGCAATAAACGGGACCTGATCAGAGAGGGTGCACGACAAAAGACACACCTCTGAGGTCAACATGGCAATGTCCCGGGAAACCACTCAGTAGTCCAACCTGGACCATGCATTATGTTGTGAGGTGATACAGGACCCCACTGCGCTGTCTGAGTTACGGCTTCTCTATATAGCTTCTAGGTAATTAGTTTGTATAGGAGAGTTAAGAGGTTCACTTGCGCAGGGATGCAATTTCCATGCCGCCCACCCTTCTATCTAGGGTGTCATTTAGTATGGCATTGAAATCGTCCCCCCAAATAACAGATTTACAGCCCAGACCAGCGATTAATGCCACACATTATGGAAAAATTCTGGTTTCTCAATGTTTGGGCCCTATATAGCAGCAAACTCCATCTCTATCCCACACAACAAACATTTAAGGATGACAAATCGCCCTTCGAAGTCGAGGTGTGTGAGAGAAGTTGGCCTGGTATATGATGATCACTATTCTAGTGAACACATTGCACCAGTCCAAACAACCCCTATAGTGATGGTTGTAAAGTCAACCTTATAGACAAGCTATCCTAGTGGTAGCATGGACAAAAGCAGTCTTAGGCTAAACTCAAGAGGGCATGTGTGAAGCCTGCTGTTTTACCATATGTAACCCCTTGAATATCAAATGAAAGGACACCACACAGGTTACTCCCCTTTCCCTTTGTCCAGTTTCGCGCCAGAGCTGGGGCTGGTGTGCCCCAGCACCGGTTTGAACTGGACTATGCATGGGACACCTTGTGTGCCCCAGGCAGTGTCTCCCTTCATTCAGCCCTCCCTGCCCCAATACACTATGGCCTGTCTGGGATGGTGCTAACACCTTCCTGTGACAGGAAACCTATTGTCCAAGCCTCCCTCGCTGGAAGGACTCCCAGCAGCAGGAGGTCAGACTTGTGTCTGTGGCAGCAGCATCCATTTTGTGATGCTGAGGCTCTGGTTAACTTTAACCGGGATTAATGGAAGTAACATGTCTTCTCCCTCTAAAAGGGTGGAATGTTACCCCCGTCTCCAGAACTGGCGAGGGGGTAGTATTCCAAAGCGTATGACACCTTACACAACATGTTTTGATAAAGCCAAACCAAAGTTAGCATCTGACCGCGAGGTTCATAATGCACTTAAGAGTATATGGTATGGCAATATTCTAGAACAGCTAAAAGGACATGGTTCCGAAAGCTGCAGACAGGCTCAGCTCATGCTAGAGCACCATCTCGCATAAAACCAATCACTCTGCCTTCAGGATTGTTAAGGCCTGCCATAGGAGTGACTTATAGATGTATATGTGTCTAGATATAAGGTTAGACATAGGAATACTATATCTAGGCAAGGGGTGATTACACAACCTTGCCCCAGCTGAGTGATCAGCTAGTTGTGTCAGTTTGGATGGCCAGCCAGGGGTGGCAAAAGATATGCTGCAGCCCCTGGTAGGCCTTGGGTGCATCTATGCCCTGGGTACCTATAGTACACTGTACAGGGACTCATAAGAGTGACCCAATATCCAATTAGGTATGTACCTAGGGTACATGGAGTCCATCTTATAGAGAGAGCAGATAGCCTGGGGCCCTTATTAGCAGGATCCCAGGCCAACTAAGTCAAAAACCAGCTAAACACAAGGCAAAAAAATCTGGGATAACCATAGTCCGGTATCCACCTTCCTACAGTGTGTATACGTAGATTACAATTACAATCCTCTGCGCGTTAGTATAGCTACACCCCTTGCAAAGTTTGAATAACCAGTGGCGTACATCTCTCATCAATATCTATGATGCTGCTTAGTCTTAGATGTGTCGGGTAGGTGTCTCCTGCAGGAAATAGCAATCGATTTTGTGTCGTATCAAATATGCCTGAGTGAGCTTAGCCTGTCTATGGTCATTTAGACATCTGATGTTTCACGTTAAGAACCTTAGGGTGGGCATATTTGGATGTTGTTATATATCCAATATACATTGTGTAAGCACCCGGAAGTACCCTGGCAAGTTAATTTAAGATAAGCCGACTCCCTCTGTGTATGAGTTTGACAAATCCATCTTCCGTTGTTCCTAACAGGCTGTCCACCTCCGTCTAGACTGCACACAAAAAGGAGGTAGGTCCCTAGCGGGGCTGGGGGAGGGCTGGAACCTATTATAATTGCACACAAAAGATTGCCCCCTTCCCAATTGACTTTTAGTAACGGACCAAATAGAACTTAATTGAATCTAGTCCGGTATGTTTATTTATACCTGTTACTAATATTTTTTCATACAAAAATCATTTCAAATAGCAAAAAGAAGATACACAATACTAACAATTATTCACAATACATTACAAACTACCATGAAACATATTACAAAAAATTCACCAAAACAAATAACATCAATATTACATCCAATAAATCTGTAATGCAACACTTTCACATTACATTAAGCCATTTCATTCTTTAAATTCAATAACATGGAAAAAAAGAAGATTGCTTTATCACAAGAGCAAAACAATACATGTGTCACTGGTATTTTGAACCACACTAAATGTTACAATAAACTCTTGCTGAATTTGCCGACGCGTTTCAAGTTCGGGCCATAAATGTCCAAACCATCATCAGGGCTCTTTTATTTATCTGTTAGGATGCAAAAAAACGAAGTTTTAATACAACCTATTCGCCTCTTATATTAAAAACCACAGTTCGGGTAAGAAGTAAATGTACCTGTATGGTGTTATGTGGTGGACCAGGAATGATTTGAATGGAGACAATACTTTCCGGTCTCAACTGGGCCAACTTTATTCACGAACCAATCTGGGAAATGAACAAAACATTGTCCATGTTTATAGGACTAGTCGTGGGGCACCACTTCAACCCAATCTACTATTTTAGGGAAATCGTACCTTAATCTGGATCAGCTTACGATTCAAGGAGGGGCGGAGGAGTATCTTTATCTTTTTTTCTTTTACTTTCAATCCTAATAAAACAACAAACCACTTGCTTTAGCCAACCCATTATGTATAGATAAATCTCAGGGTGCTAAAATACAAAAATCCACTTCTCATACCTGTAGTGCACACTATTTTCGATCGTGATAAACGACTTCGTTTCTCCGTAATTGTTGCCACGGGAATCTGTTTGAGCAATATATTTGTAAGTACACCAGCTTTTATCAAGTTATCATAAAGCAATTCGTTCAACTTTAGACGGTAGGTGCCGGACGCTCATGTACCTGTAATTGTTGTTAAACTTGGCAATTCCTCTCGCCCCCAGTCAACACGCCCCAGTCGGGGCTATGTGTCTCGGAATCGCCTTCTATTTGCTACTCGCGTGTTCCGATGTTGGTAATGAATTCAGTGGTTCTCTGTAAAGAGAAACGATTTATCAAAAATGCTTTGCGGGTCGAGGGAAAGAAAACAACGTTAACTACCGTCCGGACGACCGTGTGTGGAACAATACCTGCTTCTGTAGTCCGTGTGCACCGCGTCTCCGCGTTGCTTCTCACTCGGTGGCTTGCTCGTTTGTGAAGCTGGCAGCCATGCCGTCAAAGTTGAAAGGAACTACTTTGCAGCCCACGGTGTTATGGGAGTTGTAGTTTGTTTTTGTGGGCACCTTTAGAAATATATACTTAGGTTGTTTGGTGGAGTTCTATAGTTTTGTCCAAAGCGTTTCGAAGGTGGCAGCAAGTGTGTGTATTTAGCAATATGTTGAAACGATTGAACATCATACGGTACAATTAAAAATTAATATTGCACAATGGCTAACAAGTTTTTTTAGCCTTACCTAGACAACCCTTGCAGTGTGACGCAAGTCTCAAATTCTTGACAATTCAGACATATTGTTTAGGCCAGAAGTAGTACAGTTAAATTTCAAAATGAGGTATGCTTCCTTCTCAAGTAGCATCCTCTCAATGTCGCCAGGGTGATGTACGTTACTCATTGTATGAAGGACAGACCACCTGAATTCATTCTCACTATGAGACATTTCAACAAAATGTTCAACCATAGGCGCTGTGAGTGTTTTGTTTTTAATCCTTGACCTATGTTGTCCTATTCGGAGGTTTACCTGCTGGTTTGTTTTGCCTATGTAGATTCTGGAGCAAGGGCAAATGATTACATAAATAACATTTTTGGTTTTGCAATTAGAGAAGCCAAGATGTTTCCACTTGACCCCTTGGTGTTGGAACTCATTTCCTTCGATAGTACTGTTACATGAAACACAATTACCACACCGGTGGTGTCCTTCTATTGGTTTCATGTCCCATAACGCCAGGAGATCATGTTTAGCTTGGGACTTCGGGAGATCCGCTCTCACAATTTGTTGTCCCAGGCTCTGATTTTTCTTATATGCGAACATGGGACGCGGAAAGGAACATTCCAGGCCTTCCCGTAGGTGCCAGTTTTTGAGGACCGCTTGTCTGAACTTATGCGCGTCAGGTCCAAAAGTTGTGACGCATACAAGTCGGTCTAGTTCCTTCCTCTCCTTGGTTTGTAATAAGGTTTCTCGAGGAGTGAACCTGGCCCTTTTATACGAATTCTTTAAAAGTTTTCGTGGGTACCCTCTATGGATCATCTCATTGCAGAAGACTTGGGCATGATGGTCATAGTCCCCTATCTCGGAGCAGTTTCTCCGGATGCGTAACATTTGCCCATACGGCAAATTTGCCCTCAGGCTTCGTGGATGATAACTTTTATGGTGCAAAATCGTGTTCTTATCGGTCGGTTTCTGTTATAGAGATGTTTTCAGTTTTCCGTCCTCGCATGTAACCTCGACATCTAGGAATGTCATTTTCAAGGTGCTTGTTTCAATAGAGAATTTAATGTCACTGTGTCTGTTGTTAATCCAGTCATGGGACGCCAAGAGCTCGATCTGGCTCCCCTGCCACAGGAGCCAGACGTCGTCTATGTACCGCCACCATTGCATGATGTTAGCCTTGTATGGATTGTTGTTCTCTACAAACAAGGACTCGTACTGTGCCATATAGAGTACTGCCATTTCTGGGGCATAAGGGCACCCCATAGCGGTGCCCTTGATCTGCATATAGAACCGATCGTTAAATTTAAAATAGTTCTTTTTTAACGCTATTGCTGCAAGCTTTAAAATGAATGCAGTAGGTACCCTATGTGGCCTTTCTCTCTTGTCTAAAAACAGCTCAATCACCTCCAGTGCTTCTTCTTGAGGGATTTGTGTGTAAAGGGACGTAACGTCCATGGTTGCCATTATATGTTTAGATGGATCAAAGTTCATTCCTTCCACCTTTGTTAGAAAATCTGTGGTGTCTTTGAGATACGAGTTTACCTCCGTCAAAAAAGGCTTTAGAAAGAAATCCACGTATTTGGATATCGGCTCCAAGCAGGAATCGCATCCCGACACAATCGGGCGCCCTGGTGGTTCGGCTAGGTTTTTATGAATCTTGGGGAGTAGGTATAATACCGGTACTCGTGGAAATTTTTTATTCAAAAAGTCAAATTCTTTAGTACCCAAGTAACCCTCCTCCTTTCCTTGTGTTAGCACTTCAACAATCAATCCTTGGATCTGCTTCGTGGGATCCTCTGTTAGAGCCCGATACCAAGTGGTATTATTGACCTGTTTGAGTCCTTCAGCAACATATTTGTCGCAAGGCCAGATTACGACCGCTCCCCCCTTATCCGCCTGTTTTATGACAAGGGAGGGGTCTTCCTTAAGGCTTTGTATCGCATGTTTCTCTCCCTTACTGATATTTGGCAACCCATACTTCTTTGTTGTTTCCATTTTGTTAATAGAAGACAGCATAATTTGCTCAAACGCTAATATCTGCTTAGGAATATTTTGATGGGGAACAAATTTCGATTTGTTCCTCAACCCTGTTGTCTCTGTATTTGCAAAGGGTGGTTGGTTGTAAAAAAAAGGCTTTTAGCCGTAGTTTCCTGCAAAAGTCTAAGGTTTCTATTTTTAATTTAGTAAAATCTGTCCGTTTACAAGGAACACATTTTAAGCCTAAATTCAATAGGGATTCTTCGTGCTTTGTCAATACCCGATCTGATAGGTTAACCACCACATTGGGTTTATTTAGGATTGGTAGAAGCGTTTGCGTGTTCGCATTTGCCAAGGGGCTTTTGATTTTGTTCTTCCCTGTTGGCCGCTCTCTAAAAAAGAGACCTGTTTGCGTGAATTATTGCCTCTTTGGTCTTGGTCTGATGAATCTGATGACGAAGTCTCAGAGAAGGTGGTAAAGCGGTTTCTGGAAACTACGGCTAAAAGCCTTTTTTTACAACCAACCACCCTTTGAAAATACAGAGACAACAGGGTTGAGGAACAAATCGAAATTTGTTCCCCATCAAAATATTCCTAAGCAGATATTAGCGTTTGAGCAAATTATGCTGTCTTCTATTAACAAAATGGAAACAACAAAGAAGTATGGGTTGCCAAATATCAGTAAGGGAGAGAAACATGCGATACAAAGCCTTAAGGAAGACCCCTCCCTTGTCATAAAACAGGCGGATAAGGGGGGAGCGGTCGTAATCTGGCCTCGCGACAAATATGTCGCTGAAGGACTCAAACAGGTCAATAATACCACTTGGTATCTGGCTCTAACAGAGGATCCCACGAAGCAGATCCAAGGATTGATTGTTGAAGTGCTAACACAAGGAAAGGAGGAGGGTTACTTGGGTACTAAAGAATTTGACTTTTTGAATAAAAAATTTCCACGAGTACCGGTATTATACCTACTCCCCAAGATTCATAAAAACCTAGCCGAACCACCAGGGTGCCCAATTGTGTCGGGATGCGATTCCTGCTTGGAGCCGATATCCAAATACGTGGATTTCTTTCTAAAGCCTTTTTTGACGGAGGTAAACTCGTATCTCAGAGACACCACAGATTTTCTAACAAAGGTGGAAGGAATGAACTTTGATCCATCTAAACATATAATGGCAACCATGGACGTTACGTCCCTTTACACACAAATCCCTCAAGAAGAAGCACTGGAGGTGATTGAGCTGTTTTTAGACAAGAGAGAAAGGCCACATAGGGTACCTACTGCATTCATTTTAAAGCTTGCAGCAATAGCGTTAAAAAAGAACTATTTAAAATGTAACGATCGGTTCTATATGCAGATCAAGGGCACCGCTATAGGGTGCCCTTATGCCCCAGAAATGGCAGTACTCTATATGGCACAGTACGAGTCCTTGTTTGTAGAGAACAACAATCCATACAAGGCTAACATCATGCAATGGTGGCGGTACATAGACGACGTCTGGCTCCTGTGGCAGGGGAGCCAGATCGAGCTCTTGGCGTTCCATGACTGGATTAACAACAGACACAGTGACATTAAATTCTCTATTGAAACAAGCACCTTGAAAATGACATTCCTAGATGTCGAGGTTACATGCGAGGACGGAAAACTGAAAACATCTCTATATAAGAAACCGACCGATAAGAACACGATTTTGCACCATAAAAGTTATCATCCACGAAGCCTGAGGGCAAATTTGCCGTATGGGCAAATGTTACGCATCCGGAGAAACTGCTCCGAGATAGGGGACTATGACCATCATGCCCAAGTCTTCTGCAATGAGATGATCCATAGAGGGTACCCACGAAAACTTTTAAAGAATTCGTATAAAAGGGCCAGGTTCACTCCTCGGGAAACCTTATTACAAACCAAGGAGAGGAAGGAACTAGACCGACTTGTATGCGTCACAACTTTTGGACCTGACACGCATAAGTTCAGACAAGTTGTCCTCAAAAACTGGCACCTACTGGAAGGCCTGGAATGTTCCTTTCCGCGTCCCATGTTCGCATATAAGAACAAGCATTTGCAATGCAATGGGTCTCGCATTAGGAAAGTTTGAGCTATTGGTATTGTAAATGGCAAAGTTTTTATTTATGTTTTTTTTTTTTAAATAGCTAAATTAATAGCTTTGTCATTTACAATGCCAATAGTTATAACTTTCGCAAATGTGATACCTATAGCATTTGTAATGCAATATGTTTTGTATTTACATAACTTACATGGCATCCCAGAAGCGCAACCGCGCTACGCCGCCGGCCTGCGACCAGGAAGTCAGGCAGGCCGGGCGGGACAACCGGAAACAGGAAGTAGGAGGGCGGGAGCCTACCCCGCCTCCCACGGAAGAGCCGCGATTGTTTGCAGCACCGGAGCAGGCAGGAGCCTACACTGCGCCCCGGTGCCGAAGAAGGGAGGAAGAGTCCTGCTGCCGGTGAGTGGGGCTTCGCTTTGTGGCTGGCCTGCGAGGGCGGGGGGCGTGTGTGTGTGCGCGCGCGGTGGCGGCGGGCTGTGTATGTGTGTGAGCGTGCGTGCGTGCGTCTTGGAGTCTGTGTGTATGCGTGTGTGACTGTGGGGGAGGAGGAGGGGGTTGCCTGTCTGGGTGCCTGCGTGTCTGTGTAAGTGCGTGTGCGCGCGTGTGTGTGTGTGTCTGTCTGTCTGTGTGCATGCATGCGCGTTAGGCTGGGAGTATGGGAGGGCGGCGCAGGACGGAACGTGCACGTTCGCGCACACGAATCCAGCCTGAAAAAGCTTGTGCACCCTCTTGTCCTCCTTCCCCCCCAGACTGATCGCTATAGGTCTCCAGCTGGACACATGCATCCTTGCGGATGCATTTTGCCAGCGAGACCCAAAAACTGTCACCTCCACCCACTCATTACTAGGCGGGTGCAAAATCTGGATTATTGTAAAGGGGGAGGGAAATGCGGCGACTGCTGTTTTTTTTTTTATGTGATTCCTAACCCCATACCTCAAGGATTTGGCGGATTAAATCTGAATTGCGTGCTATTTTTGTCACTGGAGTGCAAACAGCCATATACGATTCCACAAAGATCTATAGAGCTGGACATGTTCCATATGACCCCAGTGGTTTTCAATTTCTGGTAGAGACCACTTGTAGGACGATCGCAGTTGGGAAACACTGAAAGCAATGTTCTAGGTTTGTAAAATTCGGGCCTCTTTCTTCCCTACGACCACAAGTTAGAGATCCTGGCGTCCATGCCACCAAACGGATTTCTGGTGCGAAACATTGTAATGTTGTACTTTAAATAATAAATGAAATTCCATTAATGGGTTCCATTAATTTTGTTAACATTGGGTTTGATTACACTTGTGCATAGTTGTTTTTCTTTGTAAGGAATTACATACACTTTTTAATGAATTCGGTAAATCTGAAATAAACTTTGATGAGGATGATGATGATATAGGGTTTGATGCCCGATCGAAGTTCAGTTGATTAGTGGTGAGACATTGTCTTACAATGAAT
The DNA here is from genome assembly GCF_964261635.1 of Lissotriton helveticus. Classification (NCBI taxonomy): domain Eukaryota; kingdom Metazoa; phylum Chordata; class Amphibia; order Caudata; family Salamandridae; genus Lissotriton; species Lissotriton helveticus. The sequence continues at coordinate 14,267,881 of NC_136067.1, read as the reverse complement.
ACTTGTATAATGGGTGCACAACACTCCGATGCCTGAATTTAGCCTGGTCTAGTTTTTAGAATAATGCAATTAACTGAAATAATACACTTTAGCTCAGGGGATGCTACTAGAGTGCGCCTTAACAAAAACAGCGACTAAAATCAGTGTCAACTTGAATTGCATCTGCTCATGCTTAGATCCATAAAAGGTTTCAAGTATAAATATTCTAACAATAATTTACAGCATGATAGAGAACTTTAAAGTGACTGTTCAAAGTTTACACCTAAGCTCTACGACAACCAGTCTCAGACTTATCTTCCCAGACGGTGCCCTTTTGTGCTTTTTTTTTAAACATATTTACGCCGCCGGCCTGCGACCAGGAAGTCAGGCAGGCGGGCGGGACAACCGGAAACAGGAAGTAGGAGGGCGGGAGCCTACCCCGCCTCCCACGGAAGAGCCGGAAGAGCCGCGATTGTTTGCAGCACCGGAGCAGGCAGGAGCCTACCCTGCGCCCCGGTGCCGAAGAAGGGAGGAAGAGTCCTGCTGCCGGTGAGTGGGGCTTCGCTTTGTGGCTGGCCTGCGAGGGCGGGGGGGCATGTGTGTGTGCGCGCGCGCGGCGGCGGGCTGTGTATGTGTGTGAGCGTGCGTGCGTCTTGGAGTCCGTGTGTATGCGTGTGTGACTGTGGGTGAGGAGGAGGGGGTTGCGTGTCTGTAAGTGTAAGTGCGTGTGTGTGTGTGCGCGCGTGTGTGTGTGTCTGTCTGTGTGCATGCATGCATGCGCGTTAGTATGGGAGGGCGGCGCAGGACGGAACGTGCGCGTTCGCGCACACGAATCCAGCCTGGAAAAGCTTGCGCACCCTCTTGTCCTCCTTCCCCCCAGAGTGATCGCTATTGGTCTCCAGCTGGACAAATGCATCCTTACGGATGCATTGCCAGCGAGACCCAAAAATCAGAGCCTGGGACAACAAATTGTGAGAGCGGATCTCCCGAAGTCCCAACCTAAACATGATCTCCTGGCGTTATGGGACATGAAACCAATAGAAGGACACCACCGGTGTGGTAATTGTGTTTCATGTAACAGTACTATCGAAGGAAATGAGTTCCAACACCAAGGGGTCAAGTGGAAACATCTTGGTTTCTCTAATTGCAAAACCAAAAATGTTATTTATGTAATCATTTGCCCTGGCTCCAGAATCTACATAGGCAAAACAAACCAGCAGGTAAACCTCCGAATAGGACAACATAGGTCAAGGATTAAAAACAAAACACTCACAGCGCCTATGGTTGAACATTTTGTTGAAATGTCTCATAGTGAGAATGAATTCAGGTGGTCTGTCCTTCATACAATGAGTAACGTACATCACCCTGGCGACATTGAGAGGATGCTACTTGAGAAGGAAGCATACCTCATTTTGAAATTTAACTGTACTACTTCTGGCCTAAACAATATGTCTGAATTGTCAAGAATTTGAGACTTGCGTCACACTGCAAGGGTTGTCTAGGTAAGGCTAAAAAAACTTGTTAGCCATTTTGCAATATTAATTTTTAATTGTACCGTATGATGTTCAATCGTTTCAACATATTGCTAAATACACACACTTGCTGCCACCTTCGAAACGCTTTGGACAAAACTATAGAACTCCACCAAACAACCTAAGTATATATTTCTAAAGGTGCCCACAAAAACAAACTACAACTCCCATAACACCGTGGGCTGCAAAGTAGTTCCTTTCAACTTTGACGGCATGGCTGCCAGCTTCACAAACGAGCAAGCCACCGAGTGAGAAGCAACGCGGAGACGCAGTGCACACGAACGGACTGCAGAAGCAGGTATTGTTCCACACACGGTCGTCCGGACGGTAGTTAACGTTGTTTTCTTTCCCTTGACCCGCAAAGCATTTTTGATAAATCGTTTCTCTTTACAGAGAACGACTGAATTCATTACCAACATCGGAACACGCGAGTAGCAAATAGAAGGCGATTCCGAGACACATAGCCCCGGCTGGGGCGTGTTGACTGGGGGCGAGAGGAATTGCCAAGTTTAACAACAATTACAGGTACATGAGCGTCCGGCACCTACCGTCTAAAGTTGAACGAATTGCTTTATGATAACTTGATAAAAGCCGGTGTACTTACAAATATATTGCTCAAACAGATTCCCGTGGCAACAATTACGGAGAAACGAAGTCGTTTATCACGATCGAAAATAGTGTGCACTACAGGTATGAGAAGTGGATTTTTGTATTTTAGCACCCTGAGATTTATCTATACATAATGGGTTGGCTAAAGCAAGTGGTTTGTTGTTTTATTAGGATTGAAAGTAAAAGAAAAAAAGATAAAGATACTCCTCCGCCCCTCCTTGAATCGTAAGCTGGTCCAGATTAAGGTACGATTTCCCTAAAATAGTAGATTGGGTTGAAGTGGTGCCCCACGACTAGTCCTATAAACATGGACAATGTTTTGTTCATTTCCCAGATTGGTTCGTGAATAAAGTTGGCCCAGTTGAGACCGGAAAGTATTGTCTCCATTCAAATCATTCCTGGTCCACCACATAACACCATACAGGTACATTTACTTCTTACCCGAACTGTGGTTTTTAATATAAGAGGCGAATAGGTTGTATTAAAACTTCGTTTTTTTGCATCCTAACAGATAAATAAAAGAGCCCTGATGATGGTTTGGACATTTATGGCCCGAACTTGAAACGCGTCGGCAAATTCAGCAAGAGTTTATTGTAACATTTAGTGTGGTTCAAAATACCAGTGACACATGTATTGTTTTGCTCTTGTGATAAAGCAATCTTCTTTTTTTCCATGTTATTGAATTTAAAGAATGAGATGGCTTAATGTAATGTGAAAGAGTTGCATTACAGATTTATTGGATGTAATATTGATGTTATTTGTTTTGGTGAATTTTTTGTAATATGTTTCATGGTAGTTTGTAATGTATTGTGAATAATTGTTAGTATCTTCTTTTTGCTATTTGAAATGATTTTTGTATGAAAAAATATTAGTAACAGGTATAAATAAACATACCGGACTAGATTCAATTAAGTTCTATTTGGTCCCTTACTAAAAGTCAATCGGGAAGGGGGCAATCTTTTGTGTGCACCTCAGTCTAGAAGCTGACATACTGCATGACCCATGAACAACAATCTGCTGTACTTTAACCTCATGGCTGCTTGAGAGATCCCTCTGCTCTGCTCCAGCCATAATGTTAATGGTTGTGGTCAAGACGAGCTCAGCTCGTCATGAGCACCCTAGAGGTATACCTCATGACGAGCTGAGCTAGTCATGAGCATCGAAGGGGATAACCCTAACCCCCAACACCCCACCCACACCCCAACCTGCAAACAGCCTCCCAACATAGGCTAAGAAAAGAGGTGTGGGAGATCTCCCTAGGGGCGAGGTGTCCCCGGCATACATCCCGGTCGAAGACCAGGTGGCTGAAAGTATTGATGAGAACAATTAATGTTACCCATTACCTTGTTTGTTACTGTGGGTCGAACAGCGGATTGAGCATATAACTAACAGTGCTTAGAACAGAATATACAGACTATCCTCCTCCCTCCTTACCACCACACATTAGTTTGATCCTTGTAGACCCGTATAAATGTCTGTCATAATCGCTGAGAGTTGCTTCTGACCGTCCAGAAGTTTTCGGCTGGCGTTTATTCCCAGTAACCGGCTTGGCGTACATCAGTGCTGATTTGGCATCGGTGAATAGGTGGTGGCTGCCCTCATGTTTGACTTTGAGCTTAGCAGGGTACAGAAGGGCATGTGTGATTCCTGCCTGCTGGTGGATCCTCTTAGCGGGATAAATTCTCTCCGCACAGTCTGGACCGGCGGGGTGAAATCCAGGGAAAAAGGAGATTTGATTACCCTGGTGAGTTATCTGGCCCATCTCTCTTGCAGCACGAAGGATACCATCTCTATCCCGGTAGTTAAGCAGGCGGGCCAGGATAGGTCTCGGGGTTCCGCCCACCGAGGTCTTGGGCCAATGGATTTGTGAGCTCGCTCTACAAAAATGTCACACAGTAGGCTTTTATCAAAGTCCTCAACCTTGCCCTTGGCCGAGGACTCTCGTATGCCCGTTATATGAATATTATATCAGTGGTACAGAGCCTCCAGGTCATCAGAAACTCGATTTTCCAATTTATCAATGCGCAGTTCATGATTGTATACTTGGTTTTTGACCTGGTCTAGCCTTTCAGTTAGCTTGTCTATCTTGTTATCGATTGTTTTGAGCCTAGACTTCACTTCCAAGAGAATAGATAGCAGATCGTTGCCTCCCTCAGCGGCCCCATCTGTGTTTGGTTTTGGGCCTTGTTCAGAGTCAGTGTGTCTAGTCAACATCTTATTTTTGAACTGCAGCTTGGTCTGCTTCGTGTCAGTTTTCCCCATGTTCTGAAGTTGTATGGCAACATTGTTGTCCTGGCTGTTAGGCATTTAGTTTTGAGATTTTCCTGCACCTTCACTCCCTACTATTCAGCAGCTATGCAGCGGTGAACAATAAATCAAGTCTTTTATCATGAGCCGGTCTAGAGGTCAGCGGGGGAGGTCCGCTGATGTCTCAATGCCTCCCTGCCGCTGGGTATGCAGTTGTTCGTTGGCTTGTAAGTAAGCAGCAGGGTGGTCACAATGGACACTCTGAGGCCCAGCTAGTTTCCCCACGTTTTAGTGACCGTAGGTCAAGGGGGTATCTCCCTAGGTTCAAATCATTAAGGGGTCCGTAGGAAGCGCTGGTAGTTCAGTACTGACAGTGGATCTGGGCAATCACTTGCACAGCAGCTTTATTAACTCAAAGTCCATTGATCGTGTGGCAATCCCCCCGGCCGGCGTTGGAGGGCCCAGGATTCCTGCGCAATGGCGCCCGCCAGCAGCGGCTCCCGCCCTATAACAGGCCCTTCTGATGGATACATCTGCCTGTGGATTCCTCACCTTATGAATATTCCCTGCGCTAGATTTCCGCGCTAACTAGGTTGTCACAATGCCATTGCTCCGCACGACGTCACTGGAGCCATAAGAGGACCACGTCGGCATGATGACGTCAGTTCCCTTTTTTCCGTGCTGTTGACGCTAACGTTTTTTTCTGGGAATCTCCAATTCTTTCATCTTGATACTTTGGTATTTCAATTGTATCTTTCTCTTTTGACATGTCTGCCCAGAAGAAGTCTGGCTTTAAGCCTGTAAGGAATGTGGAGGATATATGTCCATTACTGACCCGCATGAAGACGTCTGACCATGACGTCGAGGGCTGTTCTTCCTGCAGGAAGATGAACCCGAAGGCTCTGAAGGAACGGGAGGTTAAGCTGTATATGGGCAAGGCAAGAAAAAAGTTTGAAAAAGATCAAAGTCGAAGTCATCGACTTTGCATGACTCCAAGAGAAGACCTAAGAAGAAGAGATGCTTCTCGGCGCTGATTGTCGAAGGCTTTGGAGTAGAGGTCGCCTTCTCCTGCTCCTCAACGTCTAGTTAAGGACTGTATCTCTCCTTCTCCTTCAGTGTCTCCTCGGGTGACTCCGGTCCATACCTCATTACTGGAAGGGACTCTGGAGCGTTTACCTGCGGGTAGGTTCTCGCCAGCTTCAGAGGGAGTGTTGAATCCGGCTGATGCTGAGGTTCCTTCAGCTCCTGCGTATCCGCCTGCAGCTCCAGCGGCTCAGTTTCCAGAGGTGCCTCGTTTGGATCTCGAACTAGCTCATCTTCCACAGTTTCCGGCTCCGGGTTCAGATCGATCACATTTTCTTAATGCAATGTATGGCGTTTTTGCCAGGGCCTCCTTCCCCCTCTGGTGCACCTGCGGGTCCCATGGGTCCTTTGGCATACAATTTAGGTGTTTCTCAACAGTATCCACAGGCCCCCTTTTTGCCAGCGATGCCGTCCTGGCACTTCCGGCTCAGAGGATTTCGACGCCTTATGGGCAATCCCTGGCTCCATCCCGAGAAGCTTCTCTGATTCGATAGCGCCGGTTACTACAGTGGATCTTTCTTCTACGCTCCCATAGCCATCGACTCCACGTGTGGCACTGCCGACCCCGCAGCCAAAGATGCTCTCGAGAGAGGCGCAGCGGTTGTTGGAGGAGGATCAGTACCAGGATGAGAGGGAGGAAGGAGAGGTGCATGACACAGAGGATGTGTTTGAAGACTTGTGTGAGGCAAGTGGACTTGACGTTTCTCCTGAGTGGGACTTTGTTTCTCTGAAGGCTTCCCCCTCAAAGGATGCTGCTCTGTACTATTCTGTGATCAGGAAGGCGGTGGATCTTTTGGATTTGCAGCTTCCTTTGGCTGAGTATAAGCCTAATCTTCTTACGGAGGTGCTCCATTCGCCTTCTTCGGTGGTTGAACCACTCTTACCATTTAATGATGCTCTGACTGAGCCAATACTTGATGTTTGGCGCAACCCTCTGTCTGCTCCTGCAGTTTCAAGATCAGTGTCCAGAAGGTGTAGGCCTGCTCCTGGGGATCCAGTGTTCTTTTTTTGTCTCAACCCTCACCTGATAGTTTGGTGGTACAGGGTCTTTTCCGCAAGCTCCCGCCGACAGGGTTTGAAAGAAGCTGGAACAGTCTGCGAAAAAGGTCTTTTCTTCAGCTAGCATGGCTCTGAAATCTACCAACGCAACTTGTCTCTTGGCTAGATGTATTCATGCCTTAATGGACCCTGCCAAACGGCTTCTTCCTAAGCTCTCTGAGGAAGACTGCGGAAATCTGAGCGAGGTGTTGGCGGACTCCTAGGCTGCTACTCGCCAAGTCATCCAGTCTGGATTGGACACTTCAGGGGTAATCAGCGATGCAGCAGCAGGTCAACTCCTTCAAGGAGGGTATCCTGCATATTTCTCCCAACCTCCTCTGGCATGCCCTGTGGCCCCAATTATCCACATGGACCCAAGTTTGGTTACCGCTGGTAGATCTGTCCTAAGCACCGTCTGAACCCCTAAAACCAATCTTGGCGGAAACCGCCATCGAACTCAGTGGAGAATTTTAGGAGAATTTTAGGAAGATGTCCCTGCTGGAGAAGGTGACCGTGTCCGGTGGAACTCAAAGGTGGATTCAAATCCAGAAGTACCTGCAAGCAGAGGGGACAGAGTCTATGCTACTCAAGAGTGATCAGAAGGCACAGAATACGAATGCCCACCGATGTTGGGTGTTGCAGGAGAGTTGACTATGACCTTGGAGCTGCAGCTGTGTGTGCCAGGCGACGCTGTGGATGACCAGGAGCCGATCACGAGCTGTCCCACGTCGGATGTTGACAGATGAGGGGTCAGTGTCTGCCAGGAGCACCAACAAGCCTTGGCAATCGCAACCAACGTGGGAAGCGAAAAAAGTGCAGTGTTGGGACCAGCAAGGTCCAAGTGACTCACCACAAGCAGGGGAGTCTGAGTAGGCCCCGAGCAATCAGGGGAGCTAGCTGGAATTAAAGAAGACCCTAGAGAGGACCCACAGGCCAGTGGCACTGGACTTGCAAGAGGACCTCGAGCATCTTCACCAAGATGCAGGTCCACAGTGCAAGTGATGTGGTGAGGGCGAAGATCTTGGTCACAGGAGATGCTTGCTAGTGGGGCTACTTGGAGCCCGAAGATCTGAGGAAGAGAGCCAACAAGCCTTTAAAACTACAAATTGACGCGGTGCACAGCGGTTGGTTCCTGCATTTCTGATGAGGGATACTGACCTCAAAATCGGTGAAAAGACAGTGCAGGCCTCGAGGGAGTTGTAGAACCACCACCTGTTTTCCTGAGCCTTTCGGGGACCTTGGGAGCCCAGGAGCAGCAGACTGGTTAGCTTGGTTGTGGTGCCTGCAGATGCAGGGAAGTGAATGCTTCACTTCAAGGGGGATTCCTTCAGGTATCTTGGATGTCCACAGGCATTGGAAGGCTCTTGTATGGAGCACAGGCTCAGACGTTGCAGCAGACTTGCAGGACTAGACCAGGAGCAGCAGGAGAATGCCCAGTTGCAGTCTCAGTGTCCAGAGCAAAAGTCAAGAGTGCCCAGATGGTCGAAGAACTGGTATCTTGATCTGAATCTTGTCCCATGACTAATCTAGGAACCCACCCACAGGTAAGCCCTTAAGTACCCTAAGGGAAGGGTTGGGATGACTCAGGGGTCCCTCCCAGGGGGGGTCTGGACAGTGGGGAGGATACTCCCATGTCCTTTGTCCAGTTTTGCGCCAGAGCGGGAGCCAATGGCTCCAAGTACTGGTTTGAACTGGACTATGCAAGGAGGGCACCAAATGTGGCCTGCAAGTAGTCTCAGTGGCGCTGGCAGGCGCCCCACCCTGCCCAAATACACTAATTCCTGTCTGGGAGGTGGTCACACCTTCCTGTGACGGGATATCTCTTGTTCTGCATTCCCCTGCTCTAGCTTGGCTCAGCAGCAGGAGGGCAGAAACATGTCTCTGGTCTGCAGCAGCCCTAGCTTGCTGTCCGGTTCAGGAAGACTGGTACCAGGAGCACTGAGGGCTTCACAGAGGAGCTTTACAGTGCATGGCATCATACTCGCACACCGTTTACGGTGTGCGGGTATGATTCCGTATGATTCCAACATGTTTGATACCAAACATGACTGGGTTCCTTACAGCTGGTTTAGAGATGGTCATCGCGTAGTGACGGATGGCTACTCTATGCTAATGCACTTACAACCCGGGAGAGTGGACTCCGAAGGTTGTAGGGGTGTCCTACTCATGCAGGGGCACCCTCACACTTGGGACCTAGCACCCTGCCTTCAGAATTTAAAGGCCTGCCTAAGGGGTGACTTATAGGTTCTAAGTGCAGTGACCTCAGATATAGCGAAACCGATATCTGTTGCAAGTGGTGCTAGCACCAGCTTACACAGGCTGCAATGGCCGGCCTGTAGTCAGTTTGAATGGTCTGTCATGGGTGGCATAATACATGCTGCAGACCATGGGAGACACCTGTGGACCTATGCCCTGGTTACCGCACTATCATATACTAGGAACGTATAAGGGTACACCAGTAGCAAATCTAATATGTACCCAATTACTCACCATAACCAATTTAGGGGAGAACGCACAGAGACTGGGGTCCTGATTAGCAGGATCCCAGTCAGACTAGTCAGGAACCGCATAGCACCAGGCAAAAAGTGGGGTTAACCGTGCAGAAGGATCTTGCCTTCCTACAGTTGCCTTCCCTCTTGTGCCACCAGAAGTGCTTGCCTTGCCGTATTAATTAGATGGTGCTGCATAGGTCCTTACCTACAACTGCCTTCTGTTGAACTTACACCCAACCTCCTTACAGATTTCCTGCATTCTGCACCTCCTTCCTTTGAACCCTTGCTCCTGTTCAACAAAGCCCTGACTAACACTGACGGACACTTGGGCTTACTCTTGCCCCCCAGTGAGCAGGCAGGTGGTTAGACACCTCAGACTGCCACGTGGTGACTGTGTTGATTTTGTCTTGTCCTTGTTGTACTGTTCTCGCACTTCCTCACAGATGACTGCTGATGCTGTGGTTTGTACAGCTTGAAGGTTGACAGTGACTAATAGTATGCACACATAAGCTACTGTACATGATGATAGCGCAGCCTACACTGTATGTAGTTGTGTTGCCAGTTGCCCAGAAAACTCCACCTTATGGGCACAGCAGCCCTCTTTGTAGGGTTATCTGGATGCATAAAGTTAGTTGCCGCTGTCGAGATTGACCCAGCTGTATTTTCACTAGAAGTGTTTAATTGGCAAGAAACTCAAACATGATCAGGCATCAATGACGGAACAGTCACCAGTTGATCCCAAGACCAACAATTAGAACAAAAACATATAGGTAGCACGCAATGCTTGTGACATCAAATGCAAAAAGAACAATTGATGGATGGAATGCTGAAAAATGCAAACGCTCACCCCAGTACAGAGACCTGGGCCAAAATCCATTGTTTGCTCACCACGCAACCCCCGTTAGAACCCAGTCATATGCAACTGAAACCAGTCCTAGGATGCTTATTTCTGGTCCAGGGAGGACCTGGCCTAGCAGTTCAGGCTGGACTGTTTCCATAAGGAACAGAGTCTAGACTGATTTACATATGGCTGGGTCCAAACTAGGGTGACGCGGTGAGGAAAAAAAGCTATGAATTTTGGCCTAGATCTCTGTACGGGTGTGTGAGTGTTTGATGTTGTTCAGCATTCCGTCTATCAGTTGCCTTTTTTATGCTGTAACATTATCACAACACTTAATAAATGAATATTAATTCACTATTGTGTATATTAAATGAATTAATGAAATACCTTTCCACCTTATCAATGAGGTCAGGTTAAAATGCATGGTTATGTATGATTAAGATTCATTCCCTATTTTACATACAAAAATGAGCTGACCCTTTATGGCACTCCACTCGGCAAGCCTGTCGTTTCTCTACTTCTAGTTCTTTAGTGAGTCTCCATTGTATTCTTCAAAAAGAATGGTCTCTGCAACCCAGTTGAATGTGAATATTGGCTCATTAATTATAAATATTTTGGAATTCTGTATTTGTAACTGTATTATGATAAGATTCTGAGTACAACGTGGTTATCTTCCAAAGTATAGAGTTTGAATGCTTATTGAATGAAGTAAAATACATATGAATGAGCAGGTTCTGGGTATGCTTTACTGTCCCCTCATAGAAATTAAACATTTGTTTGGAGGGAAATGCTGTAGCATTTTCTTGATGTCCTCTCTTCTGATCTCATGAAATGCGTTCTTTGCACTAATTATTTGTACATTTTATTTCAGCTGAAAAAGTGATGTCTCTAGGAAGGAACTGGCATCGCCCGTGTCTGCGATGCCAAAGATGTAAAAAGACACTTGTATCAGGGAGCCATGCAGAAGTAAGTGACTATTGACCATATGCATGTATGTGGAAGCTATATTGGAACTGTTAAAGAGGGAAAGTACGTCATCCTCTCCTGGCAGGACATGGTCCTGGATTGCTTTAAGCACGATCAGGCGATGGCCAAGTCCTTGGGCCTCTCAGTGGCCACTCGTCCCTTTTGCCCCTTTCGTGGTCACGGAAGGGGCTTTCAACTGCACCAGCTATATCCCAGCCACAAGACCATGCAAGTTCAGCAACCTCTGTGCGGCTCCTTACGACCCCATGGGTCAGGCGGCCAGAGGTCTGATCTGTCCACTCCTCCTCCTGTAGAACATTGAAACCTTCTCAGGGGTCAGACTGATACACCTGGTCCTTTTAAACCAACAAAGAAGAGATTGGCACAGAAGCTGTAATATAAAGTACATATTTTAATAACCTCAGATGAGGGAGACTATGTGACACAGTACCCTCAGGAACTGTAGGAGGCATTCTAAGGAGTACAGAAAACATTGACCTTATATATGCTTAGGTTACATTTGAGAATGTGCAAGGCTCTGGAAGAGGAAAACAGCACTTCTCTTCCAGGGGATCCTCATCAAAGTCATAAGCACTGAATATTCCCGCCCATGTGCGGGACCCCGGGAACAATATAAAAATATATATGTAAAAAACACATATCTCGCTCCACATATATGTATGTACATATATCATTTTTCTCACACCAATGCAGCTCCATAACTGAGGCTAAAAACAATGTAAACACATATACACACAATGCAATTAGCAAGGAAGCAAAATAAAAACACATTAGGTCAAATAACCTTTGAACTTTGTGTTTTAATGAGTAGACTACTCATAAATCCTGAAAATTGCTTGTAAATAGACATTGTTAGCCCTCAGGCTGCATTGCAAAACAATAGCATAGAAAATGAAACCATTTTCAACAAAAACTGGCACCGTGCCTTTAAGGCAGCCATGACCCCAGGCTTCCCATCATGCCTCAGGGGTGACAGTTAGGTCAGTTGTTCTTTCCGGCTCCTTCAGTCAGGACCCTGGTGAAACAGCTCCCTTTCTTTTTGGCTTTTTGTCAAAAAATATTCTTGTTATCTACAATTTTTTGCTTTCACTCGACGACGTCTTTTTGACTTAGGGTGTTACTTCTACCTTTTTTACGCTTAAAAAAGGTAATTTTTCTGTCAGAGATGCCTTCACTCTTTGACAAGTGCCCTTCATGTGGAAGGAAGATGGCCAAGACTGACACTCATTCAGTGTGTATCCTGTGCCTACCAGACTCTCATTCATCGAAAACCTGTGAACACTGCCAGGTTTTATCATCCAGAACTCTGAAAGAACGTGAGCGAATTCGTGTTTATGGGTTTTCTGAGAGAGGAAGATCTCCCAAGAAGTAGAAAAGTCGGAAGACGCGGTCGACGTCGAAAGAAGCCCCGACTGGTTCACATTCGGCGTCGAGATCGGCGTTGGAGAAGCAGTCGACGGCGACGAAGAAGATGTCTTCAGCGTCAACATCGAAGGTACCTCCGCTACAGACAGCGTCGAGGGATAGGTCACCGTCGAAGCAGAAGATTTCGACGGCGAGCCACCTGACATCGAAGCAGCATCGTCATGCTGTGACGTCGAGGCATTCTCCGTCGACGCCTGGCCACCGGCGTTCGGCGTCGAGCCATCCTCCGTCGACGACTAGTCATGGTCGTTCGGCGTCGAGGGAGCCTCTATCGACACATAGTCTATCGACGTCGAAGCAGCCCACGTCGACGCCCGATCAATGGCGTTCGACGTCGAGGCAGCCTCCGTCGCATTCAGGCAAGCGGCATTCAGCCTCAAGGCACACCCCGTCGCCGACAGAGCACCGGCGATCGGCGTCGAAGCAGCCTCAGTCGTCGTCGAGTAGACCACCTTCAACGGCGAGGTGCTCTATGCCGAAGGACATTCATCGTCACCCGAGGTCGGCATCGAGGAAACCACGGTCGACGTCGAGGGAGCGCCTATCTGCTCGGCGTCGATACAGCCACCGTCGATGGATCAGCGGAGATCCAGGGAACGGAGTGTCTCGCAGCCTCTGAACATCTCTCCTGCAAGATCACAGGAGAGGTCGCCTTTGCAGCAGGTGCTGCAGGAAAAGGAGGGTGAACCATTGGACCAGTCTCAAGTATTAAGGTCTCAGTTAGGTTCTCCAGGATCTGCATCAGCTGCGGAGGTGGGACAATCTCCACTACAGGAGCCTCCTGCCAAGAGAAGGAGAGTAGCAGAAGAGAGATCTCGTTCCAGGTCTTCCTCTAGATCTATAGTGAGCCTATCCTCATCCTCCTCAGCATCTCGCAGTGGCGGATCCTCGGATGGACGAAACAGTGTTTCGGATAGGGAGAGATCCAAGTCCCCTGCAAGATCGCAACAGGATCAAGCGGATCAACCTCCACTATCACGTTCACCAGTGAAGGATCCCGCACACAAATCTCCTCCTGTTCGTCTTTCCCCAAGGTGGTATAGACCTCTTCACCACTGGGCCAAGGACAAGGAGACAGCTGATCGGCTGAAGGCATATCGAGATCAGGCTCATCGCCGTAAGGAACGGTCACGTTCTAGGCACTCAAGTAAGAGAGGATCTCGTCGCAGAGACCGATCGCATTCTAGAACGCGCACAAGTAGAAGATCTAGGTCCAGGAGGACCCGTAGCTCTTCAAGTTCTTCGAGGACCCGCTCTCACAGGTATTACTCTCCGACCTTGACAAACAGTCCACGCTCAAGGATATCTCCAACTGAGGATATTTTTTCATTCCAGGATATCTTGGGCAGGGGAGCCCTGAAGCTAGGAGTGCCTATGACTGCTCCACAGATCAAGACGACAGTCATATTTGAAACCCTACAGCACAGAACGACACCCAAACCTTTGTTGCCGATGGTCCCGGGTATAATGGACCCAGTAAATGAAGTCTTCCTGACTCCGGCAATGGTGAAGTCCGTCCCAGCGAGGATTCTCAAGAAGTATCGTCCTCCTGATGAGGATCCTCTGTTCCTCAAATCTGATCCCCCGCCTGATTCAGTAATCATTGCGGCGGCTAGAAAATCCAATGCGGTAGCTTCCTCATCCACGGTACCTCCGGATAAGGACAGCAAGGTGCAAGATTCCTGGGGGAGAAGAGTTTGTAACACCTCAGCTTCTTTCCTCAAAGTCTCCAATGCGGAAGCGCTGCTCGGCAGATATGATAGATCTCTGTGGGACTCACTTCAGAGATTTTCTGAGAAACTTCCTCAGGAGGATAGAAAGGACTTTGAGGAGGTTCTGATGGAGGGCAGTCAAGTCTCCAATCAGATTATAGGAGCGGCGGCAGATGGGGCAACGCTGGCTGCGCATGGTTATGCGCATGGAATCACAGCGAGGAGATCCTCATGGTTGCGCCTTACGGCATTAAAACCCGAGGCTCAAGCCAGGATTTTAAATCTTCCTTTTTCGGGCAAGTCTCTCTTTGGTGCGAGTGCTGATGAGGAGATGCAGCGTATGAAGATGAGTTGGACACCCTCAAAGCCGTAGGGCTTGAAAAGAAAAAGGAATTCAGGAAGAAGTTCCGTTCGGACAACAAGGGATCTTCGAAGCAGAGGGTTCAAACCCCTCACTGGCAGAAGGGCCAGAACCAACAAGGCCAACAGAAATCGCAATACAAAGGCAAGCGCAATTCCAAAGGAAATGGGAATCGGCGCCAAGGCAACAACTTCAATAAGTCTCAGCAGAAGCAATGAGTCTTCACTTCCCCCAGCGCCGTTGTCCACTCCAGTGGGGGGAAGCATTGCACATTACAGGACAGAGTGGCAGGCCATTACAAAAGATCAATGGGTGTTGTCTACGCTGCAGAATGGGTACTGTCTTTGTTTCCACCGTCTACCTCCGCCAGTTCCTCCGATGTCAACGTCAAGCCACCAGCTACAAATGTTAAAGAAAGAAGTAGCGACACTCCTCTAGAAATCAGCCATCGAGAGGGTTCCGGTGGCTCAAAGGGGGAAAGGAGTATACTCGAGGTATTTTCTGGTCAGAAAAAAGGGCCAGAAGGCAGAATACAGACCTATTCTGGACTTGAGAACACTCAATCTACATGTACGAAAAGAAAAATTCCGCATGTTGGCGCTCCATCAAATATATCCACATCTCAGGAAGGGGGATTGGATGTGTTCGGTGGACCTTCAAGACGCATATTTTCATGTCCCGATAGGACCAGATCACAGAAGATTCCTTCGGTTCCGGGTGGGGACCTCTCACTACCAGTTCAAAGTCCTTCCTTTTGGGTTGAAGTCGGCCCCCAGAGTGTTCACAAAGTGTGTAGCAGTGGTGGCGGCAGCTCTGCGACGCAGGGGAGTCTTCGTATACCCATACTTAGACGATTGGCTGTTGAAAGGTCCAACTCCAGACAATGTAAGGAATCAATTCCAGACATGCATAGAACTTTGTCAACGTCTAGGCCTGCATGTCAACTACAAGAAGTCGGTCTCCCATCCCACTCAGAAGATTCACTTCCTAGGAGCTCTGCTAGACTCCGAGGTAGGAAAAGTGTTTCCTTCGGAGGAGAGACAGTTTTCAATAGCGCACAAGTGCCAGCAAGTTCTTCGCAACAGGACTCAAAGTGCTAAAGATAGCCTCCCTCTTAGGGTCGATGGCTTCCTGCATATTCTTGGTACTGAACGCCAGACTTCGGATGCGTCCTCTTCAGCAGGATCTGGAGGACAAATGGGACCAGCAATCAGATCGATGGGACGATCAGATCACTTTGTCGGAGGTAGCACGCGCTTCCATTCCGTGGTGGACGAAGAAGGAGAACATGCAAGTGGGAGTTCTCTTCCATCAATCTCCTCCTACGCAAACGATCATCACAGACGCATCATTGCAAGGCTGGGGGGCGCACATGGGCCCTCTTCAGGTACAGGGTCTGTGGTCGTCAAAAGAAAGCACCTACCACATCAACTTGCTGGAGTTGAGAGCAGTCCACCTGGCTCTCAAAGTGTTCCTTCCCTCGATTCAGACAGAGGTGGTGCTAGTACAAACGGACACCACCACTATGTACTATTTAAACAAGCAGGGAGGAACCCGCTCAAGGACTCT
This sequence comes from Lissotriton helveticus, assembly GCF_964261635.1. NCBI lineage: Eukaryota > Metazoa > Chordata > Amphibia > Caudata > Salamandridae > Lissotriton > Lissotriton helveticus. The sequence continues at coordinate 14,252,006 of NC_136067.1, read as the reverse complement.
GTCACTAGAAGCTCAGGGCATCTGCATTGGCTTCTGGCTCGCAAGTTGTCTGTTCAAGCAGTCCACCTCCCAGGAGAGTAAAACGTGAGGGCGGACGCACTAAGTCGGCACTTCGAGGACAGAGAGGACTGGGTTCTCAACGACGAAGTACTAGACGACGTTTTCCAGGCTTGGGGTCGTCCTTCCATAGATCTCTTCGCGGACGACGTAAACAGCAAATGCCCAAGCTTCGCCTCGAGGTTCTATCGACCAGGAACGAGGGGGAATGCTCTTTTGATCGATTGGTCAGGGGGATTTGTGTACGCCTTTCCACCCCTTCCTCTGATCCCGAAGGTGGTGAGCAAGCTGAATCACTCGTGCACAACAATGATCCTGATTGCCCCCGACTGGCCGAGGCAATGGTGGTACACGGACCTCCTTCACCTGTCAGTGTCTCCTCACAAGATGCTTCCATGCAGGCCGGACCAGTTATCGAAGATGAACGGGAGGATTCACCATCCCAACCTTCCGTCACTGAACTTGGCAGCATGGCTCCTGAGGTCATTCAGTACGGCCATCTAGGACTGCCACAAGACTGCATGTCCATTCTGAGAGAAGCACGACGTCCTTCCACGAGATATTCTTACGCATGCAAGTGGAAGAGGTTCTATATGTGGTGCTTGCAGAATGGTCATAATCCGGTGAAGAGTCAGGAAGAGGCAGTTCTTCCATACGTATTGTATCTTGCTAAAGCAGGTTTGAAGTTTAACTCCATTAAGGTGCATTTAGCCGCTATAACTGCTTATAGGCGATCACCTTCACAAACCTCTTTTTTTCAGTTGCCAGCAGTAAAAGATTTCCTGCAAGGTCTGAAAAAGGTGTACCCTCCTGTACGGCCTCCTTCTCCTCCCTGGGAGCTGAACCTAGTACTATCAAAGTTGATGGGCCCACCTTTTGAGCCCATTCATAAAGCTACTTTACAGCATATTTCCTGGAAAGCGGCTTTTTTGGTAGCGATTACGTCGGCCCGTAGGGTGAGCGAAATTCAGGCCCTGTGTACTAAAGAACCGTATACAGTCTTTCATTTGAACAGAGTGGTGCTCAGAACGCACCCTTCTTTCCTGCCGAAAGTGGTGTCAGATTTTCATGTCAATCAGTCTATCTCTTTACCCACTTTCTTTCCTAATCCCTCTACTCCAGCTGAGAGGGCGTTACACTCTTTGGACCTGAAAAGGGTTTTAAAGTTCTATCTGGACAGGTCCAAGTCTATTCGACATTCTGATCAATTGTTTATTAACTATGGATCGATCAGAACTGGCCATGCAGCATCGAAACGTTCCATTTCCAGGTGGATCGTTTCGTGTATCAAACTTGCTTACCAGTTGGCGCAAAAACCTCTGGGGTTTACTCCTAAAGCGCATTCCACTAGAGGTAGAGAGGCCACTACGGCTTACCTACATGATGTGCCCATGTCTGAGATTTGTAAAGCGGCGACCTGGAGGTCTGTCCATACATTTACAAGACATTACTGTCTTGATTCTGACACTAGAGCAGATACCCAGGTGGGCCAGGCCTCACTGAGGAATCTGTTTAACAGCTGAATTATTTGGCTGTCATGACTTGGTTAAGTCATATACTTCTCATTTACCTGCAGGTGGTTGTTGGGCTTGCTATTCTATTCAGTGCTTATGACTATTGATGAGGATCCCCTGGAAGAGAAGGATAAGTTACTTACCTGTAATCCTAGTTCTCTTCCAGGGGTATCCTCATCAAAGTCATAAGCAACCCACCCGCCTCCCCAGGTAAATGAGATTTTGTACTATTTCAATCTTGTGGTTGAGCCCTGTCGTCAGGGTTATGCAAAGAACTGACCTAACTGTCACCCCTGAGGCATGATGGGAAGCCTGGGGTCATGGCTGCCTTAAAGGCACGGTGCCAGTTTTTGTTGAAAATGGTTTCATTTTCTATGCTATTGTTTTGCAATGCAGCCTGAGGGCTAACAATGTCTATTTACAAGCAATTTTCAGGATTTATGAGTAGTCTACTCATTAAAACACAAAGTTCAAAGGTTATTTGACCTAATGTGTTTTTATTTTGCTTCCTTGCTAATTGCGTTGTGTGTATATGTGTTTACATTGTTTTTAGCCTCAGTTATGGAGCTGCATTGGTGTGAGAAAAATGATATATGTACATACATATGTGTGGAGCGAGATATGTGTTTTTTACATATATATTTTTATATTGTTTCCGGGGTCCCGCACATGGGCAGGAATATTCAGTGCTTATGACTTTGATGAGGATACCCCTGGAAGAGAACTAGGATTATAGGTAAGTAACTTATCCATGGTGAGCACCTGGCTACCTAAAATGGCTGCCAAGTACAAAGTGGCTTTCAGCTCATGCTAACAAATCCCTGCAATCTTCAACACTCCTGCAGCCTCCAAACCTTACTAGTCTAAGATCATTGGCAGCCAGTTGGTGGCAGGATCAGCCATCACCTCCACTACTGTCAAATCACCACGTTGGACAGGTGATTTCTTTAGATAGTCTGAAGGGGCTACCCCCCTCCCCTTCTAGACCATCCCACTCTCCTTGCCTCCAATTTATGACCTGCTGACGTAGAACCATCTGAATTTGCTTCAGGAGAAAGTCAGGACTCTCTTGGCCAAGGGAGCCATAGAGAGGATTGGGTTCCTGCATCAGAAGTAGGCTGTGGTTGCTATACCTGCTACTTTCTGGTCTTGAAAAAAGACCAGGGCCTTCGTCCTATCCCAGATCTGTGAGCCCTCAACTACTTCCACAAAGAGGAAAAGTTCAAAACGTTCACTCTGGCTCAGATCCTGTCTGCCCTAGTCCCTTTATCTCAACGACAGGCTGTTGAAGGCGAGCTCGCCCCAGATGATCCCTTTCATCCGAGTGGTTCTGGACACAGTGCAGTTTCGGGGCTATCTTCCAGAGTGGCAAGTTAAAGATATTCAGGCTGATAGCGATGTTTCAGGCTCTGTCCTGGATTTCACTGAGACTGAGGCTGCTGGGCCTCACCACCTCCTGATGGTGACACATGCCAGATGGCATATGCAGGCTCTGCAGTGGAACCTGAGGTTCCAGTGGGTGCAGCATCAGGGAAATCGCTCTACGACATGGTCCAGATCATGGCCCAGATCTCGGAGGGAACTGCACAGGACCTGCAGTGGTGGCTGACCAACTGCGACTGGGTCAGAGGCAGACCCCTGTCCCTCCCCAACCAGATCACACCGACAGATGCGTCACTCCTGGGATGGGGGTGGACATTTGGGTGAGGTGAAAATCAGAGGACTTTGGTCTCCGGCAGAACCCAGATTTCACATATCCTTGCTGGAGCTCTAAGCGATTTGCTTGGCATTGAACGTTTTTTTCCTTCCATAAAGGGAAAGCTGGTTCAGGTGTTCATGGACAACACAATCGCCGCATGGTAATGCAACACACAAGGCGGGTGGGTTTGTGGACTATTTGTCAAGAGGTACTGCGTATATGGACATGGCTGGAACAACAGGGCATATCCCTGGTGGCTCAGTAACTGGCAGGTTCCCTGAAAGCTTGGTAAGGCCTCTTCTGTCTGGATCCAGTTTGTGTATTCACTATTGCCGTAACCGCGGAAGTGCTGGAATTTGCTGGAATTTGAAATCGGCGCCGAGAGTGCCGCACCACACCTCACCAAGTCTCACTACGCCCGGGGGACTCCGGAACCCTGGATCTCCGACTCCCCAGGCACCCGTGTACTCCTGTGTACTCGTGCACCGTATCAGAACAAGGTGTACCCCCGGGGCGAGGGTGCTGTGAGGAGTGGTCCCAGGTGGAGGAGCGTAGTTGAGCGAGGGGCAAGGAAAGCGGCAGAGAGCGGCTGCAGGAATCGAGGCGGCTGGATTACCGGCTGGATCATTGGGAGCTGCGTGCCACTACAGCGAAACAGCAATAGCGAGATACAGCTGGACGCCGAGACCTGCGAGCCGCCGCCGGCGTCAGTGTGCGTTAACCCCGCTGTATGCTGTGCGGGCAGGCGGCAGTTTTGACCTTGTGACACGCGGCGGGGAATTACAGCATCACCGCCCCAGGACTTCTCGGCTGACAAATGCGCTCCACTTAGCTTTGCTGGCTTCGTTTTGGTGTTTTTTGGGCTGCATTGCCGGGTCCTGAGGGGCTTGAGGAACCCGAGGAGGACGCACAGTCAGTCATATTTCAACACATCCAGCTCTTGTGATCAAGACGGAGAGTAGGTGTAATCTAGGACCGCTCAGGTCTGCTCTATCAGGATTTGAAGTACTGTAAGCTCACAGCGGAGTGAAGCGAAGCAGAAAAACAGAGCCACAAAGAGGCGGAGAAGCGGTCAGCAAATACCACATACTAGCAGCATCAGGGACAGTCGTGGAACCAGAGTCCATCCAGCCAGCCAGCACAGCCAGCCAGGTGAGACATTGACAAGTAGAGCTCTGTGTGCCCCAACTTTGCCACCTGGGACAGTGCTTGTGGCCAGTGGGCGGCTGGGAGCTGTCTCTTAGTAGACAACTCCATTCCACGGTGTCAGTCAGTGTGGGCTTCTCCCCTGACGCATTTCTGCTTTACCGCTTGGAGTTCATTAAGCCCCAAAGTATCAAACATCAATAGTTAAGCACCAAACGTTAAGCGACCACCAAGAAATAACCCTAACTTTGGTACCCGCTACTCACAAAAAAGGAGAAGCAAGGGGCAAGAGTGTGAGATGTGGGAGTAAGCTGCAAATAGCCGCAAAAAGACGCAGCAGTAAAGGCACATAGGCGGAAACACTAAAAACATTAGCAACAGCGGTGCTGGGCACAAAACCAGGGGCAACGGGGTTTGCACTCCCTCCAGACTCCTACTCACTACAAACAAAAGGTAAAGGTACCGGGAATTCACCCCCGTAGCTGGGGGGGTGCTGTGGCAGGGAGGAGCGAGAGAAAACACACCCCTCCCAGGGGGGAAGTAGTAACACCTAAGCAACAATAACTAGTACTTGCAACTAGTACCCCTTGCAAGAAACCGGCAATAAGAGCTAAGAAAAGCCACCTCCAAGTGAAAGTTAAGGAAGGACACGCCCGTCTGTTAGCCCCTGGTGAACACCAAAAAACATTGTGTTAGGATCCCGCACAGATGCGATCAGGAACCATCCGCCAGGGGGGTACAGAAAGACCGCGAAGGAAACAAGGAAACAAAAACAAAAAACCTAATTGGAAATCTCAAGAAGAGGACCTTTCACAAACTCGCATTGGTGAAAACGGATCTGGCCACAGGGATAGGTTGGTGTCAGTCTCCACCCCACCAACAAAGCTAAATTCCAAACCGGCCCAGCAAACAGTGATCCAAAAATTATTTTTCTTAAAAGACCCCATGGCGGCAATGTACGCCCCACCAAAGGAATTAGCTCTGCTGCCAACCCCAATTCAGCCGGCCAAATGACAACTTTCTTTTGGATGTAATTCAGGTATCTTGGCCACCGCATCTCCAAAAGAAATATTACCAGAGAATCAATTGGCTTATATAGACAACAGGAAATTGGTATCAGTAAGAGCTCAGGTGCACCAGGTCGCACCAGAAACGCCAGGACCAACCTCTAAACCAAATCCCGAAAAGTCAACCGAAGCTCATAAAGAATCTACAACAAAACCAGAAAAAAATATCAGAGATTCCTTGGAATCATTGGAACTAGAGGCCTCCACTGGGTCAAGTAGAGAGCGTAGAATTTCTCATTCCATGCTAGAAGGATCAATTCAGGGACAAATCTATCCTTCACTCACCATAAATTCTTACGCCGGAAAACCCCTCACAGAAAACAAGGAACAGTGCCGAGTTAATATAAGATGGTCAAAGGAGGAAAAAATCGATCTAATAAAAGCAGCAGTAAGTGCAGCGTCAAAGGAAATGCAGATTGGTAAATCGTTCACCAAGACAAGTGAGGCGAACCTGATCGAAATTTTGGAGTCACTAGAAAGGATGGGACAGGAAAAGGATCAACGTACTCCAACTCCAAAGAAAGGAACACCATCAAGAAGAGCCATCTTGGTTTCGTCAACCCCCCTGAATCCTCAAAGAAAACAAGACGTCAACTCGAAAGAGCTGCAGGAGGATGTCCACAGTCCTATAACAATCAAACAATTGATCCTCTCATCCCCTATCACCATCTCCTCTGGAAATGGGTCAAGCCCTGGTTCGCCAGCCCCGGCTAAAAATAACGATGAAAACCAAAACATACAATGGGCACAATCTTTGATCCACACCCTGGAACAATCCATAAAAGTACTAAATTTCCAATCAGACAAAATGGATGTTCAAATTGACCTCATCAACCTTATGGCCAGTCACATTTCTGGAGTAAATAAAAAAACTAGATGTAATAACAGCGTTATTAACAAAAAAAGGAACTCCGGACCAGCTAATAGATTTAAATCAACCAGTATCATGCCGTTGCAGCCCCATAATTGAGAAACTGGCAACACTACCAGAACTCATAAAAGATGTTCTAGGGGCAGCGAAACAGTCCTTTAATACTTACATCCAAGGAACCTCTCAAAAATCGATTGCGCAAGAGCAACTCGTGCATCTCCCCAAAGCCAAAAACGAGGAACTAAATCAGACTAATGAGGCACAATTAAAATCAGAGCCAGAGACAAATCAAAGTCAATATGAAGACAAAACAGAGGCATTACAGACCACAACAAGGGCGGGAGGTAAAATTACAAAACGAGAAAGAAAGCGCGCAAGGAAGGCCAGGCTAAAATATAACAAACAAACAACCAAGCCTTGCCCCGGGCAAATTATTTCCTCTCTTTGCACCAAAATTAACGACGAAAATGAAAGGAACGCCACTATCCACACCCGTGGCAGGAAGTGCTGAAAGAAACCAAGCTCACTGTTCGCAGACCTCCTATACAAACAGTCAAGGACTAAGTCACGTGGCAAATCCTCAGACTGCTCCCGAAAACAATCATGGAGCCAGAAGTCCAATCCTTGAAGATAAAGTGACTGGGAAAATAACCTTGGCTGGGCAACAACCAAAGATGCTAATACTATACGACAATGTACTGGCTGAACCATTAGTCATAAAAAAGCAGCAATCACTGGGAAGTAGCTATCCAAGGGGTGGCAATGTACAAAGTAGTCAACAAAATGCACTCCATCAAGTAGAGACAGATCAAGGGCCCAACTTAGCAGAGCAAAAGCAGCACTCAGATAATAGGTCGGAGTTCACAATGACAACAAGCTCTCAAATTCCACCGAAATCAATTACTGTAACAATAAGGGGAAAGGACCGCCACTGCAAGCTTTCAGTCCAGGACCAAGCGGATCAACAAATAAGGATGTCGGCCCGAAAAAAACCAGGCCCACTATGCGCCAATCAAGAGACACAAATTCAATTCCCGCCAGAGTATGAACAAGGGAGCAGGCAAGAACTGCCGCTAAACCTCATAGGAATAGGGGGAAGGAACGAATGTGCACCATTGTCACGCGAAAAGCAAGTCGAATTTGACGAGTGTGAATTAAAGCTCTTTTATTCCGGAATACTCATCAAAAGGGACCCAGGATACGCTCAACAGGGGGAACCTTTTGAGACTCTTCCACGAAATCCCCGAGCTAAAAGGAATCCGTTCGAGTGACCTAATTTCGGTGGAATTCAAGGAAACCCCGGGAAGGGGGGTAGAGGAGTTGCTGACAACTTGGTCGTCCAAGGTCCTGGTGGACAACATTGCAGCAATGAGCGGAAGATTCGAGGCATGGGGCATCAGGCTTAAGGTATTGCAACGTCCAAGGTATCCATATCCCTTCCTCAACAAACCAAACGAGTGGAAAACCCCAGGTAAACTCCAGCCCACATGCTTACGTGGAGCACGTTCCAACTCACCAACACTGCTGCTGCAAAAGAATATCCACCGCAAAAGCAAAGGTCTGGGCACTATCGGGGGAGATCCACAGGTAATCAATGATTGGGCCTGGATCGCAAAAACGCTGAATGATAAGCACTCCTAACCAAGGACAAAAAATATCAGAAATAGCAAGGGAAGACAACGAATTATTTAACATCTCACTTTGTTCATGGAATGTGCATGGTTTCAGGGACATGGGCCAAGATCAAGATACCGCAACCTTCTTAACGCAACAACAAATAATTTTGCTCCAGGAAACATGGAACATGGGGGCAACCTCAATACCTGGTTTCATTGAACATCATTGCCTGGCAGAAAGACATTCTAACTATGGTCATCCGAGAGGGGGCTTATCAATTTTTATAACGCAAAAGTTAAATTGGGAAACAGAAGAAATAGACACAGCGGTAAACTGGATCGAAGTGATCAAGGTAATCGGTAAGGAACAAAGTACACAACTCCTCCTAGTAAATGTTTACATCCATCCGGAGAGAAAGAAGCAGAATAGAAAATACGTAACTCTAACAAAATTATTAAAAGCATTGCAGAAAAGCCACTCAAATTCACAAATGGTGATCGCTGGGGACTTTAACACCAATCTTTTAGCGTCTAAATGGGGAAGAAACAGTAGAGCTCAACAGGGTGCGTCCAACTTTGTATTCAAATTAGCAGCACTTGACCTGTTCATCATGAATGGCAAACCCCAGTGGGATTCTCCCCCTGCGGCAACATACTTGAGCGGAAAATCCGCCTCTACAATAGACTTTATAATAACTAGCAATAATCTGTTCTCCGAGATAATCAGTTTCAGAATTATTCCACCAGCAGAAAGCGACCACCTGCCGCTGACTTTAAACCTGAAGAACAGCACAAAAATTGCTCAAAAGCGCAACGCTATCATGCAACAGCCAGAAACGTATAATTTGCGCAAAGTAAAATGGCGAGGAGTGGCCCCACAATTCATGGAGGAGAAAGTAAAAGCCTATAACGAGACCCAAGGCCCAGTACAAGATCAGGCGCACGTAAACCATTGGGAGCAACTGGCCGAACACTTGCTTCAAACCTTCCCGGCTTCCAATCCACATAGGTTAATAAAAACACTGAGAAGGGAGCCTTGGTTCAACCGTGATCTCAAAATGCGCAAAAGAGAAATCGCGAGAGAAGTGCGACGCCTATCCCGTGAGGGAGAAAAGTGCCTACAGCAAGAAAAAACAAAATTGCAAACACTAAGGAGTGCTTACAGAAAGAACTTGGGAAAAGCAAAATCAGCGTACAAAGAATCAATCTGGCAACAACTATTAACAGCCATCAAAAAACCCAATAGCAGTGATTTCTGGGGGATCATTAACTCATTAACAGCTGGTCCAACACTCCAGCAAGAGGCAGGAATCGGCGCAGAAAGTTGGATAGAACACGTAAACACCTTGTTTAACAATCCCACGAGGAGTCCAGAACAATTACATCAGGGGCCACACCATGACCAAATGGATGTTCAAGACGGATCCAGTTACGCTACACCAAAAGACATATCCCTCCATCTGAACTCGTTTTTCAACGAACAAAGCCCCCTGACTAATGTGAAAGTCCTAAGCAGATTTATAAATGAAATAAAGTCTGAGGGAGCGGCTGGGCCAAATGGAATACCAAATGCAATCTTCAGGAACAATCCAGAGATGTGGTCAGAAATCCTTACCCCAGTCTTCAATGAGATTTATAAGTTTTCTAACATCCCAGTTTCCTGGAGGGGGACTATCATCCACCCCATATATAAAAAGGGAGATCATGGCAAGCCGGGGAACTACAGACTAATCTCTTTGATTGACGTGGAGGCAAAATTATATGCCTCGTGCCTATTGATCCACTTACAAGACTGGATGGAGGAAAAAAACATTCCCAAATTCCAAACAGGATTCAGGCAAGGCATGGGCACTCAATCGAACCTCGCAACTTTAGCCCTCCTGACGGAACAGGCGCAAAGAAGGAAAGGCCGCCTCTTTGCCTGTTTCGTGGATATCAAATCTGCATTTGATAGTGAGCCGGAGTAAATTATGGAACAAACTCAAAAGATGGGGCCTTCCAAACGCACTCCTCTCTGCTATAATAACCTTGTACTCTGATACTTGGACAAGAGTTAAACTGGGAAACGGACTGAGCACCACCGCAAGTATCTACACTCAAGGCGGGCTGAAACAAGGCTGCGTTTTGGCCCCCAGCCTTTTTAACCTGTATTTATCAGATATTGCCACACATTTTGAAACCTCAGATTGCCACCCCCCGAAATTGGCCAATGAGCCACTCGCAATCCTCCAATACGCAGATGACATAGTCCTGCTGAGCCAAACCCCAGTGGGGTTACAGAAATCAATAAACAACCTGGCAGCCTACTTGGACACAAATCAGCTGGAGATAAATAAAGATAAAACAAAAGTCGTCCGCCTATTTGATACTAGAAAACAAAACTTTAAATGGATGGTCAAGGGGGCACATGTAGAAGAAAAAAGCTCATACAAATATTTGGGGGTAACAATTGGGCAGGGTGCAAGCCACAAAGAACACAAACTGGCTCTTAGAGCAAAGACTCACTCTCTGATCTATGCTTATAGATTGATGTGGAGAAAACTAGATTGTCCAAATCACTCTCACCTGTTAAAAGTAATGGCTGCCCAAATCCAGCCCAGTTTGTCCTATGGCCTGGTTTCCTGGTGTGGCAAAGACTTGAATTTACAGAACGAGTTACAGTCAAAAATCTACAAATTGGTTTTTGGTTTGCCAAAATGGGCCTCGCCTGCCCAGGTAAGACTGGAATTTGGGCTCCAGGATCAAAAATACAGGGGAATGAGCAACTTTATTAAATTCTGCCATACCCTCCGATCATCCGAAGAGGGCACATTGAACAGACTTTGCTGGGACGAAGTTAGGTCACAGAATGAGCAAGAAATGCCAAACTCTTGGGGGAGCTTACTGAGTACCTCCCTGGCCATTTTGGAACTTAAACCAGCATGGGACAAAACGATGGACAGAGTTTCTTTTAACAAAACCGTGAATGTCGCTACCAAAAAGAAATCTTTATTGGAAGATAAAATGGCGCTTACAAAGAGGCGGCACGGATGGACAGTTATAAACTCATATAGGACATCAAAGCCACAAGCCTACTTGTCTGCCCATTTCAGTACTTATTTAAAGATGTGTTTTTTAAAGTTCAGGATGGGTGTGCACGACTCCAAGGACTTATCTCCCTCATGGATGCCAGATTTTAAATCAGAAGCTTGTCGATTATGTAGATTCAAAAAAGAAACCCTGATCCATTTATGTGCTTGTCAAGCCATGTTAAGCCAAAGGAGACAGTACCTAAAGGCGATTTTCATCAAATTGAACATTCGATCTAGTAGACAAGCAGTGATAAGCTGGCTGGAGGGTTCATCATGCATCCTGGCTTGTAGAGGAGTCAAATATATGAATCTTGTCAATAGTTACCTATTGCAAGCAGTCACAGACTAAATATAATCTCTTGAAATACTCCTCACACCCTAAATTGGGGGTACATACTTGTTATTTCTCTTATGTAACTGGATTTTAATACTGTATGGTATAATTTCTTCTTTTCGTTCACATAATAACAAACTTAGCTGTATGTATTTTATTTATATTTTTGCTGGGGGGGGGTTTGTAACGATTTTAAATAATCAAGCATTAAACTTAAACTGTGCATACTGAAACTGTGCCTCTTCTGTCTGGTCAAATGAGTGTTAGCCTTGCCAACTGGTGTCTACCCGTATACCCAAACAATTTATTAAGAACCTTGGTATGAAAATTGACCAAGCTCTCGTGAGGAGAGCACATTCTGGTCACCACCGGATTGTTATCATAACATGCATCTTCTGTGCAGAATTCCTTCCCTTCCTACATCGACCAGAAGAATGCTAGTACAAGCCCGAGTAAAAAGCAGGTTAGATTATGGCAATGCTCTTTGGCAGCAGGAAATGAGACACTGGTAATCAATTTACAGGTAGTCCAAAACACTGCAGCCAGGATCGTTTTCAATCTTTGTCCTGCCACATCTTTGGCCCTGTTGATAAAGGAGCTGCACTGGCTGACTGGAAAAAAAAGGTGCTTTTTCAAGATCGGCTCTCACTTATAATGTTCTCCGAGGCAAAGGACCCAGATATCTTCAACAAATAATTAAACCATACATACCTAGTAGAAGTTTAAGATCGCATGATCAAGCCCTATTGTGTGCCCCCCGCATTCATTTAACGAGATGCGGGGGGAGAGCTTTCTCCCACCTTCTTGCCTGTTCTTGGTACAAGCTACCATTATACGTTCGTACTTTTACGAATTATTATGAATTCAGGAAGTTGCTAAAAGCCCCCCTATTTTAAATCACTTTATTCCTCTTTGGAATGATACTTGCTAAAATGATACAGCACCAAGATGCCCACGGGTGTGTTGTGCGCTGTATTCAATTTAAATAACATAAAGCCAGGGCAGACAAACTCTGCCATGAATGCCTACTGGATCACGTATGGAGTCTCCAACCGGTGGTTGTAGAAGGTCTCTTTCAAAAGTGGGGAGAGCCTGGGTTAGAGCTGTTCGCCTCCGCCGTAAACAGTTTTGTGAGCTGGATTTTCCAAGGCTTCACTCGCTCAGTGACTCTTTTTGTCTCGAGTGGAGCTCGGACCTTCTGTGCGCCTTTCCGCCCAAGCAACTCCTGTCCAGAGTAATCAAGAAGATCAGGAGCGGTCAGACATGGAGTCTGGTGTCCCAAGGTTCTCCAAATCTTCATCGATCCTCCAATCAGGCTGCCCCTTTGGGAGGATTTTCTGTCGCAGGAGAAGGTGCTCCACCTGAACCGGTCTACTCTGTGCCTTCTTGCATGGAGATTAAGAGGTTGCAGTTGACAGCATTCGACCTTCCTCCTGAAGTCTGTAATGTTTTGGCAGTTAGATGTTGTTAGAACTGGCTATTTCTGGTAGGCTAAGGCTGACGCCAAAGCCAGGCAGAAACCACCATTCTAGTCAGGGGGAGGGAGTCAAACGCCAAGATAACCCCTGCTCACCCCCTCGGTAGCTTGGCACGAGCAGTGAGGCTAAACTCGGAGGCGATGTGTAAAGCATTTGCGCCAACGCACAACAGCAACAACATACTAGGCACACCACAAAAGGAACTCCACACAAGGTTATATAAAAAGAACTTCTGTATTGTCAAAATCACATCAGATAGAAATCACACATGTACATTGTACCAACTCACACGAGCAATATTCACAAGGGATTATTCACAAGACAGGGACACATGGGCCACTGTCAGAATCAACACTTTTAGAAATAGAAATACTGTCAGAAATTAGAATAAAAGGATATAAAATCACTGTAGCACAAATTAGCAAGAATAGCACACATCCAGTAACTACTGGTAACAGGTAAGTACCACCTACGCAACCCTAACCACCTTAGGAGAATGTCACGCAGGGGACCAGGACCTCACTAGGACCACCTGTACAGGAAAGAATCACCACCTAAGAATAAAATACATTTAGGGGTATAAGCAAGAACACATTACACATGATGCATTAAAAACATTCAGAGGTGTAGGGGAAAAAGGTAAACACATGATGTATAAAAACACATTCAGTGGTGTAATAATAAGACACATGATGCATCATAAACGCATTCAGAGGTGCAGGAAAGGAAAAACACATGATGCATAAACCAACACATTCAGAGGTGTAAAATCAAGGAAGACACATGATGCATAAAAACATTCAGAGGTGTAAGATCAAGATGCGTAATCATATTAAATGCATTACATTTCCTAGCACCACATCACATTGCGCAAAACTCACATTTGGCAATTACCATCACATAGATAATCACATTGCGCCTAAATAAAATCACATACCAGCCCCCATCTAATAAAGGGACTAAAGAGCCCTGTGTCCAGAATGTGAGGGCGCGCTGCCAATGCAGCGCTAGTCAGGGGTGCGCCACCGGCCCAAAACCTAAACGGTGCAGCTGCCCACTAATGGCTGGGCAGCTGGGAATCAAAACTGCGACAGGGTCCTCATTGACCCTAGAACAGAACTGCACCAAAATGTAGGAGCCACACAGGCTCTGGGCAACACTGCGCAGAACGTTGGAGCCACACAGGCTCTGACACTATATATAGTCAAACGTTGGAGCCACACAGGCTCTAAAACAAATATACCCTATGGAGCCCTCAGGCTCTGAAAACAACTGGGCCCCGAACGTTGGAGCTCTGAGGCTCTGGCCACAAAACAATGGCCCCTCGAGCCTCGCTGGGCGCATAAATCAAAATATGGGCGGGAGCCTCTCGGGGCTCGAAGAACAGAAAATGCCCAGAGAGCCCTTGTGGCTCTAAATCCATCATGTGGGCAGGGAGCCTCTCAGGCTCAACAAATATGCCCCCATTAGCCTCTCGCGGGCTCTGAACACAAATGCGCCCGGTCGTTGGAGCCTCTCTGGCTCTAGTTAAAGGAAATGCCCCAAAGTTGGAGTCTCCCACTGGGGACTCTGAAAACACCGCCACCGGGCCTTGCACAGCGTTGGAGCAGTCCCCTGCAATTCGGGGCTGCTCTGGCAAAGGGTACGGCCACAGCCTCCCGCCATCCCCACTCACCGGGCTTGCTGTGGCTCTCCTCTCAGGCGGCGGCGGTACTCGGACGGGGCTCCCTCCAGGACACGGGAGCCCCGCTATACCTCGGCTCCTCTCTGCTGCGCTAGCGGCCCCAATCACGGGCACTTCGGTTATCTCCGGTCTCCCTTGGCATTCGGGAGACCGGAAAGGCGGACAATGGCTTCTCCTTCCACTGGCGGCCCCGGGGCTCTCCATAGCTATCGGAGCCCCGGGCCGCGGGAGAACTTTTACTTCTCTCCCTCGCTCGAGGAGGCGGGGTGGGCTCCCGACCTCCTCTATCATGGCGCCACTTCCGGTCAGCGGGCGGGACTTCGGGTCGCCGCAGGCAGCGCGGCGGCCCGTGGGGGCAGCTTTACGGCGGCAATCTTGGGTAGGCTCCCAGTTCAATGAGGCAGTCCCTGCAGGGAAAATATAGGCGGCGTGGGCAGCCGCTTGTAAAGAATAAAAGCGCTACTAAGCGCTCGGGGGCAAAATAAAGCGCTCCCAGCGCCATAAGAAACAAGTTACTTACCTGTAACTTTAGTTCTCCAGTATTGGTAACTTTCATAGATTCCCATTGCTTGTATCATTCCCCGTCGTCGGAATGGGAGCCTCGGTAATTATATATATATATATATATATATATATATATATATATATATATATATATATATATATATATATATATATATATATATATATATATATATATATATATATATATATATATATATATACACACACCTAGGTAAATACACCCTAATAGGTGCAAAAAGTAAAAAATTGAATCTGAATGTAGTCCTGGCTCAGCTGATGAGGTCGCCATTTGAGCCAATACATAAAGCAGACTTAAAGTTCCTATCATGGAAGGTGGCGCTTCTGCTGGCACTCACCTCGGCAAGGAGAGTGGGAGAACTTCAGGCTTTGACGATCAAAGAACCTTTCTTACAGTTCAAGAACGATACATTGATCCTCCGGATGAACCCCAAATTCATTCCGAAGGTACCGACAGACTTTCATCTTAATGAACCGGTGGTTCTGCATTCTTTTTTTCCTCGGCCCTCAACCCAGGCTGAGAGGACACTTCATTCTCTGGACGTTCAGAGATGTTTAAAATTCTATCTTCAACGCACAGCTGGATTTCGGAAGACGCCCCAGTTGTTTGTGGCTTTTGGAGCCCCAAGGAAAGGATTTCCGTTGTCAAAACAAGGGATTTCTAGATGGATATCGAGTGCAATCCGTTTCTGCCACGAAGCGGCAGGCAAACCGTTGGAAGGACAGGTGAAGGCACACTCAACAAGAGCGATCTCTTCGTCTACAGCGCTGTTTGCAGGAGTATCGATAAAGGATATTTGCAGAGTGGCCACATGGAGCAGTACTCACTCATTCACGAGACATTACTGCCTGGACGCGGCTGCAAAGGAGGATTCGGCTGTTGGTCAAGCTGTCCTGAGAAATCTCTTCCAGTAAGAGGTGAGCTTTCCTCTCTTCCCTCCTTCCTGTGTTTTTTCTCACATTTCGTTTATTATGCTATGGTTACTAATTTATGTTTATGATGATATGTGGTATCATTTGTTGATGATAATGAGTAACTAGTAACGAAATGTTTGAGGCAGGCTAACTGCTATCTACTCTGATACAAGCAATGGGAATCTATGAAAGTTCCAATACTGGAGTAAGAAACAAGTTACTTACCTGTAACTTTAGTTCTCCAGTATTGGTAACTTTCATAGATTCCCATGCGCCCAGCCTCCTTCCCTGGGAAAGCTCACTTTTGGTCTAGGTGATTCGGTGGCAAGGAATCTATGAAAGTTCCAATACTGGAGTAAGAAACAAGTTACTTACCTGTAACTTTAGTTCTCCAGTATTGGTAACTTTCATAGATTCCCATGCGCCCAGCCTCCTTCCCTGGGAAAGCTCACTTTTGGTCTAGGTGATTCGGTGGCAAGGCAACGGCTACAAAAATCTGAGGCTCTGAGCTTTCTCAGGAAGGTTCCACAGGGTGAGGCTAATCTGATTGGTTGCTAGTGTAAGTTTGGGTCTTTTTACATAAGGACACCTATAGGTTACAAAATGTAACGAGGCCTAAGCCTCATTTTTTACTTTTTGCACCTATTAGGGTGTATTTACCTAGGTGTATATGTGTATGTGTATGTGTATGTGTATGTATATATATATATATATATATATATATATATATATATATATAATTACCGAGGCTCCCATTCCGACGACGGGGAATGATACAAGCAATGGGAATCTATGAAAGTTCCAATACTGGAGTAAGTAATATACAGCGCTCCCAGGCGCTATAAATACCAATCAAGCGCTCCCAAGCGCTTAGGCTTCAACAAGCCTGGGTAAAGGCAAGAAAAAGGTCTCTGCAGGAAAATGCAGCTTCTCCATGCTGCCAAAGGTCCCAGAGATTCCAAGGGGCAAAGCAAAGTCCCCCCAATCAGCCCAGGCAAGGCAGAGGGGTCCCCAGAAGTCCTCCAGGCATCCAGAAAAGTCCATCAGGCGTCCAGGGGCTGGGCAGGGCCCAGGGATTCCCCTGGGCCCAAGCAGCAGCACGCCCCTGGCATATTCAAGTCAGAAACAAGAACATTTTTAGAGTGTCACAGCACCCTTTTTATATCCAAAATCCTTTGTCTAAAGGGTGCAGGCAGTGTGAGAACCAGCTAGAACTGGTTATAGGGAATTCCTTTCACTGGCCAGGCTAGGGAAATCAGACGCACCCCAGGAGGTGGAGCCAGCACTGTGTGGGGAAAACCCAGCCTCATTCAGGACCCTCAAACCAGACGGTCAATCCACAAGCAGGCCCAGGCTCACTCCTCCCCTCACATCAGCATGCTAAATACTCCATTCACCACCGGGGCAGATCCTCCCAGACTCTTGGAGCCAGGCTCACCAGCCAGCCTCGGCCAATCACACGCCAGACACAAATTACACAAATATGCCAACTTCTAAAAGTGGCGCTTCTACACTAGACACAATCATACCGCATATACCATTGCACAGCATTCACTCTCACGAGTTCGTGCATACCATACTCGACCCTGCACTCCCCACACATCAGGAACTACCATGGGCATACATATTCCCCATTCATTCCTATGGGAGGGCAGGTCACTCACCACACATACACAGAGAGCTCACGCACTTTACACTGTACCACAGTGAAAAAGTGCGCAAAGGCCTAAAATCACCAACACCAGGTTCCAGAAACAGGCTAGGAAAAAGCAAAAAGTTTTGGGGTGAACCTGCCAAAAAGGGCCAGGTCCAACAGACGTCACTCTGCCAAGACAGTGTACGCCTGCCGGTGGCAAGAAATTTGTAACCTATTGTACAGAAATGTCTATTGATCCTTTTTCTTCTTCCCCCTCTCAAGTCCTTCTCTTTATGTTAACCCTTGCCCTGGGTCTGCTCTGGGCACTCTTAAAGGTACCTTTCGGACTTGTCTGCCTTCTTGAGGCTGCCAGAACAACCCTCTTTAATAAAGTCCTCTAATATATATAGATTTCTTAAGGGGCTTAAACATATGTTCCCACCTGCCCAATTCATCATACCTCAGTAGGTCTTTAATTTAGTTCTCACCTTCCTGATTTGTGCTCCGTTCGAACCTCTGCACAACTGCCCCCTCTGACTGATTACAATCAAAACAGCCTTTTTAATGTCAAAAACGTCTGCCAGAAGGGTGAGCGAATTACAGGCTCTTACATCCAAGCTTCCTCACCTGACTATCTTACATGATACGTTGGTTCTTTGCACTACGCTTCGTTCTTACCAAAAGTGGTAACCTCATTCTATGTGGGGAAATCGTTGGCCAATTTCTATGCTCCTCCACACCCCTTCAAAGAGGAGCAGCAACTCCATCGTCTGGACTCAAAAAAGCATTGTCGTTCTACCTTGACCGCACTAAAGTGTTCCGGGTGGACGACCAACTCTTCGTGGGGTAAGTTGGAACATAGAAAGGTCGTGCGGCGCAGAAAAGGTACTATCTTGCGATAGGTCGTCCTCTGCATCAAAATTTGCTGTGCTCTGGATAAAAAGCAGCCTCTGGAAGGCTTAAGGGCTCACTCCACCAGAGCTAAGGCTGCTACCATGGCATTGCAAAGAGGAGGTCTAGTCCTTGACATTTTTCCAGGCAGCAATGTGGGCATCCCTGTATACGTTTACCTAACACTACTTCCTGGACAGTCCAGTCCAAAAGGACGGCCTTTTTGGCTGCTTTGTCCTGCAATACTGCCTGGTCTAACAGCAGTCCCTAGTATAACTTGGATATCTGTTCAGAGGTAAAGAATATGCAGCTAGATTACTTTTTCAGATGGACAAGTTGCTCCCCTTCAGTACCGCCTTTTCTGATAGATACATCTGCCGTGTGGATTCCTCACCTTGTGAATATCCCCTTGCGCCAGCAACATTCGGAAATTCTATCCGCATATTCCTTACCAACTCACCCAGCCTCCCGGCACTGTGAACAGGCTTTTAGTCGGGGCTGATTCCTTTCAGGGCCCTAATTGTGCTAAACACATCACTAACAGTGCACTTAGTGGCTCTGCACGTGAAAAGTCGTGAAAAATAACTGCTGTCAGTGCGCTGAGGTGGTGCCTATTTAGGTAACGCAGACACCGCTTCCTGCGCTGATGGTGTCAAGTAGAGCCGAACGACACGACCTACCGGTGCTCAAGGGTATTACTCGAGCAAAAGTCTTCTGGATTCAAACTTACATCTGGGATACTCAAAGGTATAAAGAATCTGCAGCTAGATCATGTCTACTAGATAAGGAAAGTAGCTTGTCCTTTGGTGCTATTGCTAGTGAGGAGAGTTCCCGGGGTTCCATGTAAAGGTTGAAGAGGATAGGTGACGTGCGGATTCCTGGGAGAGTCCAAGTTTGAGGTCTAGCCCAACTTGGACTTTGAGGTGGCTTTGTGGATTACATGCTGTGGGAATGATAGAGGAGAATTATAAAGAACAAAATCTTCATAGGAAACTGCTTTGGGGATGTTTCCGTGAGGTCTGAGAGGGGGTTGAAGGATGACCATATTGGGGTGTTAAGCAGAGTAATGGGAGGGAGAGAAAAGGGTACCGAGCTGACAGATATTTTATATTCTTTCAGAAGAGGATGATAACATTGTATTTGTCTGTAGAATGTGGCATGGGCAGTCTGTCTGCGGTTTGTGAAGTGCTTGACTTCATTGAAGATGCTGCTGCTTCCGTTTTCTGCTTCACTGATGGTGTAGAATTTGCCCTGGGCTGATCTCATGGCATGGTCTTCGTGTAGCACCAAAGGGTTTTAGGGGAGTGAAGACAGCCGGTCTAACAGGGTACCAATTCTTCTATTTCCTTTAATGTTTGTGGATGGTGTGTTTGATCGAAGGATCATTAGAGTACCATGGTGCTTATTATTGCAGTTTGTTTTTATGTTGATGCATGTTGTGTGATTTTCCTGACTTGAGGTGAAGTTGGTGAGGAACGTATTGATTTTGGACTTTGGGGCAGGGCTGCAAGATGAGAAAAGTCTAAGCTGCCTCTTGTAAATGGAAATTATGTTGATGGATGTACAGTTTTGTTGCCTTTTATGTTGACCTTGATATGCTAGTTTGACTTGTAGCATGTTGATGAGGTAGCAAGCTGGTGAGTCCAGCCCAAGAGTATTGGTGCATTGCATTGGGTGACTAGTGAAGCTCAGGATGTGGCCTTTTGAGTTTTGGTTGACCAAGCTGAATGTGTCATTGAGGCTAAGGAGAGTCTGAGGTATTTCTGTACTTGAATTGCCTGGAAGGCTGAAGTCACTGAGGCTGATGGTTTAGGCATGCTAAATGGATGAAGTTACCGAGTGGTCTGATAAATTTGTCTATGAAGTCTTCGTTTTCTCTGAGAAGAGGCCAGGGTTTTTTTTTTTGTTGTTTTTTTTTGAAAAGGTGGAATGATGTAGAATGGATTTCAGTAAGTGAAATGTGATCATCTCCATGGAATTGAATGCAGCTTCTTTACAGGTCTGTGAATGCTGAAGGGTGAATGCACGTTTTTTTATTGTGTGTAGTTAGGTTACTGAATGCTGTTATCTTTAGGAACTAGGTTGGCTAGGGTGCGTCAAGATGTGGTGTTGAGCTGTGTTTCTTGGTGAAGTTTTGATTTGGAATGATGTCAAGCACTTCAGGGGGTTGAATTGATGAGATGGAGTTGGGGTGTATGTTCGATAATATGGGAAAGTGATAATTTGCCTATACTCTCAAGATGGCCGCATGGAGGGAGTGAATGGGACGAGCTCCGGGTAAAGGGATCACTTCTGTGGAAATCCCCGACCGGAGCGACCCCACAGTATCACCCCCTTCCCACTGAAGCCGTCCCCCACCGGGTTCTTAAAAAACCTGTCTGAAAGAGAAGCTGGACAATCCGAAATAGACCGGCGAGAAGAAGGACCCCTCCACGCCTGTGACCACCGAGGCCAGCACCGGCGCGACAGCCGCTCCCCCACCCGCTGTGAGCCTGCCGCTGCAGGGAATGCCCCCTCCCCTCACTCACCGGGTCTGACAGGGAGACTCTCCACCGGCCGCTCCATCGGTAGGCGGGACGGCGAACAAGGACCTCCGAGAGCTGTGCCTTTACATGCACGGACCGGCCCGCGGGCAAGGGCCGCCCTCCCCTCATCTCCTCATCTGCAGTTCGGCCTCGGTGTGAAGCGGAAGGCCCCGCTCCGGGTGGAGGACCTCACTCCAGTCCCGACGCATCTCAACCGACAGGGCTGCCTGTCCCTAAGATGGCCGACCTCGGTCAAACCCTAAAAGTCAATGTATCAGGTGAGCCCAAAAGATTGCGGAAATAAGGGCCCCCGATCCACAAGTCTACCGCTACAGACCGGGTTCATCGGTGCCTCCCTCGGGGGCACTCCACACTTATACCAGCCACTTATTACCGTGAAGGGCTCCCTGACCCTAAGATGGCCGACACACAGGACATCTTCCCAGCTACAAACCGGCCCGGATATGCACGTTCCTTCTCTTGTCGTGACTCTCCATTAACTCTGGATAAGGACATATGAACCTGCCCTCCCGTTGGCCCGCTAGGACCCTTAGCCTCCTTGCCTACCTGCACTGCAGATTTACCGACATTAGCCTTGGCCGCCTGTCCCCAATATGGCCGCCACTCAGGACGGCGACCTGCTTTGAAATCGATCCTGATTTGCCCTGCCACACAGAACACCTTCCAGCTCTAATTGAGACCGAACCTGATCCCTCTCTGCCTATGTGGGACTCGCCTGTACCATTGGAACAGGTCTGCAGATTTCTCGACTTCAGCCTGGCTGCCTGCCCCCAACATGGCCGCCACCCAAGAAATCGACCAGCAATGCTTTCGGTCCTGATGTACACTATCCCTAATATGGCCACCACACAGGACATCCTCCAGCTCTAAATGGACCGGATCTGCTCGGTCTCTACCTACTTGGGACTCGCCAGAAACTTCTGATCAGATCAGGTAAACCTGCCCTCCCCCTCTGGCCCACCTGGACTCGTAGTCTTCCTGCGCTGCCATTTTCTCGACTTTAGCCCGGTCTGCCTGTCCCTAACTTGGCCGCCACTCAGAACATCGACCAGCTGCGAAAGCGGTGCTGATCTACACGTTTCATGCGTTATCCGGACCCTGATATTGAACCTGCCCTCGCATTGCCCTTTCTTGCCCTTATGGACTTTGAGTCTCCTGCTCTCCCGAGTTATTAACTTTAGCCCCGGTGAGCTAGAGTTCACACAGAGCTTCCCCAAGCTCAAAACTCGGCCTGATCTCCCGGTCTAAGCCTACTCCGAACTCGTCAAGAATACCCGAACAGGGCCTCGGAACCTATCCCGCCCTTGAGACAACTCTCCAAAGCACGATACACTCTCCACACCGTCCCAATTAACCCTCCTCCCCTCTGTCCTCCGCCTCACTCCCCCTGAGCCTCTCCCCCCCGCCCAGCCAAGATGCCCCCAGCCGCACTATCGGTCACTCATCTTGACCCTTCCACTAACCTCCTCTCACCTCAAGGACCGAACACCTTCGCTATATCGTTCCCACGATCCCTCTCTTTCAAATCTAAAAAACGCTTCAAACAGAACATAATAAGGCAACACCCTGAAACGCTAATTGTTGACATTTACCACTGCACAACTAGAGGTCAGAAGAAAATGGACTTTATTTTCCACACCAACAGACCTGACGTTTGGGCCAACATCTTTAATACATCCCTCCCCATCTCCAAAACCACCTTCACTGATCACAACCGCAAACTGACAATCGCCCCCCTGAATCATCTATCCCTGACGGGTGACATCTCCATCACCATTTATAGGAACTGCACCATTCTTATCCAGGCGAAAGAGGAAAACCTAGAGTTCTTCGACTCTCTCTTCCCCACACTTAGGATGGCTACGACCCATTACCCACTCAAAACTCCCCCCGCCCATCCTTTCGGCTCCGCTCAAACCCTGATTCACCAGAACTCGCCACCCCAGCGTCCGACCACTACACTACCTAGTCCCTCCTCCACCCAGCCGCTCCCGACAGCCCTAACGCCCCATTCCTCACAACTCTCGCCCCCCGTCCGGCACACCCAACCTCCCCCCACTGAGCCCCCCTCGCCACCCCAGCGTCCTTCCACTACACCACCTAGTCCCTCCTCCACCCAGCCGCTCCCGACAGCCCTAACCCCCCATACCTCACAATTCTCGCCCCCCGTTCGTCACACCCATCCTATGATCCTAGACCATTCCCTAGCTCCAGAAGCACCTCCCGCTCTCTGCCCCCCCCTCAATGATCCCAGACCCCTCAACTACACCATCGCTCAATCCACCCCCACCAATACCCTCTCCCCTTGTTCACTCTGTTCCCTCTAACGAAGTTAACACGCACCCCCGTTTGGACAGTAATCCACCTCACCCTCTAACCCTCCCACAATTGATAGATAGACCTGACAACCCCATTACTCAACCTCCTAACCCGCCATTCCTCTCTCCGCTAGCTCTCACTTCCCCCTCCTCTGAAGCTATCTCCCTCCCCCGTAGGGCCCACAACACCCTTCCCTTAACAACCCTCCCACAACAAAACCCCAATCCAGATCCCGCCACCTCCCATCCTTTTATCCCTCCCACCGGAAACTCGCCCATTAGCTCCTCACACCCAGTACCTCCCAGTTCCATTGACCCCCCCTCCCCCCCTCACTCGAGATAGCGCAGCGCCTCGACATTGTTGAAGCTCAGATCTCGACCCTGATCCTAGGACTGAAGGAAACCCTCTCTGCCCTTGGGAATCTCCAGCTACCCCCCTCCCCCTCCGCCTCACACTACATCCCCCCGCCTCCCCCTAGGAATGATTTTCCCCGTACCGTCCAGGCTCATACCCTCCCTGGTCCCCTGCCCCCTCTCACCAAAGTCCCAACGAAGTCACGAGCAATCACTCCCAGCAGAAACTCTACCTCCTTCTCCCCTCTAGAAGTGAGCGCACTCGTCGCTTCACACGAACTCCCCCCGAACCAGCCTGCCCTGGCCCCTCACGTGATTCCGACCCTCTCCTCCTCGATCCAAGTCATCACCGGAATAGGTAGGGACCTGCCCACCCGTAGAACAATCAGACCCCCTCTTTATCTGTCCCCCATTCACAGAGCCATCCCTGACAATTTGAAAACAAAAGAAGACCCCCCCCCCCCCACTTGAACTGCATGCTTATCAACAGCCGGTCCGCAGTCAAACATGCAACGGAAATAGCTGAATCCATCCTCTCTCATGACCTGGATGTGGCCTTCATTACTGAAACGTGGCTTAACTCCCTATCCCATCCCATTCTGGATATGCTGGTGCCTCCCGGCTTCTCAATTATCCGTAAAGACAGGCCCATTCACAAAGGTGGCGGCATAGCGATCATCTACAAAAGCAACCTTGCAGTCTCTGAAGCTCCCTCCTACCTGCACAGCTCCTTCGAATGCCTATCGGTCAACATCAAATGTCACGGTCATAGCTCTCGTCAGTGCCATCTCCTCTACCATCCCCCAGGCAATGCCAACTAATTTAAAGCCCAGTTATCGGATCTGATCACCCAATCCGCACTTAATTACGACAATCTAATTATGGGCGACCTCAACTTAAGATGGAACGACCACAAAAACCCGCTGATTCAATCTCTCAACACCCTGCTACAAGACAACGATTTGGTCCAACATTGCTCAGAAGAAACACACTACAGAGGAGCGACCCTGGATGCCATCATCGGGAACAAAAATGCACTCTCGATTGACCACATCATCCCGGTGGACTGGTCAGACCACCACATCATTTTATTTCACATCCTGCAACCGGCCGTGTCACTCCCACCCACCCAAGCCCCCCCCAAATGGGTCAGGAACACCACCAGAGTTCCCCGAGACAAGCTTGAGGAAGGACTCAGCACGCTCCTCCCGAACACGGCGGAGCCCCTCTCTACCTCGGAACTCACCTCGCTCTACCATTCCAATCTAGAGCTTGTCCTAGATCAGCTGGCTCCTTTGAAACAAAAAAAACCCAGAAGCATCCCCTCCAGATCTTGGTTCTCTACTGACATTAATGAGGAAAGAAGACACCTTAGATCCTTGGAAAGAACTTGGAGAAACAACCCATCTGCCTTGCATCGGGACCAACTGAAGGCAGCCCGCAAAATATACTATACTCACATCAAAAGTAAGAAGACTTCCTTCTTCAGTTCTGCATTAGACAATGCCAGAAACCGCCCCAAGGAACTCTTCGACATCATTAGAAACCAAACCTCCATTCCCAAGGCGGCCAATTTAGCTGCCTCCAAAACCCAATGTGACAACTTCGCAAGCTTCTTCAATGAAAAAATCGCCAAAATCGACCGCTCCTTCATCCAGAGCCCTGCATTCATCCACAACACCCCAGTAACATCATCTCTCCGCTGGTCTTCTTTCCAGCCGGTCGAGGTTGAAATGATAAGCAATCTTATCGACGCAGCGAAACCCTCCTCTCACTCTCTCGATCTACTTCCCTCAAGACTGGCCAAGGACTTGAAGCTCACCCTAGCCCCAAACGGGCAAGATCATCAATAGCTCCTTAAGCGAGGGCCTCATCCCTGACTGCCTTAAACTAGGACAAGTCACCCCTCTGCTCAAAAAACCCGGCCTTGATCTCACAGACATGAACAACTTCAGACCAGTATCGAATCTTCCGTTCCTAGCCAAAATTCTGGAAAGATTTGTGCTGTCACAATTAACCCAACACTTAGAGAATTTGAACCTACTGGATCCTCTCCAATCAGGGTTCAGAGAGGGCTGCAGTACGGAAACCGCTATCCTAAATGTCCTTGACGACTTGCACATGTCACTCGACTCCAACCAATGTAGCCTCCTCATTCTCCTTGACCTCTCGGCTGCATTTGATGCCTTCTTAATGTCCTCCGAGAAAGAGCGGGCATCGAAAACACAGTCCTAAAATGGTTCGCCTCCTTTCTGAACAACCGCTCTCAAAGAATAAAGATCAACAGTTTCGAGTCAGACCCCCTCCCCATCAACAGAGGTGTTCCACAAGGATCAGTACTCTCCCCGCAACTTTTCAACATCTACATGGAACCCCTCACCTCTCTCCTAGGGAACTCTAACATCCCCTTCCACCTGTACGCGGATGACACTCAACTCTACTTGGAAACCACTTCGATCGCTGACATTCACAGACTTAATGCCACACTCATGGAGGTTCAACACTGGCTCTCAGTCAACCACCTCAAACTGAACGAAGATAAAACGGAAGTTCTCTTAATCTCGAACAAAGATGAAAACCCACAAATAGTGGAATGGCTCAAAGCCTTAAATGCCCTCAATGTCTCTTACTCCAACGGACTCAGCAAAATCACTAGGAATCACTCTCGACCCCAAACTGGACATGAAGAAGCATATCTCTAAAACCGCCAAAAGCGCGTTCATGAACTTGAAACTTCTCTACAAAATTAAACCCTTCCTCCCCCCCCAAAGATCTGAAACATGCCACCCAGGCACTCGTGCTCTCAAGAATTGACTATGGCATTGCTGTACTGACTGGAACAGCCAAGTCACACCTGGGACCCCTCAACTCCACCCTCAACGCTGCCGCAAGAATGATCACAGGAACAAAGAAATTTGACCACATCTCCCCGGCGCTCAAAGAACTCAAATGGCTTCCGATTGACCAACGAGCTAACTTCCGCACAGCCTGCCTCACACATAAAGCCTTGCATACAGGCAAACCTGAATACCTGGCCTCTAAACTCAAAAGGGCTGGACAATCCAGGAACCTCAGAAGCTCCAACACACTCCTGCTCATCCCGCTGAAATCACAGAAACGCAAGACCTCTAATAAATCCTTTGCGGGGAACGCTCCCAGGATTTGGAACTCCATCCCCCCACATATCAGAACGACCGCCTCCTTCCCACAATTCAAAACGCTACTCAAAGCCCTCTTCCTTGAACGCTCCGGTGCTTAAAGAGAAGCCCATCTCCCAACAGCAGAAATCCGATTCCTCTACGGTACTCAAATCTAACCGATTCACCCCCGAACTCCATCTCTTATTACGTTATTATTGCTGTTGTTTTGTTGGTGTACAGGCTTTATTCCCATCCTATCGTCTCCGATTCTTGTATTATTTGCTTATTGCCTTGATTGCATTTCTCTATTTGCTGTGAAGCGCTCTGATACCCCCGGGTCCAGCTAGCGCTATACAAAACTTCAATAAATAAAATAAAAAACATCAATCTGGCTCTGAGTTGGTGTTGGTTTCAGTATAATTCTGGAGACTAATTGTGTGTAAGGTGCAGGAAGGAGGACACAAATTTAAAGTAACTTCCAGGTATTTGCTGAGGTGGTAAAGGAGGTAGGGGTGCACCTAGATCTTCCCAGGCTCAAACAAGTGATCCCTTTGCCCTCTGTTTGCTGAAGGCATCATTGGGTGGTAATGAAAGAGTGATAAAAAGGTTGATTGGTCCGTAGGTTGGATGGAGAAGGTGCTCGGGGATTGAAGAAGCATCAGTCGTACATGACAAGCTGGCAGTTATGTTTGGGGTAACACTGCACTCTTGTTTTCAAAGGGAGGTGGCAATCACTGGGTTTCAAGGAACATTGGTGGAGGTCATGTAAGAAACCTGCGGTGGTTGCTGGAACGCTATCTATCAATCTCTGATGCTCATTCATGTATCTGCAAGTAAATGCATATTAAAATGGACTCCAATTTATCTTTACAGCATGATGGGGTGCCATACTGCCATGTTCCATGCTATGGATACCTGTTTGGACCTAAAGGTTGGTGATACATTCTTTTGTTTTCTGTGATTCAACATATAAGGGACCAATTTTGCAATTAACAATCTACAACCTATTTGTAATTTCTGACCAACAGAGTTACGTCAATGTTACTGTAGGGTATAGACCGATATGGACGTTATAGCTTGTCTAGTTTGCCTGAATCCTGAGACCAACTTCTTGCATCTTGTGGTTTTTGTTATTGTAATAGGTGAAAAGAAGTTAAACTGTGGAATTGCAATATTGAAAAACAAAGGTTATATCTTTGTTTTAATTAGGAGCACTTTATTTATTGTTTCCAAACAAACCTAAACTACACAAAGATTACAAATTCTAACATTATAGACCTTACACTTCTAATTTACACACCACCTTTAAATTACTTTAAATGTATTTACTCTTTAGCTACAAGGCAAACTTAAACTACACAAATTTAAAATTCTATACTTATACTGTTAATGTATAACTTACGCAACAGCTCAAATTATATTAACTCGTGCACCACTGTACAGTGTATTCAACTTGGTGGCCACACTACATTAACTGTAATCCGTACCTTCCCCATATACTGCTTATACTAGTTTCTATTACCTTACTTATACTATCTAAAATAATATTTACAGTAACAATTGACATAGCAAATCACATCATTTGTGATAACACTGCATAGTAGACTACTGTGCAATGAGGTGCACAAGTTCAAATAATTGAAGGAGTTGCATAACAAATTAAATATATAACTTTGGAATTTATCATTTTTGTGTAGTTTAAGGTTGGTTTGTAAAGCATACATTTGATAATTTAAAGGTGGTGTGTAAATTATACATTTAAGGTATTTGTATCACTTTTGAATTTTTAAACTTTGTGTACTTTAGGTTTGGTTTGTATAGAAAGAATCAATAGTAGTCCTAACTGTAAACTTTAATCTTTGTCTTCTTTTCTTTACGTTTTAGCGTTTTTGTATTTATTTTGAATGAAAATGTATTTTAAAGCATATAGTTGTCTTCTAGTGGTGTGTTGTGGAGCTTACAGTAGAGTGGAGGACAGTGTTGTACGCTGCAATCTGAGTGTAATGTATAGTGGAGTGGTACAGCGGAGTTGCGTACTGTCTAATCGCATACAGTGAAGTGCTGTAGAATGGAGTGGCATACAGTGAAGTATGGTGTAGTGCAGTTGCGTACAGTGGATTACCGTAGTGAGGTCAATTGTAGTGGTGTACAGTGGAATAAGATACAGTGGAATAGCTTTTATTTATTTTTATTTTATGTAGCTTATAAAGCGCACAGCTACCCCCGGAGGGGTGTCCCGGCGCTGGAACCTGAGTCTCAGAGGGGAAAAAGGGAACAGACAGGGGAAATGACAAGAAGATCAGAGTCTAGAAAAGAGCCAGGTTTTGAGTCTGGCCCGGAAGACAGATTCAGAGGAGCAGAATCTGAGATCGACTGGCAGGGAGTTCCATAATTTTGCAGCAATGACGCTGAATCCTCTGCCACCCATTCTGGAAAGTCTGAAGCGGGGAGAGATCAGAAGGCATAGGTCATTGGATCTTAGAGATCTGATGGACCGGGATATTAAGACTCGTTTTTTTAGATAGTTTGGTCCGCGATCATTAATGGCTCGATGAGTCAGAGTGAGGATCTTAAACTGAATTCGGCTAGCCACAGGAAGCCAGTGCAGTTCCCTACGATATGCGGCAACTGACTGACGATAAGACATATTACCAATCAGCCTAGCTGCCGCATTCTGGACAATCTGAAGCCGGTCAGTCAGGTATTGGGGAGCTCCGGCATAAAGACTATTAGCATAGTCCAGGTGGGACGTAATGAGAGCGTGGGTGACAGCCCCAGAAGGGTCTCATTTTGTGGGATCAGAGACCCAGTACTTATACCCAGTTGTGCCTTTGAAGTGGCGCTGACTTCAAAGAAGAGTCTTTAAAGTGCAGAGAGGTCTTTTCTTCCTAGTCCTAGCTCCAGACTTCCTACAAGAAGCAATCAAAGGACACTGCCTTTTCAGGTGCAAGTCTCCTCTCTCCCATCCTGTCAGAAGGCAGATGGATTCTTAAGACATTAATTTGTGTTGCTGTCTAGAAGGAATGCACAAGGTCAGGCGGTCACCCACCTAGACATGTACTGGAGACAGGCTGCAGACACAAAGCTTTAAGAGCAGAGACATGCCACTTTCAAAAAGTGGTATTTCTAAAATAGTAATGTGTAATCCAACGTTACCAGTAAAGAGGATTCATCATTACCATTCCAAAGATATAAAACATGATAGAGCTACTTCTTCTCAATCAGGAATTGCAGCTTAAAAGTAATAAGGAATTCCCAATGGTAACCTATGAGAGGAGTAGGGCTCAGTAGTGAGAAACGAATTGGGGTGTTTTTCACGACCAGGACAAGCAGAACTTATAAGTACATGTCCAACCTTTTACTTACAGAGCACCATGCCCTATGGGCACCTAGTGCCTAACTGAGGGGTGACGTGTAATAAAAGGAGAGTTTGAGGCTTGGCAAGAGATTATAAATGCAGAGTCAAAATGGCAGTAAAACTGCAAACATAGGACCTGCAGTGGCAGGCCCAAGACATGTGTAAAGGGTTACCTGTGTGGGTGACACAATCAGTGCTGCTGAGCCATCAAGAGCATTTAATTTTCAGGCCCTGGGAGTACATTCTACTTGCCGCTTATAGATACATTAAATCTCCCAAAAGTAGATAAACCAATGTTTCGATGCTTAGGGAAGAAGCACATGCAATTTAGGACTGGTCAGCAGTAAAGTGTTCAGAGTCTCAAGGCCAACAAAAAGATTACAGCAAAAAGAGGAGCTTTGAGTGAAGTGTTTACTCTGGAGTTCCGTACAGTGTTCATTGGAGTAATGTAGATGGTAATTGCATACACTGGAGTGGCGTAACAGAGTGGGTAGACGGGACAGGATAGAGTTTAATGGTGTAGACCTAAGTGTTGTAGAGTAGAGAGGTATATAGTGAACTGGCGTAGAGTAGAATGGAGTGTAGTAGACTGCAGTGGCATAAAGTGGAATACAGTAGATTGGTGTACAGTAGAGTTGGCACATAGTGAACTACTATACAGAGGATTGTCCTAAACTGGAGTTGGGTATAGTGTAGTTGTGTACAATCTAATCATGTAGAGTGGAGTGGCATAGAGTGAAATTGCAGAGAGTGGAGTGTTGTGCAGTTTAATGGCAAAGAGTGGAATGTCACACAGTGGAGTAGTAGACACTGAAGTGGGACACAGTGGAGTAGTATACACTGAAGTGGTGTTTGATCGGTCAGCCTTAGGGTGGCTTTCTTCCAAAACATTTGTTTGCTTACCTCCTCTTTTTGCTGTAATCTTTTTGTTGGCCTTGAGACTCTGAACACTTTACTGCTGACCAGTCCTAAATTGCATGTGCTTCTTCCCTAAGCATCGAAACATTGGTTTATCTACTTTTGGGAGATTTAATGTATCTATAAGCGGCAAGTAGAATGTACTCCCAGGGCCTGAAAATTAAATGCTCTTGATGGCTCAGCAGCACTGATTGTGTCACCCACACAGGTAACCCTTTACACATGTCTTGGGCCTGCCACTGCAGGTCCTATGTTTGCAGTTTTACTGCCATTTTGACTCTGCATTTATAATCTCTTGCCAAGCCTCAAACTCTCCTTTTATTACACGTCACCCCTCAGTTAGGCACTAGGTGCCCATAGGGCATGGTGCTCTGTAAGTAAAAGGTTGGACATGTACTTATAAGTTCTGCTTGTCCTGGTCGTGAAAAACACCCCAATTCGTTTCTCACTACTGAGCCCTACTCCTCTCATAGGTTACCATTGGGAATTCCTTATTACTTTTAAGCTGCAATTCCTGATTGAGAAGAAGTAGCTCTATCATGTTTTATATCTTTGGAATGGTAATGATGAATCCTCTTTACTGGTAACGTTGGATTACACATTACTATTTTAGAAATACCACTTTTTGAAAGTGGCATGTCTCTGCTCTTAAAGCTTTGTGTCTGCAGCCTGTCTCCAGTACATGTCTAGGTGGGTGACCGCCTGACCTTGTGCATTCCTTCTAGACAGCAACACAAATTAATGTCTTAAGAATCCATCTGCCTTCTGACAGGATGGGAGAGAGGAGACTTGCACCTGAAAAGGCAGTGTCCTTTGATTGCTTCTTGTAGGAAGTCTGGAGCTAGGACTAGGAAGAAAAGACCTCTCTGCACTTTAAAGACTCTTCTTTGAAGTCAGCGCCACTTCAAAGGCACAACTGGGTATAAGTACTGGGTCTCTGATCCCACAAAATGAGACCCTTCTGGGGCTGTAAAGAAACCATTAGGACTGCTGTGCTAGTACAAGGACTGTCACTCTGCTGTACTGCTGCTCTTGAACTGCTTTCTCTGCTGCTGTCTGCTTCCCTCTGACCCTTTTGAGATGACCTGGACTCTGCTTGTACCCAGAGTGATCTCCAATGGCTTGCT
Organism: Lissotriton helveticus; assembly: GCF_964261635.1. NCBI lineage: Eukaryota > Metazoa > Chordata > Amphibia > Caudata > Salamandridae > Lissotriton > Lissotriton helveticus. The sequence goes on along the minus strand of NC_136067.1, from coordinate 14,219,723 downwards.
GGCTTGCTTTCTGTTTTTGAGACTCTGGGTTATCAAAGTCTCACCATCTACTCATGTGCCTTGTCCATAGGAAGTGGACCCAGGTGCTTAAACCATTAGAACCCCCCACACCTCATGTCTGCGTGTAGCAAAACTGACACATCGTCACTGTAGAGGGGGCAAAATCTGCACATCACACTCTCAGCAAGTTCATAGTCTTAAAGAAAAGTCGCTTTGGAACCAACATATTGTCGCCGCTGCAGTTAAGGAAGATCAACACATCCCTTCAACTGCTTGGAGAAACCCTGTGCATCGTCTACGGAGCCAACGCCACTCGGCGCATCGTCTTCAGAACCGGCGTATTGTGAAGTAAACCAATACTTTACCTTGACTGTGAAATCGATTCACTCATCGCTCTGCTGCATCTCGCCATTGCGACCTGGATTAAAGTGCTTTGTTCAGCGGTCCTTTGTGGCTACTGTATCTGGCCTGCGCTCTATTGTGGTTGAAAGCTCAAGACTGACCCTGCACCCGAGAAAAGTGTATTCTGTTTATACAGCTAACATAGTACAGCTTATTTAGATTGACATAAAACAAGTTCATAAACAAAAAAGGCTTCCCAGGCAAACAGTCAATGTCTTGATTGTGGTTGTAATCAATTCTTTATTGTAAATCAATTCTCCTCTTGTTTTTTTTTAAAAAATCACCACACAATTGCTTTGCCAACGCATTTCATCCCTCTTGGGACGTCTTCAGGGCTTATTATAGTGTTGTTTCTGTGGTTAAGTATGGCTGCCAGCCAACCTTAGCAGCAACGTTGGTAAACCATGTAAATTAATGTAAAACTCGATGATGTCACTATCGTGTCAAAGTGGTTCTCTTAAGACTTCAAAATCCGTCCACCTATATTGAAATGATTTAGAAAGTGATCATTTGTCATTTCATTTCAGCGGTTCTAAAGAAGAGACCAAATCAATATTGTGGGCTCGCAAATTATGAAAGTGATACAGTTGATCCCCGTTGATGGTGGGAAATTCGTACGGTGGGTAGATTGCCCTCCAGTTTAAAATATTCAATTCTCTCACAGGTTTCAATAATGCAATGTTGCCTCCTTAGTACGCCCGTAATCCACCCGTTTACTCCAGTATTGGAGCTTTCATAGATTCACATGACTGAATCATTGCCCATTGTCGAGACGGGAGTCTCCGGTACATAAAAAAGCAATGCTTAGTAGTATAGTAAACTGAAAAGAGGCCTAGGCCCATTTCCCTTTTACATCCCATAACCCTTGTTATGTAAAAGAGACCAAACTTTTCCGTGAACCAATCGGAGCTCTTCACCCTCTAGAACTCTCCTGAGAGAACCTTTTGCTCCTCAGATTTTCTACTGCACGTTGTGCTAGGGATTCTCCTTTGAGCTCTGCTCAAACTCTTCAGTTCTACTCAATTCAGATGGAATCTGAGGATTTTTCCTTATCCAAATTTAATTATTTGAAGTACTTCATACTATTTCTCCTTCTACCATGGCTGACCAGGAGAAAAAAAATATTATTTAGAGCTTGTGCCACCTGCTCTAAGAAAAGGCTCTAACAGACGACCCTCATAAAGACTGCATCTACTGCCTTTATCCAGACCATCAGGCAAAGGATTGCAAGGTATGTCGTACCTTTTCCAATAAAACTTTGAGGGATGGTGAAGGAAGGCTTTTACTATGGCGTCAAAAGATTAAAGCTAGGAAGGAAGTCATATCTAGTGACAGTGAGGAGGAGTCTTCTTCCAGGAGATCTCAGAAAAGGAGCAGATCTCCTCAGGCTCATACCTCAGGTGAGAGACCTGAGACGGCCTTAAAAAGACTACCCCAGTGTCTTCTGTGCGCAGTCCCTCAATCTCCTTTAGGCAAAGTAAAGGAGAAGGGTCATGCTTTGGGGGTAAAACATGCCAAGAAAACTAGTTCAGAGCCCTCAAAATCTCCCCCAAAGGTCAAGATTACGGTCAAGAAGCCATCCTCCACACCTTCTGAGGAAAAAATGGAAAGATCTGCATCGTCGAAGGGAGCGTCGACGAAGAAAAGAAAGTCGTCGTCGACGAAATCGGAGGTAAAAGCTACTCCTAAAGCTTTATCACCGTCGACAGTACCACCGTCGACGACAGTGTCGACGCCGAGACCTGCGACGACGAAGGCATCGACGATAAATATGGCTACAACCACGTCGTCTACGGGATCGTCGACTGCAGTGACCACAGGATCGTAGACGGCAACGACTATGACAGTAACGTCGACGGTAGCGTAGACGACGATGATGTAGTCTTTTTCTAAGGCAATCTCGTCGACAAGGGGAAAAACACCAGAAGAGGTTTTTGGCCTGGAAGAGGACAATTACACCAGAAATTACATCTCCAATTAAGGTGTCGTCTCTGGTACCATCTCACCTTCTGGAGGAAGAAGATTCGAAATGAGACGAAGATGATGGTCCTTTTGGTTATGCTAGTAGCCAGTCGCAGTTGTAGGTGAAGTACCAAGAGGAGGACTCGCAGGACGAATATGAAGAATTTCAAGGTCGTCCCCAGCAACAATACCGCCAGGAGTATCAAGTGGAGATGACGAGTGTGCCATCTTCTTTGTTAAACGATCTGCAGTGCATGCTAAAAGATTATAATAGGAGATATCCTGTACCTCAGGCCTAGAAGAAAGTTTCTGTGGCTAAGCCTCAACCACGCTCTGTACCAAGTACACCAGTGCGTAGGTGGGAAATCTTACCGGAGCATCTTCCTAGATCTCCACCACCGAGATCTCAACAAGAACCAGGGACCACAGATGACCAGGAGGAAGGAGAGATTACAGACCCTAGCAGAGAGTGGGACAATTATCTCATTCCGTCGCCTTCTTCTCTTTCACCGAAACCTGTCAGTTCTCCACCGGAGGAAATCAGTGGTTTCATAACCTGATGGAGAGAGCCACAAAAAGATTCGTACTTACCATGGCAGAGGATAAAGCTGAATGTTTATTGTATGACTTCAAGGAACCCTATCGTAGGACAGTTCGGTCCTTACCGACTGTCAGTCATCTTTGGGAGGAAGGCCTGAAAGTCATGGAAACACAGTGACTCCAGTGCTCACCAGACTGGACAAAAAATATAAAGCGCCTTCAGATGCTCCAGCTTGTCTTTTAGGTCATCCCAAGCCGGACTCGGTTGTTACCCAAGCAGCTCAACAAAAGTCAAGAAATCCGTCCGCTCCTATTACGGCTCCTCCGGATAGAGAGGGTAGGAGATTGGACAATGCAGGGAATAGATTTTCCTCTGTCTGCCCTGTTAGTGAGAGCTCCAAATGCCCTGGCCATTCTGGGGAGGCATGATAGGCAAATGTGGTGCGACCTTTCGCCTTACATAGACAGCGTACCGGAGGCTGAGAGGCAAGAAGCCAGAAAAATTTGGCTGAAGTCATAGATTGCGCTATGGACATAGCGACCACAGCATTCATATCTCTTGGAGGAGCAGCTGTACTACACAGACAAGAATGGTTAAGGGCAACAGCTTTTAGACCGGAGGTCCAAAATAAGATCTTGGACCTTCCTTTCAACGGTGAGTATTTGTTTGGCAAGCATATAGATGAGGCTCTGCAGTGTATCAAATAAGATACGGATACAGCGAAGTTATTGGGAACTCTACAATACAGGAAAGTTCCTTTTCGAGGCTCTAAGGGTAGAGGTCAGTCTTCTTACAGAGGAGGATACCAACAAGGACGATATTCCTCTTACTCTACCTCATCTCAGCCCTACCGTCAGCAGTATACACAGTGCCAGTCAAAAGGCTACACAAAATCTACTCCGAGAGGTAAAGGAGGTCGTCAGAGGAAAGAACACCCAACGACAATGACCACCTTCAAATTCCGGCTACACCGACTCACATGTTCCCCTGGGTGGGAAGATTGCTCATTATTTCGGAAATTGGCAACAGATAACTACGGACCAATGGGTCCTCAACATTATTCAATTCGCCGGTGCATCAGGAGGTCAAACATTTACATTAAATGGGAAAGGAGATTCGGACAATGCTCCGAAAGGGAGCAATAGATCCGGTGCCGAACTCCCAGAGGGGAAGTGGGTTTTACTCCCGATTTTATTTTTATTTTTTTTCTAGTCAAGAAAAACATTCTTCAGTGGCGTCCTATTCTAGACCTCAGATCCCTAAACACCTATCTCAAGAAGCAATCTTTCAGAATGGTTTCTCTTCAAGACATTCTTCTGCTATTCGACCCAGGAGACCATATGACCACATTAGACCTACAGGATACGTACTTTCACATCCCATCCATCCTTCACACAGGCAGTACTTCGGTTCATGGTAGCCGGAGAACATTACCAATTCAAGGTACTGCCTTTAGGCCTGAAATCAGCCTCAAGAATGTTTACGAAATATCTTGCTCCAGTGGTTTCTGTTCTAAGGAAACAGAAACACCTAGTATTCCCTTACCTTGACGACTGGTTAGTCAAGGCACCTTCAGCAGCATTAGCCCGATCAACAGGCTTGCATGGAGTTGGTTAGGTCTGACTTTAAACAAGGAAAAATCATCCCTTATCCAGTATTATGGGTGTCTTTCAAAGATTCACAAGGCGTTCCCCTCCAAATAAAGACAGCTGAAATGTATACCTCTCTTCCAAGACTTAATAAAAAGAAGCTGTCTTTCAGTACGCAAGTACAAGTCATTGCTGGGAACAATGTCATCTTGCATCCACCTCATACCTTACTGCAGGTTAAGAATGCGCCCGTTGCAAGAGCAACTAGATCTACAATGGCGTCAAGCGGAGGGATCCTTCGAGGATTTAGTCCAAGTAATGCGGTCATGGTTCAAATGGGGATATGGTGGACCCGAAAACGGAAATGTCTCACAGGGTCTTTCATTCCTTACAGTACCAGCCCCATTGATAGTGACTACAGATGCGTCCCTAGAAGGATGGGGAGCGTTCCTTAAAGTCAGTGGCCGCTAGAAGTTGCACGAGCAATAACTACACATCAACTTACTAGAACTCAGAGGAGTCTGCTTGGCATTGCTAGCTTTCCTACCAAGGATAAGAGGGTCATCAGTGTTGATAAGAACGGACAACACAACTGCAATGTACTACTTAAACAAGCAAGGAGGAGCAAGATCACTCTACTTGTCTCAGGAAGCCCAGAGGATATGGGAATGGGCGCTGCGACACGGGATATCCGTTACAGCAGAACATCTCCCAGGGGACCAAAACTTCAAGGCAGATACTCTCAGCAGGCTCAAGTCCGCCTGCCACAAGTGGTAGTTAGACCAAGGGGTCCTGGACAGCATTTTTCAAAGGTGGGGAGAACCGACAGTAGACATCTGAACAACAGCAGAGAACCAGAAATGCCGGTTCTGCTCAAGCTGGCTTCCCCAACGGGGATCCTGGGGGAATGAGTTTTTGCCTGTGCTTTTCTGCCAATTCCCCTGCTGCCGCGAGTGCTTGTGAAGATCAAGAAGGAACCGTGCAGACTGATCCTAATAGCCCCATGGTGGCCCAGACAACACTGGTTCACGGAGCTTCTGCTGCTATCGGAGGTCAATCCGATTCGCCTCCAGCCAATACCATCGCTTTTGACGATGTCCCGGGGGCAAGTGCTCCATCCGGACCCAAAATCCTTGCGCTTAGCGGTCTATCTCGTGAGCACTTTGAGTTTCAACATCTCAGAGGAATGTAAAGGCATCCTCTCAAACGCCAGAGTGGACAGTACGAACAAAACCTACAGAATGAAGTGGAACAGATTCTGTCTCTGCTGCCAAAGAAGTAAAATTCATCCTTTGAATTCGGCACCTCATGAGATTACATACATCTTGCTTTTGGCTAAGTCTGGTTTGGCTCATGCATCTATAAAAGTACATTTAGCTGCAATATCACACTACAGAAGGACTTCCTCAGGACCGTCCTTATGGTCGGCAAGGATTGTTAAACAATTCATGAAGGGATTGTTCAGAGTTTTTCCTCCAATAAAACCTCCACCACCTCTTTGTCATTTGAACATAGTCCTCTCACAATTAATAAAGCAGCCCTTCGAGCCGATACACAGGGCAGATCTTAAATTCCTGTCGTAGAAGGTGGCACTTCTCGTCGCGCTCACTTCGGCCAGAAGAGTGGGGGAGTTGCAGGCGCTCACAATGCAAGACCCTTTCTTGCAATTTAAAGAGGACAGAATGATTCTCAGAACTAATCCATAGTTTATCCCAAAAGTGCCAACTGTCTTTCATTTGAATGAGCCATTAGTTCTAAAGTGTTTCTTTCCTCAACCAACAACAGCGGTGGAAAGAGTTCTTCATTCGCTTGACGTCCAGTGATGTCTCAAATTCTATTTACAAAAGACTAAACCCTTCCGTAAGTCTTCACAGCATTTTGTCGCTTTCAGCGCACCCAGGAAAGGTTTCCCTTTATCAAAATGTGGGATTGCCAGATGGATTGCCAGTGCGATAGGATATTGTCACCAAACTGCCGGAATGCCTCTGAACGCACGAGTTTGTGCACATTCAACGAGAGCAGTGTCTACCCCCACTGCTTTATTTGCGGGAGTGCCGATCCAGGATGTCTGCAGGGCAGCGACCTGGAGATCTGCGCACACCTTCACCAGGCATTACTGCTTGGAAACAGCAGTGGAGAGAGGGGAGGGGGTGGGGGGGGGGGGAGAGGGGGAAGGAGGGGAAATGGGGGGGTAGTGGGGTGGGGGGGGTAGTGGGATGGGGGGGGTAGTGGGGTGGGGGGGTGGGGGGGGTAGTGGGGTGGGGGGGGTAGTGGGGGGGGGCAGTGGGGGGGAGGGGGGTGTGGGGGGGGGGAAGGGGGGAGAGTGGGGCCCCTGCTGAAGTCCAAACAGTTATTCGATATAGCCTAACTAGGCAGCTGGAGTCAAGAGAGCGGGCTAGAGATTGGGTGCACAGGACCAGGCTGCAGGCCTCTGCAATTTACACCAATTGGAAACACTCGCAGAAGGTCTTTGAGGCTCGCAGGAACCGGATTATCGCTAGAAAATGAGGAGTGCAGAATCTGACAAAGACATAAGTGTGCGGCAGCAATGGGGAACTAACCAGGGACAGAAAAGTCTGCAAGATCGGTGCAAGATAGGGGCAGGGATTGAGCAGCACAGCCGATCCACCTTAGCAGCGGAGGGAGAAGGACAAGCCACCACCAGAAGCTGGGCGATTCAAAAACTGGCAATAGGGAGCTTCCCGATGCATCAATGTTTTTCAGGGTTGAAGGCAGAAACCCCAGCAGATCATATGGGTTTTATGGTGGAGAATGAGGGACTATTAGCAGACATTAGCCCTAGCCCCCGGGTAGCGGGTCAGGAGGTCCCTGCTCTTATCCCAAACTGCACAGTTCGGGATAGTCTAGAAGAATAGTCAATCATAGGGATGGTGAGACTTGCAGAGACAGCAGATATGGTCACAGATGATAATAGCGCTCAAAATGCCATCAGCAAACAAATGAACCATAACATGGCAGAACACCAGACAAAGCAAACTGGGATTATTGAGATCTCGCCAACTATCAATCACGGCGAGGCCTTAAGTAAGACGCAGGGCCTAATTCTCACTGGACACATCCAAAATAACAATGTGTTTGAAATGGAGGCCCTCGTTCACCACACTAATGATCAGCAATATGACATACTGGATGACTCTATTAACCTTTGTGTTCGGGGAAGGAATCAGAACTGTTCCACCCCCACCAACCATTCCGGTAGGGTGCATATACAACAACAATCTGGTGACCTTTGCACCCCAGATATCACATACAGAGGCCATCCAAAAAACAGTAGCAAAATCAGTTGGTAAACTACAACCAAGGTTAGAGGCAACCAAAGGAGCCCCCAAGGTGCAATAGCCCGGAACCTATTGTAAAGACCAAGATCCTATTCATAAGGATGATCCGTAACATATTCTGAACCCAGTAAATTACTCTTTGCTGGCAGATCTGAAGGTCCTTACCTGGCAATCCCACAAATTAGAGCTACAAGTGGAATTAATGCATATGCTGGCACAAAGTGTTGTGACGATCAATAAAAAGGTGGACATGATTAATTCCAAAATTGACCAGTGGACTACCATAGAAAATGGCCAGGAGGCTACAGCAAGCTCAGCAAAAAACGTTCCGTGAAGCAATAGTTGAAAAACGAACCACACAGCCTGATTTGATAACAACTTTGCTAAGAACTTTAATAAATCAATGCAGGGAAGTATGGACAAACAATATGCAAAATAGGAAAAACTCTGAAAATGAGGAACCGCCCCCTGGAGTAATAATTGCCTCACTGAAACCGGAAGCAACAATTGGCACAGCTGCTCCAACCAGCGCCATGCTCCTGGGCAAAAGTGGCAGCCCCGCAACAAGCACAGATGAAGGACATCAAAGCAGGACAATAGGCCAAAAAGTAATATTAGGGCAGCTTTCCAGACGGCAAAAGAAAAAACTGCAGTAATCACTGAAAACAAATCAAGGGAATAGCGGGATGATATTCACACAATAAGTGTGATAGGACAACTCCAAACCAAGTCTATAACCCGCCTGATACTGGCACCGACAAGGGCCCATCGATCTTTCCTATCTTCCAAACGAGAAATAGCACTATGGATGAAGCGGCCCAGGCGAAAAACTGCCAGGAATCCTCTATCCTATATAATCAGAATATGAAAAATACAGAAGGCGAATTCTATGTATTTCAATACCTGCACTGCTCCTAATTCTCAGGCACAATCCTATTCCCGGACAATGAACACCAACTATAGAAATTCGACTAAAGGAATAGAAGGTTGGCAGCAAAGGCACCATCTGAGACTAGCAGAAGCATGGTAACACGAACTGCAGCACTGAGGTCCTCGGAAATGCACCCGTGCGAGCAGTTAGAGACGTCGCCACCGGCATTAGAGCAGGATTCTTGCACACCACAGGGACACCCACTACTAATGGAAACATGCAAAGGCCAAAAGACAGTAACTTCAAGAACATTGACTGCATGGAAGATGACACCGGCTGATCAAAGGGCTCATATACTCAAGCAACCACCACTCCGCACTAAACCATAAGGAAAAACACCAGCTGCGTCCTACTGGAACAATAGCCAGATGGGGATATCTGATAAAACAAACTCGCAGGGCGGGTAGAGATATGAGATTGAGGAAAAAGATATGGGAAATTAATCCTTAGCTAACTCCCAGGTTAGGGTGATCTTCACCCACAAATTTGAGACTAGAGGCCCGGGTGACATCCTAAACCGCTCAAATATTCTAGATCTCCTGTCGAGCATACCATCACTGGCCTATTTAACATCAGCTCAAGTAGCGTCGGTGCACTTCAAAAACTACACCTGGGTAAGTCCTAGGGAGTCAACCCTAACTAATGGGCTAGCAGGTTAGACACTCAAAACATCATGGCAGAAAAAGACCTGCTCAAGGATTGGGGATCCGGGTAGAAAACTGCTGAATGGAAAAATACCCCCAAGAACTATCACAGGGGTTGCATAAACAAGTGGTTCAAAACCACAGAAAAGTATATGAAGGGGTGCAAATCCGACCCCAAACAAACTTGTTATATTTAAAATCCAGCTTCACAAGGGTGATAGAACCAGACATTGCACGGAGGTAAAAGTATCTCATGAATCAAGAATATCAGAGCACCGGGCCTGGATCTCAACGGCACTGTATAACAACGGGAGGGAAAATTTATAGCACAAGAAAACATTCGATCTTGCCCGGATCCCAACAACATTGGATACCAGGGAAAGACCAAACAAATAACATTGAAGGTATAAAGGAGCTGACAACAGGAACCAAGATCAGAATAATAGGTTGGAACATGGCTGGGCCCAAATGGACCACAGCTAATTAAAGAAGCCATGGAATTCCTTAAAACAAAAGAGATATTTTATGCCTACAGGAAACGTGGATGATAACACCAAGCTCTATTAAAGATTTCCATGGGACCCACACATTGGCCAACAAGAAACACATCTTTGGAAGACCATTTGCCAGGGTCTCAATTTTCATAACATTAAACCTGCAAGTACAAGTCAATGAATGGCCCATGTACTCACCTGACGTTCGGATCATGAATATAAAAGGAATAGGATTAGAGGGCACTCTGATCACAATTTCAGTAATCAATCACCGTTAATCTAAACAAGAAGGTAAAAACCGTAAACATCAGGATGATCACTGGATTGATTAGAGAACATCTGTATGAGCACCCAGGGCATGAATGTATTGTTGCCAGGGACTTTAATATGAGAGACTTGTGCTGCCCGGAATAAAGTCCAGGGGAGAGTGGGCGGAACCTCATGGAAGCCTGCATTAATACATTTAACCTGGGGTCTGCGAATAAAATAGGGTAGAGAAATGGGAAACTACAAGCCACATTGAAAAACATCTCCGCGGTAGATTACATCTTCCTGAGCAAGGACTTATTGAAAAGGTGTGAAGAATATAAGGTGCCACATACTACTGTAAGTGACGTCACCCATTATCCATCCTTGTCAATGTAGGCGCCATGCTGCATGAGGAACACCTCCCTGTTGGCCAAATGCTCAATCCAATCAGTGTGCCGGCATCTATTAAGCAAATTAAACGGGGAGCTTCAAGCCAGGCCAGATATAAGAAGTGGAAACGGGTTATACATACATTAGGCCTTCAGAAAAGCTGGTGAAAAATAATGGACTCGCTATTCAAAGCTATGGGTGCAGGAAGGCAACCAACACATAAAGGCAAGCTTATTGAAAATGTCCCAATTTAGCTCCTCAACAACCAAGAATTCAGACAGTAAAAAGAGGTCTCTGGCAGAGCTACAGTATGAGAGAGAGAGAGAGAGAGAGAAAGATATATATATGGAGAGAGAGATATATATATATATATATAGAGAGAGAGAGAGAGAGATATATATATAGAGATATAGAGATGATGTCCCTGGTGCCACCTCAGCCTTCAAAATAGACCAAAAATATTTGAGCGACAAGAGAGAAAGTTAGTGCTTCCTTTGAGGGCAATTCCCTAGCAGAGCCTCTCCTTAGAGCTCAGTTTTGTTTGTATACAGGAGCTCTTCAGCTTGAATTACAACACTCTAGACATGGCTAACCACAATTATGACTGATTGGAGAAGGTTGATTCAGAGACTACTAACCACCTTCCTCTCAATCACTCTAATGCGAACAAGTCCCAGACCTCCAGGATGCTAGACACCTGGAGATGTCTACAGAAGGTTGCATCCCATTCCGTTCATTCTAGTCCATAATAAATAAGGCAGTAGAGGAATGCTTGAATTACCCGTACTGACTCTGGAACCCTACTGAAACCCTGCAGTCGCCTTCAGCAGTTCTTAACATTAAATGAAGTGCTGCTGGAGCTGGTAATTGCTCCCTGGGAGAAACATTTAGTTCTTGGTATTTTAGAGGTAGACTGTACAGCATCACACGCACACAAACGTTTTGTTGGCACAATCTTCCTCAGACACCTTAGTGGTTCAGACCTAGTCATCAAAGCTGACCCCTCAACTCTTCTCCCACCTCTCATCCTTAAGGTTGGTCCAAATAGCTTGTATCTATAGGCTGAAAGGTTTTCTCTACCCATTTCCCTGCATATATTCTAAAGTGGAGGGCTGAATTCAGCTGACCCAGCAGGATCCCTGGCTGCTGCTGTCATACTCTGCAGGCATGCCTTTAGGCATTCCTCAGGCCTTTTGGAAGATGTTTCCACTGCGCTAATAGATATATTTTTTGATGAAGAGCGTAGACTCCTCTGTGTAGTGGTTTGCAAATAGCTGTGCCGCATAATGGTGACTGGGCCTAGATTCCCCAGCCAAAGAGTTCCACAAACAGTATTTTCATTTTCAGTGCTTTTCCACGGGGTTGGACCTCAAAGCAACGATAGCCTTCTAAGTTGGTCCAGACCTACCATTCCTTGTAAACCTCTGATCTGTTGTACCTCCGCCGCCAGTTTTTTATATAGTACAAGGTCTAATTTCATGACCATTTGGGAGACCATCGCAATGGACGGCTGAGTGCACCAGCTTATGTGCAAGGCTATGCTCTTCCATTTCTATGCAAACCAGGATTCACCCCCCACCAACCTACCTCTTCTCCTCCTATCTTCTACATGGAAGTACTCTATTGAGCGTTCCTCAATCTTATGAGGTGCAGCTTTTTGCCTTGTTACATAAGAGTTCCTCTCCGCACACCTCATTTTGGGTGTAAAAAAATGCAAGGGATTAACTCAGCTTGTCAGACAGAGCCTCATGTAGGCCATGTCTTCACATCCTGAGCAGACAGAGCCTCTACTAGACTTCCCTCATATCCTGCCGGCTCTGGAGAGCTATTGCTGCGGAAAACTTTCCGGGTCCATTCTGGTGATAAAAGGACATTAATAAGGTGCGGTATCTCGATGGATGCTATTCTATTGATCAGAAATATGCTTACCAAAGGTGTTTTTGTTCTTTTGATCTATTACGATGTAATGATGTTTCTATTATCACCTGTGGTCTTCTCCCATGTTTTCCTGCGGTCACCTCACTGATGGTTCTCATTCTTTCTCCCATACTTGTTCTCCTGGTACCTTCGCTCACTTCTCATCCTCCATCTTGTGCTGCAGTCTATCATCCCCTGCTGCGTTATCAGCAGAATCAACAGTGATGTGAAAGGAGTTTCCAGGCTTTTTTGTGCCTCTTTCAGAGGGAGCTTAGGAAGTGAGTGAGGATGCATTTAAGGATGTTTTTGCAATTTGTATAAGGTATCATCAGATGCTGAACTCTTTCAGGTGTGAATATTGGAGATGTTGGATGCTATGTTTACGACCCAAATGCGAACTATCCTGAAGTAAACCAGAACTTGTGATCATCCGAGGCTGCAAAGGACCTTGGTGAGTGTTATACAGATGTGCAGTACCAAGATTTGTAGACCCATAGCTCAAACCATCCGCAGGGAATTTGGTGCTATATAGATTTTCTCACTGCAGTCTTTACTCTGTGCGGACATTTGACATTGTAATGTGTAATAAAAAATATGCAATCCACTGTCACTGTAATGCCCCAATAATAGTCAGTCCTCTTATTTTATCAATGTATCTATCAACTGTTGCTTTCAAACTATGCTAGCCAGCACGATTGCCCCTCCCTTGTATGTTGTCGACAATTGTGATCCAGGTGTCACCAAGTGTCCCCGCCCAGTGCCAGACTTTTTTTTGATGTGACTGGCCTCAAGGCAGGGCTTCCGCTAATGCTTGAACTTTTTGCAACTTTTGTGCTTGGGGGCTGAACCACAAAGTTTTTGTTCTTTGTATGGAGAATTACTATCTCGAGAGTTTCTCCCCTTTATGTACAGGTTTTAAATATTCATGTTGAGAGCAAGACTCCTGTTCACCTCCTAGGTAGGTTTGCTATAATATGACACTTTATGCTTCGTTCCATGACCCTGCTCTGCACGTTTTTCCGATGGATACATCTGCCAGTGGATTCCTCACCTTGTGAATATCCCCTTGCGTCAGCAACATTCGGAAAATTATTTTGTAGCACGCCGGCGTGGACGACGTCACAGGAGCACGGCATCGCGCGCGACTCAGACTGACGTCACTGACTCCTAATTAGGCCTACGTCAGCGTGATGACATCAGTTCCCTTTTTTCCGCGTCATCGACGCTAACGGTTTCTTGGGATCTTCTGTGGATAGTAACTTTGTTACTTTTGTGGATTTCTGGTTACTGTATCTGTTTGGTGTTGCTGTCTACTGTCGAGATGTCATCGAGGAAGACTGGATTTAAACCATGCGATACATGTGGAAGGATCATGTCCATTACCGGTCCTCATGGTGACTGTCTATGGTGTCTGGGTTTGGATCACAACGTCAAAGGTTGTCAATCCTGTTTTAAAATGAACCCAAAGGCTCTTCGGGAACGAGAGGCAAAACTGCTTGTTGCCAAATTGAAGAGTAAGAACACAGAGAGAGCTTTGAAGTCAAGATCGAGACGCTCGAGGTCAAAGTCGAGGTCGAGATCTGCTTCAGGTCATGCTTCTGGTTCATCAAAAAAGCATAGGAGAAAGAAGCACAGTTCGAGACATCATTCCAGCAGGGAGTCGGACTCGAAAAAGAAGTCAACTTCACAAAAACATCGTAAGGGCATGATATCTCCCTCTCCAGTTCGTAATCCAGAAGGTGAGGCCACGCCTTTACAATCTCGGGAGCCTACTCCGGCATCGAATCAGTCTCCGGATCCGTATCAGTCCTAGGAGCATGAAGGAGAAGAGGTTCCTCAGGGTTCGATGACTCCGGTACATCATCCCGAGGAACAAGAGGGACAGGGGGAGATCAATCCGGTGCAGCCTCCTCAGGAGCAGCCGGTGGGTTCGTACCTTCAATTTCCTGGTCCTGGTCAGGATCCTTCACATTTTCTGAACGCCATGTATGCCGTATATGCGAGAGCAATGTACCCCTCTGGTGCACACATTTGTGGCATGATAGTGACGTGAGACACACATTTACTATCAGGAGTGGTGGGATGACTATAAACTTTATACAAATGTACGGAATACTGATACAATGTCCACCACGTTGTAGGTTGACATACAGCGACCGCATTGCACTAAAGAGGACCTATATTTAAGTCTGGTACATGAGTGGCCACAGGGATGCCAACAGGTGACCACGACAAGGTAAACCAAGAACGTCCAGGACACAGTTGGTAAACAATATAACCAGTTGGAATATGGGCATGTTACTGATCAGTGTCACTCTATGTTTTTATTCTCGTTGTTGTGTGTCTGTGTCTTTGCAGATTTGAGCGCTGGATATTTCCAGAAATGTGTGGCAAGACAAACCCCCAGCCCTGAAGAAGTTGCCGACCAAGTAAGACTGGCAACGAAACATGTTGGCTTCTTATAGATTAAATGAAGCTCTGTAGAGTATAGGTTTTAATAGGAGTAGATACCCAGCAAAGAATAAAGGGTATTACGCAGCTAGGGATATCTAACCCATTTTTAGACAGGGTAGAGCACTGAATAGCGGTTCTCTTACCCTTGGGGGCAGGTGAACATAGATGTAAATAGGTAGAACCACTTTTGAGTTTTTTTCACTATCATTTACCCTTTTACACTATTTCTTTTGTGTCTTTTTTTTCTTTCTTAGTTGGAAGGAGCTAATGATGATAAGAGGAACAAACTAACGAGTACCAGTGAGCAGTTCCCTGGTGGTTGCTCCCGTGAGGTTCCTTCCTTCTTCACACACATTTTTTCATAGACACGTAATAGATCGTCTGGATGATAGCCACGCATGCATATGTAGACACACACTGGTTTTATTAGTAAGATAACAAGAACTTACACCCAGTCTAGAGAAATAATGTGGGTGATAGATTTAAATAGATCCACACACCGCAATAGGCAGGTGATGTAAGAAGAATTACCTATGAGGATCAGGACCAGGTTTTGTTGTTGAGTACTCCTTCATATTAACCAGCAGAGGAAAAGCCACCCTGCGTGGTTTTTCCTCTACTTGTAAATACGACCCCTTCATACACAGAACTTTGCGTTGAAGGGGCGTTCCATAGGTGTTGCTGTGGGTGTTTCCACGCAACACCCCTAGAACAAAACACATCTCCAGATTTATAAGAAATCGCATATCTGGAGATGTGTTTGAATGCTGCGCCATCCTAGAGTTGGTTTAGCAAGGCGCAACAAGGAGAATTGTTTTAATTTCTTCCCATTTTTTCCTCTTTAAATGCATGCTGCATTCCACAGAATACATTGAAAGAGGAAAATGTCTTTACTGATTGTTTTTGTGCAGGAAGGTGTCCTTTCCTGCACAAACACAATCTCTGCACGACACAGACATCCTTGCACTATGGTGCAAGGGTGCCTGTGTCACCGCATGGCTGCAGTTTGTTCAGCAGTGCAGAGGAAAGCACAGAGTTCTCCAGTATTAGGGGTGTCTTTAATAGATTCACATGCCTGAATCATTCCCCGTTGTCAGAGTGGGAGTCCCACGGTACATAAAAAAGCAATAAAATGCTATAATAACATAGGTAAAAACCAGTAATTTCCAACCAGGAAGTAAAGTAGCCAAAGCTACAGGAGAAAAAACTTCCACACTCGACTATCCTAGTCATTTTGTTAGTCCAAACTGCAGCCAATCAGGCGACAGCACCCACCAGAAGGTTCTCCCCAGCCCAGAGGCTCAGGCTCTCAGATTTTCTACCGCACGTCGTGTGAAGGGAGTCTCCCTGAGCTCTGCTCAGTTTATTCTCTTATTCCTGTTGGATTCTACTTTTCAAGTATGTCTAGTAAGAAATCTTTATGTAGCGCATGTGGCTCTTGTGGTAAGCTCCGGCTTTTTAAAGAAGATACCCACAAAAAGTGCATATATTGCCTTTATCCTGATTACCAGGTCAAGGACTGTAAAATTTGTTGAACCTTCCCTCAAAAGACCCTCAGGGACAGAGAAGGTCGTCTGGTTTTGTGGCTACAAAGGCTCAAGGATTCTGATAATCCTGTGTCTGAGGTAGGCAGTATTGCCTCTGGTTCTACTTCAACCTCTAGGAAGAGGCCTGCGACTGAGGTGTTAACATCTCCTGAGGCTAAGGTGGCTAAGAAACGTCTAGCATCTAAGGAGTCTGACAAGCCTTCTACTCTCAAGGCTTCTCCTCCACCCAAGGAGAAGGAGGGACCTTCTACAGCTCCTAAAGGACCTTCCAAGAAATTGCCTCTGACTTCTGAGAAGAATTTGCCTCAGATTCCACCACTGTCGTCGACGGCGCCATCCTCCACACCTTAGTCGACGAGGATCTCCATCGACGCTACATCTACGTCGACGGTAACATTTTCATCTCCTAAGCCTCATATGATCATGTCGACGACGGCGTCTTTGCCTACTATGGTCTATGTTTCTGTCAGACCTCTCTCGTCGACGGCGCAGCTTTCATCTACCATCGTCGGCGCATCGTCGTCGACGCCTTCTCTTCCGTCGACAAATAAGATACCGCCGACGAGTTCCACTCCGTCGACGACAATTCCATCGTCGACGAAGAATATTCCGTCGACGAAGTCCACTCCGTCGACCAAGTCCACTCCGTCGACGAGGTCTGTTCAGTCGACGAGGTCTGTTCCGTCGACGAGGTCTGTTCCGTCGACGAGGTCTGTTCCGTCGACGAGGTCTGTTCCGTCGACGAGGTCTGTTCCGTCGACGAGGTCTGTTCCGTCGACTAGGTCTGTTCCGTCGACTAGGTCTGTTCCGTCGACGAGGTCTGTTCCGTCGACGAGGTCTATAGCGCCGACGACTCCAACACCGTCGACGGTCCCCCCATTGTCCACGTCGACGATGCCCGCATCTAAAACTAAATCCACTGCAACGAATCCTTCAGTAGAGCCAACGTTGACGCCGCAACTATCCTCTTGTACCGCTTTACAGGTCTGGTCACCGTCTACTGTTTTCCTGACGCCCAAACAATCTTTGCGTCAGAGACTGGGTTCGACCGCGGAGCTCTCACCCCTGCATATTTCTCCGCAAAAGATACCCCTGCAGGTGCCTGATACATTTCTGGATTCTGAGCACAGTGAAGATGACTGACATTAAGGAAACCTTTGGCACAGCTACTAGTCCGTCCAAGTTAAATATCCAGTATCAAGAGGACGAACAGGATGATTAGCAGTCACCTGAGCATATGCTGTCCCCTGTAACTGCTGTCCCTGCCACGCAGGTGCCGATCGCATTGCTCACCAAACTCCAATACATGTTGGATGACTACTACAAAAGGTTCCCACCATCAGAATCTACAGGCTCGGTGCCTCCTACACCTGTTACGGAAGCACCTATACCAGACTTTCAACCAATAAAGTCTCCTTTACCTCGCCCGTCCACTCAGCCTGAGGATCAGCAGCTTTCAGATGAAGAAAATCAGAGAGAGGAAGGCAAAGTGGATGATTTGTCGGAGTGGGATGAATATCAGGTGCAAACTCCCTCTCCATCACCTCAGGCTACCTCGGACTCACCACCAGTAGATGTGGGTGGTTTCCACCTCTTGATGGAACGGGCTGCTAAGCGTTTCCATATTGATATGGAGCAAACGGAGGAGGAATGTTTTCTTTATGACTTTAAAGACCAGCCTAGAAAACAAGTCAAATCCATACCGATCATTGACTTTATCTGGAAGGAGGGTATAAAAGTAATGTTTACTCCTGCATCCATTCCTCCGGTCGTGCCACGCATTGAGAAGAAGTACAAGGCACCTGGAAAGTCGCCTGCGTGCCTTATAGGGCAACCGTAACTGGACTCAGTTATCTTCCAGGCGGCGCAAAAGAGAGCTAAAAATCCTTTATCTACAGTTGCAACCCCTCCGGACAGAGATGGCAGGCGCTTGGATGCCATTGGAAAACGCGTTTCAACAATGGCAGCTACCACAGTCCGGGCTGCTAATTCTTTGGCCTTCCTAGGCAGGTATGACCGGCAGATGTGGTCGGACATAGCTCCGTACATAGACCTCCTTCCTGAGCCTTCTAAATCTGAAGCAATGAAGATCTTGCAGGAAGGACAAAGAATCTCAGAGGAGATTATTGATTCGGCTGTTGACGTCGCCTCAACTGGTTTCCGGCAGCTAGCTGGTGCTGCTGTTTTGCGTAGGCAGAGGTGGCTACGATCAACTTCTTTCCGTCAGGAGGTACAATCTAAGGTACTAGATATGCCTTATGATGGTGAATTTCTGTTTGGCCCCCAAGTTGAAGAAGCTCTGCAAACAATAAAGAAAGATACAGAAACAGCGAAATCCTTGGGTACGCTTCAATTTCGCACGCCGCCCTTTCGAGGAGCGAGAGGACGTGGATCGTTCTCAAACAGAGGTGGATACACACAACAATCTTCCTACAGGCAAGGAAATCAGCGCTACCAGACCCAGCGCTATCAAACCTACGGCCAGAGGAGACCTGATTATTCCCAAAACAGGGGGAAAACAACCTACCGCGGAAAGGATAAGCGCCAATGAGACCCGCTACCTGCCGCCACTACTACCCCATTCTCGAGCAAAAGTTGGAGGACAGATATCAAACTTTTACTCAAATTGGCGATCGATAACTTCAGACAGGTGGGTCCTGGATATCGTATCCAAGGGCCATGCCTTAGAATTAGACCATTTTCCTCCAAATATCCCCCCAAAAGGCCCACCTCCAGCTCACCTGGAGGAGCTATTTGTCCAGATCAATTTGATGCTACGGAAAGGAGCAATCGAGAGAGTACCTCAAAATATGAGGGGAATGGGATTTTACTCCAGATTTTTCCTGATAAAGAAAAAGTCCGGAGAATGACGTCCGATTCTGGATCTCCATGCCCTAAACAAATATTTGAAGAAGTTAACATTCTGAATGGTAGCAATTCAAGAAATACTGCATCTTCTAGCAGCGGGAGACTACATGACCACCTTGGATCTCCAAGATGCATATTTCCATATCCCCATCTTACCTCGCCACAGAAAATTCCTGCGATTCAGAGTGGCTGGCAGGGATTACCAGTTCAAAGTACTTCCCTTCAGTCTACGCTCGGCGCCAAGGGTATTTACAAAGGTCTTGGCCCCAGTAGCTGCTCACCTCCGGCTGGAGGGAATTCAAATATTTCCATATTTGGATGACTGCCTTATCAAGGCCAGTTCTTACGAGGAAGCAGACCACCATCTACAACTGTGTCTGGACCTGTTTCAGTCCCTGGGTCTCCATCAACTTCAGCAAATCCCAGTTGATACCATCACAAAAACGGGCTTTCCTGGGAGCGACCTTGGACACCGAGTTGCTCCAAGCTTTTGTCTCGGACGAGAGACAAGTCAAGATACAAAATATGGCCACAAATCTACTTTCAAAAAAGTCGATTTCAGTTAGACTGTGCAAGTCTTTTCTGGGGATGGTATCGTCTTGCATTCCGTTACTACCGAATTGCCGACTCAGGATGAGGCCTCTACAGGAAGACTGAGCTTCCAATGGCTACAGGTTTCCGGCTCTTTCGAGGATGTCATTCAGATCACACCTCTCATTCGGAGGTCTCTCCTCTGGTGGAAGCGGAAAGAGCATTTACAGCAAGGTTGCGCTTTCGTCCAGGATGCGGCAAGCTTTACAATAACCACGGATGCATCCCTCGACGGCTGGGGAGCTCATCCTTAGGGCCTTACTATCAGCGACAAGTGGAACCCTCAACAAAAGAGTTGGCACAACAGGCTGGAATTGAGAGCCATTTTCCTTGCGCTCAAAGCATTTCGGGCAATCATCCAAGATGCCAACGTGTTGGTACGCACAGACAACACAATGAGCATGCACTACGTAAACAAGCAAGGAGGAACAAGATCACTTCTCCTTTCTCAGGAAGCCCAAAGGCTATGGACATGGTCATTACAACACCATGTCAATCTTCAAGCGGTGCATGTTCCTGGAACGGAGAACGTCCTGGCGGATGCACTCAGCAGGACAACCGTATCCACTCACGAGTGGGAGCTTCATTAGCAGACCGTCGATCAGATCTTTCAGCTATGGGGTCAGCCAGACCTAGACCTCTTTGCAACCAAGACCAACATCAAATGCCGGTTCTTCGCATGCTGGCATCCCCACAGACTCACAGGGGAATGCGTTTTCGATCGACTGGTCTCTGACATATGCGTACGCTTTTCCACCAATTCTGCTAGTACCCAGAGTCCTGCGGAAGATGAAGGAGCCATGTCGGCTGATTCTAATCGCTCCCAGATGGCCTCGCCAGTACTGGTTCACAGAGCTCCTTCTCCTTTCGGAGTGACAGCCGATTCAACTGAGTCCAATCCCGGATTTACTCCCCATTCAAGACGGCCAGATTTACCATCCGGATCCAACATCGCTGAGATTAGCGGCCTGGCGCCTGAGCACCGTGAGTTTGCCCATCTAAACATCCCTGCGGATTGCAAAGAAGTGTTGGCCAAGGCAAGGGCACCTGCTACCATAAAGACGTACGGTCTTAAATGGAAACGCTTTTGTGTCTGGTGTCGTTCAGCTGGGATTCACCCCTTTTCAGCTAAACCAGAGGAGATTCTGCCTTTTTTCCTACATCTCCTTAAACAACAGGGGTAACCCGGTAAACCTATGGCATCTGGGTACATACAGTTTTTATAAAACAAAATGATGCCTTGGACTCAATTAGAACAAAAATTATTTCAAGAATGGGATCACTTAATTATCTCATTCTATACCTGATGTATTTGTATGAATCTAATTCTTATCTTTCATTTCACAGATAACCTCACCCTGCACAAAGAACACCAAATATTTTTCTTTTTCTTTTGATTTTCAATTTATTTGAAAGAAAAAATAGATTGTTTTATTATTTATCTTTTAGAGTCTCTTTTTATCTTATTTCAACCAACAAATATATATACACACACATAATGTATTTACACAAACATATACAATATATACAACAATGAACAGATACTACACAGTTTTTTTGTAGTTAGCCCAACTTGTTATACAGGATGCTTTTGCCTTTACTATAGCCTCAGCATTCCTTTCAAACAATAAGTAAGTACCCCAAACCTTTTTGCAAGGAGTCTAACAGATCGTATATAGTTTTTGATCTGTCTCAAGTCTTTTTTACTCCTTGTAAGGCCAATTGTTCAATTTACAGTTTTCCAGTCTTTTGGTTGGGGTCTTCTTTTAAACAAAGGTGTCGACGCGTTTCAGCCCTCTCATTATGGGCCTCATCAGGACTTGGGCCAATACAATATTTCGTTCTATTGAGGCTTCTCTAAATCCCACAAACGCTACTTCCATGGGTGTTAACCCTCTTTAAAGATCCGCCATGGCCACGTATTTCTGGATGTAAGGTTCTGATAATCCGATCCAACGGCCTAATTTCGACGTGGAGCGGCTTCTCTGCCTCTTTCTTCCCGACTCGTATCCTACATCTGGCTCGCTCAGGATTATCTCATGCTACCCTAAAAGTTTTCCTGGCAGCGATTTCACGATATCGGCAAGATGGGACTAATTCTCTTTACTCTGCGAGAATCTTACAGCAATTCTTTAAAGGCCTTTTTAGAATGTTCCCTCCGGTACGTCGTCCACCTCCATCGTGGCATCTCAATGTAGTATTGGCACAACTCCTGCGACACCCATTCGAACTGATCCACAGAGCAGATCTGAAATTTCTTACGTGGAAGGTGTCACTTCTACTGGCCCTAACCTCCTCTAGGAGAGTCAGCGATATCCAGGCTTTTACTGTTCTTCATCCTTTTTTACAGTTAACAAATGACTCTGTAGTGCTCCGCACCAATCCAAAATTCATTCCAAAAGTACCTTCGGATTTCCATCTGAATGAGCCGGTGGTTTTAAAGACATTTTTTCCTAACCCTCAGACACCTGCGGAAAAGGCATTGCATACTCTGGACATTAAGAGATGTCTAAAATTCTATTTGCAAAGAACATCTACATTGCGCAGATCCGATCAACTATTTGTCACTTATGGGACAATTCGTAAAGGACAGGCAGTTTCTAAACAAACAATTGCAAGATGGATATCTGCAGCTATTGCATTCTGTCATGCTCAAGCAGGAAGACCTTTGCAGGCAGCGCCTAGAGCGCATTCTACAAGAGCAGTGTCTTCATCTACGGCATTATTTGCTGGAGTTCCTCTTCAGCGCATCTGCAGAGCGGCAACCTGGGCCAGTCGCCATACTTTCACCAAACACTATTGTTTGGATGCATCCAGCGAGACCGATGCTTCAGTGGGTCGAGCAGTTCTACGAAATCTTTTCATCTAAGGTGAGCCTCTGTACCCCACCTCCTATTCCTGCTGTCAGACACTTGTTATGTTTCTGTTATGCACATGATCAAGTGATTGTGTTTCTACTATGCTTTTACTGATGTTCTTTAACATATTGCATTGTTATGTGCTTCTAACATTGACAAGCTTATGCTACCATTAGCGTCTGCCAAGCATGGTTATGTACTGCTTTCTACTCTGATTCAGGCATGTGAATCTATGAAAGACACCCCTAATACTGGAGAAGAACAATAGTTACATACCTGTAATCTGTGGTTCTCCAGTATTGGTGTCTTTCATAGATTCACATGCAACCCACCCACCTCCCCTCAGAGGCTCTTGGGCTACTTTTGTTTACCATCACTCCTTGCGAGAAAATCTGAGAGCCTGAGCCTCTGGGGAGAACCTTCTGGTGGGTGCTGTCGCCTGATTGGCTGCAGTTTGGATTAACAAAATGACTAGGATAGTCATGATTGTGGAAGTGTTTTCTCCTTGTAGCTTTGGCTACTTTACTTCCTGGTTGGGAATTACTGTTTTTTACCTATGTTATTATAGCATTTTATTGCTTTTTTATGTACCGTGGGACTCCCACTCAGACGACGGGGAATGATTCAGGCATGTGAATCTATGAAAGACACCAATACTGGAGAACCACAGATTACAGGTAAGTAACTATTGTTCTTCCAACATATTCATGTACATATGTCACATCCCTGTGCTTCAGAAGTGCCACAGTGCAGTGCAGCTAAAGAGCTTACAGTGTCACGCTGCAGTACTTCCTCATAAATCTTCACCTATGAGTTCACCATACACTACTAATGCATTCTTTCAGTCAATTATGCTGTATACATATATTCAACCAAACTTTCCCACATTACCTTGCAATTATAGTTCTTTCTTTAACTCCTTCGCTGCGGCGGCTATCCTGCCGCAGCACTAAGCGGGCGGGGCGGCCGCATGCTGGTGACGGAACCGCTCCGTCACCAGCCTCGGTTGAGCTATGCTGGTGACGGAGCGGTTCCGTCATGGCCCACCCCGCTCAATAGAACGCTCAGCGCAGGCGCGGAATCCGCGTTGCGCAGGCCTGCCAAGCGGGCCATGACGGAACCGCGCCGTCATCAGCACAGCGCCACCGCAGCTTATGACGGAGCCGTTCCGTCATCAGCATCGAAGGTGTTAACCAGATAAGGTAGTTCTGATGAGAACTTTTTTTTTCTTCTTTTTTTTTTATGAACACATGTATTTTTTTGGTGTTTTTTCAAAAAATGAACAAATAAAGCAGGAAATTTTTGGAATTACTTATTCCAAAAACAAAGAGAAAAAACATTAACAACAATGGCTGCGTTGCGCAGCACAAACTGCATTCACCGACTGCTCACTATGTTTCCTACACTTCACGCAGTGTTTCTCAAGAAAGGCGAATTCTGGCCTATATCCATTGGAGGTGTTCTTGAGGATGCTCCAGACGTACTTGCCACAGAAGGTGAAGGGTTCAAAGCAGCTCGCCTCATTTCCTACCGAGCAAGATTGAGAGGATGTGTGGTGCAGAGATGCTTGTACATAGAAGCAGTGCCACAAGGATATTTTTTTTACCTGCCTCTTGACAGGACTCTGTTACAAATTTTGCACGCCACCGATCTCGCATTTACTTTCTTCTCTCCAGGTGGAAAAGTGAAGAATTTCCACACGACAGATTCCAGCCTCTGTGGAAGTGGTGCCTCTTGCAAGAATTCTTCTTCAGAAGATACTTCCTCCTGCTGCTGTCCAGAAGCCATTTTGTATGATATTTTTTGAACACCAAAAAAACAAGCAAAAAGGGTTCTTGTAGGAAAAGAGATGTTTCCCTAAAGATGCTCCAACAAGAATTATTAAAATGGGTGGGGTCCTTCAATAGATATAGTGGGAAATGTTATGAACCAATTAAATCTTTTTTTTGAGGTCACATGGGATCCGCGCACTTTGCGCTCACGAAGCACGCACCCGACGCAACTTTGCGAAGATATATTTTAAAATACTATGTTTAATATAAGTACAAATATATTATTTTTTTGAATATCTTAGATAATCTCTTGCCCTAATATGTATATTAAAGACACATACATATCATTTTATAACATGAAATTTTTTTTGCAGGAGTCAGGCACCCAGCGCGCCCCAGCATGTATATGATGTCACGCAGCACCAGACACGCGCAAGCGCTGCGTACTGTAATGCGCATGTGTCGCAAAATCACTGGAGCAGGAGTCGCGGTCTGGTCGCATACTAAGCGCGCGCATCACGTAACATTAAATGTATATGATGTAACTGAAAAACACGCAGCCGTTGCACACTGTACGCGGATCCTTCATGACTTTTCTAAAATGGTGGCTAGAGTCCGCGCACCCACCGTGATGTGTACGCTTTGAAAAGAAAATAATATAAATATATTAAAATACAAAAATAAAACAACAAAAAATGAAGCCATATTTCAATTTAAAAATTTTTGGGCAATTTTCAGAAAAATATCTGTTATTTAATGAATAAAATATTTATAAATAGTTTGAAAAACTTTTGAAAATAGGTACAACTACTATTACACTTAAAAATTAGCATTTAAAAAACCTTTGAAATTCACTGAAAAAATCATAGGTTTCAGAGACGTTATAGTTAGAAATTAGCTTTTAAAAAACCTTAGAAATTCACCAAAAAAACCCATAAGTTTCAGGGGTGTTATAGTTAGCTGGACACTTCACGCGTACAAAAACATAGAAATTCCTCCGTTATAGTTGGTTCTGCTAACTATAACTCGCGCGCCCACAATGCACTGCTGATGATGTCACATGTTACATCGTTCATGACATGGTCATTGACCTCACTTATGACATCACTGATGACATCTGAAATGACATCACGGATGATGACATCCACGTGACAATCTGATACACCTCATCATACACTAGTATAACCTTTCATCACTCACTGTAAAATACAGAGTACCATATTTGAAACCATTGACACACCAGTATCAGTCACTACATACTCACTCACTGATTCCTACGTCTACACACAACTACCCATTCAACAACAGAATCACTTGTACATGCCGTCACTAATTATTAGAACACTATCAAATGCACTTATACACATATATGGACAATGACACATCAGCTGTCATCTTAGTCAGTTATGCAGTCATCCTACTCACTCATGAAAAAATTAATCACACTTACATTTACTCACACAGTTATATACACACAACAACTAATTTATTCAAACACATAGTAACTCCTAGTTAATATGTTAAAAAATCATTACAATTATACACTCATTGAAATAGTTACTCTCACAATCACAGACTGTTACATATACTTATTTATATACACCAACTCTCACATACAATGCTTTTTTTTTTTTTACTTTGTTGGAGATGTACAACTAAAACGTATATGCGCTCACCAACACACAAATAAATACTCAGTCACCCAAACAACTGTTTCCACATGCACTCTTAAACCTATACACCTAGTCTATCAACCATTCACACATCTGTGCATAGTTACACACACCCCATCCAATCCCACACAAACTCAGTGTCCCATACAAATACTCACCCAACTAATCAATAACTAATATACACACTCATGTAGTTAGTGACTAACTGATGCAGCATGTTATACAACAACAGAGACAGTGATGCACACATTCACTTAGTTTAGTTACTATTACATGTATTAAGTGAGACACTTTTAATTACTCACTTAGACAGTCAGTCAGCTACTAAATCCTTCATCCAGACAGTTATATATCCACTCAATCTTCAATAAAGATTGGTGTGTATATATATATATAATACATATATAGTACATATTTAAATTTCAAACTAAACCATTCACTGGACGAGCTCATCATTGATGTCATTTGAGGTGTCATCAGTGATGTCACTGACCATGTCATGAATGATGTAATATGTGACATCAACAGTGTATTGCGGGCGTGCGAGTTATAGTTAGCAGAACTAACTATAACGGAGGAATTTCTATGGTTTTGTACGAGTGAAATGTCCAGCTAACTACAACACCCCTGAAACGTATGTTTTTTTCCTGTGAAATATATATATATATATATATTCAGTGAAAAAACCATAGGTTATAGACCATATATAGTTAGGAATTAGCATTTACAAAACCTTATTTTACTCACACAAAACCATTGAAATTCGCATATATAGTTAGTTGCACTAACTATATATCGCGCACCCGCAATCCACTGCTGATCATGTCACATATTACATCATTCATGACATGGTCGGTGACATCACTGATGACATCTCAAATGACATCTGAGCGTCCCCTGAAAGTTTGGGGTGGTTTCGTCAAGCGGGGGCCGAGAAAAAAGGGGGGTCCCAAAACGTGTTTTTAACATTGAGCTTTCCATAGGGTGGTTGAACTCACTTTTAGCTCGAACGGCTGAATGGATTTCCACAAAACTTGGCAAAATTGTAGGGACTGATAACCCGATGTGCCTTTGCTGTCTCAAGATATATGCTCCAGTGGTTTTTACGAAAATTAACTTTGAAAAATATATATTGGGCTACATTGGGCTATATATATGTTAGAGCCCAAATGTAGCCCAATGTAGCCCAAAGATGGCCACCAGAGACAAAAAAACAAATGTAGCCCAAATATCAGCCAGATGTAGCCCAACTATAGCCCAGTGACAGAATGTCCCAGAGTGTTCTAAAGAACAACTAGAGCGCTAACAGTCTTACTTATGACAAAAGTATGGCACACCTGAAGTCATCTTGATTGGAATAAAGTGGTAACACTTAATACATTTAATTTGAAAAGGAGCAAAATGAGGGGTTTCATTTTGCCATAGAAATGTTATATATTCACTGAAAAAACCATAGGTTTTACACACGTTATAGTTAGGAACTAGCATTTACAAAACCTATGAAATTCACTGAAAAAACCATAGGTTTGACACCAGTTATAGTTAGCTGGAAATTTTATTGATATAAAACCAATGAAATTCCACGTTATAGTTAGTTGGACTCACTATAACTTGCGCGTGTTATGCACTGCTGATGACGTCACATATAACGTGTGTAAAACCTATGGTTTTTTCAGCGAATTTCATTGGTTTTTAAAATGCTAATTCCTAACTATCTTGTGTATACAACCTATACTTTTGTCAATAAAGTTCTGGCAATATTTTTTTCGGAAACAAGCCGTTTTCTTCACTGTTCAAGTTGCATAGAGACTCCTTGTAAAACGATACAGAATTAGAAAGTCTGTACCTTGCCTTTTTTTGAACGCATTAAAATTTGTCTGTAAATAAAAATAGCCTTTCTAAACTTTCGTGCGCGACCCGGTGTGCGCACTCTCGGCAACAGTTCTCAATAAAATGGATAGCGCATTTCCAAGCTTTCGTGCGCGACCGACTGCGCGCACCCACCTATATATTTCGTGAAAACTTTGCAATCTGAACTTATTGAATTTCTTCATAGACCCATCAAAGAACTTATAATACGTCAAAGAGACTAAACCTAGGCTTCTTTTTTAATATTATGAAAATTTTCATTAAATGGAGCCGAATGTCTTTTTAATTTTTTGTTTGTTACCGAATGTACACACCTTGTTTTTAAAAAAAAATATAAAAGGTTTTATACTTTAACAATTATATGCTTGAATCGAGCTCAAAAGATATATTAAATCCTAATATGTTTGAATTTACTCCTTTTCACGTTTTGAAACTTCGCTGAATTAGACCGCTACTTCCAAATGGCGTACGTGACCAGATACTGAAGGAATGCGTCTTGAAAGTGGCTGACTGTAATGTATGATATTTCACTCAGTGACTTTCAGGCCCAGGTTGTATGTTCAGAGGAACACTTACCGTTTATTAGAGGTAGATGGTCCGACTCCACCGGAGGACACCCCTAATAAAAAAGACATATATATAAAATGCGGACTAGCCGCTGTATCGTACTAGCAAACTTTAACTTAAAAATCGTTAGAGAAAACAAAAAGAATCGAGCAAAATCAGTAGGCCACTGATAGGATCTCTTTTTGACCTCGCTAAAATAGAAACATTAGGAACAACCCCTCATGAGAAATATGAAACTAGTGAGAGAAACCGAGCTCGACGCCATGATGGCTGCAACATAGCTCGGCGCCGCCGCCCACCCCGCCCAAAATAACGACAAACCCTATGCAAATATTATAAATAAATACAACACACCAGCAAAGTAACAGAGTAAAACGTTTTATTAAATAACTATTTACATGCCAGCCTGCTGTAATATGAAAACAACACTTCCAAAATGATCGACTACCTTTAAGAAGAAAAAAAGAATCTTTCATCTGGCAATTTTTCACTTATCCTGAAGATCAAAAGAAAGTAAATGCACCAAAAGTAACCTGCACGATATGTGACTCGTTTCTCTCAAGAGGAAATCCAACAAAAAAATATTCCTTTTCCATACATACCATGGTGCGCCATGTCAAACAAATGCACCCTGTGCAATTTGCAGAGGCATCGACAAAAGCCCTGGCCACGCTATTACCATTAGAGGTGGCCAGCACATTTTCTGATCGACGACCTGTATCTCCATCGAGTGCACAGAAGGACTTGAGATATTTAACTATATATGGTCTATAACTAATGGTTTTTTCAGTGAATTTGCTCCGCCAGCCACCCCGCCCAAAATAACCACAAACCCTATGCAAATATTAAAAATATATACAACACACCAACAAAGTAACAGGGTAAAACGTTTCATTAAATAACTATTTACATGTCAGCCTGCTGCAACATCGATCCAAATGCATGACACTGTTCCTGTCAAGGTAGCATAGCTGGCGGCCTAGGGGTGGAGGACCGTTGTGCAAATACCCCGGGGAGGACTCTGGATATGCTTGATCCCAGAGATTCTTCGATGTCACTGCCTTCCACAAATGGCATAAGTCCTGGATGTTCGGTGCCATACTTGAAGGTTTGACCTGAAGACACGTCCTGCGGTGCCCTGGTCCAACCATCACATATACCTCCGCCAGGAGACGGCGTGGGGTGCACTGGAAGGGAGAGGCGGCGCGAACGAGCCTCCCCCACCTCCCCAGGTGGAGGTTTCTCAGCTACACCCCAGCACTTCACTCGACATAGGCGGCCGGCTCCCAGGGTCCGGCGGAACTTTTAACCTTTTGGTGACTCTTCCATTCTGGACCTTGTCCCACAATCCGTTTGACCTGAAGACACGTCCTGCGGTGCCCTGGTCCAACCATCACATATACCTCCGCCAGGAGACGGCGTGGGGTGCACTGGAAGGGAGAGGCGGCGCGAACGAGCCTCCCCCACCTCCCCAGGTGGAGGTTTCTCAGCTACACCCCAGCACTTCACTCGACATAGGCGGCCGGCTCCTAGGGTCCGGTGGAACTTTTAACCTTTTGGTGACTCTTCCATTCTGGACCTTGTCCCACAATCCGTTTGACCTGAAGACACGTCCTGCGGTGCCCTGGTCCAACCATCACATATACCTCTGCCAGGAGACGGCGTGGGGTGCACTGGAAGGGAGAGGCAGCGCGAACAAGCCTCCCCCACCTCCCCAGGTGGAGGTTTCTCAGCTGCACCCCAGCGCTTCACTCGACAAGTTGAGTTGCGCCCGCTCCTGCAGCACATTGCCTCGCTCGGCCAGCTCAATTACGCCTGCTCTTGCTATTACAGCGTCTCACCCGCCATCCGGCTGAATTGCACCCACTCTTGCGGTACAGCGACAGGCGGCTGCCACAGAGCTCAGGAAATGGCGGTCGGCTCCACAGACTTGGGCCTGGCCTGCAAGGATGGCTATGGACAACCCTGGAACTCGGACGCTTCACTGCTACGGCATGGGCCCCATTCCCAAAAGCGTCCCATCAGCCTTTCTACAAGAGTCACCGGGGCGCCCGACTCCCGCAGAGTTCCGGTGGGGAGCTTCTGCCATGATTGCTCGCAGAATGGCCACGACGTAGCCACGGGGTGCTCTCATGCTAACGCCAGCTTCAGTCTGAAACTTCCAGAAACACTGTAGACTACCAATTCAATCAGTTCCGGTGGAGCCCCAACGACGTATCGCGTTGTTGCATAATGCGTCATATGACTCGCCGCGTTAGAGCACCCGGAAGTCCTCCGGTGCGCGAGGCGCGAAGCACAGCTTCCCGGAAGCAATCCGGGGCGCGGAGCCCGTAACGTAAGCATAACAGGTCATGTGACTTGTTAATAAAGCTTTTCATTGGTTTAGAAATATTTTTATGAGCATATTTGACTATTTCATTAAAGACACTACACATAACCTGTTTTTCAAGTTATGTTTAATTTTAAATGAAACGGTTTACATTTTCACTTTTTATTTCCAGTAAATTTTAAAAATAAATGTTTATAGTTCCATATGCTGAAGCACGTCAGCTTCCCACCCTATGTCATACAATTCTGACAAATCGGCATCCTCATCATGTTCTTCATCATCCTCAGGATTTAAATCATCTAAGGGATCCACTTCCACTGACGTTTCAATGACAAGTTCAACGATAAGATCGAGATCAACGGATTGCTCATTATCACTCATGGTTAATGTTGTCGTTATCTTTAAAGAAAGAGAACAACAATGAGATGTTGCAGAGTAAGAGACAAATCTCAGAGACTATAATAGTAAAATTGTTTAACAAGAGTAACATTTTGCAGCTATTATTTAGCCATGTCCAGCGATGCTGAGGAGGTGAGTCCTATGTCCAAGTTTTCAGTGAACAGGACTCATCTCTTTTTAACCTTGGATAAGCTTCACCAACTCTGTGTCCCCTGCTCATACTTAAATGTAAAGGGGCAGATTTATGTTTACTGGCGCATCCCCAGAGATGCACCAGTTAATGGGCACCGCTGCTCTGCCACCCATGGTGTGCCGCATTTACAATGTGGAACACCATTGACCAAAAACAACACGGATGCGTCACGCATCTGTGCCGCAAAAGCAGCACATTGCAGGAATCACGTCATAGGCGCGACATGTCAACTGTAATGCACAGGAGCAAGCCACACATTGCATGGGGCATCACTCCTTATACCTGTTTCAAACAGGCGTAACGATTTGATTCCGCAATGCTATAAAGCTGACTCAGTGAAATCTTCTAAATTTCACTGTTAGTTTTACAGGGCTTTCATGCAAATGAATGCCCACCCTGGAACAAAACGCCTATATGAAACCTGACGCAGGTTTCATGTGGTGTGGAAAATGAAAATGTATATGTACGTAAGTGGCGTTCATTTGTGTTCACCCTCACCACTGTTGGAGTTAAAGCGAAAGTCACGGCACAGTGGCCCCGCCATCTTGCCCCCTTTTAGGCCCCATCACGGACATAGATAGCCCCACATAGCAAAACGTGATCTTATCGTTTGCCCAACTTCAGATCTGACCCCCCCCTCCCCCCCTTTTGCTCTCATGTCCTGTCGGAATGTCCGGCTGTAGATTACAATCACATGTTACATTTGGGAGGGGAAACGACATCAGAGCGACAAATATTAGAAATATACCACACGACAGCAAAATAAATATATTATATAATATATAATTTTATATATAATATTATATAATATAATAAAAAACAAAATAACAGGTTAAAACGTTTTTATTCTTGAACAAAAATATATTAAAACTATGGAGAACCATTACGCGAATAGTTTTTTTTTTTTTCCAATGTCTGCACTCGTATTAGATAAGAAACTTGCCTTGAAAACAGTGCATTTCTGAATAAACATTTCAAATATACACGTTCTCTCTTTTAATCCATAATCTCAACTAAAATGATTGTATATTGAAACAGTATTTATGTGTTACACGTAACTTCAGCTGTACTAACTTAATATTTTCTTTTGTCGACCTGATTTACTCATACTAGAACCCACAGGCCTATAACATCCCGTGAACCCTTTCTTTTACGGTACATGACAAAACAAACAATTACAGACTTACCTTTACCAATGCTTTGTACGATGTACAACAGTGACAGCCACAAAATAGATATTCGTTTGACGGAAGTCTCAATTATGCTGCTATCACTGCAACCAAAATTCAATGGCACAGATATCCAGTCAATACAGACTCATATATGTCTCTTCAGCCAATCATATTTCCTCCCGCAAAATTTTGTATTCAAGTATACATTTCAGTTCGTTGTCCCTCACAATATTTTCAATGTCACATAAAAGTCACCCATCACCCACTGCCATCTCTGGCTGTTTCCATGGTAACACCTCATTCTGCACCTGGCTGAAGGCACAGGTCAAAAGTTCATATCTCAACGTTCTACAGCAAACTAACAACACTGTTTTCCCTCCAGAAACACCTGCCTATCCACAGCTCTGTTACATGTCATTTTTTTCACACCCAATACTACTTTTTCTTTTACATAACATTAACATGCAACGTAGTCTTCAATCTTCACGTATTAGAATCAACCAATCATCTTTTGTTTTTCAACCACACCAAGCCTCATCCATTTTTTTATCCTGACTTTCAGCTTCTAACTGCCATTCCACTTCCAGAACCCATCGGAGTACGAGTGCATCTGCCTTGAAAATGAAGGTTTGGCTTTTAGGACACAGCTATATTCACTGGAGTGGAAAATATGCAGCAAGCAGACGAATTTCCAACCTTGATTTAGCAAATGTGCAGATAACATGGATTGGGCAAAGAGGATTAAGATGTCACCAATTAATACCATTGGTGAAAACTTTTATGCATCTCCCAGAACCAGACCTTATAATTGTGCACTGTGGTGGGAACGATCTAGGCACATTGACTGGGGTAGGTCTGGAAATGCTTCTAAAAGACACCTTTCGACAATTGATGACACTTTTTCCTCGAACTGCCTTGGTATATTCCAATATATGCCAAAGACAGAAATGGAATTGGTCCAATCAACATTGTGCACAAATTGAGAAAGCAAGGAGACCTGTAAATAAATCTGTTTCTGCTTTCCTCAGATTATAGCATGGGTTCTATTTACCACAACAACTTGCGTTACCACATGCAAGACATCTATAGGACAGATGGTGTTCATTTCACGGATGAGGGAAACAGAATCTTCCTCTGCAACATCAGACTCTGCATCGGTACATACTTATAAATGCAGAAACAACTCAATTAACACAAGGTCTCTTTTCAGAGCCACCTTATATCAAAGCACTCAAACTTCTGATTTATCTCCATTTTCACACTCTTGTAAATAGGTGTGCGCGCCCGAGTGCGCGCACCCCGCAACTTTTTTCGAAAAAAAAAATATATATTTTTGCGTTTAAGGTCCTTACTGCACACCCTGAGAAAACCTACACAGCAAAACAATCTCTACCTTCACCCCTTTCCATGTTCCAACGCTTTGAAACGAGAATATATTTACTCGCGCGCACCCGCAACTTTAAAAAAAAAAAATATATATATATATATATTTTCGCCTTTAAGGGCCTTACTGCACACCCTGAGAGAACCTACGCAGCAAAACAATCTCTACCTTCTCCCCTTTCCATGTTCTAACGCTTTGAAACGAGAATATATTTACTCGCGCGCACCCCGCAACTTTTTTCGAGAAAAAAAAAATATATATATTTTCGCGTTTAAGGTCCTTACTGCACACCCTGAGAACCTACGCAGCAAAACAATCTCTACCTTCTCCCCTTTCCATGTTCCAACGCTTTGAAATGACAATATATTTACTCGCAGTGACAAAATGGCGGTCAACACTTCCTGATTTCCTTCGAAGCGAACGTTAACAGACGTCACGCAGCAAAAAAAAATTCCGCTCGCGCGCAGCCGCTTGAGTGCGCGCACCCGTCCGCGCTTATAGATATATAATTGACTTTAACTTTAATTTTCTCAACAACTACTGAACGGATTTACACCATTCCACAAAAAGCGTAATCTGCGAGCCGGACTCTACAGTTTTGCCAAATTTCTTATAAATCCATTCAGCCGTTCGACCTGTAGCCGTGTCTAAACGTCCTATGGAAAATAACATGGAGAAAACACGTTTTGGGACTCCCCTTTTATCTCAGCCCCCACTTCACCAATCCCCCCCAAATTTTCAGGGAAGGAGCGCAGCGGACCGAGCCATCTTCTTTGAGAAATTCGCAAAGATTCATCCACCAGGGCCAAAGTTAATCCAAATAGAATGTTGACGATTTCCTATGGAAACTAGGTCCTAACTATAACTACCTACTGGCGACCGCCAGTAGGTAATATATATATATATATTACCTACTGGCGGTCGCCAGTAGGTATATATAGTTAGGATTTTTTTGAATAGGGATTTCTGAAAATTCTATGTTGAATAACTTTGGCGTTGATGGACGGAATTGGCTGAAATTTTCAGGAAAATGGCACATTATGTTTCTGAGCGTCCCCTGAAAGTTTGGGGGGAGGTTTCGTCAAGCGGGGGCCGAGAAAAAAGGGGGGTCCCAAAACGTGTTTTTAACATTGAGTTTTCCATAGGGTGGTTGGACTCACTTTTAGCTCGAACGACTGAATGGATTTCTATGAAACCTGGCAAAATTGTAGAGACTGTTTGCCCGATGTGCCTTTGCTAGGTCTGTGCTCCAGTGGATTTTGAGAAATTAACGTTCAAAAAAATATATATATCTAACAGCGTCCCGGTTAGCGCCCCGGTTCGCGTACCAGACGCGTAACGGAACTTCGCGGGGAGAAGCGGATTGGCTCTCCGATGACTGTCAACATTCTAAACAGTCCGGAGAGGCCGCCATCTTGTCTCTCGGTAGGATCGAGAGACAAGAGGTGGAAATAAACGAAGGGGGAAATGAATGAAAGGGGGCAAGGTAGACCCCTCCTGACCCCCTAGGATTGATGTGGGGGCTATTAAAGGGCCCCGCGGGGCAAAAAAATTAAATAATTTTTTTTTGATTTTTTGCGGTGGAAGCGCTACCCGGTACGCGAACCGGGTAGCTCACCGGTAGCGTAACGGGAGTCCGCCATCTTGTGTTTCGGATGAATTTAGTCACAAGATGGAGGATAAACAATGTTGGGAATGGGTATAAGGGGGCACGGGAGACATATCCTGACCCCCTAGGTTTTCTGAGGGTGGCTGAGGAGGCCCATATATGTAAAAAAAAAAAAAAAAACTTTTTTTTTCAAATTTTCGCACGGTTAGCGCCCGGTCCGCGCACCGGGTAGCGTTCCGGAAAGCGTAACAAGGGGAAAACCAAGGTAAATATTAAAATAATATTTTAGAGTGCTTTGAGGTAGGGTAGCTCTGAATAGAGCTGTTGTGTTGTGTGGGTGATGTAAGTACCAACATGTAGGTACCAATGAAGAGTCTAAAATTCAATGTACACCGTCTCCTCTGTAGATATTTTGTATGTTTTAATATGGGTTATTTAAATGTAAATGTGTGGAAAAGCACTTCATGCTTTAAAGCAATTGTATTTTTGAACTGATTGTTCTTTCCTCTTAGTCCTCCTCTTTGTTTTTTCCCCCACACTCTTCTTCAGCATGATAGTTGATAAATTCGTTCCCTCAAAAAATTTATATACATAAAAAAATATTAAATACATATAAAATATATTTTTCCTTTAAAAGAAGAATACATTTTACAGCTTTTGATATTTGCTATTAAAAAACCATTGAAATTCACTGAAAAAGCCATAGGTTATAGACCATATATAGTTAGGAATTAGCATTTACAAAACCTTGAAAATTCACCGAAAAAACCATAGGTTATAGACCATATATAGTTAGGAATTAGCATTTACAAAACCTTATTTTACTCACACAAAACCATTGAAATTCGCATATATAGTTAGTTG
This sequence comes from Lissotriton helveticus, assembly GCF_964261635.1. Lineage (NCBI taxonomy): Eukaryota > Metazoa > Chordata > Amphibia > Caudata > Salamandridae > Lissotriton > Lissotriton helveticus. Next base: position 14,183,156 of record NC_136067.1, on the reverse strand, counting down.
CACTAACTATATATCGCGCACCCGCAATCCACTGCTGATCATGTCACATATTACATCATTCATGACATGGTCAGTGACATCATTGATGACATCACTGGTGACATCTCAAATGACATCACTGATGACATCACTGATGACAACATCCAGTGACTGTATGTTTCTGTAAAGTTAAAATATGTCTTACATATTGAAGAATGAGTGGATGTATAAGTGTCTGGATGAAGGATTTAGTAGGTGCATGACTGACTGTATGAGTGAGTGATTAAATGTGTCTCACTGAGTGCATGGGTTAGTGACTAAACTGTCTTAATTTGTGCATCATTATGTCTGTTGTTCTGTAAACTGCTGCATGTGTTGATCAGTAGCTATATGAGTAACTATATGGGTTATTGATTGGTTGCCCAAGTATTTGTATGGGAGACTGACTGAGTGTGTGTGTGGGTGGCTGGGAGGTGTATGACTCTGTGCATAGATGTGTGAGCAGTTGATTCACTAAATGTATGGGTTCAAAAGTGCATGTGGAAACAGCTGTATGGGCGGTTGACTGTGTGCATGAGTGTATTGGTGAGTGAATGGGTATCTCAGCGCTACATGTCAAAGTAAGTACATATGTAAAACACAGTACATGTGAGAGTTGACATTTATAAATAACTGTGCATAAGAGCCAGTGAATGTGTGAGTGGCTGTATGGATCATTGTGAACTTGTATCAGGGATTGTATAAGAGAGTAAATATGTGTTAGTATATGTTTGAATAAGTAAGGTGTGTATAACTGTATAGTTGAGGAAATGGAGGTGTGATTGATTCTTTGCATGACTGACTAGGTGTGTGAGTAACTCCATGGATGAGTGACAGTCTGTGAGTGTCTGTTTACACTGAGTGTATCTAAGGTTATATTAGAGTCTGAAGAGGTTCATCGTATTATCACATGAATGATGTCATCAGTGATGTGATCAGTAATGTCAATTGAGATGTCATCAGTGATGTCATTTGAGATGTCATCAGTGATGTCATCAGTGATGTCATCAGTAATGTCATTTGAAATGTCATCAGTGATGTCATTTGAGATGTCATCAGTGATGTCATCAGTGATGTCATTTGAGATGTCATCAGTGATGTCATTTGAGATGTCATCAGTGATGTCACTGACCATGTCATGAATGATGTAATATGTGACATGATCAGCAGTGGATTGCGGGTGCGCGATATATAGTTAGTGCAACTAACTATATATGCGAATTTCAATGGTTTTGTGTGAGTAAAATAAGGTTTTGTAAATGCTAATTCCTAACTATATATGGTCTATAACCTATGGTTTTTTCAGTGAATATATATATATATATATATTTTCTCTAAAACAAAAGCGAGGTCCTTCCGGGATCCTTCCTCCGGAGGTCAGGTGGCGTCTCAGATTCGGCGGACCACGCCGACCGAAAAGTAAAAGTAACGAACAGGTTGCTTGAAAGCAAGAGACGCACTCAGGAATACTGTAGCAGATAGGATTTATTACCCAGTTAACACGCTACGCGTTTCGACAATAATGCTTGTCTTGATCACACGTGAAAAACCCCTGCAGGGCAAAACATAATATACACATTCATTACATGTTCATGAACATAGAAGACTGTTGCCCTTGACATTCACTACTAAGTCTAATAGGATTACATCGTATAGTTAGACACCATCTTTGAATGGTATACATTGTGTGTGTTTTCAGAGCATGATGGACAAAAATAACTTCAAAACCACCTCATGTTCACACCCAAGACCGCATTTAAGTTAATTAACCATTGCACGGTCCTTTTCATACTGTAAGCATGCGAATACTTTCGGTCTAGTGCCAGAACTGTAAACGCCTCTAAGAGGATGTGAAATTAACAGACGTAATCATTGCCATTGACAGAGGGAGATAATTTCACTGCATAGTTACCTAAGCACACCCTTATCACTTAGCCAGCATTAACCCCTGTGTAAGCCCTGCTGCTTGAGTGTTATAGGCCTCAGTTACGTTGGCCTGAGCACTGCCATTTTCTTTCAGCTTAGAGCAGAAGCAGAAAGCAGGTCTGACCTATGCTTCTCCCAGCTCCACTTGTCTGCGAGGCCTCGCACTCCTTCATTAGGCCCCCACCCTACTGTATGCTAGGTTCATGAACGATAAAGTTCAAGTTCCTTCTTAATCTTGCAACACACCCCAAGCACCCCACCTAATAGCTGTGAACGGGGAAAAGGAAAGTTCTCAGCTACTGTAAGCTGTCCGGTAAATGAGGATAAATGTGGCAAATTAGTATCACAGACTGGCACATAAACGCATGAATAGTATCCTTCGAAGTAATAATAACACATTTCTGTCGTCAATGATAAATTAATGACAAACTTCCAGTCAAAGTGGCAGGAACTCAGTCTAGACTGGCGTACGTGCCACACAATTACGAGAAAGGGGCTACATCTACACTTATGATGGGAAGGTACCAGGCAGGGGCGTGAGAGACGATGGAAGGATATGTGATACGAGGTGGCGTGATATGACGTGATTATAGTCTCACGCTTTGGACATTATAAAAAGGGGATCCAGTCCGCAAGAATATCGTTGAACTATTCCTCGTCTGCACTTGTGTCGGACAGAAGTTTTTCCCAGAGGTTACTCGAGATAGCCCTTGTTCCATGTACTTAGGCTCTGCTCCTCTATTGTATATTCTACTGTATGAAATGCTTTTTCCTTCTTGCATTCAAAGTTATATTTCTCCATTTGTTATGTTATGTTATGTTTTCTCTGTCCTTGTTTTATCTTCACTGCATTTAAGGTGTTTAACTTGTACTTGCAGGATCTCACTTGCTTACAGTGGTGAGTGTTCCCAATAATATGTGTTTAACCTTTTCTATGCAATCTGCCTCAAAGCTCACAAGCGTACTTAAAGTATATTCTCTCTCTCATAGCAGCTGTAAACTGTATTTTGTAAATCCAAACTGGTCCAAGCGACTTTCGAGAGAATGCGAGGAGCAGGACCAAGTACTATGTGGTTTTTATGGTATCATTGAATATTTCTAGAAGCTGTGTCTTCTAATAAAACTTGTACAACTCTCAGGAACAGTCTCAAAGGCTCATATATCCATTTTCTCCTATTTTTAGAGCAAGCGTTCCAGGAGCACCGGTTACAAATTAAGCTGTCCCATTAGGTCCCCGGCTCTCTTTCTCACCAGCTCCCCGGTGCAGGCTCTGAGCCCCGCCAGGCCCCCGCCTTCCTGACCCTTAATTAATCTTCCCTCCAACATTTTGGTGACGTGATGGTAAAAGTCAACTGAACAGGATGCATCTGGATTAAAGAGGAGGAAGTACGAAGCTGCTAAGCGATTCTGCACCACTCTTTGCCCGGGCCATTGGGAAGAACAAAGCGCATGGGTAAGCATCATATCGTTTGACTGCCCGTCGCTGCTATTGTTCTCTCGGGTGCGGAGGAAAGGTGTGTATTATTGTGACGCAGCGGGTACTCCTGCTTGTTTCTCCATGCTCCCTGTCTATTGACTTCGCCATTTGATCTTGCGCAGAAGGAGGGATTGCGTGCTAAGTGGAGACTGAGACTGAGACTGAGCCTGACAGTTAGGTCATTAGTGATTTATGTGTTTCTTTTTACTATAATTAGCCGCATGTTATTGCTGCGCCTCATGTAGTTACAAAGAAGGATTGCATCTGTCATCTTGTGACGCTTATTTTTACATTTAGCTTTTTTATTCAGCATTTATTTAGCTGTTAAAGGGAGCCCCTGTTGCATATAAGATCAGGGAAGGAGAGAATGCATGTGGCAGTTCTTTCGACATTTGTTTGTATCTCTGAAGGGAGAACCTCTGACTAAGTCTAATAGATTATCGGGGAAGGGAAGGTGCGTCTGGCGTCTTCCAAATGCATATGTCTGTTTTTTAAGAGTTCCTATGTACATATAGGGTTACGGAGAAGGAAAGGATTGGAGCAGTCATCTTTTCAGTATTTATCAAGTGAGAGTTCCTCTGTGGATATACCAGCACAGGGAAGGGAAAGGTTGGGGCAGTCGCCTTTCCAACATTTATTTTAAGGGTTTCTCTGTGAATATTCCAGCACAGGGAAGGGAAAGGTTGGGGCAGTCGTCTTTCCAATATTTATCATATCAGTGTGCCTCTCTGTATAAGGAACTAATGGAGAAGAAGCTAATCTGAAGATCCGCGTAGCTAACGGTATTTTCAGACATCGCTTATCCCTGCTGTGTGACCAGGGAAATTCCTGCTGTGTGATCAGGAACATTTATCATTGTAGCCATTGTATTTTCGCCAGTTAAACGGGTCTTATTATTTACTTTTTGGTGTACACCACGTGTATAGGGAGCATTCAAACGCACTCTAGTGGCCACAGTGCGCAATTTTTTGTAAAATAATATGAATCATAAAATACAGATATGCATTTAGCTCTTCTTTTATCAAAACAAAGTTACGAATGTAGGTGATTTTTGTTAGGATTTCAATCGCAACACTGTTATTGCTTAATGTCTAGTGAAATATATATATATAGAGGTTTCTTATTTAGGTTCATAGAACAAGCTTTTGTGAGTATTATTTTTATGGTCATTGAATTGGAAGCCACTGGCCAGTACAGAGGCTGACCTTAGTTAGACCATAATGTCTGGGCGCGCATTGTTTGATTCTGTGTTTTATAATAACATGTATATTGATTGTTGAAGAATATTATTGTGCCAGGCCCCACACCAATATTATCAATATTATCAAGGCTAAGGGCCTGCTTGTTGAAGGCTGCTGGAAAACATTGCGTCAGCGTTGTTGAAGGCCACTGCCAAATGCAGGAGACTGGTTCTTTAGTGAGATTCAATAACTAGGGAGATTGTAAATGCATTTTTATGTATCCCCGTGTGTATTGATCTGCCACTGATAAACTAAGAGTTTCTGCAAAAATACAGCATATTGAGCACCACAATTGTCATAGATATATTGCTTTTTTAGTGCTGCTACTCTCCTGAGTGCACACTTGGCATTCAGGATCGCCCCCTCCCTCCACGAGCACTGCAGGCTTCACGAGGGAGGACACAGAGAAGTACTATGCGCTCTCTGGATGACTGAGTGTCATTTAGTATAGCATGAAACGTTTCTTTTTTTTAACTACATACCACACAAATGAACAGGATACATGACTATAGGACATACAAAACTACACACGCCATACACGTGCAGATTTTTGACATTACCGGGACTAGAGGTACCTGCTATTGTGACATCATTGTGGCCTCGCAACCCTTTGCACAGCAAGGTCCTTTAGGCTTGTTTTGGTAACCATCCTACTGCCCTGCAATTCCCTGAAAATTCCCCAGAAGGTATTTACAACGGCCCAGAAAAGGAAGAAATTAGAGAGGCATTTTATTCCGTCATTATAGAAGCATTAGGTGATGAGCTTGTGGTAAACTGCCCCACTCCCGAAAACAACTGACAGGAGGTCAGCCAGAGGTCCGGTACATATATGTACATATAACCAAGGAAAATACAGATGAGCTATAGTGGACAACAACCAGTTGAGGTAGTTCTGCACATATTAGACAATAAAATTATATCAGTGCAGAACGTTAGCGCACAAACTCATAGAAAATGTAACAGAAGCGAAATCTCCTTGCTATCTAGAGCGTGGGACTTATTGGGAATCCCACTCACACAGGGTACTGAGATAAGGGCATCTACATTGCATCTAGTAAGACTGTGCCTCCCAGTGCCAACGTATACATCCCTCACTGATAACACACAACTCACACTTCAGTCAGTAGGTAGTGTAGTAACTGGCGAAAGGCCTGATATCGCCCACCAGTGTTCACTCACACCGCCTCCTCCAAGCACCAGCTGCCCGGAGGGGCAGGGAGACACACAGGATACCCTCACTCCACTAGGCTGTGAGCATCACGCCCACGAGTTGCATGACCAGCTGCAGCAGCAGCCATCACCAAGTCTCACAGAACTACTACAAAGACACCCTTCCACAACGCATTATCCAGAAATGTGGGCATATTTACAAAGCTGCATGTTAAAAGGAGATTAGTACTGACACATTCACTGCCACAGATTGCCCAGCCCAAAGACAACTCTAGGATATGAGCAGACCGCCCAGACAAGACCCAAGACTACAGATCACGGTACACATAGCGAACGGCTGTGTTGTTGCCCTTTCTGAAGATACAGCACCATCCCCTGAGTCCGTCTCACCCCTGACATGTGCAGTCATTTTCACAATAATCTCAGCCCTAGGAATTGAGATAACATCCTTGCAGCAAGTAAGGCTGACATTAACACCCGGTGGCGTTACAACCTTACTCCTGCCTACACACAACACAGAACAATAATGTCCACACCCACAGCACATCCACCAGCCTATGACGCAGATGAAATGTATTCAGGACAGAGTATCAAGACTGACCTAGAACTCTTATCAAATGTCCAGGCAGCCATAGGCCATGACGATGCCTCAGCCCCAGACATCTCAGATAATTCACAAGACTGTAGACCAGAGATTACCTTAGGCCAGCTATCCCTAAGCTCACAAAGCCCAGTACTGCAGGGCGCAGCATCAGGAATGCCAGGTCAAATTGACACGCTATTGACAATAAAGATGAGACGTGTCCAACTCTGCAGCCCCCAGCAGGAAGAAAACAAAGAGAGCCATGAGGCCTCTGGTGGTTCACAGCACAGCTCCCACATGCCACTCCCCAGACTTGACCGCCCAGCACCCACATCCCTCACAGAGGACCATAATCCCCCAAGAACAAGAACAAGACCTTATGGCCCATTCCGATTCCCGAACCACCAGCATTACAATACACAGAGTCAGTATAATGAGTGGCAGCCCCTTAACACAGGTCCTAATAGAGAGGAAAAGCACCAGCTACAGTTCAATGGAGTAAAAAGAGACAGTGAACTGTATCCCTCTGAGGTAGTAACTGAGGGAGACATTAGCAGGAATCGGACAGAAAGTGACCTGTGCCAAAGAACAGGTAAAGAAGAAGGGGACATGTCACACAAACAGTACTCAAGAAGCCCCACAGGAAATACAGCAACTCTCCAGCAACTGTCATTATACCTAGCCAATATAGGGGATAGAATGACTGAGCTGATGGGTGACTTGGACCAATCTAGTAAAAAGAAACAACAAGCACCAAATGAAGTAGCTAGTGAGGGGAAGGAGGTAGGGCCACACAGTGGTGGGGTCCCAACTATCATGCCACAGCAAGGGCCATGGGTAGACTTACATCAGGAAAATCAAAGTGCAGCCCCACCACAAATCAACACAGCAGCTTCCCTCACAGCCAACTTAGGTGTACCCCAAGCTCCACCATCAGATGCTTATTACAACACCCAGACATCACCTCCAGTGGTTACACCGCGTAGGCCAGTAAAGACACAGCTAGACAATGATAATGTGTTAAAAATGATCAAACAGGCAGAAAAGAGGAGAAGGCAGAGAAGGAGAGCGATAGAAAGTATTGCAGCATTAGGTAACTATGGGCGACTGGATGACGTCCAACAGGAATATGAGGTATCGGGTACAGCACGTCTGCACACCACCAGTTCTAGAGCACTGCACCAACTGACCCTTGACAGGCCAAGTCCACCATTGATCAATGGTCTGACGCCAAATGAGATAGTAATACTTGGAGAAGGGAGTGACCTTTATGTCAATCCCTTCTCAGATAACTTGGCTGGCTGGACAAAGGCTAATGGATCTCAAAAGAATGTCTGGCCCCGAGATGGATCTTTTGAGTCAAGCAAATGGCCACTGCTGAAGAATGTATCTTGCAGGAGGCAGGAGATGGCGATTGGAATTACACCTACATGCGCCAAGGCCTAAGGGTCTGGCAGAAGTACGCACGCAGGTATGGTCACACAAGACCAACAGGGGTAACACACCAGCTGCCCCTGCTGGCCAAAGAGGTCAATGACCCCCCTATCTCAGTCACTTGGTCCCTAACGGACAAAGAAAACATGAAGAAAGAACTCCCACCCCTCACAGAGGGTGCGGGAAAGTGGATACAAGCCTTTGAAAATGACACTACAGGTGTGTCATTGGCTATTTGGGATATGAGAAGCCTACTCACCTCCCTGATTGGAAAGGATGCAGAGGATATGTTTTCACGCATCGACACGACTTTCCACCACTAATTCAGAATTAGATGATGATCCTTTCAATAAAATAAGATCAGCGCTATGGAACGAACTGCGCCGGAAGTTTCCCGATGTCTCAGACATCGGATCTCTAATGTCACAAACAAGGCAATTAGCTATTGAGAACACAGCTGCTAAATTAGAACAGCAAAAATTAAACAAAACAAAGACTCTTGATGCAGTTAGGCTAGCTACACCAGTGAGTCAAGTGACTACTGTTACTAATTTTTCACAAGGTGCCTTAAATGTACTAGGAGGTAACGCACAGGTAACAAAAGATCACATACCACAACAGCTACCTCAGCAACACATGCCTGTGTACCACGTGGTGCCCCAGACTCAAGCTCTTGTATCACAGGGAGCTACAGTACTGCCCCCCCACCAATTCGGTTTCGCAGGGCACCATCCAGCAGCACCAGGCTGGAGGAAATACAAGTTAGGACAGCCCACAGATAACTCTAGCGTGTCCCGTGTTGTCATGTCTCACAAACATTAGAGAGGACCCAGTTGTGAATGTCATGATTAACAACAACATGTATAGTTTTTTGATTGACACAGGTGCCACATTCTCCTGTATCAAGGAGGGGGCACTGCCCATTTCCAACCAGAGCGCAAACACACTAGATTTCTCTGGGGCGATATTAAGGGTTCCTTTCACAGAGCCAGTACGAATAGAAATAGGAGGTAAATGTATGGAGGAGCGTCCACTTTACACTTTATACACCAAAGTCCCCAGTAAATCTCTTGTGAGCTTTGAGGCAGATTGCATATAAAAGGTTAAACACATATTATTGGGAACACTCACCACTATAAGCAAGTGAGATCCTCCAAGTACAAGTTAAACACCTTAAATGCAGTGAAGATAAAACAAGGTCAGAGAAAACATAACATAACAAATGGCGAAATGTAACTTTGAATGCAAGAAGGAAAAAGCATTTCATACAGTAGAATATACAATAGAGGAGCAGAGCCTAAGTACATGGAACAAGGGCTATCTCGAGTAACCCCAGGGAAAAACTCCTGTCCGACACAAGTGCAGATGAGGAATAGTTCAACGATATTCTTGCGGACCGGATCCCCTTTTTATAATGTCCAAAGCGTGAGACTATAATCACGTCATATCACGCCACCTCGTATCACATATCCTTCCATCGTCTCTCACGCCCCTGCCTGGTACCTTCCCATCATAAGTGTAGATGTAGCCCCTTTCTCGTAATTGTGTGGGACGTACGCCAGTCTAGACTGAGTTCCTGCCACTTTGACTGGAAGTTTGTCATTAATTTATCATTGACGACAGAAATGTGTTATTATTACTTCGAAGGATACTATTCATGCGTTTATGTGCCAGTCTGTGATACTAATTTGCCACATTTATCCTCATTTACCGGACAGCTTACAGTAGCTGAGAACTTCCCTTTTCCCCGTTCACAGCTATTAGGTGGGGTGCTTGGGGTGTGTTGCAAGATTAAGAAGGAACTTGAACTTTATCGTTCGTGAACCTAGCATACAGTAGGGTGGGGGCCTAATGAAGGAGTGCGAGGCCTCGCAGACAAGTGGAGCTGGGAGAAGCATAGGTCAGACCTGCTTTCTGCTTCTGCTCTAAGCTGAAAGAAAATGGCAGTGCTCAGGCCAACGTAACTGAGGCCTATAACACTCAAGCAGCAGGGCCTACACAGGGGTTAATGCTGGCTAAGTGATAAGGGTGTGCTTGGGTAACTATGCAGTGAAATTATCTCCCTCTGTCATTCCCCCCCCTCTGGTTCATATTTGAACCAAGCAAACATAGCTGGAGATGGGGGAGGCGGCCAGGGCGAGTTTATAAAGAAGTAGTTCCTAAATCCTCATCTGGTCCCTCTAATCTCTTACACATTGTCTCATAGGGACGTACCAGGTCTCTCCCTGAGAGAAGTGGTGGGCCACTATGTACCGGTGCCTGGTACTGACTTACAGAATGGACCTGCGCTAAGTGAGGGTCAGGGATAGTACGCTCTGTTCAACACTGCTATCTCTACATCTTCCCCTTGTCCCCCTTGTATACCTGTGTACACGTCTGTGTAGTTCATCTCCGCTTTCTTAGACCTTAATCTTCTAACATAATGCAACATAATCTGTTCCGCAATACACAATTACAAGCACACATAATATATGCATTATAAATTTTAGTACTGCAGATAGCCATGAAGGCATCCAGTCCAAATTGGACCAATTACTTAAAACATCTGCTTTTGCACTTCCATCCTCAGGCATCTGTCTCTCCAAATTGTCCAAGTCCTCAATGGCCTTTGTACGTGTTCCATAGTCCGCATCATCGGCCAATATCAAGGCACAGCAGAACGACTTTCCCATCCTGGCGCATCCACCACTATTCATCGCAATTAACTGGTCCAAAACATAGTGTTGTTTCAGAACCATGAGTCTCAAAGGTCGTAGTTCTTCTTTCACGGCGTTGAACCCATCACGGGTGTTGTTAACAAGCTGCATCAGTTCATATCTCGTTACATGGAGCCATCGAGCATTGGCTTTGGTCTGGAACATGGGGATAACTCCCCCAAAGTAAAGTTCAGCATCGTTGAACTCTTCCGGAATCTCATAGAATGTGTCATCTGAGGAGTACTTTTTGACTTCTCTTTTTCGGTGGTGGAGCAGGGTGACATCACCTGCCATTGGGTGTGTATGGATGTGGGAAATGTTCGCTGCTGGGACGACCAGATGCAGTTCATGCATCGTCACGATGGAACAAAGTCCTTGCCAGTGGGGAGGCAACTGCAGATACAGATTTTGTCCGCAGATCCAATAGATGTCCATGAGGATGGATGTGCCGTACTTCAGGTTCGAATTAAAACTAGTGCTGTTGCAATTAGTATTCCGACCCACAGGAACCGTTCCATTACCTAGGAAGCAAAGGATAGGAGACTTTAGCTTGTATGCTCTTTTCTGTTTGTATGGTGTACCCTCATTGAAAGTGTATCTTCTAGTTTATCCAGTATTAGGGTATCTTTCATAGATTCACATGCCTGAATCATTCCCCGTCGTCGAGGCGGGAGTCCCACGGTAAATAAAATATATAATAGCAGTGCCTAAAATTTCTTGTAGTAGGCTGGAAAAGCCTAAAGGCCTAACTAGACCTCAAAACTTAGCAGCCTATCTACATCATTATGTAAAAAGACCTGAAATATTAGCCTCAGCCAATCAGCTGTCCTCACCCTCTAGAACCTTCCCTGCTCAGGCAGTTCTCCTTAGATTTTCACCGCACTTCGTGTGTAAGGGAGTCTCCCTGAGTGCCTACTCAGTTTTTGGATTTTCTAGCTTCAAAATGTCTGAAAGGAAAGCTCTTTTCAAACCCTGTGGAACCTGCTTCAAGAAGAGGGTCCATGTGGATGACAAGCACTCGGATTGTATTTATTGCCTACACCCTTCACATGTGGTGAAGGACTGTAGAATTTGCCGTACCTTCCCTCAGAAAACCATCAGGGATAGGGAGGCAAGGGTTCTTTTGTGGCTGAAGTCTTCATCTGCTGATGAGGAGGACAAAGCCTCAACTTCTAGCAAGAGAGCTAGATCCACGGACAATGCTTCTCCTGAGAGAAAGAAATTGTTGAAATCCTCTCAGAAAGCTTCAGAACCCTCTCAGAGTGCATCGGCTTCTTCACATGTGAGTACTACCCAGACCAAAACTTTAACTCTGGTGTCTGTACCAACTACTACTTGGACTTCTACCTCCTCTTCTACTTCTGTGGTTACCACTTCAGCTATCACGTCACCTTTGATGTCTGTTCCACCTTTAATATCAAAAACCAAGTCACAGTCTTTGAAATCCTTCTCTGCGAAGGCTCCATCGACTAAAACGTCTGCTCCGTCGACGACCGCACGGCCGTCGTCGACGAAAACAATGTCTCCAAGGGATTCGTCGTCAAAGACATCATCGACGACCTCGTCGACGAAGATCTCGTCGACGAAGACGCCACCATCGGACGCGTCGACGACGGCGTCGTCGGCGAAAACACCATCGACGACCCCGACGACGAAGGGATCGTCGACGAAGACACCATCGACGGCTCCGTCGACGAGGGACCCGTCGACGAAGACACCATCGACGGCCCCGTCGACGAGGGACTCGTCGACGAAGACACCATCGACGGCCCCGTCGACGAAGATACCATCGACGGCCCCGTCGACGAGGGACCCGTCGACGAAGAAATTATCGACGGTCCCGTCGACGAGGGACCCGTCGACGAAGACGCCGGCGACGGTCTCGACGACGAGGGACCCGCCGATGACGGCCTCGTCGATGACGGCGTTATCGACACTCTCAACATCGAAGGACTCGTCATTGACAATACCTTTGACGGCCTCGTCGACGACAAAATCTTTGACGTTGGCAGCGCCGTCGACGGAGAATCCGTTTACTGGGGCTTCTGCTCATCGGCTGCACGGTTCCCCACCTGCAAAAATACAATTCACTCATTTCCAAATGAAGACTTACAAAAGGCAGGATTATTCACATATATCTCCGCTCTTGCCATCACACATTTTGGAGACATACATGCAAGGAGAGTCAGAAGAAGGAGAAGAGGATGATGACCCCTTTGGGATTGCCTGTCACCCTTCTCAATTGCATATTAAACTTCAAGAGGATGATGAAGAAGAGTTTCAGGAGCAATATACGCATGACTTATACTCCACTCCATATCAGTCACCTCGTTCTAGACTTCCTCGGTCTGAGGACACAACACATTTACCTACTTCCTTAATACAGGACTTGCAAGCTATGTTGGCAGATTATCGACAGAGATTTCCTCCAACTGAGGGTGCGCCTGCTGGGTCATCTGCTCCGGCTACTGTGCCACGACCTCCGTCGCCAAGAGCTCCTTTGTCTCCACAGCCACGTACTTCACCAATTCCTCAGGTTTTGGACAGTTCGTCCTCTGATGGTGACGAAAGTAGAGAGGAGGGAGAATTGCCGGATAACACTCCAGTGGACCCTTGGGAGGATTATGTCATCCCTACACCTTCTCCGCCACCTCCCCGTCCTTCAGACTCTCCACCTGAAGATATTGGGGGTTTTCACAATATTATGCAGAGAGCTGCTAATAGATTTCAATTGGTCGTCACAGTTGAGCAGTCGGACTGCTTTTTACATGACTTTAAGGAAGGGTATCGGAGAGTGATCAGAGCCATACCTATTATTGACTATATCTGGAAGGAAGGCCTCAATATTATGAAAACACCAGCCTCCATTCCAGCAGTTTTACAAAGGATTGATAAAAAGTATCGAGCACCATCCGATACACCTGCTTGTTTGATCGGCCATCCTCGACCGGATTCGGTCATTTCTCAGGCGGCGCAGCAAAAGTCTAAGAATCCTTCTGCTCCCATCTCAACGCCACCTGACAAGGAGGGAGGAAGGCTTGACGCCATTGGGAAGAAATTTTCTGCAAACGCAGCAGCATCCATTAAAGCAGCAAATTCCTTAGCTATCCTGGCTCGATATGACAGGCAGATGTGGTCGGAGCTCTCGGAATATCTTGAGCTGATCCCGGAGGATCATCAGATGGATGTACGCAGAATTGTGCAGGAAGGTGAAAGGGCGGCCTCAGAGATTATTGATTGCGCCCTAGACATTTCTAATACCAACTTTCGACAACTGGCTGGAGCAATTGTCCTTAGACGTCAAGGTTGGCTCAAGGCTACCACCTTTAGACCTGAGGTCCAAATCAAGATCTTGGACATGTCTTTCGATGGTGAGTCCTTGTTTGGAAAGCACATTGATGACGCTTTATTGGCTATTAAAACCGATACCGACACAGCGAAATCTCTGGGAACCCTGCAATACAAGAGGGGGTCCTTTAGAGGCGCAAGAGGTCGTGGTTACTCCTCCAGAGGAAATTATTCAAACCAACAAAATCGACAATATCAATCATCCTACAACAAACCATACTATCAATCTTCTAACAGGCAGCCTGCTTCTGGTTCTTTCTCTCGGCAGGGAGGACAACGGTGCTCAGGTAATCAAAGGAGAGATTCTAACAAGCGCCAATGAGCTTTGCCGGATGTCGGCCACTCCTCTTTCCCTTCCCGTGGGCGCCAAGATTTCCGCCTTTTACCATCAATGGAGGAAAATAACTTCAGATCAGTGGGTCCTGGATTTGGTCAGCAAGGGACACACTTTGGAGTTTTTACAAAAACCTCCCACAACGCCGCCCAGGGGTCCCCCTCCCCCTCGTCTGCGCTTACTCTTCAAAGAAGCCTTAAAAATGCTACACAAGAATGCAATAGAACTAGTCCATCCTTCTCAGAAAGGGCTGGGCTTTTATTCACGTTTCTTCCTTGTGGAGAAAAATTCAGAAGAGTGGCGTCCAATATTGGACCTGCGCAAACTCAACAAATATCTAAAGAAACAGAGTTTCCGCATGGTCACGTTGAAGGACATTCTGAATTGTCTGAACGAAGGAGACTTTCTGGCTTCTCTGGATATGCAAGACGCATATTTTCACATCCCTATTCACCCCAACCACCGCAAATTCCTAAGATTTCAAGTGGCCGGCGTCCATTTCCAATTCAAAGTCCTCCCATTCGGCCTCAAATCGGCCCCCAGAATCTTCACGAAATGTCTAGCCCCAGTGGCTGCAATGTTGAGGTCCCTGGGACTCCAGGTGTTCCCATACCTCGACGATTGGCTGTTAAAGGGTCCCACCAGTCATTCGACCATGGAGGCAGTCAACAAAACACTTTCACTGTTCTCGAACCTAGGATTGACCCTCAATTCTCAAAAATCTCAGCTCCACCCTCAACAACGACTAACTTTTCTGGGTGCAGTCTTGGACACATGCCAGTGCAAGGCATACTTGACACAGGAGCGTCAAAACAAGCTCGTCAAACTGGCAAAACAAATAGCCGCAAAAAAGTCACTTTCAGTGCGGATGTATGCTTCCCTTCTGGGGATGTGTTCAGCTGCGATCAATCTCATTCCTATGGCAAGACTCAGAATGAGACCGTTGCAGGAAGAGTTGCTTCGTCAGTGGAAACAGGTCGAAGGATCATTCGACGACCGCATCAAAGTCACGGTCAAAATGAAACAGGCTCTTCTCTGGTGGTCGAAGACACACAACTTGTCGCAGGGTCTCACCTTCCTCCAAGAGATTCCGGACTACACTCTGACTACGGATGCGTCCATGGAAGGTTGGGGAGGTCACCTTCAGGACCTTCAGATCCAGGGCAGATGGTCTCATCAGTACCAACAGATGCACATCAACATATTGGAACTCAGGGCCATTTTTCTTTCCCTACAAGCTTTCCTACCGAGGATCGTGAATTCGTCAGTCCTGGTGTGCACGGACAATACCACCAGCATGTTCTACATAAACAAACAGGGAGGAACGAAATCTCTTACCCTGTCACTGCAAGCTCAGGAAATGTGGGAATGGGCCTTACAGCACAACATATCCCTCAAAGCAGAGCATGTTCAAGGGATTCGAAACTCTCTAGCAGACAGTCTCAGCAGAACCTTTGTGGACTGTCACGAATGGGAACTCGAACAACATCAAGTAGACACAGTCTTTCGCCTTTGGGGGAGACCAACGCTGGATTTGTTTGCCACGCAGCAAAACAGCAAGTGCCTGTTTTATGCCAGCAGGTTCCCAGGACGGGGGTCAAGAGGAAACGCCCTCCTCATGAGATGGACCGGAATGTTTGCGTACGCTTATCCTCCGATTCCGCTCATTCCGAAAGTCCTGCAAAAGATGAAGAGGGAACACTGCACTCTCATTCTCATTGCTCCACGTTGGCCGAGACAATATTGGTTTCAAGAGCTTCTCCTGCTGTCTCAACAGCCTCCGTTTCGGCTCAAACCGACTATGTCGATGCTGACAAGAGAGGACGGTCAGATTCAACATCCAGATCCTCAATCGCTGCACTTGCACGCTTGGCTCCTGATTTCCTAGAGTTCAAAGACCTAAACATTCCCTCGGAATGCAGGAAAATGTTGTCGCAAGCACGTGCACAAAGTACCATCAAAACATACCGTTTCAAGTGGAAGAGGTTTTGTTCATGGTGTGGAGATAATGATGTTCATCCGCTGCAGGCTCCTCCTGAAGCCATCCTTCCATACCTGCTTTCTCTGGCTAAATCAGGTCTAGCTTTTTCTTCCATTAAAGTACATTTGGCAGCAATCTCCAGATTCAGGAAGCACTCCAACAAACCATCCTTATGTTCTTCCTCCTTGATCAAACAATTCCTTAAAGGTCTCTTCAGAGTTTTTCCTCCAGTTCGTCCTCCTCCTCCGGAATGGGATCTTAATGTAGTCCTTTCCCAACTTCTTAAAAGGCCCTTTGAACCAATCCATAAAGCGGAACTGAAATTTCTGACTTGGAAAGTTGCAATTCTGTTGGCTCTTACTTCTGCTCGCAGGGTTAGTGAAATACAGGCGTTCACTATTACTCCACCTTTTCTGCAGTTCTCTAAGGACTTTGTTACACTTAGGACCAACCCTAAATTCATTCCTAAAGTGCCAACTCAATTCCACATTAATCAACCGGTCAAGCTTAGAACCTTTTTTCCGGATCCGAAAACTCCTGCAGAAAGGGTTTTACATTCTCTAGATGTCAAAAGATGTCTCAAATTCTATCTGCAAAAGACAAAAGACATGCGTAAATCTACACAACTGTTTGTTGCCTATGGAAGACCCACCTTCGGTCAAGCTGTCACAAAAGCAACTATTGCCAGGTGGTTGTCCTCCACAATTACCTTCTGTCACGACAAGGCCAATAGACCTTTATCAAGGAAGGTTAAAGCTCATTCCACGAGAACAGTGTCGACCTCTACGGCCCTTTTCGCTGGAGTGACTCTAGAGAACATTTGCCGAGCTGCTACTTGGAAAAGTGTGCACACTTTTACCGAACATTACTGTCTGCAGTCGGCAGTTCAAGATGACACAGCTGTTGGTGATGCAGTGCTGCAGCATCTTCTTCACTAAGGTTGGAAAGATTATATATTTTAAACTTTACATATTTATAATGCTGTCCTATCTGTTATATTCGAAGGTTTTGATGCATATGTTATGTTGGCATGTTTTGTACTCTATTACCTTCCTGGTTGTGTGGGGATTGATTTATATTTTCTTTGTCTCCCACCTTCCTCTATCGACAGACATGATGTTACTGCTTGCTATTCTGATTCAGGCATGTGAATCTATGAAAGATACCCTAATACTGGATAAGAAAACGAGTTACTTACCTGTAACTACGGTTATCCAGTATTGGTATCTTTCATAGATTCACATGCACCCACCCTCCTCCCCGGTAGGGCAGTTCTGGCTATGGATACTACTTCTCACTTGTGCTGGGAAAATCTGAGGAGAACTGCCTGAGCAGGGAAGGTTCTAGAGGGTGAGGACAGCTGATTGGCTGAGGCTAATATTTCAGGTCTTTTTACATAATGATGTAGATAGGCTGCTAAGTTTTGAGGCCTAGTTAGGCCTTTAGGCTTTTCCAGCCTACTACAAGAAATTTTAGGCACTGCTATTATATATTTTATTTACCGTGGGACTCCCGCCTCGACGACGGGGAATGATTCAGGCATGTGAATCTATGAAAGATACCAATACTGGATAACCGTAGTTACAGGTAAGTAACTCGTTTTCTTCCTGTGCCCACATCCCAGCACACCCCCTCTCAATATACTCATTGAAATAATGTTTGTGCTCTTGTCCTACAATTGTGCTACCCAAGGAGGCCGCTTTACATATTAAGTCATGTGGACCATTCCACTTGTTGTTGAAATAGATATTGGCCTTCAGGTGTAGAATTGGTCTCCACTGACAAGGGCATGTGTCATGGGTATGGTTACATCGTTGATGTTCGGGTGAGTGGCATTTCGATGGGGGTGTTGGGAAGGTGAAGTATCCTAGTGTTTTAAACTGATACTCCCAAACCTGCATCATGTTAGCAGACACTCCCATATCATGGTAAACCTTCATTCTCTTACTAAACTACTGAATCAGAAACAGTGAATGTAACATACTTGTTATCCCACTCTGAGGCGTTTATTAATGCCTTATTTATCTTTGCTGACTAGAGCTGAATCTGACCATGTATGCGGCAAAGGAACAGGTGTAGGAGACATTTGGCAGTGGGCGGTGGAATCTCTTTGGGAAAGAGCAGTTTATCTGCACCTACAGCGTGTGGAATGTGTGAGCACACAAAGCAGGAATCATTTGTGGCTTTTCTTCCCACCTCCCTCATGTCTCTATACCACATGTTATCTAACAAAGCGTTGTGAATACCATAGTCCTCCCCTGACACACTGGGGCGCTGGGAGTAAAAATCAGGCCTAGAGTGTTGTTCAAAGGTGTACACAACGTGTCCTGGAGATTACTAACCCAGTCTGAAGTTTGAACAGTGTGCTTCTCGGTACGTTGGGTGTATCTCCTTGGTGTTTTATTGCGACCCATTTTATACCTAATACTCCTTTTATGCTGACGGAAACGTCTAGGTCCTACTTCCCCCGGGGCATTTACAGTGATATCAAGTACCCTGTCCCACTCGGTGGTGTCTGCAGGATGTGTGGAAGGTTGCAAGGTGGGTACAGGGGTGGCACAGCTATTGCTGGTGTGTTCCTCATCTAGTATGTTATCAGGAAGCGTTTTGTGCATGGGATGCCCTGTTGAGGCGGCACTTTTAAGGTTGCTGGTAGCTCTTTTTTCCTGCTCTAATCGTACTGCTAACCAGTGGAATATGGCTACTGAAGCTACAAACATAACAAAGAAAATAATTGCAATTGTACATATCTTTTTCATTGAAAGCTTGACATGGAGGGTGGTTCTGTTGCTGCGTCGCAGTCCATAGACCATGTTATCTTCATACTTTTGTCCTTGGATAGTCTGTGGGTACATGTCTTTTTGGTCAATGTTCAGATCTTGGACGGTGACGGGTGGAACCTTAAAAAGTCAATTTGCAAGTGTTCGTTGAATTTGTAGTCTCTCTACTTCCGGACTGCTTCTTATACAAAGATGTGTGTCCCAAAGCAGATAGGCACTAGTTCATCAGAAATAGGACCCTTTTTCTTTGTCTTTGATATCTGAATGGAAAAGAACTTTGGAGCACGCATTAGTGCACATGAAATAAACAAACAATTCAGCTTTCACAATCTCAGAAGACCTTTCAGTGTCTACTTGAGGTCTGGTGGAGAGAACAACCACATTCATTGATCTGTCAGTGACGAACCGGTGAGATGTGATGTGATGACAGAGCTGGGAGTGTTTCTGAGTGTAAACAGAGCAACGGGAAGGTAATATAGCCATTTCTTTCCAATTGGGCACTATCTTACTGATCTTGGCTTTGAACAGGCCGTTGAGGCGCTCACCCTCACATTGTTGTAGTTGTGTCAAAAAAGAATGATGTTTGAAAAATGACTGCCACTGTCACTGCAAGTCACTGCGAATGGCATCCAGTAATCCTCAGTGACATATGACCTCATGAAGTAGGAATGTAGTTGCGGACGTTGCGTCACAATTGACACATGGTCCAACTTAAATTTATCGTGAAAAGGGCACACCACTACAATGTGGTATCGGTAATTCTGGCATCTGTTACCCATGTCTACATAGTCAATGCCGAGCTCTCTAGAGGACCCTAAAAAGGATACAAAGAGTTGTATCTGTTCATGTGCATTGGGGATGAACCACTCTGTTTGCAGAGTTGTGGGGACATGACATCACGAGAGACATGTGTAGGAAGGTGTAACCGAGTGAGTGCTATCTGCAGAAGGGGTTGTGGCATGACAGGCTTTCCTTACATGAAAGTAAGTTAATTGAATTGAAGCGATTGTATAGGTCTAGTGCCCATAATCAATTATCCATATGGGGATCCTCCATTCAGAACAGAAACTGCTAAATGGCGTACACATGCATATATCCTGCAGCGAAAGTTATAAAGTGAAGTAAAAGAATCTACTTTCATACAGGTGCTTTGTGTCTCTCATCCAAAATTCAAACAGGTCAGAGGACCGTGAGATAGACGTGACCGGAGTGAGAAAGACCTTCCAATCCTCCTAAAAAACACATAAAAACTAACAGTTAAAATATGCATTAAAATCAATTGAACATTTTAACTTCTTCATTACACACAGTTTCTTCGTTTCTTTTCTATATTAATTGTACATAATCACTCATTACAACATAATGGCTCATATAGATGTCTAGTCCTTATGTAAGTGGGTTGCAAGCTCTTCATCCCAATTGTGCCCCCCAGGGAACTTAGTTTCGAGTTCCATGATCCAGCGCGATTCTTTCTTCCTCAGCGCTAGTTCACGGTTCCCTCCTCTCCTCCCGATATTCACCTGCTCAATTGCATAGTATCTCAAAAGGGAGTTGTCAGAGTTATGGTGTTCCTGGAAGTGTCTAGCAATGGGATAATGGCTATCTACATGTGTAATGGCCCTGAGGTGTTCTTGTATCCTCTTCTTAGCCATACATGTGGTGCTGCCCACATACCTCTTTTTACACGGGCATACAAGTACATAGATGACAAAGTTAGTAGTACATGTCAAAAATTGCTTGATCATTTTGGGTTCCTTCCTGCCTGGTATGTCGATATGCTTGACCATAATACTAGTTGTACAAGCTTTACAGTTCCCGCAGGGGTAAAACCCCTTCAGGCCTTGTATGTGGCGTTTATTTTCGGTTATGTCCCCCTTGATCAGCATATCCCTGAGATTCCTGCCTCGTCTGTAGGTGATTTGAGGTCTGTCTTTAAGACTGGGGCCCACGATGTTGGTATACTCGACCACAGTAGTACAATCACTGTGTCCTAGATGTACTGAACCATTCTTTCGGACACATAATTCGCCTTTCACTGGTAGGACTGTAATAGCAGGCAAATCTGGAGTAGTCTCGGACTGAACATTCAAAACCATGAAATTCGAGGAATAATTACCTAGATCATATACTTCATTCTCTAGATCTAACCCTGTTCTATGGGAAAGACCTTCCTTGTCTGGGAAACATGTTCTATTCAGAAGGGACTTATCGTCTAGGGATGATGTTATCGTAAACCATGCTCCACACGAACCATTGTGTGAAAACGGATAGGGAAAAAGTGGCAGAACTCCCTTCGGTGTCTGGTAAGGGGGGAGTCGACCACACACCCAACAATTAGTGGCATTACTGGTCTGGTGTGAATAGTGTAACATTCGAATAAAAGTATTGTTGCGCATGGCAAGTCGGTAGGATAACTCGTGAGGAGGTAGTTCACTAAAAGTGTGCTCTACTGTATCATTAGAAGAAAAATGTACATGTGAATCAATAGGAGGAAAATATACATGTAAAACATAACTTATGCATGTAATCGTAAGACTCAGAAATAACATAAACAATAAAGTGATTACGCATCTGCTGCGCACATTTTTACAATAACGTATTTTCTTGGAGTTTCGTCTAACTCTCTCACTATGGGGGTCTATCTCATACATGTCAGGAACCTGTCTAACCGCTTCACCCGAGAGGGACTTATACAATTAAACTGTCTGACTTGCTAGACCTGAGCTTTAATTTATACTCCTGCTGCGGAGTTTTCTCTAACAGAGGGAGTTTAGAGTCAGTATCTGGGCAGTCCTTGAAAAAAGTCTTTGGACGGAGTCCATGAAAACGTTTAACGTGACTGGAGTGGAGCCATCCCTTGCGGCCCTCCACTTTGACGGCGGTCCTTGTGGTCATCAGTACGAGTTTCGGCTCTTTCCAGCGGGGCTCCAGCGGACTTGAACGATCAAAGTTTCGGATCAAAACCAGATCACCTGGAACGACCTCGTGCGGTTTCACCTGGGTGTTGTCTGGAAAAGCAGCCGCGACCTGTGAACGACAAGAGAGTAGTGCAGACATCAAGGAAGCTAGGTAATCTGTCAGCATATTACTGTCAACATCAGTAATTTTACGTGGCATAGGTGTACCCCACATGTTCGGGGGACGTCCGAATACAACCTCGAAAGGTGACAGACCTGAACGGGAGTGAGCGACCATTCTCATGTAAAAAAGGGCGACTGGCAGAGCTACCATCCAATCTACGCCTTTCTCGGCACAGACCTTCGCAATGCGTATTTTCAGAGTCTGATTATGTCTCTCGACGAGGCCGGCTGCCTCGGGGTGTCGTACACAATGGAACTTCCACTGGTACCCTAACAGAAGAGATACTTGTTTCATGAGTTCGGATGAGAATGGCTGGCCATTATCTGAATATACGACCCTGGGCAAACCATAGCGGGGGAAAAACTCACGAACCAACTGCCTGGCAGTGGTCGCGGCAGTGTAATCTGGGACTGGATATGCTTCTGTCCATCTGGACAAAGCGCATACAACTACGAGGACATACTTGAAACCTCGACATCGGTCCATCTGAATATAATCCATCTGGAGGACTTCAAAAGGGTGGTCAGGAGGATGGAATCCACCTTGTTCCACCGGAACACCTTTACCTGGATTGAACTGACAACAGATCATGCAGGTACGCACTTTCTGCTTGGCTGCTGCTCGTAAATGTTTGTTAAACCAAATATTCTGGATGCTGTCTAACATGGCTTTTTCTCCTAAATGTGCTGGACTATGTGCTGTATTAATAATAACTTGGACCATAGAGTCGGGGAGAAACCATGTGGCTTTTCCCTTCGTCAACCATCCCTGATCTGTCTGGACCCCTCCTTGTTCAGACCATTTCTTGTTTTCGTCTGGGGTAGCATGTGACTGTATGTCTAGTACGCCTTGTGTAGGGTCCTTGACTGTCATGCAAGTTGTCAGGACTGAAACGTCTGTCTTTGTCTTGTCAGCTGGAATGTCTGGAGTCTGAGCTGTAAGCTTGGCTGTTCGATCTGCTAGATCGTTACCTTGAGAAATGGTGTCAGTGGCTTTCGTATGTGCTTTGCACTTCATGATGGCAATGGCTTTCGGTAAATGTATTGCTTCTAACAGAGCTTGAATCCTTGGCTCCATGAGAGGTCATGAAACCTCTTTCTTGCCAAAGTACTCCAAAGTCGTGAACGACTCCGAATGCATAACGTGAATCTGTATATATGTTCACTTTCAGGTTCTTGGCTTGTATGCAGGCTTGGATCAGAGCAATGAGCTCTGCTGCTTGAGCAGACAGGGTGTTAATACGATGTGTTTCTATAACATTAGTTTCAGTAGTCACTGCATACGCGGCTACTAACTCTCCTGTACTTGTTCTCATACATGAACCATCCACATAAAGTGTCAGGTCAGGATCAGGTAATGCAATGTCAGTCAGGTCTTGTCTTGGCTTGGTCATGATGTTAATAACTTCCACGCAGTCATGTGTGGCAGGATTCGATGTAATCGAGGGTAACAGTGTAGCAGGATTTAATACGTTGCAGCGTCTGATTTCTATGTGTGGCTGAAACAGTGTCAGTTCATAACCTGTTAATCGTGCAATTGTCAAGTGCTGAGTCTGTGTTCGGTTTAAAAGAACTTCCACGGAGTGCGGAACTTGTACTGTCAGGGAATGTCCTAACACTATGGAATCACTTTGTCTGATAGCTAGAGCTGTGGCTGCAAATGACTTGAGGCACGCAGGCAGAGCCTGGGCTACTGGATCTAATGTGCTAGAAAAATAAGCACAAGGCTTGTGTTGTCCTGCTTGATCTTGCGTGAGAACAGATAATGCTGTACCATCACGTTCAGTAACAAAAAGTGTAAAAGGCTTACTGTAGTTTGGTGTCGCTAACACAGGCGCATTACATAAAGCTTTCTTTAACTCGTTAAAAACAAGTGTATGTTCCTGGGTCCAAGGGAGGACAGTCGATATGGCTGCCTCCTGTGTTGTTAACTGTATCAGTGGTTTGGCTAGATATGCATACTGAGGAATCCATTGTCTGCAGTAAGAAGTGAGGCCGATAAAAGCTCGTACCTCCTTCTGTGTCTTGGGCTGTGGAAGATGTGCTATTAACTAGATACGGTCAGGTGTCAACTGTCTACCCCTCTTGGACAGTAAGTGTCCAAGGTATACCACTTGCTGGACACAGAATTGCAGTTTGGAAGGGGACACCTTGTGCCCCATGTCTGCCAGGAAATACAAGACTGTCAGTGACGCACGTTCGCAGTCACGTTCTGTACGGGCTGTGATCAATAGATCATCGACATACTGGAGCAGGGCAGTGTCAGTTGGCATGTGAATACTGTCTAGTTGTCTTTTAAGTGCTTGACTGTAAATACTAGGACTTTCTGTGAAACCTTGAGGTGCACGTGTGAATTTATAGCTACGTCCATTTAAACAGAATCCGAAAAGGAACTGGCTGTCTGGATGAATGGGGACACTAAAGAATGCGTTCTTGAGATCAATAACAGTAAAGAACGTAGCTTCAGAATCAATGGCAGTCAATAGGGAAGAGATATCTGGAACCACTGGGTACTGGGGTATGATACATTTATTAAGTTCTCGAAGATCAATCACTAATCGATAAACTGGAGGTACATTTGGATCAGTACGTTTAAGAATCGGAATGATAGGAGAATTACATACATTGGAGTCAGTTTCTACAACTACTCCTTGAGCGATGAGCTCGTCAATAATTTTCGATAAGGCTGCTACAGCCTCAGGGGGTAACTTGTACTGGCGGATTCGTGGTAATACAACACCTTGTTTCAGAGTGACACGATATGGTGTAATATGCATACAACCTACATCAGTTGGACCTTGCGCCCATAAATGCTGTGGTACATTCAGTAATCTTGGATCAAAATCACGTAACACATAATTACCTTTAAAATCTCGTAAAAACAATCTCACTCCTTCCCGAGAACAACATATAACTGCTCCTAATTCTTTCAATGTTTTAATACCAAGTACATTTTCGGGACAGGATTTCGTAAGTAACAAGTCTGTAGTTCGGGACAATGGACCTACTTCTAGGGAAACTGGTTTCGATATTTCATTAACAATAGGCTTTCCTGAAAATCCCAGGGAAACATTTCTTGAGCCTGAGAGTGGAGCCCCCGGAACCTCGTCATGACTGATGGTAGTCCTACTTGCCCCTGTATCAATCAGAAACTTTCTTTCTTTCCCTAATACTTGACTGTGTACATAGGGACCCTCTTGATCTACAGGAACCTCGATGAGAGGCAAGCCAACCTCCCTCTCTAGGCTGTTTCATGAATACTGCTGATATTCTGGATAATCTGACTGTGCGTACTGGTACATCTGCTGTGTAACGTGTTGCGTGGCAGCTATAGGCTGCGGTACTGTAACTGTCTGTTGTGCGTTCTGCGGTGGTTGTGTATTTTGCGGAACATATTCTTGTCTAGGAGGACGTGGTCTCTCTTTCGTCTTACCTGTAGCTATGTTATGTTTCAGAACTGCACATTCGTTTATATAATGACCTGGCTGTTTACAGTAATTGCATGTCCCTTTAACAGGAGCTGCAGAATGACTAGTCTGATTCGGACCCTTCTTCTGACTATCTGGTTGAACAGACTGTGCAACTAGTACTTTCATTTTCGTGTCTTTCATACGTCTCCTTTCGTGCTCTTGCTCTTCCCTGATTCTATTCTGGTGATACTGTAACATCTGGAGCATTTGAGACGGGGTATTAGCTTGCCATGTACTCTCGACTTTCAATACTCTATTTTTAACTTGCGGTAAAGAATTCTCAACTAGTTTAGTAACAAAAAGATGTGGATACGATTCACTACTTGTTTTCAAACCGCTATTAATAATGAAACATTTCTCAAATCTGGAATAGAAATCACTAGTGTCTTCGTCCTGTTTCTGTTTACAGGCTGAGATGGCGTCCCAGTCTTCCTTTTTCGTGGCTAGTAATCTTGGCAAGACTTGTATTAACAGTTCGGGCAATTCTTTGGCTTTATCCCCAAGACCAGTACCTGGGACTCGTGTGTTATCTTCGGTTTCTAACGCGGTCCAGTCTATCTTTTTCTCTCCCACCTCCCATTCTTTTTCTTTAAGTTTTTCATATATGCCCGCAGGCAACAGGACCTTTAACATTTTGATGATATCGGGATACGTGTATTCTCCCATACGGAGCATGTCCTTTAATTCACGGTGGAACCCTGCTGGATCTTTATCGTGACAGGGCACTAACTTTTTCATTTCTAGTAATTCTATTTTCGTTATAGGGGTGTAAACAAATACTCGTTCGAGCTCACCCCCCATTCCCTTAACAGGATGCACTTCTTGCAACGGATTCTGTCTATCTATGTAGAAAGGGGGTGAGACAGAAACAAAATGCGGAGTCAGGAACGTTCTGTATTTGTGGCGCTGTTCTAGAATGACGTTAATTAAATCGGTACCTAGACCTTTCCATCGGTTCAGGAGTAACTCGTTCAATACATTATATAAGGGACCTGGATCAGAATGCTGACTCTCGTACAGTGTAATGAGGTGCTGGATCATGTACATACCCACCAGTCGCTGCTCGGCTGGCGGTAGTTTCAGAAACATTTGAGCCACTACTTCGTCTGGAAACGTGGTAGAATCACTAGTCCATCGGACTGCTGTTCGGGCGCGTTCTTGTTCATGCATGGTACTAAGCTCACTGTAACCTATTCGTAATTTCAGAACTTTATCAGTAGCCTGGAATAATTCTTCAAGAGAACACTGTTCTGGTACGGGAGGAGGAAAAGCTTTCTTGTAGTCTAGGCGTGTGTGTCTATCAGAAGGTCTCGTCCTACCTACATACGCTATTCTAAGTGGGATTCTCGTGGTCTACCTCTTCGTCTGAAGAGTCATTCTCTTTTTCGGCTACTCTCATTGCTTCCTCCTTTTGGTGTATACTTATAATTTCTTTACGGATCTTTCTGTACATAGTTTCTATACTATTCTGTGTTCTGTGTTTTCCTTCTGCTATATTGTCACTCCATCTGGTCAGGACTCATCTCTTCTGGATTTTTATCAGGATGATCCTGTTCTCTTATTAAACAATTTATTAAAAATTGCAAAATCATGCCTTGAATCTCGACTTTTCTGTGTACCATAGCTTCGTGAATGCTTTCTGGTTTCTCTTATGCGATTCTTTACGCCACAATTCTATGGCATCTTTCTGGGATTGTCTGGCTTTCTTTTTCCATAATTCTTCTTCTACTCTCATGATGCACTCGGCATCCCATGTTCCTGAAACAGGCCATCTATATTTCTCTTCAAGATGTTTGGTGTAATCCACCCATAAATCTAGATACAGTATGGCATCTAAGCCATGCTTATGATACATGAAATGTCCAGGACTGTCCCTGGGAGGGACAGGAACTGATTCTTCGAGTAACCCTTTTCTGGTTTTTATCTGACGTAACTTCGAAAACAAAGGCATATTTGAACCGTACTTGAACTTGAACACAGTACACAATGAACACAGTAATGAAATAGCAAAACAATCACTCATACCACGACATTAAGAACACATTAATAACAGTTACAACAGATACTACCTAATACATTGAAAACATAATACTTGAATTTCTCGAGAACAGACTTACTAGAATTACTGGATGCACTGCTAAAAACAGTACAGAACATACCGGTCTCCCAAAGAGACACGTCATACCGTATCCACCTAGGTGAACACGTCGGACCGGATCTGTGTACCCAAACCCGTCGGACCGGGCACAAATTAATGAACCCGTCTAGATACCCCCAGCAACGGTACTCACCGGGAAGCAAACTGAAGGCCTCGGACTGGACTGCTACGATGTCTGGTAACTGCTACGCACTACGCATGCGCCTCGGGCTTCGGAAACAGGTGGGCCTCCGGATACCTCGGACCTTGCTCTCTCGGCTTGGGCTCTGGTCGGGATGACCCGCCTTCCTCACCGCCTCGTCTGGATGCCGGACCGCAGTCTCCGTCTCCTCCGTGGGCCTGAGGGAGACGTGAAGCAGAAATATCTGCACGTGCACAGTAGGGTTCCGTCACGGCTGTAGAAGGGTCAGGGGGCCTGCGTTACATCGCCGGCGCGTGGGGAAGGGGCTCGTTCCTGTTCAGGCGCCATTTTATGTGGTAAATAATTAATTACCGATACTATTTTTCTATACATTAACTATAACAGATAGCTCAATAAATAAGAGGCAGGATCCGTGATATCTGAGTCAGAATGGCTTTAATCGGCTGGCTCGAGCCTAAAGACCATGATGTGGCATGCAATGGAATGGAATGGCAGCTGCAACGTCTCTTTAACATTACATAGTATATATAGTAAAACAGTACAATTGTATTGCATACAGGAGGCGTAACAAGTGACAAGCGTAAGATAAGAACATATGGGCGTACAAAGAAGGCGTGCACAGGGCGTGCACGAAGACATGTGATGAAAAACGTCACAGAGGTGTCATAAATGGGTGGGTACATGGAGGGGGCTACCTGGGCAGCTGGAACCTTTAACCTACTGGTGCGCGCAAACGGGCCATGACGTGTAACTGGGGAGAGCTGGGGGCTCTGACTTCTGCGCCAGAAGAGGAGACTAAAGTCTGGGATGTCAGAACGACATGTACCTATAGCATATCTGATATCTTGTGTTTAGAGAACATGTTGCTTGAATCTAAATGTCATCAGGGTAAAGGCTACTTGACACTAAGGCTGGTGCATGCATATATTTCTTTATGTATTGCGTGTGCTATGAATCTTCTATGGAAACTAATTCAGTAATTCTCTTGCATGGAGACAGAAAGACTAGACTATAGATGAAGATGTTTATGCGGTTCGTTAGCTTAGGAATGTGAAGCCGGGGAGCTGAACTGATAACTAGAGGCATAACATATTCTTAGCAGACAGGCAGGCAGGCCAGGCCGGGCACCGCGCTGCTTGGCAGAAAGTAAGTGAAGGGTCAGGGATGCGGGAGGGGCTGCATCGCTCCTCGGAGAGGTTTCAGGAGACTGGAGACTCGAATCTGGTGTCCGGGCCCTTGTGAGGCCTAGAAACGGAGACAACTCGATGATTTAACGTGCACAATGTAAAATGTTGGCAACATAGGCCTAATACTTGTTGCTTTTCGGTAGACTGGATAACTGGCATACTAACGTTGGACACAACTATAATTGCGTCTTTAATCTGGAGAGGGGGAACATATGCATATCGATCATGCACAAATAACATATAATGGGGAACACGTAGGGACACATGACAGGGCAAAATTCAATTTTCCTCAAAAGGACTGTGCAATGGTTAATTAACTTAAATGCGGTCTTGGGTGTGAACATGAGGTGGTTTTGAAGTTATTTTTGTCCATCATGCTCTGAAAACACACACAATGTATACCATTCAAAGATGGTGTCTAACTATACGATCTAATCCTATTAGACTTAGTAGTGAATGTCAAGGGCAACCGTCTTCTATGTTCATGAACATGTAATGAATGTGTATATTATGTTTTACCCTGCAGGGGTTTTTCACGTGTGATCAAGACAAGCATTGTCGAAACGCGTAGCGTGTTAACTGGGTAATAAATCCTATCTGCTACAGTATTTCTGAGTGCGTCTCTTGCTTTCAAGCAACCTGTTCGTGTATATATATATATATATATATATATATATATATATATATATATATATATATATATATATATATTCTACACATATACATATATCCCTTTTTTAAATGCAATCTGAAGAAGTTGGTCACTGTAGCCTTTCTTATAGTCTGCAAACTATTCATGTCTTAAGTGTTTTCCAGGCCTTCCTGAAGAAAGGAGTACCTCTACACTTAAGAAGACATTAGGAGTGCTCCATGAACTCCGCATGTGGGTGGGACTAGTCTGTGCTAATGACTTCAGTGGATATTACCCTGAGAGAGAACTGTGATTACAGATAAGAAACGATACCACCTTTGATGTACTCAAAGCAATAAGCATCAGAGGATAAACTATTTTTGGCCAAAGTCTTAAGTGTTCCCTTCAACTTCAGAAAAGTCTCCTGGGATCAAGGTCCCTCATAAAGATCTTCCCACAAAGAGCACCAAATCAATCATGTGACTGCTACTGGCGCACCCCCTTTTCCGGTGCTGAGCTCTGTTTTTGACATTTGGGCCAGTTTGCAGTTAATATTTAATGTTTTTTCTTTAAAAGATATCAAAGCCAATCCTGCGTTCATGTTTTTCCTACATATTGTGACCTGACCAGGGCTTGCTAAAGGGACCTGAAAAATAATTTTAAAAGTAGCATTTTTTTTCATGGAAAGTGGTGTGGAAAGATTATTCTTATTTATGCTGTTTCTACCTCCTTGCACTTTGTGGTGGAAACTAGAAAACCAAGCTGACTTCAGCATGGAATTATTTGTGTAGACTGTTCAAGGGTTAATTTGTTTTGCAATAAAGGTCAATGTCTGGAATTCTTAAAGGTAAGTTGGCAATGAGAGCAGTCAGCCTGTTGCAGGCCACAGTTTTATATTATAATTTGCTTTAAAAGGTTTCAACAGTTGTGATTCAGCCAAAAGTATTTAAGACTTAATTTGACCATTTGGATGTATTTTTAAAACCCAAAAATGAAATGTTGGCTCTTAGCATGTTTTTTATATTCATTTTATCTTTCATGAAAACATGGTTTCCCAAATGGCATATGGTCCTGCATGTGTCCGGAGAATTAGGATTACAAGTCAGTAACCTTCTAACTACACTCAATAGATGAGCAATACAGTAAAAAAAAAGGGGTGCAAATCCAATAGGATTGTCTTTAAAAATCTATTTATAAAATGTTTCTATGTTGATTACAGAATTTGTATGTTTGCTAGCTTTGGTGAGTGGTTGAATAGAAGACCTACTCAATGGATAAACCGGTATGTGACTAAGTTGATGGACACAAGACTATAGATGAATGGGTGAGTGCATTGATGGATGAATAGGTGAGCTAAGTAAGTCGCATGAGATGGATCAGTTACACACATTAATCTATCTTGTTTTCACCATCTACCACTCACAAATGCATTCACTCTCCACTCAGTTAAGCACTTCAGTTATAAATAAGCAGGCCTATGGGCTTTATCTGTTCTTTTTTCTTGGTGAACTGTGAAGGGCTGTGTGATTATGCTAGAATAGGATCTGCTTTGTCTGATGTCCACAGGGATGGTGCAGTACTAGCATACTACCAAACAGTTGTAGAAGCCGTTTCCGGGGCTGCTTTAAGTGTCCGGGATAACCACAGGTTGATAATGGGATGGAACCTACTAGTCCAAAGTCAAAAGTAGTGTCCGCACACCAGCGCAGTCGTGCTGGTTTGATTCCTACGTGATCCAAGGTTAAAACAAAAAGTATGTGCCCGTGAGTTCACACGCTGTCTGAATTCAAGCCGTTGATGCCCAGATATTAATGTTTGTTTCTTGTCTTATCTCAGGCCTTTGGTCCTCTGGGGAGTCAGTACATTGGAGATGGTCGCTCGGTCTGTGGACTCTGAAGTAGCTGATGCACATACCCTCTTTTACAGTATTACGAAGCCGTGCTGCTCAGGACTGCATCTTTATCACGTGTCTCGCCTCCAGAAGACTTTGGCAAAATGTTCCTTGGTTGTGGAAGGCCAACTGCTCTATAGTGATGTTGCCTTCATTTTGAGTCACTTTCATGTCATTATTTTAGAAAATCTTTGAGGATGTAAAAGACGAAAGCTATGACATAATACAGAGAACGTGACCCATGAGAGCCACCAAGATGCAGTTTTGGTGCTGATTGTCAAACAGTGGACATGTCCTCTCTGAACCAGCACTTTATAAAGCGTGGACGATTCTGCTGTGATTGACCACATTGAAGATTTTATATCGTTCTAATGAAGTTGATTTACAAGGGATGAAGTAGTTGTTTTGTA
Organism: Lissotriton helveticus; assembly: GCF_964261635.1. Classification (NCBI taxonomy): domain Eukaryota; kingdom Metazoa; phylum Chordata; class Amphibia; order Caudata; family Salamandridae; genus Lissotriton; species Lissotriton helveticus. The sequence continues at coordinate 14,151,199 of NC_136067.1, read as the reverse complement.
CTTCTGCATTGATGCAATTACATAGTAAAGTGGAAAGGAAAAGGAGACAGCTGACTCCCAGTTAGAGCCTGCATGACACACCCCAGTTGTCGGTTTTAAATGTTCACTTTGTCAAGTGCCACTTATTGAAAACAGTATTCGATTTAACAGTAGTCTTAAATGTACCTAGTCGCCAGTCCATATTCTGTTGTATGCAAGTGCACTCAAGCAGAAATACACTGACCATCTGCAATGAGGCTCATTGATTATGTTTGAAACATATGCACCTGATTTTTGATCATTTCGTGTGTGCCATGCTTTTAAACTGCTGAATGAATTCAATTCAGAGTGCAAGAAAATTAATCTGGCATTACAAAGCTTCCTTCTTCAGGATACTTTGCAAAAGTGTTGTACTTGTTCATACCACAATCTTCGTTTGAAATGGAGATCTTGTTTGGTCTAATCTTATAGAAGTAATGACACTTTTATGATTATTTAAACACACTTGTGAAATTCAACTCTTTGTGAAGACTCATGGCTCCAAGTCCTTGTGCTAGAGTTGAGCCTTCTCCGTCTCATACGCGTGACAGAATTCTAGTCTGCCATTGAGAACCATTTATTCTGGATGTTTCCTTTACACTTACGTTTTATTTCATAGAACTGTATTTTTATAAGTTGTTTTGGTGTTTTCACACATTGTAATAAAGATTCTTGAGCACACTCTTAGAGGCTGGGCAATCTGTCAAACCTCTCCTTTTTGAAACTGCCCATTTAGTTACTATGTGAATCACTGATTGTACCTCAAACTCTATGTTCAGCAGTATTTCCAATACTGGCGAGAAATCTATCAAAGCTATTAACTATCCTTTTCTAGACAAAGCCATTGTAGTGAAGCATCTCCTGTGGCTATATATCTTCTGTGGAGCATCAAAGGCACAAGAGAGGCAAAACCGTAACATAACGTGTATTTAAAGCTCACTTTCCTCCAAAAGGGAATCTTGGCACTGAATAACAGATGTTTGTTACCCAAGTCAATGGTAGCCTTTTATTTTTCAGAGGTCAATAAAATGAGTGAGTGGACCTGCTAGGATGTGAACCTGTGACCATGAGATCAAACACTGGCACCTATACTAGACGCATTAGTCCACTAAGCCACCTAACCCGGCATTACATTTCATAAGTAGGAATTTTCTTCCCTTTAAAATATTTGTACTTGAAAGTCTACCTAGCCCTCTGCTCTAATACTCTTAGGATGTCTGTCATGAGACCAGCATACCAGATTACACAGCAGACATTAGGAAGTAAGTGCACGCTAAGGCCCTGTTCTTGCCACAGGGATGGGAGCTGCTTCTCCATCATTAATTCTTTCATAGACTCGCACGCTTGCATCTTCCCGTTCGTCAAAGTCGGAGTCCCACTTGAATTATAGTAAGAAGTATAAAGGAAAGCATAGCTTAACAAAACAAACTAAAAACAGTGCCATTCTTAACCAATGCACATCATTTGAAAAGAGCCAAACTCCAAGCAACCAGGAAGCAGCTAAGGAAGCATCCTTTCTCAAAGGCCACCATGTCTTAAATTGAATGCGATTCTCCACTTTCAACCAATGGAGATTGCGCAAATTATTATTATTATTGATTTTTTGACCTCAAAATCACGATGTGCCTATGTAAAAAATCATTAAGAAAGGAAATTCCTCTTTCCTCTGTTACCCAAAAGAATGAAACTGTCTTTTGTAACTTTTTTTTTTTAATTAACATTATATAATGCAGGCTTTTATACCAGGTTTACACTAACTCAAAATCGAGTTTATGGGCGGTCAGGAATAGCCATGTGCTATTTACACAGCTGTTGCTCTGGCCAGCAGGCGTCAACATCTCACGCCTTTCGCAGGACAAAAAAAAAACTTTTTCTGTATTTGTAATGCCCTGACAGTGTAATCTCCTTTGGTCGTGTCAGACAGCTTCTTCTCAGTGAGACAGTTTAAACACAGCTGTTGGAAAGCTTTTTTTTTTCCTCTGGTGCTGAAAGTAAGCACGTCACAGTCTATTTAAAAGCTAAGGCATTTCAAGGCAGTCAAAATCATTTGTTTTATTATGTCGTGTTTAGTTCAGCAACAACCAATTTACTCAGATGATGTGAATGCCTTTTAATATCTAATACAATGTATCTGAGGAAAATGCTGTATTTTACATTTTTGTCCTAATTTTCGCAAAGCACACAATTTTGTTTTTTTCCCTTCCTTTCAATGAGGCCTATTTTATTCCTATTGAATGTGAATTCTAATTTTATCTGTAGCAGTGTGGCAATGTGCACATATCTATAGTTTCTTACTTTGTCAATTTTAATGATAGCGTTGAGCTATTTAGCATATGTTACATAATTCATTTCTGGATTTTTTATTTTATATGTAATTAATTAAATGACATATTGCATAACAGAATGATGTCCAAAAAAAACACATTGAGCTTAATCCAGACTTTTCCAGAAGAGGGTCATACACTCAGAACACACAATACAGCGCGCTTAAAGCTAGCCATTCTTACACAAAGAGCGCAATCGCTACTTATCCAGTATTATGGGTGTCTTTCATAGATTCACATGCCTGAATCATTCCCCGTCGTCGAGATGGGAGCCCCGGTAATAGAAAAGTAATGTCCTATAGACATACATAGAGAAAAATAGGCCTAAGGGCCTTGCCTTAGTAGCCTATCTATGTCCTTTTGTAAAAAGGACCAAATTTCCAAAGGTAGCCAATCAGCTACCACCTCCCTCTAGAACCTTCCTGCCAGGAGCCTCAGTCTCTCAGATTTTCTACCGCACGTTGTGCTAGGGAGTCCCCACCTGAGCTCTCCTCAGGTTTCTTCAAATTCTCTACTTTTCTTCAAAAAACTTGGATTATATTTCAACTAAGACTGAACAACAGAAAAAAGGACTCTTCAGAGCTTGTTCTTCTTGTGGCAAGAAGAGACTGCACGTCGACGACAAGCATGAGACTTGCCTCTACTGCCTCTACCCTGACCACACAGTAAAGGACTGCAGGGTATGTAGAACATTCTCTTCCAAGACACTTAAGGATAGAGAAGGCAGACTGCTCCTCTGGTTGAACAGACTCAAAACCAGAGATGATGAGGTGCTCTCCTCGGAGGGCAGTGAAATGGCTTCAGTTTCCTCAAAACTGTCCTTAAAAAGGCCAAGGGAGGCTTCCCCTGGCCATCCAGACGTCCCTCACAAAAAGACTACTTCAAAGTCTTCTGAGGCAAGATCTGACACGTCTGTGAAGGATGCTGCAACCTTCAGAAAGCCATCGCAGTCCTCGTCTTCTACTTCCATGACATTCTCTTCAAGAAAAACGAACTATGTTTCCACATCGACGACGACAGTCTCGACGACGGTGGCATCGTCAGCCTTGACTTCAACGACGACGACCACCCACTCGTCGACGACGGGTAAGCCAATACCGTCGATTGTACTTATTAAAAAACAGCAATCGTTTGTCAAATCTCCGTCGTCATCACAGTCGACGTCGACAAAACAGAAAACACCGACATCGTCGACGAGAATTCAGTCGACGTCCACCGCATCGTCGACGAAGACACCGACGACGGTAGGAGCACCGCCGACGACAAATGCACCGTCGACGGCTACTACGCCGCCGACGACAAAACTGCCGTCGACGACCACATCGACGGCGAAAGTACCGTTGACGACGGCGAAGACACCGTCGACGATCGCGTCGACGAAGACATCGTCGACGACCGCCACGTCGACGACAGCTTCATCGGCGAAGGGACACTCGACGTCGATACCGTCGACGACACCGTCGACGACCTCGTCGACGACGACATCATCGACGCCATGGAAAAAAGCGGAGTTAATTCCTTCAAAAAAGGTCACCAAGCTCCCTATTACGCCCGAATTGACATCACCCAGTAGGGTTCAATCACTGCTTCCTTCTCACATACTACAAGCTGACGAATCAGATGATGAACAATTCGAACAAGCTACTAGCCCGTCAGATCTCAATGTCAAATGCCAGAGTACTGACGATGACGGAGATGATGTTATTTTTACGGAAGAAACTGTTCGGGCTCAGGTACATACTCAAGTCACTCCAATGATCGTATTGCCGGCTGAGATAGTTAATGATCTTCAATTCCTGATCACAGACTATAAAAAGCGATTCCCAGAATCGTCGGCGACACCTTCACATGACAATTCTCAAGAATCTTCCAAACAGCAAAGATCACCAAGGGCAAGACCAGCACCTTTGGTTATTCCTCAAGACAATGAACAGGTTCACAACATACAATCCTCTGATGATGACGACGAACCTCCTGAGGAAGGTGAGGTTAGAGATGACCTCTCTCAAAACAGAGATGATGAGGATTACGTTGCTCATTCTCCGGCCACACCGGAACCCAGCACATCAGACTCTCCACCAGTGGATATCGGTGGATTCCACAATTTAATAGAGAGAGCGGCCACTAGATTTCACATGGCAATGGAAACAAAAGTAACGGATTGTTTCTTGTATGACTTCAAAGACCCCATAAGGAAGGAGGCACGGTCCATTCCCATAATAGAACATATCTGGGAACAGGGGCTACAACTCATGCAAACTCCTGCATCTGTTTCAATAGTGGTCCCTAGACTGGACAAAAAATACAGAGCTCCGTCAACGGCAGCCACTTGTTTTAATTCACATCCAAAACCAGATTCGGTCGTCACTCAAGCCGCCCAGAAGAACTCCAGAAACCCATCCTCGCCACTGTCAGCACCACCAGACAAGGAGGGCAGGAAATTGGATGGCATAGGCAAACGCTTCTCCACAACGTCAGCCATGACGGTCAAAGTGGCCAACGCCATTGCTCTGCTAGGCAGATACAATAGGCAACTATGGGAAGATATTGCTCCATATCTCACGCACGTGCCTGACGACTTGAAAAATGAGGTCCAGGCACTCCTTCATGAAGGTCAAATGTCAGCATCAGAAATCATAGATTCAGCTGTCGATGTCGCCATGACAGGCTTCAGACAGCTTGCAGGCGCCGCAGTTTTGCGCAGACAAGGATGGCTCAAAGCGACGTCCTTCAGGCAAGAGGTACAAACCAAAGTTGTAGATATGCCCTATGACGGACAACAACTATTTGGAGCTAAAATAGATGAAGCCTTGCAGACGATTAAGAAAGACACCGATACTGCAAGGGCCCTCGGGACTTTACAATTCAGAAACCAGTCCTTTCGAGGGCACAGAGGAAGAGGACAATCCACATACAGAGGATCCTATCAAGGCAAATCCACATACTCATATAATCAAAATCGCTCACAATACCCGCAGCGACAGCAACAACAAAGTCGTCAGACCCCCTACGGGAGACAGAACTTCAGGGGCAAATCGCAAAAGAAAACGGCTGGCGGAAGACAATTACCATTTCCCGCAGCCAGTCCCCCCACCATCCTGTCCGCTCAAAATTGGTGGCAAGCTGACACATTTCCTCCAAAATTGGAAAATGATTACGACGGATCGGTGGGTACTACAATTGATTCAACACGGTCACACCTTGGAATTCAACTTCATACCACCATTAACCCCTCCTCACAAACATCATCACAAACACCTTCGTATGTTACTGAAGGAAATCTCTTCCATGATAAAAAAGGGAGCAATAGAGCGAGTCCCATCAGCTCAAAAGGGAAAGGGATTTTATTCCCGCTTCTTTTTAATCCAACAGAAAAAGAAGAAATGGAGGCCCATTCTAGATCTCAGGGCGCTCAATGCCTTCCTGAAAAGCCAATCGTTTCGAATGGTGACTATCCAGGAAATCCTAGGCTCCCTGGAGGAAGGAGACTTTATGACATCTTTGGACCTGCAAGATGCATATTACCATGTCCCAATACACAGACGACACAAAAAATTCCTACGATTCGAAGTAGCAGGTCTCCACTACCAATTTTGTGTCCTCCCATTTGGCCTCAAATCAGCGCCTCGCATTTTTACAAAATGCCTGGCTCCTGTGGCAGCTTACCTGAGACAACAGAATCACCAGGTCTTCCCCTACCTGGACGACTGGCTGGTGAAAGCACCGTCTCTCACCGACGTGCAGCTGTCTTCCAACGCCTGTCTCGATATTTTCCGGAACCTAGGTTTGACTCTCAACTTCGAAAAATCTACTTTACAACCCACCAGGATAATCACATTTCTGGGGGCCACTATAAACACCATTTCCTCCAAAGCTTTCCCGTCTCTGGAAAGAAAAAACAAACTGATGACTCTAGCTACCGCAATATCTTCAAAACCAACCATCAAAGTAAGGATTTTCAAATCTCTTCTAGGGATGATGTCTTCCTGCATTCTACTCATCCCTCACTGTCGGCTCAGAATGCGCCCCCTTCAGGAGGCCCTGACCAAACAGTGGACCCAATTTACAGATTCCTTCGAGGATCACATTGTCGTCACTCGACAAATATCTGAGACGCTGGGTTGGTGGATGAAGCTCAAGAACCTATCCAAAGGTCTCACGTTCTTGTTACCAGACACTCCACACGTCATAACGACGGACGCTTCTCTCGAAGGATGGGGTGCAGTCCTTCAAGACTTACAAATCAGCGGCAGATGGTCGGAGCAAGAGAAGGCTCTGCATATCAACCTCCTAGAACTACGTGCAGTCCTTCACTCCCTGCAGGCATTCCTCCCTCGCATCAAAAATTCAGCAGTGCTAGTAAGGACGGACAACACGACCACAATGCACTACTTAAACAAGCAGGGAGGGACACGCTCGCTGACGCTGTCTCGCGAATCACAAAAAATTTGGAACTGGCTACTGCTCAACAACATCACATTAACATCAGAGTATGTCCCAGGAAAAGACAACGTCATAGCAGACGCTCTCAGCAGACAGAGGTCAATGTCCCACGAATGGGAACTGAACCAACAAGTTCTAGACAACATCTTCTCGGCATGGGGAAAACCACAAATAGACCTCTTCGCCACCAAGGAGAACAAAAAATGCCACAGCTTCGCAAGTTGGCATCCCCAACAGGGGTCATTAGGAAATGCATTTTCCATCGCATGGCGCAACGTGTTTGCATACGCATTTCCGCCATTTCCCCTGATGAGCAGAGTCATCCGGAAGATGAAAATGGAACATTGCACATTGATTCTCATTGCCCCATACTGGCCGAGACAACATTGGTTCGCGGACCTCCGTCGCCTCTCATTCCGTCCATCAATCCAACTGCCTCAACATCCCTCTCTACTCTCGATGTCCAAAGGCCAGATACTCCACCCGAATCTGAAATCTCTCAGATTATCGGCTTGGCTCCTGAGTACCGAGAATTCTGTCACCTAAGCATCCCGCAGGAGTGCAAGGAAGTCCTAGCTAAAGCAAGAGCAGTTAGCACGAACAAAACTTATTCCTTGAAATGGAAACGATTTTGCATTTGGTGTAAAGACAACAATATACACCCTTTCAGGATCACTCCAGAGCAGATACTGCCTTATCTCCTGCATCTAGCCCAAACAGGTCTTGCGCATGCTTCCATCAGGGTACACCTGGCAGCAATCTCACGCTTCACAAGGTCTTCAAAAGGCCCTTCACTATGGTCCAACAGACTGATAAAACAGTTTCTTAAAGGGCTTTACAGATCTTTCCCTAGACCAAGACGAATACCACCAACGTGGCATCTGAATATTGTACTCAATCAATTAATGAAACATCCATTTGAACCTATCCATAGGGCTGAAATCAAATACATTTCCTGGAAAACTGCACTTCTTTTAGCTTTAACATCAGCCAGAAGAGTCAGTGAGTTGCAAGCTCTTTCGATACAGGATCCTTTCTTGCAATTTCGAGAGGACAGAGTCATATTGAGAACCAACCCCCGTTTCATTCCTAAAGTCCCCTCGGACTTCCATCTCAATGAACCACTTGTGCTTCGCTCATTCTTCCCGAACCCAGGCACAGTGGCGGAAAGATCTCTTCACTCTTTGGACATTAAGAGATGTCTAAAATTTTACCTCGACAAAACGAAAGCTTTCAGAAAGACCAAACAACTTTTCGTTGCCTTCAGTAGGCCGAGAAAAGGCATGCCACTCTCCAAACAATCCATTTCCAGATGGATATCGGCAACAATTGCATTTTGCCATGACAAAGCCGGACGTCCATTACATTCCTCAGTCCGAGCACATTCCACGAGAGCTGTGTCCACATCGGCAGCACTATTCGCTGGTGTACCGATTCTGGACATCTGCAGAGCGGCCACCTGGAAATCGCCGCACACCTTTACCAGACACTACTGCCTGGACACGGAACTGATGCAGGATGCAGCTGTGGGCCAAGCTGTACTTCGCCATCTCTTCCAGTAAGATGAGCCTTCCTACTTCCCACTGTCCTGCAATGGTATGCACATTTATTTATTTTACTCTTTATATTACTGATGGTATCTAGTCACATGATATGTATTATCTCAGACTGTTATATTCCATCGCATATGTGCATAATGTATTGCTTGCTATTCTGATTCAGGCATGTGAATCTATGAAAGACACCCATAATACTGGATAAGAAATGCGTTACTTACCTGTAACAGCAGTTATCCAGTATTGGTGTCTTTCATAGATTCACATGCAACCCTCCCACCTCCCCAGGAAGGACTCATCTCTCACTACAGAGCATATGTTACGTCTACCTAGCTTGGTGCGTACGAAAATCTGAGAGACTGAGGCTCCTGGCAGGAAGGTTCTAGAGGGAGGTGGTAGCTGATTGGCTACCTTTGGAAATGTGGTCCTTTTTACAAAAGGACATAGATAGGCTACTAAGGCAAGGCCCTTAGGCCTATTTTTCTCTATGTATGTCTATAGGACATTACTTTTCTATTACCGGGGCTCCCATCTCGACGACGGGGAATGATTCAGGCATGTGAATCTATGAAAGACACCAATACTGGATAACTGCTGTTACAGGTAAGTAACGCATTTCTTACACAAGTGCCTCCGGTGTCAAACCACAGACATTTAAACACACATTTAACTCACAAATCAACACTTAGGACAGAAACAAAAGACAGCCAACAGACTGTACTTTAACCAGACAGTCTGTAAATACTAATTGTAAGTCATATTTACAAGAAGAGCTTCTCAAAAGTAGTCCAAAAAAATGCACCAAAACAGCCCAAAGACTATTCCATTTTCAAGAAGCCAGGCTACACCAAATTTGCCACTTTTGGCTGTCAGAACACTCAAAAACAAAACGCTCTGCATGTCACCACTTATGGAAGTGCACAGATTAGGATCCTTTTAATGTACATATTTTATTCCATGGGGTATTTAGTCACCAAGGAAGAAATACGTTTTTTATACCTAAACCTATTTAGGTAGCCCCTCTAGGGGAGCCAGCTGATTCCGTTCTAATTCCATTATGGTACCTGCAAGAAGGCAACACAATCTTCAATGTGCGCTTGAAACAGGCATGCCAAGAGTATTGCATACATTGCAATTTACATATTTCCACAAATCTCGATAATCACATTATTGGCCAATACAAGTCAAACACATGTCGACGACCTTTCCAAGCACAAATCGCCAACCTCACTGCCAAGTTCTGAATGACCTAACGTCGTTTTTAGAATACTCGCGCCCAAAAGATTCTCAGCCAGGAGCGGTAAACATTTGGAGGATCAAATCAGGAAGACCAGAAATATACTGCAGAGAAACTCTGTGCGCAGGGTACCTCCTTAGTAGATTCCTTGTCCTGTCCTCCTCAGTAGATTCCTGTCTCCTGTCAAGGCCACTCCCTTGGATAGCCGCTTTTCTGATGAGGTCCACGTCGGGCGCCATTTCAAGAAATAACCTTCTAAGGGGTTCACTGATATACCTGGTTCTTTTAACCAACAAAGCAGAAATTGCCACAGAAGCTGTAATGTGAAAATAATTAATTTATTAACCTCAGATGACGGAGACTGCATCATACTGTACCCTCAGGCCACTGTAGGAGGCATTCTAAGAAGTACAGAGAACAGGGGCCTTATATATTCATAGGTTACATTAGTCAGCATAAAACCAAGGGGAGGTCCTGGCACATACCAGCAGGCAAATGGACTAATATGGGTATACAAAATTTGCATGCGCAACAAAGCGGGAGGAGAGACATTTCCCCTTACTTCAGCAAGAATAGCCTGACAGTTCTATATTAGGAGCAGGTGCATTCTGACAGCTAGCCCTTTCTGAGCATGTTCAAGGCTCTGGAAGAGGGAGAAAGCACATGGCAGCCATCTTAGTTAGCCACGTGCATGCCAAGTACAAAATGGCTTTCAACTCATGCTAACAGCGATTCTTGCAATCTTTAACACCTAAAACATAGATGTTCCAGGATTATAAGTTACTAAAGCAATATCGTTGGCGCAAGCAAAGCGCTTTAAACTCGATCCTTCTCGGCACGGGCAGCCAATGGAGTCGCCTAATGGCGTCCGACGTAGGGCAAGATCTAGGGATCCAAAGCAAGACCCGTGCAGCAGCATTTTGGACTCTCTGCAAGCAGTTCACATCCGACTTGATAGCCCCTAACAAAAGTGAGTTAGCGTAGTCTATGCGAGACAGAATTGTAGCCTGAACGATCAGCTGGCGTGTGGCCGGATCAAAAAACCCCAGGATAGGTCTAAGCCCGAAACGGGTGCCAGCCACCTTTTTTTTGCGTGTTCCTGGAATCGAGCCAGATCCCAAGATTTTTTGCCGCTGACTTAGGGGTCGGGGCGCTACCCATAAATGTCGGCCACCACTGAGTGCTCCAGAGGTCCTTGTTTCTTCCCACCAGCAGAACCTCAGATTTACTAGCATTAAGTTGTAAACAATTAGTAGTCATCCACTCGGCAATTGCCTTGAGCCCGGTTCGAAACCGCACTGGGCCTAGGTCATCACTGTCCGAGAGGGCCACCACCAGTTGTGTTTTGTCGGCATATGAAACCAAGGTCAAGCCATAGTCCGTCGCTACTCTCGCCAGAGTCTCGCGGGTCTTAAATGCCTGTATGAGTGCCACACCTTGCTGAGGACTTCTGGCTTTTCGAGGGATTTCCAGGCAAACCCCATGGACATGCCTTTCGATGGCTCACGTCTCTTCAGAGACAAGGCTGAAACAGAGCGTGAGCACTTCAAGGATTCGAGAGTCAAAGCCAAATCTTGGACCTCAGTACTACAACCCGGCCTGCATCTTATCGTGGCTACGAAAGAGGCTTCCAACCACGCCATCCCTATCCTAACCAGCCATTGGGTTCCTTAAGTTCAGCAACCTCTGCAAGGGCGTGACTGCGGTTGTCCCATCCTCGAGGATCGGGCAGCCAGAAGTCGAGCTAAGCCACCATCCCCTCCTCCACTGCAAAACCTTCCCAGTCTGGTCCTTTGGGGTTACAAGGGTCTAGTGGGTGGCAAAATACGCCTTCACCTCCACCACTGGTGCAACATCACCTTGGACAGGTGGGTGTTGCAGATAGTCCGAAGGGAATACTCCCTCCCCTTCCAGACTACCCCTCCTTCTATTACTCAAATTCAGGATCAGCTGACGGGGATCATCTTTCCCTACTCCACGAGGAAGTCAAAGCTCTATTGGCCAAGGGAGCTTTAGAGAGGGGTGCCGGGCCAGAAATAGGGTGTGGTTGTTATTCCTGCTATTTCCTGGTTCCAAAGAAGGATGGAGGCCTTCGTCCTGTCCTCTACCTCAGACCCCTCAACTACATCCTTAAGAAGGGGACATTGAAGATGCTCACTCTGGCTCAGGTACTGGCTGCCCTAGACCCGGCAAACTGGAAGGTAGCTTTGGTCTTTTAGGACGCATATTTCCACATTCCTGTCCTGCTGGCCTATCGTCCCTGTCTACGGTTTACAGTGGGCCAGGAACACTTTGTTTGCTGTGCTCCCCTTTGGCCTTACCAGTGCCCCGCGGGTGTTCACCAAGGTAAAAATGGTGGGTGCAGCTCATCTGCGGAGATCAGGGGTTCATTTCTTCCACTATCTCGACGACTGGTTGCTGAAGGCGGGCTCATCCCAGTCTCCAGACTGCGGCGAACCTTTTGCATTCGCTGGGGTTCTCTATCAAAATGTTGAAATCGACACACAACTCCTCCTCAGATGCTCCCCTTCATTGGAGCAGTTCTGAACATGGTGCAGTTTAGGGCTTATCCTCCCGAGCTGGGAGCCCAGGACATTTGGGCTCCGATACAGATATTTCACCTTTTATCCTGTATTTCAGTGAGAGTGACTCTGAGGCTGCTGAGCCTCATGACCTCTTGCATACTTCTTGTGGACCATGCCAGATGGCACATGCAAGCTCTGCAATGGGACCTGAAGCTCCAATGGATACAGCATTGGGGAAATAACGCCAACCTGGTCCAGATCTCAGAGGGCACTGCAAAATACCTGCAGTGGTGGCTATCAAACTGCGATTGTCTTAGAGGCAGGTCAATGCCTCTTCCCCAGTCAGACCTCACCGTAATGATGGATGCATCCTTTCTGGGAAGGGCCAGCTATCTGGGAGAGGTGTAGATCAGATGACTGATGTCTGGCGGAGGCCCGGCCCCATATAAACCTGTTAGAGCTTTGGGTGATCCGGCTGGCACTAAAAGCCTTCTCCAAAGGGGATGATGGACGGAGTGTTGAACATTGCAAGCACTCACTCCCAGTCAACTGATCTGGGTTTAATCCATCATCATTCTTTATCTCACTCCGCCACCCCAGTTCAGACATGGCCATATGCAAATCAGTCTGACTCTGTGCCTCATAGGAAGAGTCCAGCCCGAACTGCCAATCCATGACTACCCTGGACCAGAAACAAGCATCCTGGGACCGGTTTCTGGCTAATCAGCCATCATCAGACAGGCTAGCCTGAATCCAGTGGCAAAGTGAGCAAGGGACCAACGTCTGGGCATACCAGGCCAACTTAGGGCGAACAAAGCAAAGCCGAAGGGGATGATGGACGGAGTGTTGAACATTGCAAGCACTCACCCCCAGTCAACGGTTTAATCCATTAACATTCTTTAGCTCACCCCTCCACCCCAGTTCAGACATGTCCATATGCAAATCGGTCTGAACCTGTGCCTCATGGGAACAGTCCGAGTTACAAAATAAGGGTTATACCCAACTAGTCATTGGGACCTGGGTGAATGTAGTACTGAGAAGAGGGTCCCAGAACACAGAATAAGAAAGAATATGTACATATAATAATTTTGACCATAAATCTTAGATTGATGACACCATTGTTGTTTAATCACAATGTTTAAGTACGTTATGTCACACAAACATTTGGTAAGTAAAATTACAACGTATTGCATGCCCCAGAGAGGAAGGGGGATGGGGGGGTGAAGGTGTAGGGGATAGTGTAGGGTGATTTGGAAAAGTGACAATAAACGGTCATTCGACCTTAATACACAACAGACTGGTTAGATTCATAAAACATGGACCATAGGTTCGAAAGTATTAGTTGAACATCATGCTTCCAACAAACAATTGCAATTAATGGCATATATGGACGGAAGCTGAGATGGGAAGGGTTGTCGACGTTTCGACCCACGAGTAAATGCAGGCACTAGGTACTGCCTTGCTAGGAGGTCTTCATCAGGACGGGTGTGGGGCGTGCTACCTATAAGAGGGATTAAACGGGCTTAGCTCATTGAAGATTTAATCATACATTGCGTACAAAATGGTTGAAAAAGTGATGTTATAGTTACCATGAAGTCGGGGTTACTAGGATCATGGTAGGTATCTCTAAAGAAGGTGGAGGCGATGTCTATAGCCCCCACCAAGTCGTGCGTGAGATCAGCTAACTGACGCCCTTTTATAAAACCCTTTTTGATCTTGGTGGATAATTGAGCCATTTACGCTCCCCAATCTAGTTGACATGATAGTAGTGAAGATTTTGTAATCGTTATTCAGGAGCGAAATTGGCCGATAGGATCCGCACTCAGTCGGGTCCTTCCCTGATTAAGGAATCAGGACGATCGCTGTTTCGCTCCACGACTTTGGGGGTGCCTCCCCCTTCAGGAGAATACTGTTAAAAAGGGCCGTCAATGTTGGAACAATGGCTACACTTAGCACACGGTAAAGTTCTCCTGGTAGGCCTTCAGAGCCAGCCGCCTTCCCTCGCTTAAGTTGTCCAATGGCTTTACCCACTTCTGCCTCTGATATTTCCCTCTCCGAGCTGCTACGTTGAGAGAGTCGGCAGAGAGATTTTGTCGAGCCAGGAATCCCTTGCCACATGGTCATCAATATTATCCTCCTCATAAATCCCCTGAAAAAATTCCTGAAAGGCGCTCCAAATATCCGAATTATAGATCCTTCCAGTTTTATTTCTCTGATGTAATTTTGTGCTTGGTCAGATTTTATTTTACAAGCCAAAACCCTGCCCGCAGCCTCCCCAAATTCGAAATGGGAGATCTTGCTTGCCTCCCATCTCTTAGCAACCCTTTCTTGTAAGATGTTTTCAAGCTGTTTTTTCAGCTCAGCCAGCTTCTCTTGCTCTTCTATTGAACCTATGGAGGTACCGAGCTTTTGTTCAATTAAATTCATTTGCAGCTCGAGGTTTTTAATCCTCTCCCTGTATATTTTCCGTCTATGGGAGGCTCGGTTAGTTATACACCCTCTCAAAAAGGCTTTCAGGGACTCCCACACCGTGGCTATGACAGCAGATTCAAGATTAATCTCAAAAAAGGATTTAGACTGCTACAAGAAAACGTATTTCCTTCTTCTAATAAAATAGTCCAATCAAAAGACCATGAAGCATGTCTAATCTGCTGGCCAGATTTTCAAGTAAAAAGGATAGCAGAATGGTCGGAAAGGTGGGAAGGGAGGTATACTATCTGTCAATGAATCTTTGAAACAATAACTAAACAAAGCGTAGTCTATTTTCGACTTTTGCTTATATTTAAGATTCCGAAAAGAAAGCCCCAGATTATTGCCTACCCTTTCCCTCCATAGATCCGCTAGGCCCAAAAGTGTCATTATTGATACTAGGGTTTGCCTTGATTTAGAGAGTAAGCAGGATCTAGAGTTAGGTGACTTGTCAAGTTTAGGGTTAAGCACATTGTTGAATTCGCCAGCCCAAATAACCGGGTCCTGGGAGGTTACCAGGTGATTCCGAATAATGTTCAAGTAAGATGGATCGTCTTGGTTTGGACCATAGTAGCCCACTAATGTGCAGATTAGACCATCTACCGATATTCTTAATAAGAGCCATCTCCCGCTGTGGTCCTCTTTATAGTCCAATATCTGGACTTTTGCTTGTTTTTTAAAAATAAAGAGGATCCCTCTTATATTTGCGTTTTGGTCTGTACATATAAATTTGTCATCCATTTCTGCTTTTTTAGCATATCTGTAACTTCTGCCTTGAGAAGATGTGTCTCCTGTATGACTATGACCTGCGCGGGAGAGTCTCTCAAATATTGGAGGATTCGGTGTCTTCTGCTCCTCACGCGCAGGCCATTGACATTCCAGGAAAGGTATTGAAGGGAGGTCATTTCAATGCCTCCCTCTCCTTACTCCATCCCACCCAAAATCCCAGAAACCTGGACCACTCAAGCACGAATTCTGACAGCACAAAACCTGGATATATCCACTATCAGGACACATAGACAGCTTAAAAAGGGCTGACCTATGAGGAATTTTAGAATTTTTTCTCCCCCCACTCAGTGTGCCCCCTCCCCTACCCCCCCTCTGGAACCCCCCCCCCCCCTCACTTACACTGGCCATATGTATAGCCAGATTTGGGTCCTCTAACAGCCTCCCCACCCCCCTACACTGCTTAGGCTAATAAAAGCACCTACTGAAGAAGACAAATGCTGGAAAAGTGGCTAATAATAAAGAGAAAACTATTTCCCCTTTTTCTTCTTATTATTATTATTATATATATATCTTTTTTTTTATTTTGTCCCATTTTTTTCTCCATTATATACTCCATTTTATCCCCCTTTTTTTTTTTCCTCCTTTCCCTTTTCCCCTTTAAAAATATTTTTCCCCATTCTATTTCCTTTTATAGTCTAACTTTACAGAAGAGAGGACACCCTACTCTCCTCAGAAAATCGACCAACCAACAAATATTGGGATTTAAGGCCTTATCCAATAACTCCCGATCATAGTCAATTGTATAGTGCAACAGTGCTCTATATTCTAACTTCCCCCCCCTGCGAGCGATCCCCAATGGATTCCAACAATTCATCGCCCTCGAGAGGGGATTGGATGTTGTGCATTTTATTATTATACATCACCCGCAAAAACGTGGGGAATCTCATCTGCACTTTTGCACCCAAGGATCTAAACTTCTCCATTCTTTGGCCAAGTTCCCACTGTCGATCTAAAGTAGATTTAGAAAGGTCCGACCGTACTTCAAAGGAAAAATCAGGAGCTTTTAACGAATTGGCTTTCAATGCGAGGTTTAAGATTTTTCTTTTAGGGTGTAGGTGAGGAAGTTAACCAGTATCTTTCTGGGTTTAACTCTGCTGGGGTTTAAACAAAAGGGGTCTCGATTAATCCGTTGGATCTCTCTCTCTCTCTCTAAAATGTCGGCTGCCTTGTCAAGGTTTAGGGAGTCTTTTAGCAGTGAAACCACGAAAGCCTTGATGTCATCCCCTTCCTTCCCCTCCTGGACCTTCAGGAGCTGAAGATTGTTCCGCCGTGAGTAATTTTCCATGGACTCTACCCTTTCCCGCATCATATCCCCCTCTCTCCGTAGACTTTGAATTTTTGCCTCCGCTGTCTCCAACCTGGCCTTCAGTGACCCCACAGAACCCTCGAGGGCCTCTGTTCTTTTGTAGAGACCATCTACTTTCTTCTCGAGAGTCTCACATGCAGCCCTGATCTCATTCTGATTTGATTTGGAGACCACAAAGCTGCTCCTTATCTCCTCCCTCATAGATGTTAGGAGTGCCTCGAGTGAATTTCCATCCCCATATTCTCCTTCTCCATATACCCCCCCCTTTCACCCCAGCACATTCAGCAGAACCGGTAGACTCTGTGGTAAATAAATAATTAATTACCGGTACTATTTTTCTATGTATAAAATAAAACAGATAGCTCAATAAATAAGAGGCAGGATCCGGGGTATCTGAGTCGAACAGGCTTTAATCAGGCATAAGGGAAGGGACAGGATCGGAACAGCCTGAAATAGAATGGCATGGAATGGCAGCTGCAACGTTTCATTAACAGTACATGATATATATAGTAAAACAGTACAATTACATTGCATACAGTAGGCGTAACAAGTGACAAACGTAAGATAAGAACAAATGGGCGTACAAAGAAGGCGTGTACGTAGACATGTGATGAAAACGTCACAGCAGTGTCATAAATGGGTGGATACATGGAGGGGGGCTACCTGGGCAGCTGGAACCTTTAACCTAGTGGTGTGCGCAAACGGGCCATGACGTGTAACTAGGGAGAGCTGGGGGCTCTGTCTTCTGCACTAGAAGAGGAGACTAAAGTCTGAGATGTCAGGACGACATGTACCTATATCATATCTGGTATTTGGAGAACATGTTGATAGAATCTAAAAGTCATCAGGGTAAAGGCTACTTGACACTAAGGCTGGTGCATGCATATATTCTTCATGTATTGCGTGTGCTATGAATCTTCTATGGATACTAATTCAGTAATTCACTTGCATGGAGACAGGAAGACTAGACTATAGCTGAAGATGTTTATGCGGTTCGTTAGCTTAGGAATGTAAAGACGGAGAGCTGAACTGATAACTGTAGGCATAACATTCTTGGCAGGCAGGCCGGGCACCGCGCTGCTCGGCAGGAAGTAAGCGAAGGGTCAGGGATGCAGGTGGGGGCTGCATCGCTCCTCGGAGTGGGTTCAGGAGACTAGAGCTTGAATCTGGTGTGCAGGCCCTTTGAGGCCTAGAAATGGGGACAATTTGATGAATTAACGTGCATAATATAAAACGTTGGCAACATAGGCCTAATACTCGTTGCTTTCACGAGGACTGGATAACTGACATACTAACGTTGGACACAACTATAATTGCGTCTTTAATCGATCATAAGGGGATATATGCATATCGATCATGCACATATAACATAGGATGGGGAACACGTAGGCACACATGACAAGGCAAAATTCAATTTTCCTCATTCCCTCCTTGTGCCCTACGTTTCCATCAGGAAACATCAATATTCATGATACCATCTATCTGTTCATAGAGCATCATTTGCTCGTCTCGAATTTTCTTGGAACGGGACTTAGGACTAGGAATACAAGATGTAGCGCACAAGCCGCAAATCGCAGGGCCACATTGTAAACATAGGCAACAACTGAATATGATCATTACTACTATACCCAGGAATGACAATACTTTCCATCCCCAGTCAGATATTATACTCCAGAGCCAACCGGACCGTGTCCAGGTGCCTGGATTCTGGTGTAACTGATGGGCTATTTTGTGAAGTCTGGTTATAGCTGAATAAACAGACGGTGCGTTATTAGGAATGAAAATGCAGCAACTAGATCCGATGACTCTACAAGCTCCGCCCCTATCGGCCAGTATGACGTCAAGGACGAGACGATTTTGAAGCACGACAAATCTCATAGATTGTTCTTCAGTTAAGTTACCTAGAGCGGAAGTAGTCTCATTCACTACGGCTTCAAGGGTTCTGGTTAGCCTACGTATTAGCTTACTATTCTGGACAGGACCTATGAAGAAAAAGAAACCTTTATTGAAATCTTGATACTGTTCTAAGGCAGTTTCAGTTTGATCGACAATTGGGGACTCGATCTCCCTTCTATGTCTGACGTGTACTAGATGTGTATTTCTGTGATAATCGGATGGGGCTAGGAAAACTGGTGGCAGTAGGAAGGCAATGTAACATGTTCCATCCCAATCCAGGGGCAGACGAACATATGCGGTCTGACCACACACAAAATAAGAATGACGTGAGGCTTTGAAAGTAGATTTCCCACTGTCACTATACTCGACCACAGTAGTACAATCACTGTGTCCTAGATGTACTGAACCATTCTTTCGGACACATAATTCGCCTGTCACTGGTAGAACTGTAATAGCAGGCAAATCTGGAGTAGTTTCGGACTGAACATTCAAAACCATGAAATTCGAGGAATAATTACCTAGATCATATACTTCATTTTCTAGATCTAACCCTGTTCTATGTGAAAGTCCTTCCTTATCTGGGAAACATGTTCTATTCAGAAGGGACATATCGTTTGAGGATGACGTTAACGTGGACCATGCTCCACACGAACCATTGTGTGAAAACGGATAGGGAAAGAGTGGCAGAACTCCCTTCGGTGTGTGGAAAGGGGGGAGTCGACCACACACCCAACAATTAGTAACATTGCTAGTCTGGTGTGAATAGTGTAACATACGGATAAAAGTATTATTGCGCATGGCAAGACGATAGGATAACTCGTGAGGAGGCAGTTCACTAAATGTGTGCTCTACTGTAACATTAGAGGAAAAATGTACATGTGAAACGATAGGAGGAAAATATATATGTAAAACATAACTTATGCCTGTAATCGTAAGACTCAGAAATAACATGATAAATAGAGTAACAATGCATCGACTTCGAAGATTTTTCTGATAACGTATTCTCTTAGAGTTTCGACTAACTCTCTCACTATATGGGTCTATCTCATACATGTCAGGAACCTGTCTAACCGTTTCACCCGAGAGGGACTTAGACAATTAAACTGGCTGACTTACTAGACCTTAATTTTTCTTTATACTCCTGTTGTGGAGTTTTCTCTAACAGGGGAAGTTTAGAGTCAGTATCTGGGCAGTCCTTGAGAACGGGGCAGTCCTTGAAAAGAGTCTTTGGACGGAGTTCATGGAATCGTTTCACGTGGCTGGAATGCAACCAGCCTTTTCGGCCCTCGACCTTGATTGCAGTCCTTGTTGTCATCAGAACGAGCTTTGGTTCTTTCCAGCGGGGCTCCAGCGGACTTGAACGATCAAAGTTCCTAATCAGAACGAGGTCGCCTGGTATGACCTCGTGCGGTTTCACTTGGGTGTTGTCTGGAAAAGCAGCGGCAACCTGTGAACGACAAGAGAGTAGTGCAGACATCAAGGAAGCCAGGTAATCTGTCAGCATATTACTGTCAACATCGGTAATTGTACGTGGTCTAGGTGTACCCCACATGTTTGGGGGACGACCGAATACAACCTCGAAAGGGGACAGACCTGAACGGGAGTGAGCGACCATTCTCATGTAAAAAAGGGCGACTGGCAGTGCTACCATCCAATCTATGCCTTTCTCTGCGCATACCTTTGCAATGCGGATTTTCAGGGTCTGATTATGTCTCTCTACGAGGCCAGCTGCTTCAGGATGTCGTACACAGTGGAACTTCCACTGGTACCCTAACAGAAGGGATACTTGTTTCATGAGTTCGGAAGAGAATGGCTTGCCGTTGTCTGAATACACGACCCTCGGTAATCCATAGCGCGGGAAAAATTCACGAACCAACTGCCTGGCAGTGGTCGCGGCAGTGTAATCTGGGACTGGATATGCTTCTGTCCATCTGGACAAAGCGCATACAACTACGAGGACATACTTGAAACCTCGACATCGATCCATCTGAATATAATCCATCTGGATGACTTCAAAAGGGTGGTCAGGAGGATGGAATCCACCTTGTTCCACCGGAACACCTTTACCTGGATTGAACTGACAACAAATCATGCAGGTACGCACTTCGTTTCACGTGGCTGGAATGCAACCAGCCTTTTCGGCCCTCGACCTTGATTGCAGTCCTTGTTGTCATCAGAACGAGCTTTGGTTCTTTCCAGCGGGGCTCCAGCGGACTTGAACGATCAAAGTTCCTAATCAGAACGAGGTCGCCTGGTATGACCTCGTGCGGTTTCACTTGGGTGTTGTCTGGAAAAGCAGCGGCAACCTGTGAACGACAAGAGAGTAGTGCAGACATCAAGGAAGCCAGGTAATCTGTCAGCATATTACTGTCAACATCGGTAATTGTACGTGGTCTAGGTGTACCCCACATGTTTGGGGGACGACCGAATACAACCTCGAAAGGGGACAGACCTGAACGGGAGTGAGCGACCATTCTCATGTAAAAAAGGGCGACTGGCAGTGCTACCATCCAATCTACGCCTTTCTCTGCGCATACCTTTGCAATGCGGATTTTCAGGGTCTGATTATGTCTCTCTACGAGGCCAGCTGCTTCAGGATGTCGTACACAGTGGAACTTCCACTGGTACCCTAACAGAAGGGATACTTGTTTCATGAGTTCGGAAGAGAATGGCTTGCCGTTGTCTGAATACACGACCCTCGGTAATCCATAGCGCGGGAAAAATTCACGAACCAACTGCCTGGCAGTGGTCGCGGCAGTGTAATCTGGGACTGGATATGCTTCTGTCCATCTGGACAAAGCGCATACAACTACGAGGACATACTTGAAACCTCGACATCGATCCATCTGAATATAATCCATCTGGATGACTTCAAAAGGGTGGTCAGGAGGATGGAATCCACCTTGTTCCACCGGAACACCTTTACCTGGATTGAACTGACAACAAATCATGCAGGTACGCACTTCGTTTCACGTGGCTGGAATGCAACCAGCCTTTTCGGCCCTCGACCTTGATTGCAGTCCTTGTTGTCATCAGAACGAGCTTTGGTTCTTTCCAGCGGGGCTCCAGCGGACTTGAACGATCAAAGTTCCTAATCAGAACGAGGTCGCCTGGTATGACCTCGTGCGGTTTCACTTGGGTGTTGTCTGGAAAAGCAGCGGCAACCTGTGAACGACAAGAGAGTAGTGCAGACATCAAGGAAGCCAGGTAATCTGTCAGCATATTACTGTCAACATCGGTAATTGTACGTGGTCTAGGTGTACCCCACATGTTTGGGGGACGACCGAATACAACCTCGAAAGGGGACAGACCTGAACGGGAGTGAGCGACCATTCTCATGTAAAAAAGGGCGACTGGCAGTGCTACCATCCAATCTACGCCTTTCTCTGCGCATACCTTTGCAATGCGGATTTTCAGGGTCTGATTATGTCTCTCTACGAGGCCAGCTGCTTCAGGATGTCGTACACAGTGGAACTTCCACTGGTACCCTAACAGAAGGGATACTTGTTTCATGAGTTCGGAAGAGAATGGCTTGCCGTTGTCTGAATACACGACCCTCGGTAATCCATAGCGCGGGAAAAATTCACGAACCAACTGCCTGGCAGTGGTCGCGGCAGTGTAATCTGGGACTGGATATGCTTCTGTCCATCTGGACAAAGCGCATACAACTACGAGGACATACTTGAAACCTCGACATCGATCCATCTGAATATAATCCATCTGGATGACTTCAAAAGGGTGGTCAGGAGGATGGAATCCACCTTGTTCCACCGGAACACCTTTACCTGGATTGAACTGACAACAAATCATGCAGGTACGCACTTTCTGCTTGGCTGCTGCTCGTAAATGCTTGTTAAACCAGAGGTTCTGAATACTGTCTAACATGGCTTTTTCTCCTAAATGTGCTGGACTATGTGCGGTGTTAATAATGACTTGAACCATAGAGTCGGGGAGAAACCATGTGGCTTTTCCCTTCGTCACCCATCCTTGATCTGTCTGGACCCCTCCTTGTTCAGACCATTTCTTGATTTCGTCTGGGGTAGCATGTGACTGTATATCTAGTACGTCTTGTGTAGGGTCCTTAACTGTCATACAAGTAGTCTGAACTGGAACATCTGTCTGTGTCGTGTTAACTGGAATGTCTGGAGTCTGAGCTGTAAGCTTGGCTGTTCGATCTGCCAGGTCGTTACCCTGGGAAATGATGTCAGTGACTTTCGTATGTGCTTTGCACTTCATGATAGCGATAGCTGTCGGTAAATGTATTGCATCTAACAGAGCTTGAATGAGGGGGCCATGCTGAATCTTGGTTCCATGAGAAGTCATGAAACCTCTTTCTTGCCAGAGTACCCCAAAGTCGTGTACGACTCCGAACGCATAACGTGAATCTGTATATATGTTTACTTTCAGGTTCTTGGCTCGTATGCAGGCTTGGGTCAGAGCGACGAGCTCTGCTGCTTGAGCAGACAGGGTGTCAATACGATGCGTTTCTATAACTTCGGTTTCAGTAGTCACTGCATACGCGGCTACTAACTCTCCTGTACTTGTTCTCATACATGAACCATCCACATAAAGTGTCAGGTCTGGATCAGATAATGCAATGTCTGTCAAGTCTTGCCTTGGCTTTGTCATGGTGTTAACAACTTCCACACAATCATGTGTGGCAGGATTTGAAGTAACTGAGGGTAACAGTGTAGCTGGATTTAAAATGTTGCAGCGTCTGATTTCTATGTGTGGCTGAAACAATGTCAGTTCATATCCTGTTAAACGTGCAATTGTCAAGTGTTGAGTCTGTGTTCGGTTTAAGAGAACTTCCACAGAGTATGGAACTTGTACTATCAGGGAATGTCCTAACACTATGGAATCACTCTGTCTGATAGCTAGGGCTGTGGCTGCAACTGACTTGAGGCACGCAGGCAGAGCCTGGGCCACCGGATCTAATGTGCTAGAAAAATAAGCACAGGGCTTGTGTTGTCCTGCTTGGTCTTGTGTAAGAACAGATAATGCTGTACCATCACGTTCAGTAACAAAAAGTGTAAAAGGCTTACTGTAGTTTGGTGTCGCTAGAACAGGTGCTTGGCATAAAGCTTTCTTTAATTCATTGAAAACAAGTGTATGTTCTTGGGTCCAAGGGAGGACAGTCGATGCGGCTGCCTCCTGTGTCGTTAACTGTATCAGTGGCTTGGCTAGATATGCGTACTGAGGAATCCATTGTCTGCAGTAAGAAGTGAGGCCGATAAAAGCTCGTACCTCCTTCTGAGTCTTGGGCTGTGGAAGATGTGCTATTAACTGGATACGGTCTGGTGTCAACTGCCTACCCCTCTTGGACAGTAAGTGTCCAAGGTACACCACTTGCTGGACACAAAATTGCAGTTTTGAAGGGGACACCTTGTGCCCCATCTCCGCCAAGAAATACAAGACTGTAAGCGACGCACGTTCGCAGTCACGTTCAGAACGGGCTGTGATTAATAGAACATCGACATACTGGAGCAGGGCAGTGTCAGTTGGCATGTGAATATTGTCTAGTTGTCTTTTAAGTGCTTGACTGTAAATGCTAGGACTTTCTGTGAAACCTTGAGGAGCTCGTGTGAATTTATAGCTTCTTCCATTTAAACAGAATCCGAAAAGGAATTGGCTGTCTGGATGAATGGGGACACTAAAGAATGCGTTCTTGAGATCAATAACAGTAAAGAACGTAGCTTCGGAATCAATGGCAGTTAATAGGGAAGAAATATCTGGAACCACTGGGTACTGGGGTGTGATACATTTATTAAGTTCTCGAAGGTCAATCACTAATCGATAAACTGGAGGTGCATTGGGATCTGTACGTTTTAGAATCGGGATGATAGGAGAATTACATACATTGGAGTCAGTTTCTACAACCACTCCTTGAGCAATGAGCTTGTCAATAATTTTGGATAAGGCTGCTACAGCCTCAGGTGGCAATTTGTTCTGTCGGATTCGTGGTAATACAACACCTTGCTTCAGAGTGACACGATATGGTGTAATGTGCATACAACCTACATCAGTTGGACCTTGCGCCCATAAATGCTGAGGTACATTCAATAATCTTGGATCAAAATCACGTAATACATAATGACCTTTAAAATCTCGCAAAAACAATCTCACTCCTTCTGGGGAACAGCATATAACTGCTCCTAATTCTTTCAGGGTCTTAATACCTAGTAAATTCTCTGGACATGATTTCGTGAGTAACAAGTCTGTAGTTCGGGACAATGGACCGACTTCTAGGGAAACTGGTTTCGATATTTCATTAACAATAGGCTTTCCTGAAAATCCAAGGGAAACATTTCTAGAGCCTGAGAGCGGAGCCCCTGGAACCTCGTCATGACTGATGGTAGTCCTACTTGCCCCTGTATCAATCAGAAACTTTCTGTCTTTCCCTAATACTTGACTATGTACATAGGGACCCTCTTGATCTACAGGAATCTCGATGAGAGGCAAGCCAACCTCCCTCTCTAGGCTGTTTCATGAGTACTGCTGATAGTCTGGATATTCTGACTGTGCATACTGGTACATCTGCTGTGTAACGTGTTGTGTGGCAGCTATAGGCTGCGGTACAGTAACTGTCTGTTGTGCATTCTGCGGTGGCTGAGAATTCTGCGGAACTTGTTCTTGTCTAGGAGGACGTGGTCTCTCTTTCGTTTTACCTGTAGCTATGTTGTGTTTCAGAACTGCACATTCGTTTATATAATGACCTGGCTGTTTACAGTAATTGCATGTCCCTTTAACGGGAGCTGCAGGATGACTGGCTTGATTCGGACCCCTCTTCTGACTGTCTTGTGGTACAGACTGTGCAACTAGTACTTTCATTTTCGTGTCTTTCATACGTCTCCTTTCGTGTTCTTGCTCCTCCCTAATTCTGTTCTGGTGATACTGGAGCATCTGAAGCATTTGTGACGGAGTATTAGCTTGCCAGGTACTTTCAACTTTCAGTACTCGATTTTTATCTTGCGGTACAGAATTCTCAACTAGTTTGGTAACAAAAAGATGTGGATACGATTCACTACTTGTTTTCAGACCACTATTAATAATGAAACATTTCTCAAATCTAGAATAAAAATCACTAGTGTCTTCGTCCTGTTTCTGTTTACAGGCTGAGATGGCATCCCAGTCTTCCTTTTCCGTGGCTAGTAATCTTGGCAAGACTTGTATTAACAACTCGGGCAATGCTTTAGCTTTTTCCCCAAGACCAGTACCTGGAACTCGTGTATTATCTTCAGTCTCTAATGCGGTCCAATCTATCTTTTTCTCTCCCACCTCCCATTCTTTTTCTTTAAGTTTTTCATATATGCCCGCAGGCAACAGGACCTTTAACATTTTAATGATATCAGGATACGTGTATTCTCCCATACGGAGCATGTCCTTTAATTCACGGTGGAACCCTGCTGGATCTTTATCGTGACAGGGTATTAACTTTTTCATTTCTAGAAGTTCTATTTTCGTGATAGGGGTGTAAACAAATACTCGTTCTAGATCACCCCCCTCTCCCTTAACTGGATGTACTTCTCGCAACGTATTCTGTCTGTCTATGTAGAATGACTTTCTTACTGGGGGTGGAACAGGAACAAAATGTGGATTCAGGAACGTTCTGTATTTGTGGCGCTGTTCTAGAATGACACTAATTAAATCGGTACCTAGACCTTTCCATCTGTTTAGGAGTAACTCGTTCACTACATCATGTAAAGGACCTGGATCAGAATGCTGATCCTCATACAGTGTAATGAGGTGCTGGATCATATACATACCCACCAGACGCTGCTCGGCTGGGGGCAGTTTCAGAAACGTTTGGGCCACTATTTCATCTGGAAACGTGGTAGAATCACTAGTCCATCGGACTGCTGATCGGGCTAGTTCTTGTTCATGCATGGTACTAAGCTCACTATAACCTATTCGTAATCTCAGAATTTTATCGGTAGCCTGGAATACTTGTTCTAGAGAACACTGTTCTGGTACGGGAGGAGGAAAAACTTTCTTGTAATCTAGGCGTGAATGTCTGTCGGAAAATCTAGTTCTACCTACATACGCTATTCTGGCGGGATTCTCGCTGTCTACCTCTTCACTTGAAGAGTCATTCTCTTTCTCGGTTGCTCTTTTTGCTTCCTCCTTCTGGTGTATACTTATAATTTCCTTACGAATTTTCCTGTACATACTTTCTATACTACCTTGTGACTTGTGTTTTCCCTCAGCTATATTGTCACTCCACCTAGTCAGGGCTTTCATCTCGTCTTTGTCTTTATCAGGATAATCTTGTTCTCTTATTAAACAGTTAATCAAGAACTGTAAAATCATATTTTGAATCTCGGTTTTCCTGTGTACCATAGCTTCGTGAATACTTCCTGGATTTTCCCCTGTACGTACAAAATGATATATTCTGTCTAGATGTTCCTTCATATCAGGCAGGGTGACCAAAAAGTTGGCAACTCGCCTTAAACGTACTGAATATAATATCATGTGATCTTCGCCTGGAACTGAATCGTATATGCAGTCAGTAAGATGTCGCTTGAGGTCTGCGTATGTAGCCACTTTCGGCGTACGCTGTAACGCTGCTTCTCGCGGCGTCAGTCGTCTTACTTGAGGCGGGGTGATAGGAGCACCTCCCCCCGCTCCTCCTGAACTGGAATCGTCAGTTAATACTGTACGTGCTGGTAAAGTGACTGGCAAAACGGGCACACTTAATGTGGGCTGGTCCGGGGGTACTGGCACATTAACGTGGTCCCCGGGACCAGTGACTGGAGGAACAGGAATTACATTATTAACAGGGTGCTGCGGGTGAGCAGGCGGAATAGAATTTGCATATTCTGGGACTGTATCGTCCAAGTAGGACGAAAGAAAAATTTCAGCTGCAGTCGGTTTATGACGTAGCTTAATCGGGACCAATGGTGGCGGTAAATTACAGGGTGCTTCCGGGGTTGCCTTCGGCAAGCCCTCGGCAAGAAGAGGATACATACCTTTAATAAGGGCATTTCTCTGTCTATCTGACTGTTCTGCTCTAAATCGTTCACCTTCTTCTAGAAGTTCCCTTTCTTGGGCTTTTTCTGAGGATTCTCTACCTAATTCTGCTTTTCTGAATTCTTTTTTGGTTCTTCTATGAGATTCTTTGCGCCATAATTCTATGGCATCTTTCTGGGACTGTCTGGCTTTCTTTTTCCATAATGCATCCCATGTACCTGATACAGGCCATCTATATTTCTCTTCAAGATTCTCTGTATAATCCACCCATAAGTCTAGATATAATATGGCATCTAAGCCATGCTTGTGATACATAAAGTGTCCAGGACTGTCCCTAGGAGGGACAGGAACTGCTTCTTCGAGTAACCCTTTTCTGGTTTTTATCTGACGTAACTTTGAAAACAGAGGCATAATCGAGTCGTACTTGAATTAACACAATCACAATAATGAAATGGCAAACAAATCACTCATTCCACGACACAGAAATACATTAATAACAGTTCGAACAGAATACTACCTGACACACTGAGAAACATAACACTTGAATTTCTCGAGAAACGGTCTTACTAGAATTACTAGATGCACTGCTAAAACAGTACAGAACATACCGGTCTCATAAAGAGACACGTCATACCGTATCCACCTAGATGGACACGTCGGACTGGATCTGTGTACCCAAACCCATCGGACCGGAGACAAACTAATGACCCCGTCTAGATACTCCCCCAGCAACGGTACTCCCCGGGAAGCAAAACTTGAAGGCCTCGGACTGGACTGGACTGCTACGACGTCTGGTTACTACGCATGCGCTTCGAACTTCGGGCTTCAGAAACAGGTGGGCCTCCGGATACCTCGGACCTTGCTCTCTCGGCTTGGGCTCTGGTCGGGACGAACCGCATTCCTCACCGCCTCGTCTGGATGCCGGACCGCAGTCTCCGTCTCCTCCGTGGGCCTGAGGGAGACTTGATGAAGCAGAAATATCTGCACGTGCACGGTAGAGTTCCGTCACGGCTGTAGAAGGGTCAGGGGGCCTGCGTTACATTGCCGGCGCGTGGGGAAGGGGCTCGTACCTGTTCGGGCGCCATTATGTGGTAAATAATTAATTACCGGTACTATTTTTCTATGTATAAAATAAAACAGATAGCTCAATAAATAAGAGGCAGGATCCGGGGTATCTGAGTCGAACAGGCTTTAATCCGGCATAAGGGAAGGGACAGGATCGGAACAGCCTGAAATAGAATGGCAGCTGCAACGTTTCATTAACAGTACATGATATATATAGTAAAACAGTACAATTACATTGCATACAGTAGGCGTAACAAGTGACAAACGTAAGATAAGAACAAATGGGCGTACAAAGAAGGCGTGTACGTAGACATGTGATGAAAACGTCACTGAAGTGTCATAAATGGGTGGATACATGGAGGGGGGCTACCTGGGCAGCTGGAACCTTTAACCTAGTGGTGTGCGCAAACGGGCCATGACGTGTAACTAGGGAGAGCTGGGGGCTCTGTCTTCTGCACTAGAAGAGGAGACTAAAGTCTGAGATGTCAGGACGACATGTACCTATATCATATCTGGTATCTGGTATTTGGAGAACATGTTGATAGAATCTAAAAGTCATCAGGGTAAAGGCTACTTGACACTAAGGCTGGTGCATGCATATATTCTTCATGTATTGCGTGTGCTATGAATCTTCTATGGATACTAATTCAGTAATTCACTTGCATGGAGACAGGAAGACTAGACTATAGCTGAAGATGTTTATGCGGTTCGTTAGCTTAGGAATGTAAATACGGAGAGCTGAACTGATAACTGTAGGCATAACATATTCTTGGCAGACAGGCAGGCAGGCCAGGCCGGGCACCGCGCTGCTCGGCAGGAAGTAAGCGAAGGGTCAGGGATGCAGGTGGGGGCTGCATCGCTCCTCGGAGTGGGTTCAGGAGACTAGAGCTTGAATATGGTGTGCAGGCCCTTTGAGGCCTAGAAACGGGGACAATTTGATGAATTAACGTGCATAATATAAAACGTTGGCAACATAGGCCTAATACTCGTTGCTTTCACGAGGACTGGATAACTGACATACTAACGTTGGACACAACTATAATTGCGTCTTTAATCGATCATAAGGGGATATATGCATATCGATCATGCACATATAACATAGGATGGGGAACACGTAGGCACACATGACAAGGCAAAATTCAATTTTCCTCAACTCCCCAAAACCAGGGGGGGGGGGAGAGATAGCTTCAGTTAACCCGAAATCACCAGCACCTGCTCTGGGAGATAATAGCCTCCTCATCCTGTACATCTAACACTCGCTTCTCAGCAACGGCAATAGCTACCGCTTTGTGTGAACCTCGAGGGGGAAGAGAGGGTTCAGCCATACTTGTATTGGAGATGGTGTAGTGCTCGATAGGCTTCGCAAGAAAAAGATCCAATACCTGGGGTAATACCGTAAAAAAGGAACGCAGTGAGGGGGTAATACGTACTGCGCTATTTCGTAACTGCTTATTCTTAGCCCCTCTCTGAGAGCCACTACTGACTTTAGGACATTTGCTCCCCTCTTTGCTCCTGGGCCCCTGGCTGGCACCTGCGCTATACCTAGTTCTGTCGGCTTCAGCCTCAACCTCCCTGTCTACTGCTGAATCACTCTTCGCCCCCGCCGAACTCTCTGGGGCATGTGTGTGTTTACCGCTTTTGGGTCGTTTCCCCCGCTTTTTACCTTTTGAAGCCTGCTTTTTATATGTGCGTTTACCGGGATTAGAAAGAGGAGTCCCAACACCCTTCTCCGGATCCCCAACCTTACTCTCACCGTCCACAGCTGAACTGCCTGGAACCTCGGGGCCCTCCTGATGCAATACCCCAGGCTCCGTCTCTTTCTCAATGCTCTTCTCCGCAGCAGCCGTGGGGAGAAAAGTGGCGAATGCGGGATGAAGCTCAGCCACCGCGCCGCCTCTATCCCTGCCGCAGTTTCCTCGGAGGAGCCCGCGAGCCGCCGCGCCTCAGTTCCACGGCTGCACGATTCCACTGCGGCAGGATGCGGAAGGGAGGGGTCTCGGGTCTACGCCAAAGCACATCAGCGATTCACCAGGAGC
Source organism: Lissotriton helveticus (assembly GCF_964261635.1). NCBI lineage: Eukaryota > Metazoa > Chordata > Amphibia > Caudata > Salamandridae > Lissotriton > Lissotriton helveticus. Next base: position 14,120,565 of record NC_136067.1, on the reverse strand, counting down.
CGGTAAGAGGGAACAGACAACCCAGAGCTTTTCTGGGGTTTAATCTTCACTACTTTCTGCCCTGCAACCGTTTCTCACGTTAAGAAAGCCACACAACGCGGCTCAAAAAAACCGACGAGTGTAACAATATAGCAGTGTGGAGGAGGTCTGTTAGGACGCGCACACTGCTCTAGCCTGCGGCCGCCATGTTTTCCCCTTTGCATCTTTAGCTGATATCCTCCTGTTCACCTTCTCTTTTCAAATCCCCTTTGATGCAGCGTTTCTTAAAGGGGTTAACCAACTTGTTTCCTAATTCACCCTTTATTATGTAACAGTGGTACCTTCATTTGGTTCTCCCCTTTCTCATGTGTAGGCCGTTTGAGTGGCTGCACAACTGCCCTCTACGGCTGCTCAACAACGAACAGCCTTCTTAGTGGCAATAATCTCTGCCAGCAGGGTGTGCGAACTATGGGCACTGTCATTACAGCCTCCTTACCTGACTGTCTTTCCATATAAAGTGGTGCTTCACACAAGGGCATCTATTCTACCTAAGGTGGTAGCACCCTTTCATATGGGTCAGTTGGTTACTCTATCCACCTCTGCACCCATCCAAGGAAGGGGAGCATCTCCATTGCCTAGACCCAAAAAGAGTGTTATTGTTCTACCTCGATCGAATCCGAGAGTTCTGGGTGCATGAACAACTCTTTATAGGTTATGTGGGTTCAAAGAAAGGGCATGCTGTCCAAAAGAGGACTAAATCCCGCTGGGAGAAAGATCCTCCCGCAGGGCTTAGATACTATTCCACCAGGGCAAAAGCAGCCACCGCAGCTCTCTAGCGTGGTGTTCCCTTTTTGGATATCTTTCGGGCAGCACGTGGCCTGCAGGTGTACTGCTGTAAAAAACTTCTGGATCCAGTCTGACGCCTGGAAGTTTATAGGTAATCAATCTGCGGCTAGATCATGTCTCAACCAGACAAAGCGTTACTGACTAAGTAACTTGTCCGTCATCCTTTCTTTCTACTCCCCAGATTGTATCCTATCTCAGTATTCCAAACAACTCCTTCATTAAAATAAGCCTCATTTATATCTAGGAATTTTTCCCTTTCTACTTGAATCATATGCTTATTATACTCCTGCTTCTGCCTGCCTTTGTACCTCTGAGGGTCCCCCAATCTATCACATGCTTACAGACTTACAATTTTACTGCACTTCCGTAAATTAATCACATCCCCTCTTCACAAATCACACACTCTTTGAGTAATCACTCAGGCAGTACTTAATACTTTTCTTACCTAGCTACTCATTCCACTCCCATACATTATAGTTCTCCCTTTCGTGTAACTTCTCATTGCAGTCCCCCAAAATGTAACACTCTCTAACCTATTTACTAATCCCATTGTTCTCAGATTGCATGAACTCATTCCGATAATTTCACCTAAATCGTATTACCTTAATCCAACTCTAGAACTGAATGCAATGCCTCGGTTTCTTTAGACCACACACTAACCTGATAACCAACAATTTTACAGCAATAATTCATAGGTATTAACTACCATCTTTGGGTTACAGACTTGTATTCTACCAACCATAAAGCACGTTGTGTTAATTAGTAGTGTGCTACCTAGCATAAAGCACATTGTGTTCATTAATAGTGTGCTACCAATCATAAAGCACTTTGCTTTGTGTTAATTAGTAGTGTGATACCAAGCATAAAGCACTTTGCTTTGTGTTAATTAGTAGTGTGATACCAAGCATAAAGCACTTTGCTTTGTGTTAATTAGTAGTGTGCTACCAAGCATAAAGCACTTTGCTTTGTGTTAATTAGTAGAGTGATACCAAGCATAAAGCACTTTGCTTTGTGTTAATTAGTAGTGTGATACCAAGCATAAAGCACTTTGCTTTGGGTTAATTAGTAGTGTGCTACCAAGCATAAAGCACGTGTTAATTAGTAGTGTGCTACCAAGCATAAAGCACTTTGCTTTGGGTTAATTAGTAGTGTGCTACCAAGCATGAAGCACATTGTGTTAATTAGCAGTGTGCTACCTAGCATAAAGCACATTGTGTTCATTAATAGTGTGCTACCAAGCATAAAGCACTTTGCTTTGTGTTAATTAGTAGTGTGATACCAAGCATAAAGCACTTTGCTTTGGGTTAATTAGTGTGCTACCAAGCATAAAGCACATTGTGTTCATTAATAGTGTGCTACCAAGCATAAAGCACTTTGCTTTGTGTTAATTAGTAGTGTGCTACCAAGCATAAAGCACTTTGCTTTGTGTTAATTAGTAGTGTGCTACCAAGCATAAAGCACTTTGCTTTGTGTTAATTAGTAGTGTGATACCAAGCATAAAGCACTTTGCTTTGGGTTAATTAGTAGTGTGCTACCAAGCATAAAGCACATGTTAATTAGTAGTGTGCTACCAAGCATAAAGCACTTTGCTTTGGGTTAATTAGTAGTGTGCTACCAAGCATGAAGCACATTGTGTTAATTAGCAGTGTGCTACCTAGCATAAAGCACATTGTGTTCATTAATAGTGTGCTACCAAGCATAAAGCACTTTGCTTTGTGTTAATTAGTAGTGTGATACCAAGCATAAAGCACTTTGCTTTGGGTTAATTAGTAGTGTGATACCAAGCATAAAGCACTTTGCTTTGTGTTAATTAGTAGTGTGCTACTATAAGGGAAATGCTGCCTATATCTGCAGCGGACCAGAAAGGGGCTCCTATTTCAATCAGTACAATTGGTCAATGATATATCCATTAACAGCACTCTTTATATTTCAAATTATTTTGAGGCACCGCGAAAGTGTTAAGGGTGCCGCTCGTTGCTGGAGTTGGACAGAGTGTTTCAGGAGTCCTCTGAAGGCGGGTGAAAGCGGGAGTAAGCGGCAACCAGCGCTTTTGTGAAAACTTGGTCTCCCAGGACTGCAAGGGGCTCTGTGCACTGCGAGGGCGGGACTGCGAGTCCCAGCAGGAGTAGCGCTCAGGACACCAGCGCACCTGCGACTCTTCCCGCCCTCCCCCCTCCCTTGCTGCTAATAAAACACTGCTCGCGGCCCCCGCTCCGCGGGTGCCGCTCGTTGCTGGAGTTGGACAGAGTGTTTCAGGAGTCCTCTGAAGGCGGGTGAAAGCGGGAGTAAGCGGCAACCAGCGCTTTTGTGAAAACTTGGTCTCCCAGGACTGCAAGGGGCTCTGTGCACTGCGAGGGCGGGACTGCGAGTCCCAGCAGGAGTAGCGCTCAGGACACCAGCGCACCTGCGACTCTTCCCGCCCTCCCCCCTTCCTCCCTACTTAGCCCCGCCCAGTAACGCACACGCGGGACGCGCGCGGGTCGAAGCGCGGGGCTAAGCCCGGGCAAAGGGCGGGCCGTTTTAGGCCGTTAGAGGCCGGAAGAGACCGGACCGGGCCATCCCTCTGACTCCTGGCCTCTTCTGATATCTGCCCTTGCTTGCTAAGTTTGCCCTTCTTGCTTGAATCATCTTCATGGCTTCCAGAGGATCCCGGAGTAAGTCTGCCCAACAGCATGCTAACACTCTTGAAAACTTTTTCCCCAAGGCCAGCGCTGCGGTCAGGAAAAATTCCATATTGACAGAGACACTGCTTGAGGCGAATACCGAAAATCTGTCTCAAGAAATTCCGGTTTCTCCGTCAAATGAAGCCAGTACTCCAATAATTCTTCATAATACTCATATGTCACTCCTGGATAGCATTGATGAGACAATTGAGTCAGTGCTCCAACAACTTAGGACCCCGACAACTCTACCAAGGGACAGTCAGTCCTTGTGTCCTTCCGGGGTAGTGGAAACCACTCCGTATGTGAACTGTGTGGAATCAATCGAGTCAATGGAGGAGGGCCAGGCCCTACTGGCAACAGACTCTGTAGGTCGTGGAAGGTCCCATCCACCGAAAAGGAAAAGGTCAAGAGAGATAAGAGGCTCAAAAAGGGCTAAAGTGGATACGACTACTCTAACACTGGATGCCAGCACGGACATGTCGGCATCTTCTGATAGTATTGGTTTGGGCTTTGAGTCTGATCATCCAGATTCACCTTATGTTGCTGCTGAACCAGGGTGCTTGGGGCCATTCATATTTGGGGGGCCCCCACTCAACCCTGCAGATGCTCTAATTAGTTCACTCACGGTCATTTTTAAGAATTTGTTGGAACCGCTATCTATAAAATTAGACTCTATAGACGCTAGACTCACAGCTATAGAAAATGCGCATATGCGAAACACTTCTGGTGGAGGGTTGGATGCAAGCGCACAGCTGGTTCCTCAAGAACCTGGGGGGAATGGTCATCCTACTGTTGAAACATCTACACAGGCCCAGACGAGGGTACCAAATAGCACTATAATTAATCATGCCCCCCCACTCCCTCCTTCACAAACCCGTAGGCCCCCTATTCCCGCACCAAGAAGATCCAAGCCACCAGTAGCACCTGAGTCAAGGAGTGTGGGGCGCGACACTAATGCACCTTCTAGTCACATTTCCAGTCCTAATACCAGGCGTAGGGTGGTTAATCTGCCCCCGGAGGCAGTGCCCTATACGGCAATAATGGTGGGAGTTCCTGAGCTCACTGGTGGTACCAGAGAGCCACAGGACTCACTTCGCAATAAGGTAATTAGCTGGCTCAATATCAACAGACCCCTCCCCCCCAACATCAAGGGAGATGTCCTAATGGTTAGAAGGATTCCATGGATTGGAGTCACTCCCAAGAATAGGGCTGGGGACTGTGTCATAATTAGCTTTAAAAGCCCACTAGTTGCTCCCTACATCTGCAACTGGCTGGTAAGGCCGGATAAGTCTAACATAGAACTAGTGCCCCTCTCAGATTTCTATCCACATGTGACCAACCTACCCACGGGGAGGGAGCAGAGTTGGACTAGAGTGGGCTTTGCAATTGATGGTTCACGGTACAGACCCAAGTATAACCCAATCCCCGCTCTTGGTAACTTTGTTCACCAGAACAGATTTTCTTGCCTGGACCATGTTGATTGACCACAATGGGGAGTTATACCAAAACAATCTGTAAAATCTCCCCATGCGATCTCAGTTAGAGGGGCGGACCTTCTCCACCCAGTAGCTGAGGTAAAGATCCAGGCTCTTCCCAATGAGGGGGGGATCTCTGAGGGATGTACCCAAGTGCAAGTGCAGGAACCACTCTACTCAGGCTCTGTCCCCATATCGCAACAGGAGGAGCGTGCTGTATCATCCACCTTGCAGCTTACTACACCTGGGCCGGGCGCTTTGGCAATGCACATATGCGATATTGTGCCCGTACCAAGCGAAGTCGCCCCCCAACCCCAAGGCCCAGCACTAAGTGACGTTTCCCCGCAATCCCGAGGCTCAGGGCTGGTTATTTTGTCATGGAACGTGGCGGGTATTATGAATAAGGTGGGTACTCCGGAGTGGGAGACCCTGGTCGATGGGAGTGACATTCTTCTCCTACAGGAGACGTGGGCAAGGGAACCGCATTATATGAGGGGGTATGATATTTATGAAATCCCGGCAAAATGGAATGGTAGGGGGAGACCTTCGGGCGGGTTGGCAATTTGGGTGGCGAGCCACATTGGGTGTCAGGTGGAAAGTATGGATACTCTCTCCCAGGACATCCAGTGTGTTCGCCTCAACTGGCCTGGTAAAGGGTCTTGGGCAATTGTAAATGTCTACTCTCGACCAGTCGCTGTGGGCAATGAATCTTCCACCTTAGTCGAACTCTCATCCTTTCTAGGTCAACTACCAGCTGACCTGAAATTAGTGATGGGAGGGGACTTCAATTGCCACTTTGAACCACTCGAGGGTCTAATGGAGGGACCATTTACAGCTGAGGATGATTATTGGGGAGTTCCCCCCTCCTCCTCGCCTCACCCTAAAGCATGGTCCCCGCTGGCAATACAACTCACTTCCCTTACCCTGAACTTTGCACTGAGGGCGTGCAACGGGCGCACTCCCTCCGATACTCCATCGGTGTGCACATTTAATAGAAAGGGGCACGAGTCCAGGCTGGATTATATATTTATTGATATATCCTTATGGCCTAAAGTGCAAGATTTCAAAGTGGCATTAAGAACAGATAGCGATCACAATTCTCTCCTCTTGGAAATTCAGCACCCAACCTCCGCTGTAGGGCTAGCAACCACTGACGCCGGAAGTGATCAGGGGGACATACTCCTCACCACAAGTAGACGACGGGTGAAATGGGGGAAGCTGGTCAATAATGAAAATGCCATGAATAAGTTATATGGTATAGCACTCCCCATGTTTCAGGAGGTGGATGCTCTCATTAGTCAACCCAGACTCTCTGACTATAATGAGAGACTTTCCGGTATCCATCAGACTTTGGTCAGGGATCTTGCAGATGTTTTTAACCCGGTGGTGCCCTCAAGAAGGAAAGTTACCCGTACTGCGACTTGGTACACTCCTACCTGTAGGAAAATCAAATCCGATCTACTTTCAGCTATCAAAGAAGGTAGTGATAGGGAGAGGGTTGCAACCCTGAGGAGGGAGTACAAATCAGCAGTGGCCAGCGCTAGGGCTGAGTGGGATTGGAACCACTGGCAGGAACTGTTTGAAGCCCTGAAGTGCAGAGACTCTAGGAAGTTCTGGGCTCTGGTTAATAACGGTACTGGGGTGCTCACGCCTGCTGTAGAGCATAATATTGCCCCCTCTGTTTGGGAGGCCCATTTTGGAGCATTATACCATGCAACCACACTATGGCCCGATGGGTTGGCGCTGGATTTTCCCTGTCCCTCAGATATGTCCCTGGAATTTTCTCTAGGTGAGGTGAAGACCGCACTGGAATGTCTGGCCTTGGGGAAGGCACCGGGGTTGGACAAGCTACCCGGTGATCTGTTTAGGTACCATCCCGATATTTGGGCTCCGTACCTTCTAATTTTATTTAACGCTATACTAGGAGGTATGGTGGTTCCTTCCTATTGGTTAGGGGCCGAAATTGTGCCAATCCATAAGAAAGGCTCCCCTCTGAACCCAACTAACTATAGGCCAATCAGCCTTATAGACGTCCCCCAAAAGCTCTTTGCGCGTCTTATTCTGAACCATCTACTAGACTGGGTAGAGGACAATGACATCCTGAGTCCTCTGCAGGCTGGCTTCAGGAAGAACACGTCGACCATGGACCAGATCTTCCGCCTTGTCCTCCTTTACTGGAAGACCGTGATCATCGAGGGGGGAAGACTGTACATGGTCTTCGTGGACCTGAGGTCAGCCTTTGACCTAGTCCCGCGCAGGAAGCTGTGGGAGGTGCTGGAAAAGCTAGGAGTTCCCCCCCAGCTACTTAACATCTTAGTCAGGCTGCATGAGAACAACTATGCGCAGGTCAGGTGCGGGAAAGATGGCAAATTGTCATATAGGTTCCCCGTTTCTCGAGGGGTGAGGCAGGGTTGTGTCCTGGCACCAACCCTGTTTTGTTTGTACATCAACCATGTCATCTCCCACCTGGAAAATGTCAATAACAACGACGCCCCTTGCCTGGCAGGAAGGAGGGTACCGGCAATTATGTTTGCCGACGATACCCTCCTTCTTTCCAAATCCCCCATGGGGATTCAGAGGATCCTGGACGGATTTGGACTTTTCTGTGCTCAGCACGGGTTGGAGATAAACACAGAGAAGACAAAGTACATGATTTTTAATCCACCCACTAAAACAAGACCTAATCCCACCTTGGGGACGTCCAGTCTCGAGAGGGTGTCCACCTTCATTTACCTGGGGGTAACTTTACAGGAACACTTATCTTGGGACCACCAGATAGCACGCTCAAGGGTAAAACTGTCTCAACTGTCCGGTGCAATCCTGAAGGTGGCCAATTCTTCGTCCTTTAAGCCTGTGAGCCCGGCCCTTGAAACCTATAGGTCCCAGGCCAAGGCAGCGGCCACTTATGGCTGTGAACTTTGGGGGCATAAAGCGGCGAAGGACTTGTCTACAGTTGAAAATAGTTTTTAAGGCGCTTATTGACTCTTCCGCGTGCAACGCCACTATTGCCCTTGAGAATGGACCTGGGTCTCCCCCCTATTGCAGAGGAGCTTGTGTCCAAACCAGTGAAGTTCTGGCACAGGCTCTGGTCCACGAATGAACTGCACCATTATAGGGAGGACCTAACCCACGTCATGAGTCTTAATTGTGGTGGAAAAATTCCGTGGCTTGTCTCTGTGAAAAATGAATTGACTACAATGAATCTTCGTGACCTTTGGGAGGACCCTGCGCGAGGCTGCCAAGCAATCTCGCGCAAAGCCCTGTCAAAAATTTTTAAGGACAGGTCTCTTGCACTCTTGGTAAATGCGCAACACAGTGGCACCCTTACTCTGCGATTTTTAGAATCCAAAAATTCATATATTTTTGAATCTTTTATGGATTTTATTTTTCCCATCCTGGCGAGAAAACTTTTTGTCCAATGGAGTCTTGGCACACTGCCTACTAAAACTTTTACATCCAAGTGGTCTAACACGGCCGATAAATCTTGTCCATGCTGTAAAACCCACTTGGAAGATGACCTTCACATCTTGTTTGTGTGCCTCGCCTACCAAAGGCCTAGGAAACGCTGGATAGCACCACTTTGTAAAAATCTAGGGTTCAGAGAGTATGCACAGGCATACAGGATTTTGAAAACCAGTACCTTGGGTCACATTGTGTTTGCTGTCTCGAAATTTCTTATGGCTATATGGTTGATCAGGAAAAAACATTTGCTGAACCCTCTTGAACTTTTAGTCTTTTAATTATTCCCACGCCGGGATGGTGTATTTTATAATATGTATTTCTCTTAAATATAATGTGTATTTTATTGTATGTGCTGTTTTTTACTGTCTCTTTTATGGTCTATATGACCGAAATAAAGAATTTTTGGATTGGATTGGAGTAGTGTGCTACCAAGCATAAAGCACTTTGCTTTGTGTTAATTAGTAGTGTGATACCAAGCATAAAGCACTTTGCTTTGTGTTAATTAGTAGTGTGATACCAAGCATAAAGCACTTTGCTTTGGGTTAATTAGTAGTGTGCTACCAAGCATAAAGCACGTGTTAATTAGTAGTGTGCTACCAAGCATAAAGCACTTTGCTTTGGGTTAATTAGTAGTGTGCTACCAAGCATGAAGCACATTGTGTTAATTAGCAGTGTGCTACCTAGCATAAAGCACATTGTGTTCATTAATAGTGTGCTACCAAGCATAAAGCACTTTGCTTTGTGTTAATTAGTAGTGTGATACCAAGCATAAAGCACTTTGCTTTGGGTTAATTAGTGTGCTACCAAGCATAAAGCACATTGTGTTCATTAATAGTGTGCCACCAAGCATAAAGCACTTTGCTTTGTGTTAATTAGTAGTGTGCTACCAAGCATAAAGCACTTTGCTTTGTGTTAATTAGTAGTGTGATACCAAGCATAAAGCACTTTGCTTTGGGTTAATTAGTAGTGTGCTACCAAGCATAAAGCACGTGTTAATTAGTAGTGTGCTACCAAGCATAAAGCACTTTGCTTTGGGTTAATTAGTAGTGTGCTACCAAGCATGAAGCACATTGTGTTAATTAGCAGTGTGCTACCTAGCATAAAGCACATTGTGTTCATTAATAGTGTGCTACCAAGCATAAAGCACTTTGCTTTGTGTTAATTAGTAGTGTGATACCAAGCATAAAGCACTTTGCTTTGGGTTAATTAGTGTGCTACCAAGCATAAAGCACTTTTCTTTGGGTTAATTAGTAGTGTGCTACCAAGCATAAAGAACTTTGCTGTGGGTTAATTAGTAGTGTGCTACCAAGCTTAAAGCACGTGTTAATTAGTAGTGTGCTACCAAGCATAAAGCACTTTGCTTTGGGTTAATTAGTAGTGTGCTACCAAGCATAAAGCACATTGTGTTAATTAGTAGTGTGCTACCAAGCATAAAGCACTTTACTTTGGGTTAATTGTAGTGTACTACCAAGCATAAAGCACATTGTGTTAATTAGTAGTGTGCTACCAAGCATAAAGCACATTGTGTTCATTAGTAGTGTGCTACCAAGCATAAAGCACTTTGCTTTGGGTTAATTAGCAGTGTGCTACCAAGCATAAAGCACTTTGCTTTGGGTTAATTAGTAGTGTGCTACCAAGCATAAAGCACTTTGCTTTGGGTTAATTAGTAGTGTGCTACCAAGCATAAAGCACTTTGCTTTGGGTTAATTAGCAGTGTGCTACCAAGCATAAAGCACTTTGCTTTGGGTTAATTAGTAGTGTGCTACCAAGCATAAAGCACTTTGCTTTGGGTTAATTAGCAGTGTGCTACCAAGCATAAAGCACTTTGCTTTGGGTTAATTAATAGTGTGCTACCAAGCATAACGCACATTGTGTTAATTAGCAGTGTGCTACCAAGCATAAAGCACTTTAATTTGGGTAAATTAGTAGTGTGCTACCAAGCATGAAGCACATTGTGTTAATTAGTAGTGTGCTACCAAGCATGAAGCACATTGTGTTAATTAGCAGTGTGCTACCAAGCATAAAGCACTTTGCTTTGTGTTAATTAGTAGTGTGCTACCAAGCATAAAGCACTTTGCTTTGTGTTAATTAGTAGTGTGCTACCAAGCATAAAGCACTTTGCTGTGGGTTAATTAGTAGTGTGCTACCAAGCTTAAAGCACGTTGTGTTAATTAGTAGTGTGCTACCAAGCATAAAGCACTTTGCTTTGGGTTAATTAGTGTGCTACCAAGCGTAAAGCACATTGTGTTAATTAGTAGTGTGCTACCAAGCATAAAGCACTTTGCTTTGTGTTAATTGTAGTGTGCTACCAAGCATAAAGCACATTGTGTTAATTAGTAGTGTGCTACCAAGCATAAAGCACTTTGCTTTGGGTTAATTAGTAGTGTGCTACCAAGCATAAAGCATGTTGTGTTAATTAGTAGTGTGCTACCAAGCATAAAGCACTTTGCTTTGGGTTAATTAGTAGTGTGCTACCAAGCATAAAGCACTTTGCTTTGGGTTAATTAGTAGTGTGCTACCAACCATAAAGCACGTTGTGTTAATTAGTAGTGTGCTACCAAGCATAAAGCATGTTGTGTTAATTAGTAGTGTGCTACCAAGCATAAAGCACTTTGCTTTGGGTTAATTAGTAGTGTGCTACCAAGCATAAAGCACTTTACTTTGTGTTAATTGTAGTGTGCTACCAAGCATAAAGCACGTTGTGTTAATTAGTAGTGTGCTACCAAGCATGAAGCACTTTGCTTTGGGTTAATTAGTAGTGTGCTACCAAGCATAAAGCACTTTACTTTGTGTTAATTGTAGTGTGCTACCAAGCATAAAGCACATTGTGTTAATTAGTAGTTTGCTACCAAGCATGAAGCACTTTGCTTTGTGTTAATTGTAGTGTGCTACCAAGCATAAAGCACATTGTGTTAATTAGTAGTGTGCTACCAAGCATAAAGCACTTTGCTTTGGGTTAATTAGTAGTGTTCTACCAAGCATAAAGCACTTTGCTTTGGGTTAATTAGTAGTGTGCTACCAAGCATAAAGCACGTTGTGTTAATTAGTAGTGTGCTACCAAGCATGAAGCACTTTGCTTTGGGTTAATTAGTAGTGTGCTACCAAGCATAAAGCACTTTACTTTGTGTTAATTGTAGTGTGCTACCAAGCATAAAGCACGTTGTGTTAATTAGTAGTGTGCTACCAAGCATGAAGCACTTTGCTTTGCTTTAATTAGTAGTGTGCTACCAAGCATAAAGCACTTTACTTTGTGTTAATTGTAGTGGGCTACCAAGCATAAAGCACATTGTGTTAATTAGTAGTGTGCTACCAAGCATAAAGCACTTTGCTTTGTGTTAATTGTAGTGTGCTACCAAGCATAAAGCACATTGTGTTAATTAGTAGTGTGCTACCAAGCATAAAGCACTTTGCTTTGGGTTAATTAGTAGTGTGCTACCAAGCATAAAGCACTTTGCTTTGGGTTAATTAGTAGTGTGCTACCAAGCATAAAGCACGTTGTGTTAATTAGTAGGGTGTTACCAAGCATAAAGCACTTTGCTTTGAGTAAATTAGTAGTGTGCTACCAAGCATAAAGCACGTTGTGTTAATTAGTAGTGTGCTACCAAGCATGAAGCACTTTGCTTTGGGTTAATTAGTAGTGTGCTATCAAGCATAAAGCACTTTACTTTGTGTTAATTGTAGTGTGCTACCAAGCATAAAGCACATTGTGTTAATTAGTAGTGTGCTACCAAGCATAAAGCACTTTGCTTTGTGTAAATTGTAGTGTGCTACCAAGCATAAAACACACTGTGTTAATTAGTAGTGTGCTACCAAGCATAAAGCACTTTGCTTTGTGTTAATTGTAGTGTGCTACCAAGCATAAAGCACATTGTGTTAATTAGTAGTGTGCTACCAAGCATAAAGCACTTTTCTTTGGGTTAATTAGTAGTGTGCTACCAAGCATAAAGCACTTTGCTTTTGGTTAATTAGTAGTGTGCTACCAAGCATAAAGCACGTTGTGTTAATTAGTAGTGTGCTACCAAGCATGAATCACTTTGCTTTGGGATAATTAGTAGTGTGCTACCAAGCATAAAGCACGTCGTGTTAATTAGTAGTGTGCTACCAAGGATAAAGCACTTTGCTTTGGGTTAATTAGTAGTTTGCTACCAAGCATAAAGCACTGAGCATTAGGTTAATTAGTAGCGTGCTACCAAGCATAAAGCACATTGTGTTAATTAGTAGTGTGCTACCAACCATAAAGCACTTTGCTTTGGGTTAATTAGTGTGCTACCAAGCATGAAGCACGTTGTATTAATTAGTAGTGTGCTACCAAGCATAAAGCACTTTGCTTTGGGTTAATTAGTAGTGTGCTACCAAGCATAAAGCACTTTGCTTTGGGTTAATTAGTAGTGTGCTATCAAGCATGAAGCACGTTGTGTTAATTAGTAGTGAGCTACCAAGCATGAAGCAGGTTGTGTTAATTAGTAGTGTGTTACCAAGCATAAAGCACTTTGCTTTGGGTTAATTAGTAGTGTGCTACCAAGCATAAAGCACTTTGCTTTGGGTTAATTAGTAGTGTGCTACCAAGCATAAAGCACTTTACTTTGTGTTAATTGTAGTGTGCTACCAAGCATAAAGCACATTGTGTTAATTAGTAGTGTGCTACCAAGCATAAAGCACATTGTGTTAATTAGTAGTGTGTTACCAAGCATAAAGCACTTTGCTTTGGGTTAATTAGTAGTGTGCTACCAAGCTTAAAGCACGTTGTGTTAATTAGTAGTGTGCTACCAAGCATAAAGCACTTTGCTTTGGGTTAATTAGTGTGCTACCAAGCATAAAGCACATTGTGTTAATTAGTAGTGTGCTACCAAGCATAAAGCACTTTGCTTTGTGTTAATTGTAGTGTGCTACCAAGCATAAAGCACATTGTGTTAATTAGTAGTGTGCTACCAAGCATAAAGCACTTTGCTTTGGGTTAATTAGTAGTGTGCTACCAAGCATACAGCAGGCTGTGTTAATTAGTAGTGTGCTACCAAGCATAAAGCACTTTGCTTTGGGTTAATTAGTAGTGTGCTACCAAGCATAAAGCACGTTGTGTTAATTAGTAGTGTGCTACCAAGCATAAAGCACTTTGCTTTGGGTTAATTAGTAGTGTGCTACCAACCATAAAGCACGTTGTGTTAATTAGTAGTGTGCTACCAAGCATAAAGCATGTTGTGTTAATTAGTAGTGTGCTACCAAGCATAAAGCACTTTGCTTTGGGTTAATTAGTAGTGTGCTACCAAGCATAAAGCACTTTACTTTGTGTTAATTGTAGTGTGCTACCAAGCATAAAGCACGTTGTGTTAATTAGTAGTGTGCTACCAAGCATGAAGCACTTTGCTTTGGGTTAATTAGTAGTGTGCTACCAAGCATAAAGCACTTTACTTTGTGTTAATTGTAGTGTGCTACCAAGCATAAAGCACATTGTGTTAATTAGTAGTGTGCTACCAAGCATAAAGCACTTTGCTTTATGTTAATTGTAGTGTGCTACCAAGCATAAAGCACATTGTGTTAATTAGTAGTGTGCTACCAAGCATAAAGCACTTTGCTTTGGGTTAATTAGTAGTGTTCTACCAAGCATAAAGCACTTTGCTTTGGGTTAATTAGTAGTGTGCTACCAAGCATAAAGCACGTTGTGTTAATTAGTAGTGTGCTACCAAGCATGAAGCACTTTGCTTTGGGTTAATTAGTAGTGTGCTACCAAGCATAAAGCACTTTACTTTGTGTTAATTGTAGTCTGCTACCAAGCATAAAGCACGTTGTGTTAATTAGTAGTGTGCTACCAAGCATAAAGCACTTTGCTTTGGGTTAATTAGTAGTGTGCTACCAAGCATGAAGCACATTGTGTTAATTAGCAGTGTGCTACCTAGCATAAAGCACATTGTGTTCATTAATAGTGTGCTACCAAGCATAAAGCACTTTGCTTTGTGTTAATTAGTAGTGTGATACCAAGCATAAAGCACTTTGCTTTGGGTTAATTAGTGTGCTACCAAGCATAAAGCACATTGTGTTCATTAATAGTGTGCTACCAAGTGTTAGAATTGGGGGTCTCTGGTTGGCGCAAGTAGGTACTTGTGACAAGCAGGGACCCTCTCCTCTAAGTCAGGGCAAAGGATGACCCTTCAGAATTACCCTTGCTCACCCTCTAGGTGCGTGGCGTGAGCAGCCAAGGCGATTCTCCAGGCGTTAGTCAGTTAAGCATTTGTAGACACACACACAGTAAAATATACCAATCCCCCCACAAATGGACACCAGGCTGTGAGTATATAAAAATACGCTTCTTTATGTAAAAATTAAATATACTCTTTAGAACAGACTTATCACAAGATCAAATAACGGTTCTGGATGCCCACAGGTTGTAAATAGGCAAGCTCTCTTTTAGTTATAGTTCAAAAATGCACTGTTCTTCTCTTAAGTTGTATTCCACAATGTTCTCTTGATTCTTTGTTCGTTTCTGCACTCGGTTGCGCTTTTGACGGGTGAAATCCCGACGCCCTGCCAAGTCTCACGCTTCCCGCGTGAGACGCGATCGGCCCGGCCGGGTCTCTGACAGCTGATGGCCCCCCTGGTCTGCGGGACCCCCTCGGGGGGGAAACACCGACCTCAGAGCTGTCCAGGTGGAGGGGAGGCCCACGGACCCAGCGCAGCCCCAGTCACTCGGTCAGGGGCTCTGGTTGCAGCCTCGTCTCCCCGACAGCTAAAGGATTCCAGCGGGAGGGGCTGGAGCGCTCTTCTCAGCGCGGAGCTGCAGGCAGGCACACAGAGCGGCGCGAGTCAGCGGACAGGGGCGGCTCGCACCGCGGGTGATAGTCACAATTCCTGGGCCCTTGCAGGCAGGCTGGCAACCCCAAAATCAAGGGTAGAAACAAACGTTGCGGGCCCCGAGCCCGTTGACGGTCTCGGTGGCGGCTTTCCTCCGGGGACAAAGGCGAGGTGCCCAGCGGCTCAGGCAGAGCGAGGCTGGCACCCGAGGCGTCCGTCCAGGTCGGAGGTCTGTCCCCTGGGTCTGTTTGCGTCCGGTGGGGATTTCTGGCGGGAGGGTGAGGCACAGCAGCGGGCCCTCTTAGGCGGTCGACACAGCGATCCCCTCAGCGGGGGAAGAGCGGCTCAACGGAGCGGAGCTCTTCCTCGGCGGGGACGAGGAGACACAGTCGGTCACGGCCTCAGGGAGGGGCTGGGGGGCACCACAGCAGTGAGCCTTCCAGGCGGTCAACACAGCGATCTCCTCAGCGGGGGGAGAGCGGCTCAACGGAGCGGAGCTCTTCCTCGGCGGGGACGAGGAGACACAGTCGGTCACGGCCTCAGAGAGGGGCTGGGGGGCACCAAAGTCACAGCTCCGGCAGTAGTAGATATCCCGGTTAATTACCGGCAGACGAGCAGAGGCAGGTTGAGCCAGATGGTCCTGTGGCTCAGGTCAGGGGGCAAGCTCAGTCAAGCCCTTGGTGAATGTTCAAGCACAAAGCAGCAAAGTCTTTTCTTATCAAGTCTTTTCCTCTCCTTTCTCAGCAAGGCAAGCAGCAGGCCAGTTCTCCCAGCGTTTTTTCTCCTTCTAGTCGGGCAGAGGTCCTTCGTGGTGAAACAGGATTCTAATTTACAAGGAGCAGGGCTCCTACTTTTATACACAGTTTCTTTTGTTCTCACTGGCCAGGGGGGCCTCTGCATAACTGCTCTCAGCTCCTGAGCACTTGTGGTGGGTACTTCTGCTTCTGCATTCAGTGTGAGGGCAGGCCCATCAGCCGCTCCCCAGGGGGGCGGAGCCGGCATTGTGAAGACAGGGGTAGCCTGAGCACTCTGTTGACAAGCTTCGGTCTTTCCTGGGCCAGGTGCAGGCTGAGTCATCAGTCGCTCCCCAGGAGGGCGGAGCCAGCATTGTGGTGGCAGAGCACAGCCTGATGCATCATTCAGGGGAAACTCCCACCACCCACTAAGGTGTCATCTGGCTATTCACTACCTGTCAACTCCCAGCCCTGTCACTCACACAACCCAGACAGTCAGATACACACAAAAGCAGAGGCGGGCTGAAATAGTTAGACAAGCAAATGCTAGCTTTCTAAAAGTAGCATTTGCAAACACAGGATATTAAAATAAACTTTACTAAAAGAAGTATTTTATTATTCTGAGTTCAGGCATACTAAACATGAATTTCTACCATGTTCCCTGAGCTTGCTGGGATTATAGAGTGTAATAATTCCAGCAGCCCATCTGGCCTAGAAGGGAACTGGTAGCCTTACAATAGTGAAAAACGAATTTGGCAGTAATTCACTATTAGAACATGCCACACACATCAGGGCATGTTCTACCTTACACTTACAATGCACCCTGCCCTTAGGCCTACCATAGGGGTGACTAATATGAAGTTAAGGGAAGGTTTAGGGGCTGGCAAGTGTGTGCACTTGCCCAGCCAGCATGACAGTACCAGACTGCACGCAGGTTCTGCAATGGCAGACCCTAGACACATTTTAAGGCTGCTTCTGTGGGTGGCGCAATCAGCGCTGCAGGCCCACTAGCAGTATTGGCATTCACAAGCCCTGGCACTCCTGGTGCACTTTACTGGGGACTGACAGTAAATCCAATGAACCAATCAGGTATATCAATCACATGTATACTTTTCACAGGGAGAGCATATGCACTTTAGCACTGGTCAGCAGTGGTAAAAGTGCCCAGAGTCATTAAACCAACAAAAACAGGTCAGAGAGAGTCTTGGAGGAAGGCAAAAAGTTTAGGGATGACCCTGCCAAGAGGCCCAGGTCCAACACAACCCCCTTCCAGCCAAAACGCAGGGTAGACCAATCACCACTGTGATGGGCTTCCCTGCTTTGGGCGATAGAACCTGGACCTGGCCCGCAACAGCAGGGGCACATTCCAGTTCTACGCCAATCTGAACCTATTTCAAATCCTCTGTCCATACTCTCAGAGTCCACCAAGCCAATCCCTGGGGCACCCTTTTCTTCCTCTGTGGACACCACCTGTGCAGCCTCTAACCTTAACTGGCTCACAGGTGTGTCCCAACAGGCAGTCATCAAATCACAGTGGCCACTGACGGTAGTCAGGGCTGAGACCCAGGCCTCATGCCTCTCAGGGCTCTCAAACCTCTGTGGCCTCAGAGAGCGGGGGGCAGTAGCCCCAGGTGCTTGGCACCCTTTGTCCACTCTCCCTCCTGTCAGGTCAGGTATGCCATCCTGGCACTGACTCACCAGCCCCAGGCCTGTACCTGGCTGCTGGACCAAAGACTGGGGTGGGCTCTCCCACAACCGGTCCTCCTCCTCGGGGCTCTGTACCCTCCCACCTGGAGTGGTACCCCCTTCCAGAATTGTCAGGGCACCTGTGGCAGGTGATCTGCACAATTCTCCCACCAGTTCAGGGGTGCTATCCTGCAACTGGGGCACCAGGTCAGGGGGGACACCCTGCACCTGGCCCTTAAACCTAGGGTCTAAACCCTCAAGTCGCACCGGGGTCAGAGGCGAGGACTCCCTCCCTCTGCACCCCCTTCCAGAGTACTGCCCACTCCCAACTGGAGTGGTACCCCTAGAAGGGACATGGGCCAGGACACTGATTACAGTGGTCCCACCCTCCAGGTCAGACAACACCTGAACCTGACTCTCCAACTCAGGGACCCAACCCTGCAGTTGAACAATTGCCTGGCGCACCAGGACTTCCCGGGGAGCACGCATGCCCCCCCTGAGGGTGGCACATAGCTCATGTGCCGTGCGACAGTCTACCTGGCGCAGATCTCCCAGCCTCTGTCCCTCTGACAGGGTGGGAAGATCCCCCAGGACAGAAGTGGTGTCCCCATGGTCATTCACTGGGGACTCAGCCCTGCTGGCTGGCCCCTGACCCACTGGTTCTTCCACTGGGGACTCTTTTCCCCTCTCGCCCCTCTTTCTGGACTTCTGCACCCTCCCAACTGGAGTGGTACTGCCAGTCACCAGAACTACTGGAGCCCTGTTTACAGAGCCTCCACGTTCTCTAGCCACTGGGGGATCCCCCTTAAAGGGTGACTCATCCGGACAGCCTAGGCTCCCCACCTGGTGTTCCCTTAAAGAACCATCCAGGCTCTGAGACTGAGGTTGGGCACTACCGGGACAACACCCATTCTCACTCCTTCCCCTTAAGGACAGGACGTGAGGCCCTACACCCCTCTCACTGCTACAGGACCTAGCTGGGCTACTCTGCGCCACTTCCACCACTCTGGGCTGGAAGATACCTGAGCCACTCCCCACAGGATCACACCCCAATGCCTCTCCAGACCCTCTGGAATCCACCACAAGGTCTGCCTCCAATGTGAGCTCCCTGGGGTCAGAGAACTCACTCTCAACAGGTGTTGGCATAGCTCTGGAAAACTGGGACTTAAAGTATGCTCTCCCACAATTGGATTACACAGCCCCCTAGCAGGGTTAACCAAACTATCCTTCACCTCACCATCCAGCGCCTCACACACATACTCCACACCATTCTCCTGAGACTGGCCAGACAATAGCGGACTGTCTCTGTCGCACAACCCACACTCTTCTGGGCGGTCCTTACACTCACCCACCAGGACCTCAACCATGGGGGAATCCCTCCCACCACTAGGACCATGAACTCCTACGCCAGCCACCCTATTCCCTTCAGGGACGCTGCGCACTACTGGAGCTACCTCATGCCCTTGAACCTCCTGGTGTATGTTAACCCCCTCCAAGTCAGGTGCCATATCTCTAGGTGCGCGCGCTATGCTGTCAGCACTAGATACCTGAATGTTGCTGCCACCATCTGAGCTGGACTCCACCTCCAACTCAGCAAAGCTCAATCTGCGAGCTACACAAATCTCTGGATGTTGGGCGGGAGCCCTCCTGGCTTCAAGCTCCAAATCAAGTTCTTTCATCCTAAAGTAGTGATCTCTTTGGCGTTTTAGCGCCTCCATGGCTAATTTTTGGCTTTCCATTGCCAATTTATGCTTGTCCATTTCCATTTGTCCTTTTAATTTCGCCATCTCTATTTCATGCGCCCTGGTTGCTGCCCTGTCTGCCAACTCCTCTGGCGACAGGCATCTGGTTGCTGCCTTTTCCATCCTCACTGAACCAGGCATGACGTTTCACAAGCACATGGAGATCTCCCAGCAAAAATAAAAAATGGAAACCTGTGGCTACGTTATAGATCTGCTCTCACTATGTGGTGATCAGTAATTCACTGTATGTAAACTACAAATGCAAATTCGCAAATCCCACCGCTGCCACCAATGTTAGAATTGGGGGTCTCTGGTTGGCGCAAGTAGGTACTTGTGACAAGCAGGGACCCTCTCCTCTAAGTCAGGGCAAAGGATGACCCTTCAGAATTACCCTTGCTCACCCTCTAGGTGCGTGGCGTGAGCAGCCAAGGCGATTCTCCAGGCGTTAGTCAGTTAAGCATTTGTAGACACACACACAGTAAAATATACCAATCCCCCCACAAATGGACACCAGGCTGTGAGTATATAAAAATACGCTTCTTTATGTAAAAATAAATATACTCTTTAGAACAGACTTATCACAAGATCAAATAACGGTTCTGGATGCCCACAGGTTGTAAATAGGCAAGCTCTCTTTTAGTTATAGTTCAAAAATGCACTGTTCTTCTCTTAAGTTGTATTCCACAATGTTCTCTTGATTCTTTGTTCGTTTCTGCACTCGGTTGCGCTTTTGACGGGTGAAATCCCGACGCCCTGCCAAGTCTCACGCTTCCCGCGTGAGACGCGATCGGCCCGGCCGGGTCTCTGACAGCTGATGGCCCCCCTGGTCTGCGGGACCCCCTCGGGGGGGAAACACCGACCTCAGAGCTGTCCAGGTGGAGGGGAGGCCCACGGACCCAGCGCAGCCCCAGTCACTCGGTCAGGGGCTCTGGTTGCAGCCTCGTCTCCCCGACAGCTAAAGGATTCCAGCGGGAGGGGCTGGAGCGCTCTTCTCAGCGCGGAGCTGCAGGCAGGCACACAGAGCGGCGCGAGTCAGCGGACAGGGGCGGCTCGCACCGCGGGTGATAGTCACAATTCCTGGGCCCTTGCAGGCAGGCTGGCAACCCCAAAATCAAGGGTAGAAACAAACGTTGCGGGCCCCGAGCCCGTTGACGGTCTCGGTGGCGGCTTTCCTCCGGGGACAAAGGCGAGGTGCCCAGCGGCTCAGGCAGAGCGAGGCTGGCACCCGAGGCGTCCGTCCAGGTCGGAGGTCTGTCCCCTGGGTCTGTTTGCGTCCGGTGGGGATTTCTGGTGGGAGGGTGAGGCACAGCAGCGGGCCCTCTTAGGCGGTCGACACAGCGATCCCCTCAGCGGGGGAAGAGCGGCTCAACGGAGCGGAGCTCTTCCTCGGCGGGGACGAGGAGACACAGTCGGTCACGGCCTCAGGGAGGGGCTGGGGGGCACCACAGCAGTGAGCCTTCCAGGCGGTCAACACAGCGATCTCCTCAGCGGGGGGAGAGCGGCTCAACGGAGCGGAGCTCTTCCTCGGCGGGGACGAGGAGACACAGTCGGTCACGGCCTCAGAGAGGGGCTGGGGGGCACCAAAGTCACAGCTCCGGCAGTAGTAGATATCCCGGTTAATTACCGGCAGACGAGCAGAGGCAGGTTGAGCCAGATGGTCCTGTGGCTCAGGTCAGGGGGCAAGCTCAGTCAAGCCCTTGGTGAATGTTCAAGCACAAAGCAGCAAAGTCTTTTCTTATCAAGTCTTTTCCTCTCCTTTCTCAGCAAGGCAAGCAGCAGGCCAGTTCTCCCAGCGTCTCTTCTCCTTCTAGTCGGGCAGAGGTCCTTCGTGGTGAAACAGGATTCTAATTTACAAGGAGCAGGGCTCCTACTTTTATACACAGTTTCTTTTGTTCTCACTGGCCAGGGGGGCCTCTGCATAATTGCTCTCAGCTCCTGAGCACTTGTGGTGGGTACTTCTGCTTCTGCATTCAGTGTGAGGGCAGGCCCATCAGCCGCTCCCCAGGGGGGCGGAGCCGGCATTGTGAAGACAGGGGTAGCCTGAGCACTCTGTTGACAAGCTTCGGTCTTTCCTGGGCCAGGTGCAGGCTGAGTCATCAGTCGCTCCCCAGGAGGGCGGAGCCAGCATTGTGGTGGCAGAGCACAGCCTGATGCATCATTCAGGGGAAACTCCCACCACCCACTAAGGTGTCATCTGGCTATTCACTACCTGTCAACTCCCAGCCCTGTCACTCACACAACCCAGACAGTCAGATACACACAAAAGCAGAGGCGGGCTGAAATAGTTAGACAAGCAAATGCTAGCTTTCTAAAAGTAGCATTTGCAAACACAGGATATTAAAATAAACTTTACTAAAAGAAGTATTTTATTATTCTGAGTTCAGGCATACTAAACATGAATTTCTACCATGTTCCCTGAGCTTGCTGGGATTATAGAGTGTAATAATTCCAGCAGCCCATCTGGCCTAGAAGGGAACTGGTAGCCTTACAATAGTGAAAAACGAATTTGGCAGTAATTCACTATTAGAACATGCCACACACATCAGGGCATGTTCTACCTTACACTTACAATGCACCCTGCCCTTAGGCCTACCATAGGGGTGACTAATATGAAGTTAAGGGAAGGTTTAGGGGCTGGCAAGTGTGTGCACTTGCCCAGCCAGCATGACAGTACCAGACTGCACGCAGGTTCTGCAATGGCAGACCCTAGACACATTTTAAGGCTGCTTCTGTGGGTGGCGCAATCAGCGCTGCAGGCCCACTAGCAGTATTGGCATTCACAAGCCCTGGCACTCCTGGTGCACTTTACTGGGGACTGACAGTAAATCCAATGAACCAATCAGGTATATCAATCACATGTATACTTTTCACAGGGAGAGCATATGCACTTTAGCACTGGTCAGCAGTGGTAAAAGTGCCCAGAGTCATTAAACCAACAAAAACAGGTCAGAGAGAGTCTTGGAGGAAGGCAAAAAGTTTAGGGATGACCCTGCCAAGAGGCCCAGGTCCAACACCAAGCATAAAGCACTTTGCTTTGTGTTAATTAGTAGTGTGCTACCAAGCATAAAGCACTTTGCTTTGTGTTAATTAGTAGTGTGCTACCAAGCATAAAGCACTTTGCTTTGTGTTAATTAGTAGTGTGATACCAAGCATAAAGCACTTTGCTTTGGGTTAATTAGTAGTGTGCTACCCAGCATAAAGCACGTGTTAATTAGTAGTGTGCTACCAAGCATAAAGCACTTTGCTTTGGGTTAATTAGTAGTGTGCTACCAAGCATGAAGCACATTGTGTTAATTAGCAGTGTGCTACCTAGCATAAAGCACATTGTGTTCATTAATAGTGTGCTACCAAGCATAAAGCACTTTGCTTTGTGTTAATTAGTAGTGTGATACCAAGCATAAAGCACTTTGCTTTGGGTTAATTAGTGTGCTACCAAGCATATAGCACTTTTCTTTGGGTTAATTAGTAGTGTGCTACCAAGCATAAAGCACTTTGCTGTGGGTTAATTAGTAGTGTGCTACCAAGCTTAAAGCACGTGTTAATTAGAAGTGTGCTACCAAGCATAAAGAACTTTGCTTTGGGTTAATTAGTAGTGTGCTACCAAGCATAAAGCACATTGTGTTAATTAGTAGTGTGCTACCAAGCATAAAGCACTTTGCTTTGGGTTAATTGTAGTGTACTACCAAGCATAAAGCACATTGTGTTAATTAGTAGTGTGCTACCAAGCATAAAGCACATTGTGTTCATTAGTAGTGTGCTACCAAGCATAAAGCACTTTGCTTTGGGTTAATTAGCAGTGTGCTACCAAGCATAAAGCACTTTGCTTTGGGTTAATTAGTAGTGTGCTACCAAGCATAAAGCACTTTGCTTTGGGTTAATTAGTAGTGTGCTACCAAGCATAAAGCACTTTGCTTTGGGTTAATTAGCAGTGTGCTACCAAGCATAAAGCACTTTGCTTTGGGTTAATTAGTAGTGTGCTACCAAGCATAAAGCACTTTGCTTTGGGTTAATTAGCAGTGTGCTACCAAGCATAAAGCACTTTGCTTTGGGTTAATTAGCAGTGTGCTGCCAAGCATAAAGCACTTTGCTTTGGGTTAATTAGTAGTGTGCTACCAAGCATAACGCACATTGTGTTAATTAGCAGTGTGCTACCAAGCATAAAGCACTTTAATTTGGGTTAATTAGTAGTGTGCTACCAAGCATGAAGCACATTGTGTTAATTAGTAGTGTGCTACCAAGCATGAAGCACATTGTGTTAATTAGCAGTGTGCTACCAAGCATAAAGCACTTTGCTTTGTGTTAATTAGTAGTGTGCTACCAAGCATAAAGCACTTTGCTTTGTGTTAATTAGTAGTGTGCTACCAAGCATAAAGCACTTTGCTGTGGGTTAATTAGTAGTGTGCTACCAATCTTAAAGCACGTTGTGTTAATTAGTAGTGTGCTACCAAGCATAAAGCACATTGTGTTCATTAATAGTGTGCTACCAAGCATAAAGCACTTTGCTTTGTGTTAATTAGTAGTGTGATACCAAGCATAAAGCACTTTGCTTTGTGTTAATTAGTAGTGTGATACCAAGCATAAAGCACTTTGCTTTGTGTTAATTAGTAGTGTGCTACTAAGCATAAAGCACTTTGCTTTGTGTTAATTAGTAGAGTGATACCAAGCATAAAGCACTTTGCTTTGTGTTAATTAGTAGTGTGATACCAAGCATAAAGCACTTTGCTTTGGGTTAATTAGTAGTGTGCTACCAAGCATAAAGCACGTGTTAATTAGTAGTGTGCTACCAAGCATAAAGCACTTTGCTTTGGGTTAATTAGTAGTGTGCTACCAAGCATGAAGCACATTGTGTTAATTAGCAGTGTGCTACCTAGCATAAAGCACATTGTGTTCATCAATAGTGTGCTACCAAGCATAAAGCACTTTGCTTTGTGTTAATTAGTAGTGTGATACCAAGCATAAAGCACTTTGCTTTGGGTTAATTAGTGTGCTACCAAGCATAAAGCACATTGTGTTCATTAATAGTGTGCTACCAAGCATAAAGCACTTTGCTTTGTGTTAATTAGTAGTGTGCTACCAAGCATAAAGCACTTTGCTTTGTGTTAATTAGTAGTGTGCTACCAAGCATAAAGCACTTTGCTTTGTGTTAATTAGTAGTGTGATACCAAGCATAAAGCACTTTGCTTTGGGTTAATTAGTAGTGTGCTACCAAGCATAAAGCACATGTTAATTAGTAGTGTGCTACCAAGCATAAAGCACTTTGCTTTAGGTTAATTAGTAGTGTGCTACCAAGCATGAAGCACATTGTGTTAATTAGCAGTGTGCTACCTAGCATAAAGCACATTGTGTTCATTAATAGTGTGCTACCAAGCATAAAGCACTTTGCTTTGTGTTAATTAGTAGTGTGATACCAAGCATAAAGCACTTTGCTTTGGGTTAATTAGTAGTGTGATACCAAGCATAAAGCACTTTGCTTTGTGTTAATTAGTAGTGTGCTACCAAGCATAAAGCACTTTGCTTTGTGTTAATTAGTAGTGTGATACCAAGCATAAAGCACTTTGCTTTGTGTTAATTAGTAGTGTGATACCAAGCATAAAGCACTTTGCTTTGGGTTAATTAGTAGTGTGCTACCAAGCATAAAGCACGTGTTAATTAGTAGTGTGCTACCAAGCATAAAGCACTTTGCTTTGGGTTAATTAGTAGTGTGCTACCAAGCATGAAGCACATTGTGTTAATTAGCAGTGTGCTACCTAGCATAAAGCACATTGTGTTCATTAATAGTGTGCTACCAAGCATAAAGCACTTTGCTTTGTGTTAATTAGTAGTGTGATACCAAGCATAAAGCACTTTGCTTTGGGTTAATTAGTGTGCTACCAAGCATAAAGCACATTGTGTTCATTAATAGTGTGCCACCAAGCATAAAGCACTTTGCTTTGTGTTAATTAGTAGTGTGCTACCAAGCATAAAGCACTTTGCTTTGTGTTAATTAGTAGTGTGATACCAAGCATAAAGCACTTTGCTTTGGGTTAATTAGTAGTGTGCTACCAAGCATAAAGCACGTGTTAATTAGTAGTGTGCTACCAAGCATAAAGCACTTTGCTTTGGGTTAATTAGTAGTGTGCTACCAAGCATGAAGCACATTGTGTTAATTAGCAGTGTGCTACCTAGCATAAAGCACATTGTGTTCATTAATAGTGTGCTACCAAGCATAAAGCACTTTGCTTTGTGTTAATTAGTAGTGTGATACCAAGCATAAAGCACTTTGCTTTGGGTTAATTAGTGTGCTACCAAGCATAAAGCACTTTTCTTTGGGTTAATTAGTAGTGTGCTACCAAGCATAAAGAACTTTGCTGTGGGTTAATTAGTAGTGTGCTACCAAGCTTAAAGCACGTGTTAATTAGTAGTGTGCTACCAAGCATAAAGCACTTTGCTTTGGGTTAATTAGTAGTGTGCTACCAAGCATAAAGCACATTGTGTTAATTAGTAGTGTGCTACCAAGCATAAAGCACTTTGCTTTGGGTTAATTGTAGTGTACTACCAAGCATAAAGCACATTGTGTTAATTAGTAGTGTGCTACCAAGCATAAAGCACATTGTGTTCATTAGTAGTGTGCTACCAAGCATAAAGCATTTTGCTTTGGGTTAATTAGCAGTGTGCTACCAAGCATAAAGCACTTTGCTTTGGGTTAATTAGTAGTGTGATACCAAGCATAAAGCACTTTGCTTTGGGTTAATTAGTGTGCTACCAAGCATAAAGCACATTGTGTTCATTAATAGTGTGCTACCAAGCATAAAGCACTTTGCTTTGTGTTAATTAGTAGTGTGCTACCAAGCATAAAGCACTTTGCTTTGTGTTAATTAGTAGTGTGCTACCAAGCATAAAGCACTTTGCTTTGTGTTAATTAGTAGTGTGATACCAAGCATAAAGCACTTTGCTTTGGGTTAATTAGTAGTGTGCTACCAAGCATAAAGCACATGTTAATTAGTAGTGTGCTACCAAGCATAAAGCACTTTGCTTTGGGTTAATTAGTAGTGTGCTACCAAGCATGAAGCACATTGTGTTAATTAGCAGTGTGCTACCTAGCATAAAGCACATTGTGTTCATTAATAGTGTGCTACCAAGCATAAAGCACTTTGCTTTGTGTTAATTAGTAGTGTGATACCAAGCATAAAGCACTTTGCTTTGGGTTAATTAGTAGTGTGATACCAAGCATAAAGCACTTTGCTTTGTGTTAATTAGTAGTGTGCTACCAAGCATAAAGCACTTTGCTTTGTGTTAATTAGTAGTGTGATACCAAGCATAAAGCACTTTGCTTTGTGTTAATTAGTAGTGTGATACCAAGCATAAAGCACTTTGCTTTGGGTTAATTAGTAGTGTGCTACCAAGCATAAAGCACGTGTTAATTAGTAGTGTGCTACCAAGCATAAAGCACTTTGCTTTGGGTTAATTAGTAGTGTGCTACCAAGCATGAAGCACATTGTGTTCATTAATAGTGTGCTACCAAGCATAAAGCACTTTGCTTTGTGTTAATTAGTAGTGTGATACCAAGCATAAAGCACTTTGCTTTGGGTTAATTAGTGTGCTACCAAGCATAAAGCACATTGTGTTCATTAATAGTGTGCCACCAAGCATAAAGCACTTTGCTTTGTGTTAATTAGTAGTGTGCTACCAAGCATAAAGCACTTTGCTTTGTGTTAATTAGTAGTGTGATACCAAGCATAAAGCACTTTGCTTTGGGTTAATTAGTAGTGTGCTACCAAGCATAAAGCACGTGTTAATTAGTAGTGTGCTACCAAGCATAAAGCACTTTGCTTTGGGTTAATTAGTAGTGTGCTACCAAGCATGAAGCACATTGTGTTAATTAGCAGTGTGCTACCTAGCATAAAGCACATTGTGTTCATTAATAGTGTGCTACCAAGCATAAAGCACTTTGCTTTGTGTTAATTAGTAGTGTGATACCAAGCATAAAGCACTTTGCTTTGGGTTAATTAGTGTGCTACCAAGCATAAAGCACTTTTCTTTGGGTTAATTAGTAGTGTGCTACCAAGCATAAAGAACTTTGCTGTGGGTTAATTAGTAGTGTGCTACCAAGCTTAAAGCACGTGTTAATTAGTAGTGTGCTACCAAGCATAAAGCACTTTGCTTTGGGTTAATTAGTAGTGTGCTACCAAGCATAAAGCACATTGTGTTAATTAGTAGTGTGCTACCAAGCATAAAGCACTTTGCTTTGGGTTAATTGTAGTGTACTACCAAGCATAAAGCACATTGTGTTAATTAGTAGTGTGCTACCAAGCATAAAGCACATTGTGTTCATTAGTAGTGTGCTACCAAGCATAAAGCATTTTGCTTTGTGTTAATTAGCAGTGTGCTACCAAGCATAAAGCACTTTGCTTTGGGTTAATTAGTAGTGTGCTACCAAGCATAAAGCACTTTGCTTTGGGTTAATTAGTAGTGTGCTACCAAGCATAAAGCACTTTGCTTTGGGTTAATTAGCAGTGTGCTACCAAGCATAAAGCACTTTGCTTTGGGTTAATTAGTAGTGTGCTACCAAGCATAAAGCACTTTGCTTTGGGTTAATTAGCAGTGTGCTACCAAGCATAAAGCACTTTGCTTTGGGTTAATTAGCAGTGTGCTACCAAGCATAAAGCACTTTGCTTTGGGTTAATTAGTAGTGTGCTACCAAGCATAACGCACATTGTGTTAATTAGCAGTGTGCTACCAAGCATAAAGCACTTTAATTTGGGTTAATTAGTAGTGTGCTACCAAGCATGAAGCACATTGTGTTAATTAGTAGTGTGCTACCAAGCATGAAGCACATTGTGTTAATTAGCAGTGTGCTACCAAGCATAAAGCACTTTGCTTTGTGTTAATTAGTAGTGTGCTACCAAGCATAAAGCACTTTGCTTTGTGTTAATTAGTAGTGTGCTACCAAGCATAAAGCACTTTGCTGTGGGTTAATTAGTAGTGTGCTACCAAGCTTAAAGCACGTTGTGTTAATTAGTAGTGTGCTACCAAGCATAAAGCACTTTGCTTTGGGTTAATTAGTGTGCTACCAAGCGTAAAGCACATTGTGTTAATTAGTAGTGTGCTACCAAGCATAAAGCACTTTGCTTTGTGTTAATTGTAGTGTGCTACCAAGCATAAAGCACATTGTGTTAATTAGTAGTGTGCTACCAAGCATAAAGCACTTTGCTTTGGGTTAATTAGTAGTGTGCTACCAAGCATAAAGCATGTTGTGTTAATTAGTAGTGTGCTACCAAGCATAAAGCACTTTGCTTTGGGTTAATTAGTAGTGTGCTACCAAGCATAAAGCACTTTGCTTTGGGTTAATTAGTAGTGTGCTACCAACCATAAAGCACGTTGTGTTAATTAGTAGTGTGCTACCAAGCATAAAGCATGTTGTGTTAATTAGTAGTGTGCTACCAAGCATAAAGCACTTTGCTTTGGGTTAATTAGTAGTGTGCTACCAAGCATAAAGCACTTTACTTTGTGTTAATTGTAGTGTGCTACCAAGCATAAAGCACGTTGTGTTAATTAGTAGTGTGCTACCAAGCATGAAGCACTTTGCTTTGGGTTAATTAGTAGTGTGCTACCAAGCATAAAGCACTTTACTTTGTGTTAATTGTAGTGTGCTACCAAGCATAAAGCACATTGTGTTAATTAGTAGTTTGCTACCAAGCATGAAGCACTTTGCTTTGTGTTAATTGTAGTGTGCTACCAAGCATAAAGCACATTGTGTTAATTAGTAGTGTGCTACCAAGCATAAAGCACTTTGCTTTGGGTTAATTAGTAGTGTTCTACCAAGCATAAAGCACTTTGCTTTGGGTTAATTAGTAGTGTGCTACCAAGCATAAAGCACGTTGTGTTAATTAGTAGTGTGTTACCAAGCATGAAGCACTTTGCTTTGGGTTAATTAGTAGTGTGCTACCAAGCATAAAGCACTTTACTTTGTGTTAATTGTAGTGTGCTACCAAGCATAAAGCACGTTGTGTTAATTAGTAGTGTGCTACCAAGCATGAAGCACTTTGCTTTGGGTTAATTAGTAGTGTGCTACCAAGCATAAAGCACTTTACTTTGTGTTAATTGTAGTGGGCTACCAAGCATAAAGCACATTGTGTTAATTAGTAGTGTGCTACCAAGCATAAAGCACTTTGCTTTGTGTTAATTGTAGTGTGCTACCAAGCATAAAGCACATTGTGTTAATTAGTAGTGTGCTACCAAGCATAAAGCACTTTGCTTTGGGTTAATTAGTAGTGTGCTACCAAGCATAAAGCACTTTGCTTTGGGTTAATTAGTAGTGTGCTACCAAGCATAAAGCACGTTGTGTTAATTAGTAGGGTGTTACCAAGCATAAAGCACTTTGCTTTGAGTAAATTAGTAGTGTGCTACCAAGCATAAAGCACGTTGTGTTAATTAGTAGTGTGCTACCAAGCATGAAGCACTTTGCTTTGGGTTAATTAGTAGTGTGCTATCAAGCATAAAGCACTTTACTTTGTGTTAATTGTAGTGTGCTACCAAGCATAAAGCACATTGTGTTAATTAGTAGTGTGCTACCAAGCATAACGCACTTTGCTTTGTGTAAATTGTAGTGTGCTACCAAGCATAAAACACATTGTGTTAATTAGTAGTGTGCTACCAAGCATAAAGCACTTTGCTTTTTGTTAATTGTAGTGTGCTACCAAGCATAAAGCACATTGTGTTAATTAGTAGTGTGCTACCAAGCATAAAGCACTTTTCTTTGGGTTAATTAGTAGTGTGCTACCAAGAATAAAGCACTTTGCTTTGGGTTAATTAGTAGTGTGCTACTAAGCATAAAGCACGTTGTGTTAATTAGTAGTGTGCTACCAAGCATGAAGCACTTTGCTTTGGGATAATTAGTAGTGTGCTACCAAGCATAAAGCACGTCGTGTTAATTAGTAGTGTGCTACCAAGGATAAAGCACTTTGCTTTGGGTTAATTAGTAGTTTGCTACCAAGCATAAAGCACTGAGCATTAGGTTAATTAGTAGTGTGCTACCAAGCATAAAGCACATTGTGTTAATTAGTAGTGTGCTACCAACCATAAAGCACTTTGCTTTGGGTTAATTAGTGTGCTACCAAGCATGAAGCACGTTGTATTAATTAGTAGTGTGCTACCAAGCATAAAGCACTTTGCTTTGGGTTAATTAGTAGTGTGCTACCAAGCATAAAGCACTTTGCTTTGGGTTAATTAGTAGTGTGCTATCAAGCATGAAGCACGTTGTGTTAATTAGTAGTGAGCTACCAAGCATGAAGCAGGTTGTGTTAATTAGTAGTGTGCTACCAAGCATAAAGCACTTTGCTTTGGGTTAATTAGTAGTGTGCTACCAAGCATAAAGCACTTTGCTGTGTGTTAATTAGTAGTGTGCTACCAAGCATAAAGCACTTTGCTTTGGGTTAATTAGTAGTGTGCTACCAAGCATAAAGCACTTTACTTTGTGTTAATTGTAGTGTGCTACCAAGCATAAAGCACATTGTGTTAATTAGTAGTGTGCTACCAAGCATAAAGCACTTTGCTTTGTGTTAATTGTAGTGTGCTACCAAGCATAAAGCACATTGTGTTAATTAGTAGTGTGTTACCAAGCATAAAGCACTTTGCTTTGGGTTAATTAGTAGTGTGCTACCAAGCTTAAAGCACGTTGTGTTAATTAGTAGTGTGCTACCAAGCATAAAGCACTTTGCTTTGGGTTAATTAGTGTGCTACCAAGCATAAAGCACATTGTGTCAATTAGTAGTGTGCTACCAAGCATAAAGCACTTTGCTTTGTGTTAATTGTAGTGTGCTACCAAGCATAAAGCACATTGTGTTAATTAGTAGTGTGCTACCAAGCATAAAGCACTTTGCTTTGGGTTAATTAGTAGTGTGCTACCAAGCATACAGCAGGCTGTGTTAATTAGTAGTGTGCTACCAAGCATAAAGCACTTTGCTTTGGGTTAATTAGTAGTGTGCTACCAAGCATAAAGCACGTTGTGTTAATTAGTAGTGTGCTACCAAGCATAAAGCACTTTGCTTTGGGTTAATTAGAAGTGTGCTACCAAGTATAAAGCACTTTGCTTTGGGTTAATTAGTAGTGTGCTACCAACCATAAAGCACGTTGTGTTAATTAGTAGTGTGCTACCAAGCATAAAGCATGTTGTGTTAATTAGTAGTGTGCTACCAAGCATAAAGCACTTTGCTTTGGGTTAATTAGTAGTGTGCTACCAAGCATAAAGCACTTTACTTTGTGTTAATTGTAGTGCGCTACCAAGCATAAAGCACGTTGTGTTAATTAGTAGTGTGCTACCAAGCATGAAGCACTTTGCTTTGGGTTAATTAGTAGTGTGCTACCAAGCATAAAGCACTTTACTTTGTGTTAATTGTAGTGTGCTACCAAGCATAAAGCACATTGTGTTAATTAGTAGTGTGCTACCAAGCATAAAGCACTTTGCTTTATGTTAATTGTAGTGTGCTACCAAGCATAAAGCACATTGTGTTAATTAGTAGTGTGCTACCAAGCATAAAGCACTTTGCTTTGGGTTAATTAGTAGTGTTCTACCAAGCATAAAGCACTTTGCTTTGGGTTAATTAGTAGTGTGCTACCAAGCATAAAGCACGTTGTGTTAATTAGTAGTGTGCTACCAAGCATGAAGCACTTTGCTTTGGGTTAATTAGTAGTGTGCTACCAAGCATAAAGCACTTTACTTTGTGTTAATTGTAGTGTGCTACCAAGCATAAAGCACGTTGTGTTAATTAGTAGTGTGCTACCAAGCATAAAGCACTTTGCTTTGGGTTAATTAGTAGTGTGCTACCAAGCATGAAGCACATTGTGTTAATTAGCAGTGTGCTACCTAGCATAAAGCACATTGTGTTCATTAATAGTGTGCTACCAAGCATAAAGCACTTTGCTTTGTGTTAATTAGTAGTGTGCTACCAAGCATAAAGCACTTTGCTTTGTGTTAATTAGTAGTGTGCTACCAAGCATAAAGCACTTTGCTTTGTGTTAATTAGTAGTGTGATACCAAGCATAAAGCACTTTGCTTTGGGTTAATTAGTAGTGTGCTACCAAGCATAAAGCACGTGTTAATTAGTAGTGTGCTACCAAGCATAAAGCACTTTGCTTTGGGTTAATTAGTAGTGTGCTACCAAGCATGAAGCACATTGTGTTAATTAGCAGTGTGCTACCTAGCATAAAGCACATTGTGTTCATTAATAGTGTGCTACCAAGCATAAAGCACTTTGCTTTGTGTTAATTAGTAGTGTGATACCAAGCATAAAGCACTTTGCTTTGGGTTAATTAGTGTGCTACCAAGCATAAAGCACTTTTCTTTGGGTTAATTAGTAGTGTGCTACCAAGCATAAAGCACTTTGCTGTGGGTTAATTAGTAGTGTGCTACCAAGCTTAAAGCACGTGTTAATTAGTAGTGTGCTACCAAGCATAAAGCACTTTGCTTTGGGTTAATTGTAGTGTACTACCAAGCATAAAGCACATTGTGTTAATTAGTAGTGTGCTACCAAGCATAAAGCACATTGTGTTCATTAGTAGTGTGCTACCAAGCATAAAGCACTTTGCTTTGGGTTAATTAGCATTGTGCTACCAAGCATAAAGCACTTTGCTTTGGGTTAATTAGTAGTGTGCTACCAAGCATAAAGCACTTTGCTTTGGGTTAATTAGTAGTGTGCTACCAAGCATAAAGCACTTTGCTTTGGGTTAATTAGCAGTGTGCTACCAAGCATAAAGCACTTTGCTTTGGGTTAATTAGTAGTGTGCTACCAAGCATAAAGCACTTTGCTTTGGGTTAATTAGCAGTGTGCTACCAAGCATAACGCACTTTGCTTTGGGTTAATTAGCAGTGTGCTACCAAGCATAAAGCACTTTGCTTTGGGTTAATTAGTAGTGTGCTACCAAGCATAACGCACATTGTGTTAATTAGCAGTGTGCTACCAAGCATAAAGCACTTTAATTTGGGTTAATTAGTAGTGTGCTACCAAGCATGAAGCACATTGTGTTAATTAGTAGTGTGCTACCAAGCATGAAGCACATTGTGTTAATTAGCAGTGTGCTACCAAGCATAAAGCACTTTGCTTTGTGTTAATTAGTAGTGTGCTACCAAGCATAAAGCACTTTGCTTTGTGTTAATTAGTAGTGTGCTACCAAGCATAAAGCACTTTGCTGTGGGTTAATTAGTAGTGTGCTACCAATCTTAAAGCACCTTGTGTTAATTAGTAGTGTGCTACCAAGCATAAAGCACTTTGCTTTGGGTTAATTAGTGTGCTACCAAGCATAAAGCACATTGTGTTAATTAGTAGTGTGCTACCAAGCATAAAGCACTTTGCTTTGTGTTAATTGTAGTGTGCTACCAAGCATAAAGCACATTGTGTTAATTAGTAGTGTGCTACCAAGCATAAAGCACTTTGCTTTGGGTTAATTAGTAGTGTGCTACCAAGCATACAGCAGGCTGTGTTAATTAGTAGTGTGCTACCAAGCATAAAGCACTTTGCTTTGGGTTAATTAGTAGTGTGCTACCAAGCATAAAGCATGTTGTGTTAATTAGTAGTGTGCTACCAAGCATAAAGCACTTTGCTTTGGGTTAATTAGTAGTGTGCTACCAAGCATAAAGCACTTTGCTTTGGGTTAATTAGTAGTGTGCTACCAACCATAAAGCACGTTGTGTTAATTAGTAGTGTGCTACCAAGCATAAAGCATGTTGTGTTAATTAGTAGTGTGCTACCAAGCATAAAGCACTTTGCTTTGGGTTAATTAGTAGTGTGCTACCAAGCATAAAGCACTTTACTTTGTGTTAATTGTAGTGTGCTACCAAGCATAAAGCACGTTGTGTTAATTAGTAGTGTGCTACCAAGCATGAAGCACTTTGCTTTGGGTTAATTAGTAGTGTGCTACCAAGCATAAAGCACTTTACTTTGTGTTAATTGTAGTGTGCTACCAAGCATAAAGCACATTGTGTTAATTAGTAGTTTGCTACCAAGCATAAAGCACTTTGCTTTGTGTTAATTGTAGTGTGCTACCAAGCATAAAGCACATTGTGTTAATTAGTAGTGTGCTACCAAGCATAAAGCACTTTGCTTTGGGTTAATTAGTAGTGTTCTACCAAGCATAAAGCACTTTGCTTTGGGTTAATTAGTAGTGTGCTACCAAGCATAAAGCACGTTGTGTTAATTAGTAGTGTGCTACCAAGCATGAAGCACTTTGCTTTGGGTTAATTAGTAGTGTGCTACCAAGCATAAAGCACTTTACTTTGTGTTAATTATAGTGTGCTACCAAGCATAAAGCACGTTGTGTTAATTAGCAGTGTGCTACCAAGCATAAAGCACTTTGCTTTGTGTTAATTAGTAGTGTGCTACCAAGCATAAAGCACTTTGCTTTGTGTTAATTAGTAGTGTGCTACCAAGCATAAAGCACTTTGCTGTGGGTTAATTAGTAGTGTGCTACCAAGCTTAAAGCACGTTGTGTTAATTAGTAGTGTGCTACCAAGCATAAAGCACTTTGCTTTGGGTTAATTAGTGTGCTACCAAGCGTAAAGCACATTGTGTTAATTAGTAGTGTGCTACCAAGCATAAAGCACTTTGCTTTGTGTTAATTGTAGTGTGCTAGCAAGCATAAAGCACATTGTGTTAATTAGTAGTGTGCTACCAAGCATAAAGCACTTTGCTTTGGGTTAATTAGTAGTGTGCTACCAAGCATAAAGCATGTTGTGTTAATTAGTAGTGTGCTACCAAGCATAAAGCACTTTGCTTTGGGTTAATTAGTAGTGTGCTACCAAGCATAAAGCACTTTGCTTTGGGTTAATTAGTAGTGTGCTACCAACCATAAAGCACGTTGTGTTAATTAGTAGTGTGCTACCAAGCATAAAGCATGTTGTGTTAATTAGTTGTGTGCTACCAAGCATAAAGCACTTTGCTTTGGGTTAATTAGTAGTGTGCTACCAAGCATAAAGCACTTTACTTTGTGTTAATTGTAGTGTGCTACCAAGCATAAAGCACGTTGTGTTAATTAGTAGTGTGCTACCAAGCATGAAGCACTTTGCTTTGGGTTAATTAGTAGTGTGCTACCAAGCATAAAGCACTTTACTTTGTGTTAATTGTAGTGTACTACCAAGCATAAAGCACATTGTGTTAATTAGTAGTTTGCTACCAAGCATAAAGCACTTTGCTTTGTGTTAATTGTAGTGTGCTACCAAGGATAAAGCACATTGTGTTAATTAGTAGTGTGCTACCAAGCATAAAGCACTTTGCTTTGGGTTAATTAGTAGTGTTCTACCAAGCATAAAGCACTTTGCTTTGGGTTAATTAGTAGTGTGCTACCAAGCATAAAGCACGTTGTGTTAATTAGTAGTGTGCTACCAAGCATGAAGCACTTTGCTTTGGGTTAATTAGTAGTGTGCTACCAAGCATAAAGCACTTTACTTTGTGTTAATTGTAGTGTGCTACCAAGCATAAAGCACGTTGTGTTAATTAGTAGTGTGCTACCAAGCATGAAGCACTTTGCTTTGGGTTAATTAGTAGTGTGCTACCAAGCATAAAGCACTTTACTTTGTGTTAATTGTAGTGGGCTACCAAGCATAAAGCACATTGTGTTAATTAGTAGTGTGCTACCAAGCATAAAGCACTTTGCTTTGTGTTAATTGTAGTGTGCTACCAAGCATAAAGCACATTGTGTTAATTAGTAGTGTGCTACAAAGCATAAAGCACTTTGCTTTGGGTTAATTAGTAGTGTGCTGTTAATTAGTAGTGTGCTACCAAGCATAAAGCACTTTGCTTTGGGTTAATTAGTAGTGTGCTACCAAGCATAAAGCACTTTGCTTTGGGTTAATTAGTAGTGTGCTACCAAGCATAAAGCACTTTGCTTTGGGTTAATTAGTAGTGTTCTACCAAGCATAAAGCACTTTGCTTTGGGTTAATTAGTAGTGTGCTACCAAGCATAAAGCACGTTGTGTTAATTAGTAGTGTGCTACCAAGCATGAAGCACTTTGCTTTGGGTTAATTAGTAGTGTGCTACCAAGCATAAAGCACTTTACTTTGTGTTAATTATAGTGTGCTACCAAGCATAAAGCACGTTGTGTTAATTAGCAGTGTGCTACCAAGCATAAAGCACTTTGCTTTGTGTTAATTAGTATAAAGCACGTTGTGTTAATTAGTAGGGTGTTACCAAGCATAAAGCACTTTGCTTTGAGTAAATTAGTAGTGTGCTACCAAGCATAAAGCACGTTGTGTTAATTAGTAGTGTGCTACCAAGCATGAAGCAATTTGCTTTGGGTTAATTAGTAGTGTGCTATCAAGCATAAAGCACTTTACTTTGTGTTATTTGTAGTGTGCTACCAAGCATAAAGCACATTGTGTTAATTAGTAGTGTGCTACCAAGCATAAAGCACTTTGCTTTGTGTAAATTGTAGTGTGCTACCAAGCATAAAACACATTGTGTTAATTAGTAGTGTGCTACCAAGCATAAAGCACTTTGCTTTGTGTTAATTGTAGTGTGCTACCAAGCATAAAGCACATTGTGTTAATTAGTAGTGTGCTACCAAGCATAAAGCACTTTTCTTTGGGTTAATTAGTAGTGTGCTACCAAGCATAAAGCACTTTGCTTTGGGTTAATTAGTAGTGTGCTACCAAGCATAAAGCACGTTGTGTTAATTAGTAGTGTGCTACCAAGGATAAAGCACTTTGCTTTGGGTTAATTAGTAGTTTGCTACCAAGCATAAAGCACTGAGCATTAGGTTAATTAGTAGTGTGCTACCAAGCATAAAGCACATTGTGTTAATTAGTAGTGTGCTACCAACTGTTAGAATTGGGGGTCTCTGGTTGGCGCAAGTAGGTACTTGTGACAAGCAGGGACCCTCTCCTCTAAGTCAGGGCAAAGGATGACCCTTCAGAATTACCCTTGCTCACCCTCTAGGTGCGTGGCGTGAGCAGCCAAGGCGATTCTCCAGGCGTTAGTCAGTTAAGCATTTGTAG
Organism: Lissotriton helveticus; assembly: GCF_964261635.1. Taxonomy (NCBI): domain Eukaryota; kingdom Metazoa; phylum Chordata; class Amphibia; order Caudata; family Salamandridae; genus Lissotriton; species Lissotriton helveticus. The sequence goes on along the minus strand of NC_136067.1, from coordinate 14,083,232 downwards.
ACACACACACAGTAAAATATACCAATCCCCCCACAAATGGACACCAGGCTGTGAGTATATAAAAATACGCTTCTTTATGTAAAATATATATATCTCTTAGGTCAGACTTATCACAAGATCAAATAACGGTTCTGTATGCCCACAGGTTGTAAATAGGCAAGCTCTCTTTTAGTTATAGTTCAAAAATGCACTGTTCTTCTCTTAAGTTGTATTCCACAATGTTCTCTTGATTCTTTGTTTGTTTCTGCACTCGGGTGCGCTGTAGACGGGTGAAATCCCGACGCCCTGCCAAGTCTCACGCTTCCCGCGTGAGACGCGATCGGCCCGGCCGGGTCTCTGACAGCGGATGGCCCTCCTGGTCTGCGGGACCCCCTCGGGGGGGAAACACCGTCCTCAGAGCTGTCCAGGTGAAGGGGAGGCCCACGGACCCAGCGCAGCCCCCGTCACTCGGTCAGGGGCTCTGGTTGCAGCATCGTCTCCCCGACAGCTAAAGGATTCCAGCGGGAGGGGCTGGAGCGCTCTTCTCAGCGCGGAGCTGCAGGCAGGCACACAGAGCGGCGCGAGGCAGCGGAACAGGGGCGGCTCGCACCGCGGGTGATATTCACAATTCCTGGGCCCTTGCAGGCAGGCTGGCAACCCCAAACTCAAGGGTAGAAACAAACGTTGCGGGCCCCGAGCCCGTTGACGGTCTCGGTGGCGGCTTTCCTCCGGGGACAAAGGCGAGGTGCCCAGCGGCTCAGGCAGAGCGGGGCTGGCACCCGAGGCGTCCGTCCAGGTCGGAGGTCTGTCCCCTGGGTCTGTTTGCGTCCGGTGGGGATTTCTGGCGGGAGGGTGAGGCACAGCAGCGGGCCCTCTTAGGCGGTCAACACAGCGATCTCCTCAGCGGGGGGAGAGCGGCTCAACGGAGCGGAGCTCTTCCTCGGCGGGGACGAGGAGACACAGTCGGTCACGGCCTCAGGGAGGGGCTGGGGGGCACCACAGCAGTGAGCCTTCCAGGCGGTCAACACAGCGATCTCCTCAGCGGGGGGAGAGCGGCTCAACGGAGCGGAGCTCTTCCTCGGCGGGGACGAGGAGACACAGTCGGTCACGGCCTCAGAGAGGGGCTGGGGGGCACCAAAGTCACAGCTCCGGCAGTAGTAGATATCCCGGTTAATTACCGGCAGACGAGCAGAGGCAGGTTGAGCCAGATGGTCCTGTGGCTCAGGTCAGGGGGCAAGCTCAGTCAAGCCCTTGGAGAATGTTTAAGCACAAAGCAGCAAAGTCTTTTCTCATCAAGTCTTTTCCTCTCCTTTCTCAGCAAGGCAAGCAGCAGGCCAGTTCTCCCAGCGTCTCTTCTCCTTCTAGTCGGGCAGAGGTCCTTCGTGGTGAAACAGGATTCTAATTTACAAGGAGCAGGGCTCCTACTTTTATACACAGTTTCTTTTGTTCTCACTGGCCAGGGGGGCCTCTGCATAACTGCTTCAGTCTCTGAGTACTTGTTGTGGGTACTTATGACTTCTGTATTCAGTGTGAGGGCAGGCACATCAGCCGCTCCCCAGGGGGGCGGAGCCGGCATTGAGAGGGCAGGAGTGGCCTGAGTACTTTGTTGACAAGCTTCGGTCCTTCCTGGGCCAGGTGCAGGCTGAGTCATCAGTCGCTCCCCAGGAGGGCGGAGCCAGCATTGTGGAGGCAGAGCACAGCCTGATGCATCATTCAGGGGAAACTCCCACCACCCATTAAGGGGTCCTCCTGCTAATCACTACCTGTCAACTCCCAGCCCTGTCACTCACACACACCAGACAGTCAGATCCACATCCAAGCAGAGGCGGGCTGAAATGGTTAGGCAAGCAAATGCTAACTTTCTAAAAGTAGCATTTGCAAACACAGGATATTAAAATAAACTTTACTAAAAGAAGTATTTTATTATTCTGAGTTCAGGCATACTAAACATGAATTTCTACCATGTTCCCTGAGCCTGCTGGGATTATAGAGTGTAATAATTCCAGCAGCCCATCTGGCCTAGAAGGGAACTGGTAGCCTTACAATAGTGAAAAACGACTTTGGCAGTAATTCACTATTAGACCATGCCACACACATCAGGGCATGTTCTACCTTACACTTACAATGCACCCTGCCCTCAGGCCTACCATAGGGGTGACTAATATGAAGTTAAGGGAAGGTTTAGGGGCTGGCAAGTGTGTGCACTTGCCCAGCCAGGGTGACAGTACCAGACTGCACGCAGGTTCTGCAATGGCAGACCCTAGACACATTTTAAGGCTGCTTCTGTGGGTGGCGCAACCAGCGCTGCAGGCCCACTAGCAGTATTGGCATTCACAAGCCCTGGCACGCCTGGTGCACTTTACTGGGGACTGACAGTAAATCCAATGAACCAATCAGGTATATCAATCACATGTACACTTTACAGTAGGGAGCACTTGCACTGCGGCACGGGTTGGCCGTGGCGCAGTGCCCTGAGTCGCGGACACCAGCAAAAACATCTGAGGCACAACAGCAAAAAGTGGAAGGGGAACTCACGCCAAGGTGCCAGGTCTAACACGTGTCCCCTCCAGCTGAAATGTGGGGGGAACTACCCTTCCCCAGGGAGTTCCACATCACTAAGGCGGAAAAACCTGGACAGACCGTCAGCGTTGGCGTGATCTGTGCCAGGGCGGTGTTCCACCGTAAAGTCCATACCCTGTAGGGAGATGGACCACCTCAACAGTTTTGGGTTCTCACCCCTCATTTGCATCAACCATCTGAGGGGCCTGTGGTCTGTCTGAACCCGGAAGTGAGACCCAAACAAGTAGGGTCTTAGCTTCTTCAGTGCCCAGACCACAGCAAATGCTTCACGCTCTATTGCACTCCACCTACTTTCCCGGGGAAGTAACCTCCTACTGATGAAGGCTACAGGGTGATCCCAGCCCTCCTCAGTCATCTGTGAGAGAACAGCCCCTACACCATGCTCTGAAGCGTCTGTTTGCACTATGAATTCCTTGGAGAAATCAGGAGCCAGGAGCACGGGTGCCGTGCACATGGCAGTCTTCAGGGTGTCAAAAGCCTTCTGACAGGTGTCAGTCCAAATCACATTCCTGGGCTGCTTCTTAGAAGTCAGCTCTGTCAAGGGGGTCACAATAGTGCCATAGCCCTTGACAAACATCCTGTAATACCCAGTGAGCCCCAGGAAGGCTCTCACTGCAGTCTGGGTCTTGGGGGGTTCCCAAGCCAGGATGGTCTCAATTTTGGGTTGCAAGGGTGCCACCTTGCCACTCCCCACTTGGTGTCCCAAGTACACCACGGAACCCTGCCCAATCTGGCACTTGCTCGCCTTGATTGTGAGGCCTGCCTTGCGCAGGGCCATCAACACTTCCCAGAGGTGCCGCAGGTGTTCTGGCCAGGTGCCACTGAACACTGCGATGTCATCCAGGTAGGCGGCACTGAACTCATCCAGCCCAACCAACACCTGGTTGACCAACCTCTGAAAGGTGGCAGGGGCATTCTTCATCCCAAATGGCATAACCCGGAACTGGAAATGCCCATCTGGTGTGGAGAATGCGGACCTCTCCTTTGCCCCATCGGTCAAGGCGATCTGCCAGTACCCAGACGTTAAATCAAACGTGCTGAGGAACCGGGCAGCCCCTAGCCGATCAATGAGCTCGTCAGCTCTGGGGATAGGGTGCGCGTCAGTCTTGGTGACTGAATTGAGTCCTCTGTAGTCCACACAGAACCGGAGTTCAGGTGTGGCTCCCGGCGCAGCAGCCTTTGGGACCAAGACCACGGGGCTGGACCAAGGACTGCTGGAAGACTCAACCACCCTAAGAGCAAGCATCTTGGAGACCTCCTCCTTGATGCAGGCCCGGACCCTGTCAGTTACCCTGTAAGCCTTATGCTTCACAGGTAAGCTGTCTCCTGTGTCCACATCATGGACGCACCAGTCTGTGACACTAGGAACCAGGGAGAACAGGTCTGGAAACTGCCCCAGCAACTGGCGGCAGTCTTCCTGTTGCTCAGGGGTCAGGGTGGGTGAGAGGTTAACTCCATCCACTGACCCATCCTTCTCACAGGCCACTAAGAGGTCAGGAAGAGGCTCAGACTCCTCTTCCATTCCATCATCAGTGGCCAACAGCATGCCCACTTCGGACCTTTTCAAGTGGGGCTTGAGGCGGTTGACATGTAAGACCCTTAAAGGATTCCTGGGCGTCTTCATGTCCACCAAGTATGTCACTGAGCTCTTGCGCTCCACAACCTCAAATGGGCCTGTCCACTTATCCTGAAGTGCACAGGGTTCCACTGGGGCCAAGACATACACCTCTTGTCCAGGCTGAAGCTCTACCAGAGTGGCATTCTGGTCGTACCACCGCTTCATCTCCTCCTGGCTAGCTTCCAGATTTGCCTCAGCAAGTTGTCTGAAGCGCCTGGTTTGGTTTCTGAAGGCCAGCATGTAGCTGTATACATTCTGGGGAGGTTTCCTGGGAGATTGCTCCCAGCCTTCCTTTACCAAACTCAGTGGTCCTCTCACGGGGTGACCATACAGCAGCTCAAAGGGGCTGAACCCTAGAGACTTCTGTGGCACCTCGCGGTATGCAAAGAGCAGGCATGGTAAGAGGACGTCCCACTTACGCCTCATTGGACCTTCCAGGCCCATGATCATGCCCTTCAGGGTTCGGTTGAATCTTTCAACCAACCCATTTCCTTGTGGATGGTAAGGTGTGGTGAACTTGTAGGTCACACCACACTCTTGCCAAAGGGACTTCATATACTTGGATATGAAGTTGGTCCCTCTGTCGCTCACCACCTCTAGAGGGAAACCCACTCTGGAGAAAATTCCCATTAGTGCACGCCCCACCACGGGGGCCGTCACTGTCCTCAGAGGGATGGCTTCAGGGTACCGGGTGGCATGATCCACCAAGACCAGGATGAACCTGTTGCCCATGGCTGTCTTGGGGTCCAGAGGCCCAACAATGTCAATACCCACTCGTTGGAATGGAGTACTGACCACAGGGAACGGTTGGAGTGGAGCCTTGTTCTTCCCTCCACTCTTCCCACTTGCCTGGCAAGTTGGACAGGTCCTACAATGAGCATCTGAGCTCTTGTGCATTTGGGGCCAGTAAAAGTGGGTGACAAGCCTGTCATAGGTCTTGTCCATCCCCAAATGTCCTGCTAACGGCACATCATGAGCCAGTCCCAGTAGGAAGGCTCTGAACTTCTGGGGTACCACCAGCACACGGGCTGACCCAGGTTCAGCAGTCTTAGGCTCTGAATACAGGAGGTCATTCTCCCAGTACACATAATGTGTTTTGGCCTGAACACCATTGGCCTGGTCTGCAGCCTGCTGCCGCATACCCACGAGAGAAGGGCATTCTTTCTGCTCCCTGCAGAATTCCTCCCTGGAGGGGCCTCCTTCTTGCTGCCAATGGGTCAGCTCAGGCAGGTCCCCCAGTTCAGCAATCTGTTCCCCTGTAGGCTCCAGGGCATCCCCCTCAAGGTCTGCTTCCTCCTGGACCGTGGGAACAGCAGGGGCCGGTTTCCCGCGCCCCCTGCGCCTTCTCCCTAAGGCCGGTTCCTGGGCCTTTCCTTCAGGTCCCAGGACTTCTTGATCACCCCTACTGGCTGCCATTGACCGGGTGGTCACGCACGCCCAGTCAGGTAGACCCACCATCCTCAGGTGAGTCGTTTTCTCCATCTTTTCCCAAGGGGAGTCCTCCAAGTCATTCCCTAGCAAACAGTCAACAGGCATGGTTTTCCTCACACAGACCTGCAGAGTACCAGAGACCCCCCCCCACTCGAAGGGAACTTGAGCCATCGGACACTGACTCTCTGAATTGTCAGCGTTGACAACCCTACAGTAGGCATGGGGTACAACCTGCTCTTGAGACACCAGGTGCTGCCTCACTGCAGTCACACTGGCTCCTGTATCTCTAAGAGCCTCAGCTTTCTTACCATTGATGGTAACCACCTGCCCATATTTTTTAGTGTTAGAGGGCAGGTAGTTTGTAGGGACCATCTCACTGTCTCCTAGTGAGACTAGGGTCATCTGAACAGGATCTCCACCCCCCGGGACCATCACTTCTTCTCCTAAGTGAACACTGGTCACTTGTCGGGGCGGAGCACCAGTGGGTGCTGGTTTTCCAAACAGGCGACACTTGGGGTCACTGGCTATGTGCCCCGGGTCACCACATTTGTAACAATTGAAGGGCCCCTTTGGAACAGGTCTACCTGTCGGGGCCCCATTCTGCTTTGGGGGTGGGGGAGGCTGAGAACCCTTCTGCTGGTTCCCTTGGGGATTACTTTGGGGGCCTTTAGGGAACCCTTTCTGTTTACCCCTGTCCCCCCCACTCTTCTGCTGGGGACCCTGCCCACCCTTGGCGGAGTCTCCCACTGGACCCTTGTGGACCCTGGTGCTGAGCCAGCGGTCCGCCTCCTCAGCAAGCTTCCTCGGGTTGGACAGCTTGCTATCAATCAGGTGCTGGCGTAACTCAGGAAAACAGTTATCAGACAAGTGCTCCCATGCAATTAAATCAAAGAGACTTTGAAAATCATTCACCTTGTTACCCTTCACCCAACCATCCAGGGCTCTGCAAAAAAAATTCACATACTCCACATACGTAGTCCCAGGACGCTTTGCACACCCCCTGAACCTCTGTCTATATAATTCAGGGGTAAGCCCATACCTGGTCATTAAGGCCTCCTTCATGTGGGGATAAGAAATCTGTTCTGCAGTGGGCAAATCTAGCAGGGTGTCCCGCCCTTCGCTAAGGAACCTTCCCCACAACCCCGCTCCCCAATCTTTCTCAGGGACCCGGTGGGAGGACATGGCTACCTCATATGCCCTAAACCACTGTCCTATGTCATCCCCCCTAAAGAATTCTTTAACTATATCTTTGGGGATGTACACCTTGGACTCTACCTGCACCGGCGTTGTGCTGCCACCAGAAGGAGCTGTTCCCAAACCTCTTTGATCCAACTCCTTCATTCTCAGGTCATGGTCCAGCTGGCGTTGCTGTGCCTCCATGGCCAATCTTTGCTTGTCCATTTCCAGTTTTTGTTTTTCCATTTCCATTTGCCCAGCTAATCTTGCCATCTCCATTGCATGTGCCCTGTCTGCGGCCCTGTCTGCCAGCTCCTCTGGTGACAGGCCTCTGGGGGGCTCTACAGCGCCATCTGGTGGAACGATATCCACCGGGGTCTGTGGATCTCTTGACTCCCTCCAGGCTCTCAGCGCCGTCACGAGTTGGGTCTTGTTGCTCAATCCACCTTTGGCAATTCTGCATTTTGTGCAGAGATCTTTCAGCTGGTCGTTGGTTAAGCTCCTCAAGGCTCCCTCTCTCCAATCTATGTCATCTGCTCCAGAGAAGGTAGAGAGCGCTCTTCCGGCAGGAAGTGAGCCAGGCATGGCTTCAGTAATGGCAGATGTCTCAACAAAATTAGCAAAAAGGAACTGGAAACCTGTGGCTGCGTTATAGATCTGCTCTCCCTATGTGGTGATCAGTAATTCACTGTATGTAAACTACAAATGCAAATTCGCAAATCCTCACCGCTGCGACCAATGTTAGAATTGGGGGTCTCTGGTTGGCGCAAGTAGGTACTTGTGACAAGCAGGGACCCTCTCCTCTAAGTCAGGGCAAAGGATGACCCTTCAGAATTACCCTTGCTCACCCTCTAGGTGCGTGGCGTGAGCAGCCAAGGCGATTCTCCAGGCGTTAGTCAGTTAAGCATTTGTAGACACACACACAGTAAAATATACCAATCCCCCCACAAATGGACACCAGGCTGTGAGTATATAAAAATACGCTTCTTTATGTAAAATATATATATCTCTTAGGTCAGACTTATCACAAGATCAAATAACGGTTCTGTATGCCCACAGGTTGTAAATAGGCAAGCTCTCTTTTAGTTATAGTTCAAAAATGCACTGTTCTTCTCTTAAGTTGTATTCCACAATGTTCTCTTGATTCTTTGTTTGTTTCTGCACTCGGGTGCGCTGTAGACGGGTGAAATCCCGACGCCCTGCCAAGTCTCACGCTTCCCGCGTGAGACGCGATCGGCCCGGCCGGGTCTCTGACAGCGGATGGCCCTCCTGGTCTGCGGGACCCCCTCGGGGGGGAAACACCGTCCTCAGAGCTGTCCAGGTGAAGGGGAGGCCCACGGACCCAGCGCAGCCCCCGTCACTCGGTCAGGCGCTCTGGTTGCAGCCTCGTCTCCCCGACAGCTAAAGGATTCCAGCGGGAGGGGCTGGAGCGCTCTTCTCAGCGCGGAGCTGCAGGCAGGCACACAGAGCGGCGCGAGGCAGCGGAACAGGGGCGGCTCGCACCGCGGGTGATATTCACAATTCCTGGGCCCTTGCAGGCAGGCTGGCAACCCCAAACTCAAGGGTAGAAACAAACGTTGCGGGCCCCGAGCCCGTTGACGGTCTCGGTGGCGGCTTTCCTCCGGGGACAAAGGCGAGGTGCCCAGCGGCTCAGGCAGAGCGGGGCTGGCACCCGAGGCGTCCGTCCAGGTCGGAGGTCTGTCCCCTGGGTCTGTTTGCGTCCGGTGGGGATTTCTGGCGGGAGGGTGAGGCACAGCAGCGGGCCCTCTTAGGCGGTCAACACAGCGATCTCCTCAGCGGGGGGAGAGCGGCTCAACGGAGCGGAGCTCTTCCTCGGCGGGGACGAGGAGACACAGTCGGTCACGGCCTCAGGGAGGGGCTGGGGGGCACCACAGCAGTGAGCCTTCCAGGCGGTCAACACAGCGATCTCCTCAGCGGGGGGAGAGCGGCTCAACGGAGCGGAGCTCTTCCTCGGCGGGGACGAGGAGACACAGTCGGTCACGGCCTCAGAGAGGGGCTGGGGGGCACCAAAGTCACAGCTCCGGCAGTAGTAGATATCCCGGTTAATTACCGGCAGACGAGCAGAGGCAGGTTGAGCCAGATGGTCCTGTGGCTCAGGTCAGGGGGCAAGCTCAGTCAAGCCCTTGGAGAATGTTTAAGCACAAAGCAGCAAAGTCTTTTCTCATCAAGTCTTTTCCTCTCCTTTCTCAGCAAGGCAAGCAGCAGGCCAGTTCTCCCAGCGTCTCTTCTCCTTCTAGTCGGGCAGAGGTCCTTCGTGGTGAAACAGGATTCTAATTTACAAGGAGCAGGGCTCCTACTTTTATACACAGTTTCTTTTGTTCTCACTGGCCAGGGGGGCCTCTGCATAACTGCTTCAGTCTCTGAGTACTTGTTGTGGGTACTTATGACTTCTGTATTCAGTGTGAGGGCAGGCACATCAGCCGCTCCCCAGGGGGGCGGAGCCGGCATTGAGAGGGCAGGAGTGGCCTGAGTACTTTGTTGACAAGCTTCGGTCCTTCCTGGGCCAGGTGCAGGCTGAGTCATCAGTCGCTCCCCAGGAGGGCGGAGCCAGCATTGTGGAGGCAGAGCACAGCCTGATGCATCATTCAGGGGAAACTCCCACCACCCATTAAGGGGTCCTCCTGCTAATCACTACCTGTCAACTCCCAGCCCTGTCACTCACACACACCAGTCAGATCCACATCCAAGCAGAGGCGGGCTGAAATGGTTAGGCAAGCAAATGCTAACTTTCTAAAAGTAGCATTTGCAAACACAGGATATTAAAATAAACTTTACTAAAAGAAGTATTTTATTATTCTGAGTTCAGGCATACTAAACATGAATTTCTACCATGTTCCCTGAGCCTGCTGGGATTATAGAGTGTAATAATTCCAGCAGCCCATCTGGCCTAGAAGGGAACTGGTAGCCTTACAATAGTGAAAAACGACTTTGGCAGTAATTCACTATTAGACCATGCCACACACATCAGGGCATGTTCTACCTTACACTTACAATGCACCCTGCCCTCAGGCCTACCATAGGGGTGACTAATATGAAGTTAAGGGAAGGTTTAGGGGCTGGCAAGTGTGTGCACTTGCCCAGCCAGGGTGACAGTACCAGACTGCACGCAGGTTCTGCAATGGCAGACCCTAGACACATTTTAAGGCTGCTTCTGTGGGTGGCGCAACCAGCGCTGCAGGCCCACTAGCAGTATTGGTATTCACAAGCCCTGGCACGCCTGGTGCACTTTACTGGGGACTGACAGTAAATCCAATGAACCAATCAGGTATATCAATCACATGTACACTTTACAGTAGGGAGCACTTGCACTGCGGCACGGGTTGGCCGTGGCGCAGTGCCCTGAGTCGCGGACACCAGCAAAAACATCTGAGGCACAACAGCAAAAAGTGGAAGGGGAACTCACGCCAAGGTGCCAGGTCTAACACCAACCATAAAGCACTTTGCTTTGGGTTAATTAGTGTGCTACCAAGCATGAAGCACGTTGTATTAATTAGTAGTGTGCTACCAAGCATAAAGCACTTTGCTTTGGGTTAATTAGTAGTGTGCTACCAAGCATAAAGCACTTTGCTTTGGGTTAATTAGTAGTGTGCTATCAAGCATGAAGCACGTTGTGTTAATTAGTAGTGAGCTACCAAGCATGAAGCAGGTTGTGTTAATTAGTAGTGTGCTACCAAGCATAAAGCACTTTGCTTTGGGTTAATTAGTAGTGTGCTACCAAGCATAAAGCACTTTGCTGTGTGTTAATTAGTAGTGTGCTACCAAGCATAAAGCACTTTGCTTTGGGTTAATTAGTAGTGTGCTACCAAGCATAAAGCACTTTACTTTGTGTTAATTGTAGTGTGCTACCAAGCATAAAGCACATTGTGTTAATTAGTAGTGTGCTACCAAGCATAAAGCACTTTGCTTTGTGTTAATTGTAGTGTGCTACCAAGCATAAAGCACATTGTGTTAATTAGTAGTGTGTTACCAAGCATAAAGCACTTTGCTTTGGGTTAATTAGTAGTGTGCTACCAAGCTTAAAGCACGTTGTGTTAATTAGTAGTGTGCTACCAAGCATAAAGCACTTTGCTTTGGGTTAATTAGTGTGCTACCAAGCATAAAGCACATTGTGTTAATTAGTAGTGTGCTACCAAGCATAAAGCACTTTGCTTTGTGTTAATTGTAGTGTGCTACCAAGCATAAAGCACATTGTGTTAATTAGTAGTGTGCTACCAAGCATAAAGCACTTTGCTTTGGGTTAATTAGTAGTGTGCTACCAAGCATACAGCAGGCTGTGTTAATTAGTAGTGTGCTACTAAGCATAAAGCACTTTGCTTTGGGTTAATTAGTAGTGTGCTACCAAGCATAAAGCACGTTGTGTTAATTAGTAGTGTGCTACCAAGCATAAAGCACTTTGCTTTGGGTTAATTAGAAGTGTGCTACCAAGCATAAAGCACTTTGCTTTGGGTTAATTAGTAGTGTGCTACCAACCATAAAGCACGTTGTGTTAATTAGTAGTGTGCTACCAAGCATAAAGCATGTTGTGTTAATTAGTAGTGTGCTACCAAGCATAAAGCACTTTGCTTTGGGTTAATTAGTAGTGTGCTACCAAGCATAAAGCACTTTACTTTGTGTTAATTGTAGTGTGCTACCAAGCATAAAGCACGTTGTGTTAATTAGTAGTGTGCTACCAAGCATGAAGCACTTTGCTTTGGGTTAATTAGTAGTGTGCTACCAAGCATAAAGCACTTTACTTTGTGTTAATTGTAGTGTGCTACCAAGCATAAAGCACATTGTGTTATTTAGTAGTGTGCTACCAAGCATAAAGCACTTTGCTTTGTGTTAATTGTAGTGTGCTACCAAGCATAAAGCACATTGTGTTAATTAGTAGTGTGCTACCAAGCATAAAGCACTTTGCTTTGGGTTAATTAGTAGTGTTCTACCAAGCATAAAGCACTTTGCTTTGGGTTAATTAGTAGTGTGCTACCAAGCATAAAGCACGTTGTGTTAATTAGTAGTGTGCTACCAAGCATAAAGCACTTTGCTTTGGGTTAATTAGTAGTGTGCTACCAAGCATGAAGCACATTGTGTTAATTAGCAGTGTGCTACCTAGCATAAAGCACATTGTGTTCATTAATAGTGTGCTACCAAGCATAAAGCACTTTGCTTTGTGTTAATTAGTAGTGTGATACCAAGCATAAAGCACTTTGCTTTGGGTTAATTAGTGTGCTACCAAGCATAAAGCACATTGTGTTCATTAATAGTGTGCTACCAAGCATAAAGCACTTTGCTTTGTGTTAATTAGTAGTGTGCTACCAAGCATAAAGCACTTTGCTTTGTGTTAATTAGTAGTGTGATACCAAGCATAAAGCACTTTGCTTTGGGTTAATTAGTAGTGTGCTACCAAGCATAAAGCACGTGTTAATTAGTAGTGTGCTACCAAGCATAAAGCACTTTGCTTTGGGTTAATTAGTAGTGTGCTACCAAGCATGAAGCACATTGTGTTAATTAGCAGTGTGCTACCTAGCATAAAGCACATTGTGTTCATTAATAGTGTGCTACCAAGCATAAAGCACTTTGCTTTGTGTTAATTAGTAGTGTGATACCAAGCATAAAGCACTTTGCTTTGGGTTAATTAGTGTGCTACCAAGCATAAAGCACTTTTCTTTGGGTTAATTAGTAGTGTGCTACCAAGCATAAAGCACTTTGCTGTGGGTTAATTAGTAGTGTGCTACCAAGCTTAAAGCACGTGTTAATTAGTAGTGTGCTACCAAGCATAAAGCACTTTGCTTTGGGTTAATTAGTAGTGTGCTACCAAGCATAAAGCACATTGTGTTAATTAGTAGTGTGCTACCAAGCATAAAGCACTTTGCTTTGGGTTAATTAGCAGTGTGCTACCAAGCATAAAGCACTTTGCTTTGGGTTAATTAGTAGTGTGCTACCAAGCATAAAGCACTTTGCTTTGGGTTAATTAGTAGTGTGCTACCAAGAATAAAGCACTTTGCTTTGGGTTAATTAGCAGTGTGCTACCAAGCATAAAGCACTTTGCTTTGGGTTAATTAGTAGTGTGCTACCAAGCATAAAGCACTTTGCTTTGGGTTAATTAGCAGTGTGCTACCAAGCATAAAGCACTTTGCTTTGGGTTAATTAGCAGTGTGCTACCAAGCATAAAGCACTTTGCTTTGGGTTAATTAGTAGTGTGCTACCAAGCATAACGCACATTGTGTTAATTAGCAGTGTGCTACCAAGCATAAAACACTTTAATTTGGGTTAATTAGTAGTGTGCTACCAAGCATGAAGCACATTGTGTTAATTAGTAGTGTGCTACCAAGCATGAAGCACATTGTGTTAATTAGCAGTGTGCTACCAAGCATAAAGCACTTTGCTTTGTGTTAATTAGTAGTGTGCTACCAAGCATAAAGCACTTTGCTTTGTGTTAATTAGTAGTGTGCTACCAAGCATAAAGCACTTTGCTGTGGGTTAATTAGTACTGTGCTACCAATCTTAAAGCACGTTGTGTTAATTAGTAGTGTGCTACCAAGCATAAAGCACTTTGCTTTGGGTTAATTAGTGTGCTACCAAGCATAAAGCACATTGTGTTAATTAGTAGTGTGCTACCAAGCATAAAGCACTTTGCTTTGTGTTAATTGTAGTGTGCTACCAAGCATAAAGCACATTGTGTTAATTAGTAGTGTGCTACCAAGCATAAAGCACTTTGCTTTGGGTTAATTAGTAGTGTGCTACCAAGCATACAGCAGGCCGTGTTAATTAGTAGTGTGCTACCAAGCATAAAGCACTTTGCTTTGGGTTAATTAGTAGTGTGCTACCAAGCATAAAGCATGTTGTGTTAATTAGTAGTGTGCTACCAAGCATAAAGCACTTTGCTTTGGGTTAATTAGTAGTGTGCTACCAAGCATAAAGCACTTTGCTTTGGGTTAATTAGTAGTGTGCTACCAACCATAAAGCACGTTGTGTTAATTAGTAGTGTGCTACCAAGCATAAAGCATGTTGTGTTAATTAGTAGTGTGCTACCAAGCATAAAGCACTTTGCTTTGGGTTAATTAGTAGTGTGCTACCAAGCATAAAGCACTTTACTTTGTGTTAATTGTAGTGTGCTACCAAGCATAAAGCACGTTGTGTTAATTAGTAGTGTGCTACCAAGCATGAAGCACTTTGCTTTGGGTTAATTAGTAGTGTGCTACCAAGCATAAAGCACTTTACTTTGTGTTAATTGTAGTGTGCTACCAAGCATAAAGCACATTGTGTTAATTAGTAGTTTGCTACCAAGCATAAAGCACTTTGCTTTGTGTTAATTGTAGTGTGCTACCAAGCATAAAGCACATTGTGTTAATTAGTAGTGTGCTACCAAGCATAAAGCACTTTGCTTTGGGTTAATTAGTAGTGTTCTACCAAGCATAAAGCACTTTGCTTTGGGTTAATTAGTAGTGTGCTACCAAGCATAAAGCACGTTGTGTTAATTAGTAGTGTGCTACCAAGCATGAAGCACTTTGCTTTGGGTTAATTAGTAGTGGGCTACCAAGCATAAAGCACATTGTGTTAATTAGTAGTGTGCTACCAAGCATAAAGCACTTTGCTTTGTGTTAATTGTAGTGTGCTACCAAGCATAAAGCACATTGTGTTAATTAGTAGTGTGCTACCAAGCATAAAGCACTTTGCTTTGGGTTAATCAGTAGTGTGCTACCAAGCATAAAGCACTTTGCTTTGGGTTAATTAGTAGTGTGCTACCAAGCATAAAGCACGTTGTGTTAATTAGTAGGGTGTTACCAAGCATAAAGCACTTTGCTTTGAGTTAATTAGTAGTGTGCTACCAAGCATAAAGCACGTTGTGTTAATTAGTAGTGTGCTACCAAGCATGAAGCACTTTGCTTTGGGTTAATTAGTAGTGTGCTATCAAGCATAAAGCACTTTACTTTGTGTTAATTGTAGTGTGCTACCAAGCATAAAGCACATTGTGTTAATTGGTAGTGTGCTACCAAGCATAAAGCACTTTGCTTTGTGTAAATTGTAGTGTGCTACCAAGCATAAAACACATTGTGTTAATTAGTAGTGTGCTACCAAACATAAAGCACTTTGCTTTGTGTTAATTGTAGTGTGCTACCAAGCATAAAGCACATTGTGTTAATTAGTAGTGTGCTACCAAGCATAAAGCACTTTTCTTTGGGTTAATTAGTAGTGTGCTACCAAGCATAAAGCACTTTGCTTTGGGTTAATTAGTAGTGTGCTACCAAGCATAAAGCACGTTGTGTTAATTAGTAGTGTGCTACCAAGCATGAAGCACTTTGCTTTGGGATAATTAGTAGTGTGCTACCAAGCATAAAGCACGTCGTGTTAATTAGTAGTGTGCTACCAAGGATAAAGCACTTTGCTTTGGGTTAATTAGTAGTTTGCTACCAAGCATAAAGCACTGAGCATTAGGTTAATTAGTAGTGTGCTACCAAGCATAAAGCACATTGTGTTAATTAGTAGTGTGCTACCAACCATAAAGCACTTTGCTTTGGGTTAATTAGTGTGCTACCAAGCATGAAGCACGTTGTATTAATTAGTAGTGTGCTACCAAGCATAAAGCACTTTGCTTTGGGTTAATTAGTAGTGTGCTACCAAGCATGAAGCACGTTGTGTTAATTAGTAGTGAGCTACCAAGCATGAAGCAGGTTGTGTTAATTAGTAGTGTGCTACCAAGCATAAAGCACTTTGTTTTGGGTTAATTAGTAGTGTGCTACCAAGCATAAAGCACTTTGCTGTGTGTTAATTAGTAGTGTGCTACCAAGCATAAAGCACGTTATGTTAATTAGTAGTGTGCTACCAAGCATAAAGCACATTGTGTTAATTAGTAGTGTGTTACCAAGCATAAAGCACTTTGCTTTGGGTTAATTAGTAGTGTGCTACCAAGCATAAAGCACATTGTGTTAATTAGTAGTGTGTTACCAAGCATAAAGCACTTTGCTTTGGGTTAATTAGTAGTGTGCTACCAAGCATAAAGCACGTCGTGTTAATTAGTAGTGTGCTACCTAGGATAAAGCACTTTGCTTTGGGTTAATTGGTAGTGTGCTACCAAGCATAAAGCACTTTACTTTGGGATAATTAGTAGTTTGCTACCAAGCATAAAGCACTGAGCTTTAGGTTAATTAGTAGTGTGCTACCAAGCATAAAGCACAGTGTGTTAATTAGTAGTGTGCTACCAAGCATATAGCACTTTGCTTTGGGTTCATTAGTAGTGTGCTACTGTTGGACCTGGCCTCTTGGCAGGGTCATCCCTAAACTTTTTGCCTTCCTCCAATACTCTCTCTGACCTGTTTTTGTTGGTTTAATGACTCTGGGCACTTTTACCACTGCTGACCAGTGCTAAAGTGCATATGCTCTCCCTGTGAAAAGTATACATGTGATTGATATACCTGATTGGTTCATTGGATTTACTGTCAGTCCCCAGTAAAGTGCACCAGGAGTGCCAGGGCTTGTGAATGCCAATACTGCTAGTGGGCCTGCAGCGCTGATTGCGCCACCCACAGAAGCAGCCTTAAAATGTGTCTAGGGTCTGCCACTGCAGAACCTGCGTGCAGTCTGGTACTGTCATGCTGGCTGGGCAAGTGCACACACTTGCCAGCCCCTAAACCTTCCCTTAACTTCATATTAGTCACCCCTATGGTAGGCCTAAGGGCAGGGTGCATTGTAAGTGTAAGGTAGAACATGCCCTGATGTGTGTGGCATGTTCTAATAGTGAATTACTGCCAAATTCGTTTTTCACTATTGTAAGGCTACCAGTTCCCTTCTAGGCCAGATGGGCTGCTGGAATTATTACACTCTATAATCCCAGCAGGCTCAGGGAACATGGTAGAAATTAATGTTTAGTATGCCTGAACTCAGAATAATAAAATACTTCTTTTAGTAAAGTTTATTTTAATATCCTGTGTTTGCAAATGCTACTTTTAGAAAGTTAGCATTTGCTTGCCTAACCATTTCAGCCCGCCTCTGCTTGGATGTGGATCTGACTGTCTGGTGTGTGTGAGTGACAGGGCTGGGAGTTGACAGGTAGTGAATAGCCAGATGACACCTTAGTGGGTGGTGGGAGTTTCCCCTGAATGATGCATCAGGCTGTGCTCTGCCACCACAATGCTGGCTCCGCCCTCCTGGGGAGCGACTGATGACTCAGCCTACACCTGGCCCAGGAAAGACCGAAGTTTGTCAACAGAGTGCTCAGGCTGCCCCTGTCTTCACAATGCCGGCTCCGCCCCCCTGGGGAGCGGCTGATGTGCCTGCCCTCACACTGAATGCAGAAGCAGAAGTACCCACCACAAGTGCTCAGGAGCTGAGAGCAGTTATGCAGAGGCCCCCCTGGCCAGTGAGAACAAAAGAAACTGTGTATAAAAGTAGGAGCCCTGCTCCTTGTAAATTAGAATCCTGTTTCACCACGAAGGACCTCTGCCCGACTAGAAGGAGAAGAGACGCTGGGAGAACTGGCCTGCTGCTTGCCTTGCTGAGAAAGGAGAGGAAAAGACTTGATAAGAAAAGACTTTGCTGCTTTGTGCTTGAACATTCTCCAAGGGCTTGACTGAGCTTGCCCCCTGACCTGAGCCACAGGACCATCTGGCTCAACCTGCCTCTGCTCGTCTGCCGGTAATTAACCGGGATATCTACTACTGCCGGAGCTGTGACCTTGGTGCCCCCAGCCCCTCCCTGAGGCCGTGACCGACTGTGTCTCCTCGTCCCCGCCGAGGAAGAGCTCCGCTCCGTTGAGCTGCTCTCCCCCCGCTGAGGAGATCGCTGTGTTGACCGCCTGGAAGGCTCGCTGCTGTGGTGCCCCCCAGCCCCTCCCTGAGGCCGTGACCGACTGTGTCTCCTCGTCCCCGCCGAGGAAGAGCTCCGCTCCGTTGAGCCGCTCTTCCCCCGCTGAGGGGATCGCTGTGTCGACCGCCTAAGAGGGCCCGCTGCGGTGCCTCACCCTCCCGCCAGAAATCCCCACCGGACGCAAACAGACCCAGGGGACAGACCTCCGAACTGGACGGACGCCTCGGGTGCCAGCCTCGCTCTGCCTGAGCCGCTGGGCACCTCGCCTTTGTCCCCGGAGGAAAGCCGCCACCGAGACCGTCAACGGGCTCGGGGCCCGCAACGTTTGTTTTTGCCCTTTTTGTTGTGCCAGCCGCCCTGCCTACGAGTGCCCCCGGCCTCCAGATCAGCTGTGGTGCGAGCCGCCTTTCGCAGCTGACTCGCACCGCTCTCTGTGTGCCTGCTCGCGGCGCCGCTCCGCTCTGTGCGAGCGCTCCAGCCCCTCCCGCTGGAATCCGATCCAGGCGGGCGAGGGAAATCACAGGCTGCATCCAGCGCCCCGGCCACAGTGACAGGAGCGGCCCCAGGTCCTTTGGCCCTTGCCTTCCGTGGGCCGCTCTGAGGCCAGCACTAACCCCCGCCTGAGTCCCCCAGACCCGTGGGGGCCGTGCGCATCACCAGCCCCGGCAAGGCCGAACGCGTCCCACGCGGGAAGCGTGAGCTTTGGGCGGTCGGGCCCCGATCTCGGCCCGGAACGGGCAGAAAGCATCCCGGAGCCCCTGGGCTGGCTGCAACAAGTTGGGAAGGAGCAGTGTGACCCTCAATACCCCCCAGGAACTAAGAGAGCCCTCCTGAAAGGTACACTGCAGGAAAACATCCGTTGATAAAGACTGAAAGTACATTTTGAATTACAACAAAGAAAGCTTGCCTATTTACAACCTGTGGGCACCCCAAAAACGTTATTTGATCTTGTGATAAGTCTGACCTAAGAGATATATATATTTTACATAAAGAAGCGTATTTTTATATACTCACAGCCTGGTGTCCATTTGTGGGGGGATTGGTATATTTTACTGTGTGTGTGTCTACAAATGCTTAACTGACTAACGCCTGGAGAATCGCCTTGGCTGCTCACGCCACGCACCTAGAGGGTGAGCAAGGGTAATTCTAAGGGGTCATCCTTCGCCCTGACTTAGAGGAGAGGGTCCCTGCTTGTCACAAGTGCATACTTGCGCCAACCAGAGACCCCCAATTCTAACATTGGTCGCAGCGGTGAGGATTTGCGAATTTGCATTTGTAGTTTACATACAGTGAATTACTGATCACCACATAGGGAGAGCAGATCTATAACGTAGCCACAGGTTTCCATTTTTATAATTTTGCTGGGAGATCTCCATGTGCTTGTGAAACATCATGCCTGGTTCAGTGAGGATGGAAAAGGCAGCAACCAGATGCTTGTCGCCAGAGGAGTTGGCAGACAAGGCAGCAACCAGGGCGCATGAAATAGAGATGGCGAAATTAAAAGGACAAATGGAAATGGACAAGCATAAATTGGCAATGGAAAGCCAAAAATTAGCCATGGAGGCGCTAAAACGCCAAAGAGATCACTACTTTAGGATGAAAGAACTTGATTTGGAGCTTGAAGCCAGGAGGGCTTCCGCCCAACATCCAGAGATTTGTGTAGCTCGCAGATTGAGCTTTGCTGAGTTGGAGGTGGAGTCCAGCTCAGATGGTGGCAGCAACGTTCAGGTATCTAGTGCTGACAGCATAGCGCGCGCACCTAGAGATATGGCACCTGACTTGGAGGGGGTTAACATACACCAGGAGGTTCAAGGGCATGAGGTAGCTCCAGTAGTGCGCAGCGTCCCTGAAGGGAATAGGGTGGCTGGCGTAGGAGTTCATGGTCCTAGTGGTGGGAGGGATTCCCCCATGGTTGAGGTCCTGGTGGGTGAGTGTAAGGACCGCCCAGAAGAGTGTGGGTTGCGTGACAGAGACAGTCCGCTACTGTCTGGCCAGTCTCAGAAGAATGGTGTGGAGTATGTGTGTGAGGCGCTGGATGGTGAGGTGAAGGATAGTTTGGTTAACCCTGCTAGGGGGCTGTGTAATCCAATTGTGGGAGAGCATACTTTAAGTCCCAGTTTTCCAGAGCTATGCCAACACCTGTTTGAGAGTGAGTTCTCTGACCCCAGGGAGCTCACATTGGAGGCAGACCTTGTGGTGGATTCCAGAGGGTCTGGAGAGGCATTGGGGTGTGATCCTGTGGGGAGTGGCTCAGGTATCTTCCAGCCCAGAGTGGTGGAAGTGGCGCAGAGTAGCCCAGCTAGGTCCTGTAATAGTGAGAGGGGTGTAGGGCCTCACGTCCTGTCCTTAAGGGGAAGGAGTGAGAGTGGGTTTTGTCCCGGTAGTGCCCAACCTCAGTCTCAGAGCCTGGATGGTTCTTTAAGGGAACACCAGGAGGGGAGCCTAGGCTGTCCGGATGAGTCACCCTTTGAGGGGGATCCCCCAGTGGCTAGAGAATGTGGAGGCTCGGTAAACAGAGGTCCAGTAGTTCTGGTATCTGGCAGTACCGCTCCAGTTGGGAGGGTGCAGAGGTCCAGATGGAGGGGCGAGAGGGGGAAAGAGTCCCCAGTGGAAGAACCAGTGGGTCAGGGGCCAGCCAGCAGGGCTGAGTCCCCAGTGAATGACCAGGGGGACACCACTTCTGTCCTGGGAGATCTTCCCGCACTGTCAGAGGGACAGGGGTTGGGAGATCTGCGCCAGGCAGACTGTTGCACGGCACAGGAGCTAGGTGCCACCCTCAGGGGGGGCATGTGTGCTCCCCGAGTAGTCCTGGTGCGCCAGGCAATTGTTCAACTGCAGGGTTGGGTCCCTGAGTTGGAGAGCCAGGTTCAGGTGTTGTCTGACCAGGAGGGTGGGACCACTGTAATCAGTGTCCTGACCCATGTCACTTTTAGGGGTACCACTCCAGTTGGGAGTGGGCCGGACCCTGGAAGGGGGTGCAGAGGGAGGGAGTCCTTGCCTCTGACCCCGGTGCAGTTTGAGGGTTTAGACCCTAAGGTAGAGGGCCAGGTGCAGGGTGTCCCCCCTGACCTGGTGCCCCAGTTGCAGGATAGCACCCCTGAACTGGTGGGAGAATTGTGCAGATCACCTGCCACAGGTGCCCTGACAATTCTGGAAGGGGGTACCACTCCAGGTGGGAGGGTACAGAGCCCCAAGGAAGAGGACCGGGTGTGGGAGAGGCCACCCCAGTGTTTGGTCCAGCCGCCAGGTACAGGCCTGGGGCTGGTGGGTCAGTGCCAGGATAGCATACCTGGACTAACAGAAGAGAGAAGGGACAAAAGGTGCCAAGCACCTGGGGCTACTGCCCCCCGCTCTCTGAGGCCACAGAGGTTTGAAAGCCCTGAAAGGCATAAGGCCTGGGTCTCAGCCCTGACTACTGTCAGTGGCCACTGGGATTTGATGACTGTCTGTTGGGACACACCTGTGAGCAAGTTACGGTTAGAGGCTGCCCAGGTGGTGTCCACAGGGGAAGAAAAGGGTGCCCCATGGATTAGTTGGGTGGACCCCGAGAGTATGGACAGAGGATTTGAAATAGGTTCAGATTGGCGTAGAACTGGAATGTGCCCCTGCTGTTGCGGGCCAGGTCCAGGTTCTATCGCCCAAAGCAGGGAAGCCCATCACAGTGGTGATTGGTCTACCCTGCGTTTTGGCTGGAAGGGGGTTGTGTTGGACCTGGCCTCTTGGCAGGGTCATCCCTAAACTTTTTGCCTTCCTCCAATACTCTCTCTGACCTGTTTTTGTTGGTTTAATGACTCTGGGCACTTTTACCACTGCTGACCAGTGCTAAAGTGCATATGCTCTCCCTGTGAAAAGTATACATGTGATTGATATACCTGATTGGTTCATTGGATTTACTGTCAGTCCCCAGTAAAGTGCACCAGGAGTGCCAGGGCTTGTGAATGCCAATACTGCTAGTGGGCCTGCAGCGCTGATTGCGCCACCCACAGAAGCAGCCTTAAAATGTGTCTAGGGTCTGCCACTGCAGAACCTGCGTGCAGTCTGGTACTGTCATGCTGGCTGGGCAAGTGCACACACTTGCCAGCCCCTAAACCTTCCCTTAACTTCATATTAGTCACCCCTATGGTAGGCCTAAGGGCAGGGTGCATTGTAAGTGTAAGGTAGAACATGCCCTGATGTGTGTGGCATGTTCTAATAGTGAATTACTGCCAAATTCGTTTTTCACTATTGTAAGGCTACCAGTTCCCTTCTAGGCCAGATGGGCTGCTGGAATTATTACACTCTATAATCCCAGCAGGCTCAGGGAACATGGTAGAAATTAATGTTTAGTATGCCTGAACTCAGAATAATAAAATACTTCTTTTAGTAAAGTTTATTTTAATATCCTGTGTTTGCAAATGCTACTTTTAGAAAGTTAGCATTTGCTTGCCTAACCATTTCAGCCCGCCTCTGCTTGGATGTGGATCTGACTGTCTGGTGTGTGTGAGTGACAGGGCTGGGAGTTGACAGGTAGTGAATAGCCAGATGACACCTTAGTGGGTGGTGGGAGTTTCCCCTGAATGATGCATCAGGCTGTGCTCTGCCACCACAATGCTGGCTCCGCCCTCCTGGGGAGCGACTGATGACTCAGCCTACACCTGGCCCAGGAAAGACCGAAGTTTGTCAACAGAGTGCTCAGGCTGCCCCTGTCTTCACAATGCCGGCTCCGCCCCCCTGGGGAGCGGCTGATGTGCCTGCCCTCACACTGAATGCAGAAGCAGAAGTACCCACCACAAGTGCTCAGGAGCTGAGAGCAGTTATGCAGAGGCCCCCCTGGCCAGTGAGAACAAAAGAAACTGTGTATAAAAGTAGGAGCCCTGCTCCTTGTAAATTAGAATCCTGTTTCACCACGAAGGACCTCTGCCCGACTAGAAGGAGAAGAGACGCTGGGAGAACTGGCCTGCTGCTTGCCTTGCTGAGAAAGGAGAGGAAAAGACTTGATAAGAAAAGACTTTGCTGCTTTGTGCTTGAACATTCTCCAAGGGCTTGACTGAGCTTGCCCCCTGACCTGAGCCACAGGACCATCTGGCTCAACCTGCCTCTGCTCGTCTGCCGGTAATTAACCGGGATATCTACTACTGCCGGAGCTGTGACCTTGGTGCCCCCAGCCCCTCCCTGAGGCCGTGACCGACTGTGTCTCCTCGTCCCCGCCGAGGAAGAGCTCCGCTCCGTTGAGCTGCTCTCCCCCCGCTGAGGAGATCGCTGTGTTGACCGCCTGGAAGGCTCGCTGCTGTGGTGCCCCCCAGCCCCTCCCTGAGGCCGTGACCGACTGTGTCTCCTCGTCCCCGCCGAGGAAGAGCTCCGCTCCGTTGAGCCGCTCTTCCCCCGCTGAGGGGATCGCTGTGTCGACCGCCTAAGAGGGCCCGCTGCGGTGCCTCACCCTCCCGCCAGAAATCCCCACCGGACGCAAACAGACCCAGGGGACAGACCTCCGAACTGGACGGACGCCTCGGGTGCCAGCCTCGCTCTGCCTGAGCCGCTGGGCACCTCGCCTTTGTCCCCGGAGGAAAGCCGCCACCGAGACCGTCAACGGGCTCGGGGCCCGCAACGTTTGTTTTTGCCCTTTTTGTTGTGCCAGCCGCCCTGCCTACGAGTGCCCCCGGCCTCCAGATCAGCTGTGGTGCGAGCCGCCTTTCGCAGCTGACTCGCACCGCTCTCTGTGTGCCTGCTCGCGGCGCCGCTCCGCTCTGTGCGAGCGCTCCAGCCCCTCCCGCTGGAATCCGATCCAGGCGGGCGAGGGAAATCACAGGCTGCATCCAGCGCCCCGGCCACAGTGACAGGAGCGGCCCCAGGTCCTTTGGCCCTTGCCTTCCGTGGGCCGCTCTGAGGCCAGCACTAACCCCCGCCTGAGTCCCCCAGACCCGTGGGGGCCGTGTGCATCACCAGCCCCGGCAAGGCCGAACGCGTCCCACGCGGGAAGCGTGAGCTTTGGGCGGTCGGGCCCCGATCTCGGCCCGGAACGGGCAGAAAGCATCCCGGAGCCCCTGGGCTGGCTGCAACAAGTTGGGAAGGAGCAGTGTGACCCTCAATACCCCCCAGGAACTAAGAGAGCCCTCCTGAAAGGTACACTGCAGGAAAACATCCGTTGATAAAGACTGAAAGTACATTTTGAATTACAACAAAGAAAGCTTGCCTATTTACAACCTGTGGGCACCCCAAAAACGTTATTTGATCTTGTGATAAGTCTGACCTAAGAGATATATATATTTTACATAAAGAAGCGTATTTTTATATACTCACAGCCTGGTGTCCATTTGTGGGGGGATTGGTATATTTTACTGTGTGTGTGTCTACAAATGCTTAACTGACTAACGCCTGGAGAATCGCCTTGGCTGCTCACGCCACGCACCTAGAGGGTGAGCAAGGGTAATTCTAAGGGGTCATCTTTCGCCCTGACTTAGAGGAGAGGGTCCCTGCTTGTCACAAGTGCATACTTGCGCCAACCAGAGACCCCCAATTCTAACAGCTACCAAGCATAAAGCACTTTAATTTGGGTTAATTAGTAGTGTGCTACCAAGCATAAAGCACACTGTGTTAATTAGTAGTGTGCTACCAAGCATAAAGCACTTTTCTTTGGGTTAATTAGTAGTGTGCTACCAAGCATAAAGCACTTTTCTTTGGGTTAATTAGTAGTGTGCTACCAAGCATAAAGCACTTTGCTTTGTGTTAATTGTAGTGTGCTACCAAGCATAAAGCACATTGTGTTAATTAGTAGTGTGCTACCAAGCATAAAGCACTTTGATTTGGGTTAATTAGTAGTGTGCTACCAAGCATAAAGCATGTTGTGTTAATTAGTAGTGTGCTACCAAGCATGAAACACTTTGCTTTGGGTTAATTAGTAGTGTGCTACCAAGCATAAAGCACTTTACTTTGTGTTAATTAGTAGTGTGCTACCAAGCATAAAGCACGTTGTGTTAATTAGTAGTGTGCTACCAAGCATGAAGCACTTTCCTTTGGGTTAATTAGTAGTGTGCTACCAAGCATAAAGCACTTTACTTTGTGTTAATTGTAGTGTGCTACCAAGCATAAAGCGCATTGTGTTAATTAGTAGTGTGCTACCAAGCATGAAGCACCTTGCTTTGGGTTAATTAGTGTGCTACCAAGCATGAAGCACGTTGTATTAATTAGTAGTGTGCTACCAAGCATAAAGCACTTTGCTTTGGGTTAATTAGTAGTGTGCTACCAAGCATGAAGCACGTTGTGTTAATTAGTAGTGAGCTACCAAGCATGAAGCAGGTTGTGTTAATTAGTAGTGTGCTACCAAGCATAAAGCACTTTGTTTTGGGTTAATTAGTAGTGTGCTACCAAGCATAAAGCACTTTGCTGTGTGTTAATTAGTAGTGTGCTACCAAGCATAAAGCACGTTATGTTAATTAGTAGTGTGCTACCAAGCATAAAGCGCATTGTGTTAATTAGTAGTGTGCTACCAACCATAAAGCACTTTGCTTTGGGTTAATTAGTGTGCTACCAAGCATGAAGCACGTTGTATTAATTAGTAGTGTGCTACCAAGCATAAAGCACTTTGCTTTGGGTTATTTAGTAGTGTGCTACCAAGCATGAAGCACGTTGTGTTAATTAGTAGTGAGCTACCAAGCATGAAGCAGGTTGTGTTAATTAGTAGTGTGCTACCAAGCATAAAGCACTTTGTTTTGGGTTAATTAGTAGTGTGCTACCAAGCATAAAGCACTTTGCTGTGTGTTAATTAGTAGTGTGCTACCAAGCATAAAGCACGTTATGTTAATTAGTAGTGTGCTACCAAGCATAAAGCACATTGTGTTAATTAGTAGTGTGTTACCAAGCATAAAGCACTTTGCTTTGGGTTAATTAGTAGTGTGCTACCAAGCATAAAGCACATTGTGTTAATTAGTAGTGTGTTACCAAGCATAAAGCACTTTGCTTTGGGTTAATTAGTAGTGTGCTACCAAGCATAAAGCACGTCGTGTTAATTAGTAGTGTGCTACCAAGGATAAAGCACTTTGCTTTGGGTTAATTTGTAGTGTGCTACCAAGCATAAAGCACTTTACTTTGGGATAATTAGTAGTTTGCTACCAAGCATAAAGCACTGAGCTTTAGGTTAATTAGTAGTGTGCTACCAAGCATAAAGCACAGTGTGTTAATTAGTAGTGTGCTACCAAGCATATAGCACTTTGCTTTGGGTTCATTAGTAGTGTGCTACCAAGCATAAAGCACTTTAATTTGGGTTAATTAGTAGTGTGCTACCAAGCATAAAGCACACTGTGTTAATTAGTAGTGTGCTACCAAGCATAAAGCACTTTTCTTTGGGTTAATTAGTAGTGTGCTACCAAGCATAAAGCACTTTTCTTTGGGTTAATTAGTAGTGTGCTACCAAGCATAAAGCACTTTGCTTTGTGTTAATTGTAGTGTGCTACCAAGCATAAAGCACATTGTGTTAATTAGTAGTGTGGTACCAAGCATAAAGCACTTTGCTTTGGGTTAATTAGTAGTGTGCTACCAAGCATAAAGCATGTTGTGTTAATTAGTAGTGTGCTACCAAGCATGAAACACTTTGCTTTGGGTTAATTAGTAGTGTGCTACCAAGCATAAAGCACTTTACTTTGTGTTAATTAGTAGTGTGCTACCAAGCATAAAGCACGTTGTGTTAATTAGTAGTGTGCTACCAAGCATGAAGCACTTTCCTTTGGGTTAATTAGTAGTGTGCTACCAAGCATAAAGCACTTTACTTTGTGTTAATTGTAGTGTGCTACCAAGCATAAAGCGCATTGTGTTAATTAGTAGTGTGCTACCAAGCATGAAGCACTTTGCTTTGGGTTAATTAGTAGTGTGCTACCAAGCATAAAGCACTATACTTTGTGTTAATTGTAGTGTGCTACCAAGCATAAAGCACATTGTGTTAATTAGTAGTGTGCTACCAAGCATAAAGCACTTTGCTTTGTGTTAATTGTAGTGTGCTACCAAGCATAAAGCACATTGTGTTAATTAGTAGTGTGCTACCAAGCATAAAGCACTTTGCTTTGGGTTAATTAGTAGTGTGCTACCAAGCATAAAGCACTTTGCTTTGGGTTAATTAGTAGTGTGCTATCAAGCATGAAGCACGTTGTGTTAATTAGTAGTGAGCTACCAAGAATGAAGCAGGTTGTGTTAATTAGTAGTGTGCTACCAAGCATAAAGCACTTTGCTTTGGGTTAATTAGTAGTGTGCTACCAAGCATAAAACACTTTGCTGTGTGTTAATTAGTAGTGTGCTACCAAGCATAAAGCACGTTATGTTAATTAGTAGTGTGCTACCAAGCATAAAGCACATTGTGTTAATTAGTAGTGTGTTACCAAGCATAAAGCACTTTGCTTTGGGTTAATTAGTAGTGTGCTACCAAGCATAAAGCACATTGTGTTAATTAGTAGTGTGTTACCAAGCATAAAGCACTTTGCTTTGGGTTAATTAGTAGTGTGCTACCAAGCATAAAGCACTTTGTTTTGGGTTAATTAGTAGTGTGCTACCAAGCATAAAGCACTTTGCTGTGTGTTAATTAGTAGTGTGCTACCAAGCATAAAGCACGTTATGTTAATTAGTAGTGTGCTACCAAGCATAAAGCACATTGTGTTAATTAGTAGTGTGTTACCAAGCATAAAGCACTTTGCTTTGGGTTAATTAGTAGTGTGCTACCAAGCATAAAGCACATTGTGTTAATTAGTAGTGTGTTACCAAGCATAAAGCACTTTGCTTTGGGTTAATTAGTAGTGTGCTACCAAGCATAAAGCACGTCGTGTTAATTAGTAGTGTGCTACCAAGGATAAAGCACTTTGCTTTGGGTTAATTGGTAGTGTGCTACCAAGCATAAAGCACTTTACTTTGGGATAATTAGTAGTTTGCTACCAAGCATAAAGCACTGAGCTTTAGGTTAATTAGTAGTGTGCTACCAAGCATAAAGCACAGTGTGTTAATTAGTAGTGTGCTACCAAGCATATAGCACTTTGCTTTGGGTTCATTAGTAGTGTGCTACCAAGCATAAAGCACTTTAATTTGGGTTAATTAGTAGTGTGCTACCAAGCATAAAGCACACTGTGTTAATTAGTAGTGTGCTACCAAGCATAAAGCACTTTTCTTTGGGTTAATTAGTAGTGTGCTACCAAGCATAAAGCACTTTTCTTTGGGTTAATTAGTAGTGTGCTACCAAGCATAAAGCACTTTGCTTTGTGTTAATTGTAGTGTGCTACCAAGCATAAAGCACATTGTGTTAATTAGTAGTGTGGTACCAAGCATAAAGCACTTTGCTTTGGGTTAATTAGTAGTGTGCTACCAAGCATAAAGCATGTTGTGTTAATTAGTAGTGTGCTACCAAGCATGAAACACTTTGCTTTGGGTTAATTAGTAGTGTGCTACCAAGCATAAAGCACTTTACTTTGTGTTAATTAGTAGTGTGCTACCAAGCATAAAGCACGTTGTGTTAATTAGTAGTGTGCTACCAAGCATGAAGCACTTTCCTTTGGGTTAATTAGTAGTGTGCTACCAAGCATAAAGCACTTTACTTTGTGTTAATTGTAGTGTGCTACAAAGCATAAAGCGCATTGTGTTAATTAGTAGTGTGCTACCAAGCATGAAGCACTTTGCTTTGGGTTAATTAGTAGTGTGCTACCAAGCATAAAGCACTATACTTTGTGTTAATTGTAGTGTGCTACCAAGCATAAAGCACATTGTGTTAATTAGTAGTGTGCTACCAAGCATAAAGCACTTTGCTTTGTGTTAATTGTAGTGTGCTACCAAGCATAAAGCACATTGTGTTAATTAGTAGTGTGCTACCAAGCATAAAGCACTTTGCTTTGGGTTAATTAGTAGTGTGCTACCAAGCATAAAGCACTTTGCTTTGGGTTAATTAGTAGTGTGCTATCAAGCATGAAGCACGTTGTGTTAATTAGTAGTGAGCTACCAAGAATGAAGCAGGTTGTGTTAATTAGTAGTGTGCTACCAAGCATAAAGCACTTTGCTTTGGGTTAATTAGTAGTGTGCTACCAAGCATAAAACACTTTGCTGTGTGTTAATTAGTAGTGTGCTACCAAGCATAAAGCACGTTATGTTAATTAGTAGTGTGCTACCAAGCATAAAGCACATTGTGTTAATTAGTAGTGTGTTACCAAGCATAAAGCACTTTGCTTTGGGTTAATTAGTAGTGTGCTACCAAGCATAAAGCACATTGTGTTAATTAGTAGTGTGTTACCAAGCATAAAGCACTTTGCTTTGGGTTAATTAGTAGTGTGCTACCAAGCATAAAGCACTTTACTTTGTGTTAATTGTAGTGTGCTACCAAGCATAAAGCACATTGTGTTAATTAGTAGTGTGCTACCAAGCATAAAGCACAGTGTGTTAATTAGTAGTGTGCTACCAAGCATATAGCACTTTGCTTTGGGTTCATTAGTAGTGTGCTACCAAGCATAAAGCACTTTAATTTGGGTTAATTAGTAGTGTGCTACCAAGCATAAAGCACACTGTGTTAATTAGTAGTGTGCTACCAAGCATAAAGCACTTTTCTTTGGGTTAATTAGTAGTGTGCTACCAAGCATAAAGCACTTTTCTTTGGGTTAATTAGTAGTGTGCTACCAAGCATAAAGCACTTTGCTTTGTGTTAATTGTAGTGTGCTACCAAGCATAAAGCACATTGTGTTAATTAGTAGTGTGGTACCAAGCATAAAGCACTTTGCTTTGGGTTAATTAGTAGTGTGCTACCAAGCATAAAGCATGTTGTGTTAATTAGTAGTGTGCTACCAAGCATGAAACACTTTGCTTTGGGTTAATTAGTAGTGTGCTACCAAGCATAAAGCACTTTACTTTGTGTTAATTAGTAGTGTGCTACCAAGCATAAAGCACGTTGTGTTAATTAGTAGTGTGCTACCAAGCATGAAGCACTTTCCTTTGGGTTAATTAGTAGTGTGCTACCAAGCATAAAGCACTTTACTTTGTGTTAATTGTAGTGTGCTACCAAGCATAAAGCGCATTGTGTTAATTAGTAGTGTGCTACCAAGCATGAAGCACTTTGCTTTGGGTTAATTAGTAGTGTGCTACCAAGCATAAAGCACTATACTTTGTGTTAATTGTAGTGTGCTACCAAGCATAAAGCACATTGTGTTAATTAGTAGTGTGCTACCAAGCATAAAGCACTTTGCTTTGTGTTAATTGTAGTGTGCTACCAAGCATAAAGCACATTGTGTTAATTAGTAGTGTGCTACCAAGCATAAAGCACTTTGCTTTGGGTTAATTAGTAGTGTGCTACCAAGCATAAAGCACTTTGCTTTGGGTTAATTAGTAGTGTGCTATCAAGCATGAAGCACGTTGTGTTAATTAGTAGTGAGCTACCAAGAATGAAGCAGGTTGTGTTAATTAGTAGTGTGCTACCAAGCATAAAGCACTTTGCTTTGGGTTAATTAGTAGTGTGCTACCAAGCATAAAACACTTTGCTGTGTGTTAATTAGTAGTGTGCTACCAAGCATAAAGCACGTTATGTTAATTAGTAGTGTGCTACCAAGCATAAAGCACATTGTGTTAATTAGTAGTGTGTTACCAAGCATAAAGCACTTTGCTTTGGGTTAATTAGTAGTGTGCTACCAAGCATAAAGCACATTGTGTTAATTAGTAGTGTGTTACCAAGCATAAAGCACTTTGCTTTGGGTTAATTAGTAGTGTGCTACCAAGCATAAAGCACTTTACTTTGTGTTAATTGTAGTGTGCTACCAAGCATAAAGCACATTGTGTTAATTAGTAGTGTGCTACCAAGCATAAAGCAATTTGCTTTGTGTTAATTGTAGTGTGCTACCAAGCATAAAGCACATTGTGTTAATTAGTAGTGTGTTACCAAGCATAAAGCACTTTGCTTTGGGTTAATTAGTAGTGTGCTACCAAGCATAAAGCACGTCGTGTTAATTAGTAGTGTGCTACCAAGGATAAAGCACTTTGCTTTGGGTTAATTAGTAGTTTGCTACCAAGCATAAAGCACTGAGCTTTAGGTTAATTAGTAGTGTGCTACCAAGCATAAAGCACATTGTGTTAATTAGTAGTCTGCTACCAAGCATAAAGCACTTTGCTTTGGGTTAATTAGTGTGCTACCAAGCATGAAGCACGTTGTATTAATTAGTAGTGTGCTACCAAGCATAAAGCACTTTGCTTTGTGTTAATTGTAGTGTGCTACCAAGCATAAAGCACATTGTGTTAATTAGTAGTGTGCTACCAAGCATAAAGCACTTTGCTTTGTGTTAATTGTAGTGTACTACCAAGCATAAAGCACATTGTGTTAATTAGTAGTGTGCTACCAAGCATAAAGCACTTTGCTTTGGGTTAATTAGTAGTGTGCTACCAAGCATAAAGCACTTTGCTTTGGGTTAATTAGTAGTGTGCTACCAAGCATAAAGCATGTTGTGTTAATTAGTAGTGTGCTACCAAGCATGAAGCACTTTGCTTTGGGATAATTAGTAGTGTGCTACCAAGCATAAAGCATGTCGTGTTAATTAGAAAGCACTTTACTTTGGGATAATTAGTAGTTTGCTACCAAGCATAAAGCACTGAGCTTTAGGTTAATTAGTAGTGTGCTACCAAGCATAAAGCACAGTGTGTTAATTAGTAGTGTGCTACCAAGCATATAGCACTTTGCTTTGGGTTCATTAGTAGTGTGCTACCAAGCATAAAGCACTTTAATTTGGGTTAATTAGTAGTGTGCTACCAAGCATAAAGCACACTGTGTTAATTAGTAGTGTGCTACCAAGCATAAAGCACTTTCCTTTGGGTTAATTAGTAGTGTGCTACCAAGCATAAAGCACTTTACTTTGTGTTAATTGTAGTGTGCTACCAAGCATAACGCGTTTTGTGTTAATTAGTAGTGTGCTACCAAGCATGAAGCACTTTGCTTTGGGTTAATTAGTAGTGTGCTACCAAGCATAAAGCACTTTACTTTGTGTTAATTGTAGTGTGCTACCAAGCATAAAGCACATTGTGTTAATTAGTAGTGTGCTACCAAGCATAAAGCACTTTGCGTTGTGTTAATTGTAGTGTGCTACCAAAGCATAAAGCACATTGTGTTAATTAGTAGTCTGCTACCAAGCATAAAGCACTTTGTTTTGGGTTAATTAGTAGTGTGCTACCAAGCATAAAGCACTTTGCTTTGGGTTAATTATTAGTGTGCTACCAAGCATAAAGCACGTTGTGTTAATTAGTAGTGTGTTACCAAGCATAAAGCACTTTGCTTTGAGTTAATTAGTAGTGTGCTACCAAGCATAAAGCACGTTGTGTTAATTAGTAGTGTGCTACCAAGCATGAAGCACTTTGCTTTGGGTTAATTAGTAGTGTGCTACCAAGCATAAAGCACTTTACTTTGTGTTAATTGTAGTGTGCTACCAAGCATAAAGCACATTGTGTTAATTAGTAGTGTGCTACCAAGCATAAAGCACTTTGCTTTGTGTTAATTGTAGTGTGCTACCAAGCATAAAGCACATTGTGTTAATTAGTAGTGTGCTACCAAGCATAAAGCACTTTGCTTTGGGATAATTAGTAGTGTGCTACCAAGCATAAAGCACTTTGCTTTGTGTTAATTGTAGTGTGCTACCAAGCATAAAGCACATTGTGTTAATTAGTAGTGTGCTACCAAGCATAAAGCACTTTGCTTTGTGTTAATTGTAGTGTGCTACCAAGCATAAAGCACATTGTGTTAATTAGTAGTGTACCTACCAAGCATAAAGCACTTTTCTTTGGGTTAATTAGTAGTGTGCTACCAAGCATAAAGCACTTTACTTTGTGTTAATTGTAGTGTGCTACCAAGCATAAAGCACATTGTGTTAATTAGTAGTGTGCTACCAAGCATAAAGCAATTTGCTTTGTGTTAATTGTAGTGTGCTACCAAGCATAAAGCACATTGTGTTAATTAGTAGTGTGTTACCAAGCATAAAGCACTTTGCTTTGGGTTAATTAGTAGTGTGCTACCAAGCATAAAGCACGTCGTGTTAATTAGTAGTGTGCTACCAAGGATAAAGCACTTTGCTTTGGGTTAATTAGTAGTTTGCTACCAAGCATAAAGCACTGAGCTTTAGGTTAATTAGTAGTGTGCTACCAAGCATAAAGCACATTGTGTTAATTAGTAGTCTGCTACCAAGCATAAAGCACTTTGCTTTGGGTTAATTAGTGTGCTACCAAGCATGAAGCACGTTGTATTAATTAGTAGTGTGCTACCAAGCATAAAGCACTTTGCTTTGTGTTAATTGTAGTGTGCTACCAAGCATAAAGCACATTGTGTTAATTAGTAGTGTGCTACCAAGCATAAAGCACTTTGCTTTGTGTTAATTGTAGTGTACTACCAAGCATAAAGCACATTGTGTTAATTAGTAGTGTGCTACCAAGCATAAAGCACTTTGCTTTGGGTTAATTAGTAGTGTGCTACCAAGCATAAAGCACTTTGCTTTGGGTTAATTAGTAGTGTGCTACCAAGCATAAAGCATGTTGTGTTAATTAGTAGTGTGCTACCAAGCATGAAGCACTTTGCTTTGGGATAATTAGTAGTGTGCTACCAAGCATAAAGCATGTCGTGTTAATTAGAAAGCACTTTACTTTGGGATAATTAGTAGTTTGCTACCAAGCATAAAGCACTGAGCTTTAGGTTAATTAGTAGTGTGCTACCAAGCATAAAGCACAGTGTGTTAATTAGTAGTGTGCTACCAAGCATATAGCACTTTGCTTTGGGTTCATTAGTAGTGTGCTACCAAGCATAAAGCACTTTAATTTGGGTTAATTAGTAGTGTGCTACCAAGCATAAAGCACACTGTGTTAATTAGTAGTGTGCTACCAAGCATAAAGCACTTTCCTTTGGGTTAATTAGTAGTGTGCTACCAAGCATAAAGCACTTTACTTTGTGTTAATTGTAGTGTGCTACCAAGCATAACGCGTTTTGTGTTAATTAGTAGTGTGCTACCAAGCATGAAGCACTTTGCTTTGGGTTAATTAGTAGTGTGCTACCAAGCATAAAGCACTTTACTTTGTGTTAATTGTAGTGTGCTACCAAGCATAAAGCACATTGTGTTAATTAGTAGTGTGCTACCAAGCATAAAGCACTTTGCGTTGTGTTAATTGTAGTGTGCTACCAAAGCATAAAGCACATTGTGTTAATTAGTAGTCTGCTACCAAGCATAAAGCACTTTGTTTTGGGTTAATTAGTAGTGTGCTACCAAGCATAAAGCACTTTGCTTTGGGTTAATTATTAGTGTGCTACCAAGCATAAAGCACGTTGTGTTAATTAGTAGTGTGTTACCAAGCATAAAGCACTTTGCTTTGAGTTAATTAGTAGTGTGCTACCAAGCATAAAGCACGTTGTGTTAATTAGTAGTGTGCTACCAAGCATGAAGCACTTTGCTTTGGGTTAATTAGTAGTGTGCTACCAAGCATAAAGCACTTTACTTTGTGTTAATTG
This sequence comes from Lissotriton helveticus, assembly GCF_964261635.1. Lineage (NCBI taxonomy): Eukaryota > Metazoa > Chordata > Amphibia > Caudata > Salamandridae > Lissotriton > Lissotriton helveticus. The sequence goes on along the minus strand of NC_136067.1, from coordinate 14,049,198 downwards.
TAGTGTGCTACCAAGCATAAAGCACATTGTGTTAATTAGTAGTGTGCTACCAAGTATAAAGCACTTTGCTTTGTGTTAATTGTAGTGTGCTACCAAGCATAAAGCACATTGTGTTAATTAGTAGTGTGCTACCAAGCATAAAGCACTTTGCTTTGGGATAATTAGTAGTGTGCTACCAAGCATAAAGCACTTTGCTTTGTGTTAATTGTAGTGTGCTACCAAGCATAAAGCACATTGTGTTAATTAGTAGTGTACCTACCAAGCATAAAGCACTTTTCTTTGGGTTAATTAGTAGTGTGCTACCAAGCATAAAGCACTTTGCTTTGGGTTAATTAGTAGTGTGCTACCAAGCAAAAAGCACGTTGTGTTAATTAGTAGTGTCCTACCAAGGATAAAGCACTTTGCTTTGGGTTAATTAGTAGTGTGCTACCAAGCATAAAGCACTTTACTTTGGGTTAATTAGTAGTTTGCTACCAAGCATAAAGCACTGAGCTTTAGGTTAATTAGTAGTGTGCTACCAAGCATAAAGCACATTGTGTTAATTAGTAGTGTGCTACCAAGCATATAGCACTTTGCTTTGGGTTCATTAGTAGTGTGCTACCAAGCATAAAGCACTTTACTTTGTGTTAATTGTAGTGTGCTACCAAGCATAAAGCACATTGTGTTAATTAGTAGTGTGCTACCAAGCATAAAGCACTTTGCTTTGTGTTAATTGTAGTGTGCTACCAAGCATAAAGCACATTGTGTTAATTAGTAGTGTGTTACCAAGCATAAAGCACTTTGCTTTGGGTTAATTAGTAGTGTGCTACCAAGCTTAAAGCACGTTGTGTTAATTAGTAGTGTGCTACCAAGCATAAAGCACTTTGCTTTGGGTTAATTAGTGTGCTACCAAGCATAAAGCACATTGTGTTAATTAGTAGTGTGCTACCAAGCATAAAGCACGCTGTGTTAATTAGTAGTGTGCCTCCAAGCAGAAAGCACTTTGCTTTGGGTTAATTAGTAGTGTGCTACCAAGTATAAAGCACTTTGCTTTGGGTTAATTAGTAGTGTGCTACCAAGCATGAAGCACGTTGTGTTAATTAGTAGTGAGCTACCAAGCATGAAGCAGGTTGTGTTAATTAGTAGTGTGCTACCAAGCATAAAGCACTTTGCTTTGGGTTAATTAGTAGTGTGCTACCAAGCATAAAGCACTTTGCTGTTTGTTAATTAGTAGTGTGCTACCAAGCATAAAGCACGTTATGTTAATTAGTAGTGTGCTACCAAGCATAAAGCACATTGTGTTAATTAGTAGTGTGTTACCAAGCATAAATCACTTTGCTTTGGGTTAATTAGTAGTGTGCTACCAAGCATAAAGCACTTTACTTTGTGTTAATTGTAGTGTGCTACCAAGCATAAAGCACATTGTGTTAATTAGTAGTGTGCTACCAAGCATAAAGCACTTTGCTTTGTGTTAATTGTAGTGTGCTACCAAGCATAAAGCACATTGTGTTAATTAGTAGTGTGTTACCAAGCATAAAGCACTTTGGTTTGGGTTAATTAGTAGTGTGCTACCAAGCATAAAGCACTTTACTTTGTGTTAATTGTAGTGTGCTACCAAGCATAAAGCACATTGTGTTAATTAGTAGTGTGCTACCAAGCATAAAGCACTTTGCTTTGTGTTAATTGTAGTGTACTACCAAGCATAAAGCACATTGTGTTAATTAGTAGTGTGCTACCAAGCATAAAGCACTTTGCGTTGTGTTAATTGTAGTGTGCTACCAAAGCATAAAGCACATTGTGTTAATTAGTAGTCTGCTACCAAGCATAAAGCACTTTGTTTTGGGTTAATTAGTAGTGTGCTACCAAGCATAAAGCACTTTGCTTTGGGTTAATTATTAGTGTGCTACCAAGCATAAAGCACGTTGTGTTAATTAGTAGTGTGTTACCAAGCATAAAGCACTTTGCTTTGAGTTAATTAGTAGTGTGCTACCAAGCATAAAGCACGTTGTGTTAATTAGTAGTGTGCTACCAAGCATGAAGCACTTTGCTTTGGGTTAATTAGTAGTGTGCTACCAAGCATAAAGCACTTTACTTTGTGTTAATTGTAGTGTGCTACCAAGCATAAAGCACATTGTGTTAATTAGTAGTGTGCTACCAAGTATAAAGCACTTTGCTTTGTGTTAATTGTAGTGTGCTACCAAGCATAAAGCACATTGTGTTAATTAGTAGTGTGCTACCAAGCATAAAGCACTTTGCTTTGGGATAATTAGTAGTGTGCTACCAAGCATAAAGCACTTTGCTTTGTGTTAATTGTAGTGTGCTACCAAGCATAAAGCACATTGTGTTAATTAGTAGTGTACCTACCAAGCATAAAGCACTTTTCTTTGGGTTAATTAGTAGTGTGCTACCAAGCATAAAGCACTTTGCTTTGGGTTAATTAGTAGTGTGCTACCAAGCAAAAAGCACGTTGTGTTAATTAGTAGTGTCCTACCAAGGATAAAGCACTTTGCTTTGGGTTAATTAGTAGTGTGCTACCAAGCATAAAGCACTTTACTTTGGGTTAATTAGTAGTTTGCTACCAAGCATAAAGCACTGAGCTTTAGGTTAATTAGTAGTGTGCTACCAAGCATAAAGCACATTGTGTTAATTAGTAGTGTGCTACCAAGCATATAGCACTTTGCTTTGGGTTCATTAGTAGTGTGCTACCAAGCATAAAGCACTTTACTTTGTGTTAATTGTAGTGTGCTACCAAGCATAAAGCACATTGTGTTAATTAGTAGTGTGCTACCAAGCATAAAGCACTTTGCTTTGTGTTAATTGTAGTGTGCTACCAAGCATAAAGCACATTGTGTTAATTAGTAGTGTGTTACCAAGCATAAAGCACTTTGCTTTGGGTTAATTAGTAGTGTGCTACCAAGCTTAAAGCACGTTGTGTTAATTAGTAGTGTGCTACCAAGCATAAAGCACTTTGCTTTGGGTTAATTAGTGTGCTACCAAGCATAAAGCACATTGTGTTAATTAGTAGTGTGCTACCAAGCATAAAGCACGCTGTGTTAATTAGTAGTGTGCCTCCAAGCAGAAAGCACTTTGCTTTGGGTTAATTAGTAGTGTGCTACCAAGTATAAAGCACTTTGCTTTGGGTTAATTAGTAGTGTGCTACCAAGCATGAAGCACGTTGTGTTAATTAGTAGTGAGCTACCAAGCATGAAGCAGGTTGTGTTAATTAGTAGTGTGCTACCAAGCATAAAGCACTTTGCTTTGGGTTAATTAGTAGTGTGCTACCAAGCATAAAGCACTTTGCTGTTTGTTAATTAGTAGTGTGCTACCAAGCATAAAGCACGTTATGTTAATTAGTAGTGTGCTACCAAGCATAAAGCACATTGTGTTAATTAGTAGTGTGTTACCAAGCATAAATCACTTTGCTTTGGGTTAATTAGTAGTGTGCTACCAAGCATAAAGCACTTTACTTTGTGTTAATTGTAGTGTGCTACCAAGCATAAAGCACATTGTGTTAATTAGTAGTGTGCTACCAAGCATAAAGCACTTTGCTTTGTGTTAATTGTAGTGTGCTACCAAGCATAAAGCACATTGTGTTAATTAGTAGTGTGTTACCAAGCATAAAGCACTTTGGTTTGGGTTAATTAGTAGTGTGCTACCAAGCATAAAGCACTTTACTTTGTGTTAATTGTAGTGTGCTACCAAGCATAAAGCACATTGTGTTAATTAGTAGTGTGCTACCAAGCATAAAGCACTTTGCTTTGTGTTAATTGTAGTGTACTACCAAGCATAAAGCACATTGTGTTAATTAGTAGTGTGCTACCAAGCATAAAGCACTTTGCTTTGGGTTAATTAGTAGTGTGCTACCAAGCATAAAGCACTTTGCTTTGGGTTAATTAGTAGTGTGCTACCAAGCATGAAGCACTTTGCTTTGGGGTAATTAGTAGTGTGCTACCAAGCATAAAGCACGTTGTGTTAATTAGTAGTGTGCTATCAAGGATAAAGCACTTTGCTTTGGGTTAATTAGAAGTGTGCTACCAAGCATAAAGCACTTTACTTTGGGTTAATTAGTAGTTTGCTACCAAGCATAAAGCACTGAGCTTTAGGTTAATTAGTAGTGTGCTACCAAGCATAAAGCACAGTGTGTTAATTAGTAGTGTGCTACCAAGTATATAGCACTTTGCTTTGGGTTCATTAGTAGTGTGCTACCAAGCATAAAGCACTTTAATTTGGGTTAATTATTAGTGTGCTACCAAGCATAAAGCACATGTGTTAATTAGTAGTGTGCTACCAAGCATATAGCACTTTGCTTTGGGTTCATTAGTAGTGTGCTACCAAGCATATAGCACTTTGCTTTGGGTTCATTAGTAGTGTGCTACCAAGCATAAAGCACTTTGCTTTGGGTTAATTAGTAGTGTGCTACCAAGTATAAAGCACTTTGCTTTGGGTTAATTAGTAGTGTGCTACCAAGCATGAAGCACGTTGTGTTAATTGTAGTGAGCTACCAAGCATGAAGCAGGTTGTGTTAATTAGTAGTGTGCTACCAAGCATAAAGCACTTTGCTTTGGGTTAATTAGTAGTGTGCTACCAAGCATAAAGCACTTTGCTTTGTGTTAATTAGTAGTGTGCTACCAAGCATAAAGCACGTTATGTTAATTAGTAGTGTACTACCAAGCATAAAGCACATTGTGTTAATTAGTAGTGTGTTACCAAGCATAAAGCACTTTGCTTTGGGTTAATTAGTAGTGTGCTACCAAGCATAAAGCACTTTACTTTGTGTTAATTGTAGTGTGCTACCAAGCATAAAGCACATTGTGTTAATTAGTAGTGTGCTACCAAGCATAAAGCACTTTGCTTTGTGTTAATTGTAGTGTACTACCAAGCATAAAGCACATTGTGTTAATTAGTAGTGTGCTACCAAGCATAAAGCACTTTGCTTTGGGTTCATTAGTAGTGTGCTACCAAGCATAAAGCACTTTGCTTTGGGTTAATTAGTAGTGTGCTACCAAGCATAAAGCACGTTGTGTTAATTAGTAGTGTGCTACCAAGCATGAAGCACTTTTCTTTGGGTTAATTAGTAGTGTGCTACCAAGCATAAAGCACTTTACTTTGGGTTAATTAGTAGTTTGCTACCAAGCATAAAGCACTGAGCTTTAGGTTAATTAGTAGTGTGCTACCAAGCATAAAGCACAGTGTGTTAATTAGTAGTGTGCTACCAAGCATATAGCACTTTGCTTTGGGTTCATTAGTAGTGTGCTACCAAGCATAAAGCACTTTAATTTGGGTTAATTAGTAGTGTGCTAACAAGCATAAAGCACAGTGTGTTAATTAGTAGTGTGCTACCAAGCATATAGCACTTTGCTTTGGGTTCATTAGTAGTGTGCTACCAAGCATATAGCACTTTGCTTTGGGTTCATTAGTAGTGTGCTACCAAGCATAAAGCACTTTGCTTTGGGTTAATTAGTAGTGTGCTACCAAGCATAAAGCACGTTATTTTAATTAGTAGTGTACTACCAAGCATAAAGCACGTCTTGTTAATTAGTAGTGTGCTACCAAGGATAAAGCACTTTGCTTTGGGTTAATTAGTAGTGTGCTACCAAGCATAAAGCACTTTACTTTGGGTTAATTAGTAGTTTGCTACCAAGCATAAAGCACTGAGCTGTAGGTTAATTAGTAGTGTGCTACCAAGCATAAAGCACGTTGTGTTAATTAGTAGTGTGCTACCAAGCATGAAGCACTTTGCTTTGGGTTAATTAGTAGTGTGCTACCAAGCATAAAGCACTTTACTTTGTGTTAATTGTAGTGTGCTACCAAGCATAAAGCACGTTGTGTTAATTAGTAGTGTGCTACCAAGCATGAAGCACTTTGCTTTGGGTTAATTAGTAGTGTGCTACCAAGCATAAAGCACTTTACTTTGTGTTAATTGTACTGGGCTACCAAGCATAAAGCACATTGTGTTAATTAGTAGTGTGCTACCAAGCATAAAGCACTTTGCTTTGTGTTAATTGTAGTGTGCTACCAAGCATAAAGCACATTTTGTTAATTAGTAGTGTGCTACCAAGCATAAAGCACTTTGCTTTGGGTTAATTAGTAGTGTGCTACCAAGCATAAAGCACTTTGCTTTGGGTTAATTAGTAGTGTGCTACCAAGCATAAAGCACGTTGTGTTAATTAGTAGTGTTTTACCAAGCATAAAGCACTTTGCTTTGAGTTAATTAGTAGTGTGCTACCAAGCATAAAGCACGTTGTGTTAATTAGTAGTGTGCTACCAAGCATGAAGCACTTTGCTTTGGGTTAATTAGTAGTGTGCTACCAAGCATAAAGCACTTTACTTTGTGTTAATTGTAGTGTGCTACCAGGCATAAAGCACATTGTGTTAATTAGTAGTGTGCTACCAAGCATAAAGCACTTTGCTTTGTGTTAATTGTTGTGTGCTACCAAGCATAAAGCACTTTGCTTTGTGTTAATTGTAGTGTGCTACCAAGCATAAAGCACATTGTGTTAATTAGTAGTGTGCTACCAAGCATAAAGCACTTTGCTTTGTGTTAATTGTAGTGTGCTACCAAGCATAAAGCACATTGTGTTAATTAGTAGTGTGCTACCAAGCATAAAGCACTTTTCTTTGGGTTAATTATAGTGTGCTACCAAGCATAAAGCACTCTGCTTTGGGTTAATTAGTAGTGTGCTACCAAGCATAAAGCACGTTGTGTTAATTAGTAGTGTGCTACCAAGCATGAAGCACTTTGCTTTGGGATAATTAGTAGTGTGCTACCAAGCATAAAGCACGTCGTGTTAATTAGTAGTGTGCTACCAAGGATAAATCACTTTGCTTTGGGTTAATTAGTAGTGTGCTACCAAGCATAAAGCACTTTACTTTGGGTTAATTAGTAGTTTGCTACCAAGCATAAAGCACTGAGCTTTAGGTTAATTAGTAGTGTGCTACCAAGCATAAAGCACATTGTGTTAATTAGTAGTGTGCTACCAAGCATATAGCACTTTGCTTTGGGTTCATTAGTAGTGTGCTACCAAGCATAAAGCACTTTAATTTGGATTAATTAGTAGTGTGCTACCAAGCATAAAGCACGATGTGTTAATTAGTAGTGTGCTACCTAGCATAAAGCACTTTGCTTTGGGTTAATTAGTGTGCTACCAAGCATGAAGCACGTTGTATTAATTAGTAGTGTGCTACCAAGCATAAAGCACTTTGCTTTGGGTTAATTAGTAGTGTGCTACCAAGCATAAAGCACTTTGCTTTGGGTTAATTAGTAGTGTGCTACCAAGCATGAAGCACATTGTGTTAATTAGTAGTGAGCTACCAAGCATGAAGCAGGTTGTGTTAATTAGTAGTGTGCTACCAAGCATAAAGCACTTTGCTTTGGGTTAATTAGTAGTGTGCTACCAAGCATAAAGCACTTTGCTGTGTGTTAATTAGTAGTGTGCTACCAAGCATAAAGCACGTTATGTTAATTAGTAGTGTGCTACCAAGCATAAAGCACATTGTGTTAATTAGTAGTGTGTTACCAAGCATAAAGCACTTTGCTTTGGGTTAATTAGTAGTGTGCTACCAAGCATAAAGCACATTGTGTTAATTAGTAGTGTGTTACCAAGCATAAAGCACTTTGCTTTTGGTTAATTAGTAGTGTGCTACCAAGCATAAAGCACTTTACTTTGTGTTAATTGTAGTGTGCTACCAAGCATAAAGCACATTGTGTTATTTAGTAGTGTGCTACCAAGCATAAAGCACTTTGCTTTGTGTTAATTGTAGTGTACTACCAAGCATAAAGCACATTGTGTTAATTAGTAGTGTGCTACCAAGCATAAAGCACTTTGCTTTGGGTTAATTAGTAGTGCGCTACCAAGCATAAAGCACTTTGCTTTGGGTTAATTAGTAGTGTGCTACCAAGCATAAAGCACGTTGTGTAAATTAGTAGTGTGCTACCAAGCATGCAGCACTTTGCTCTGGGATAATTAGTAGTGTGCTACCAAGCATAAAGCACGTCGTGTTAATTAGTAGTGTGCTACCAAGGAAAAAGCACTTAGCTTTGGGTTAATTGTAGTGTGCTACCAAGCATAAAGCACATTGTGTTAATTAGTAGTGTGCTACCAAGCATAAAGCACTTTTCTTTGGGTTAATTAGTAGTGTGCTACCAAGCATAAAGCACTTTGCTTTGGGTTAATTAGTAGTGTGCTACCAAGCATAAAGCACGTTGTGTTAATTAGTAGTGTGCTACCAAGCATGAAGCACTTTGCTTTGGGATAATTAGTAGTGTGCTACCAAGCATAAAGCACGTCGTGTTAATTAGTAGTGTGCTACCAAGGATAAAGCACTTTGCTTTGGGTTAATTAGTAGTGTGCTACCAAGCACAAAGCACTTTACTTTGGGTTAATTAGTAGTTTGCTACCAAGCATAAAGCACTGAGCTTTAGGTTAATTAGTAGTGTGCTACCAAGCATAAAGCACATTGTGTTAATTAGTAGTGTGCTACCAAGCATATAGCACTTTGCTTTGGGTTCATTAGTAGTGTGCTACCAAGCATAAAGCACTTTAATTTGGATTAATTAGTAGTGTGCTACCAAGCATAAAGCACGCTGTGTTAATTAGTAGTGTGCTACCTAGCATAAAGCACTTTGCTTTGGGTTAATTAGTGTGCTACCAAGCATGAAGCACGTTGTATTAATTAGTAGTGTGCTACCAAGCATAAAGCACTTTGCTTTGTGTTAATTAGTAGTGTGCTACCAAGCATAAAGCACTTTGCTTTGGGTTAATTAGTAGTGTGCTACCAAGCATGAAGCACGTTGTGTTAATTAGTAGTGAGCTACCAAGCATGAAGCAGGTTGTGTTAATTAGTAGTGTGCTACCAAGCATGAAGCACTTTGCTTTGGGTTAATTAGTAGTGTGCTACCAAGCATAAAGCACTTTGCTGTGTGTTAATTAGTAGTGTGCTACCAAGCATAAAGCACGTTATGTTAATTAGTAGTGTGCTACCAAGCATAAAGCACATTGTGTTAATTAGTAGTGTGTTACCAAGCATAAAGCACTTTGCTTTGGGTTAATTAGTAGTGTGCTACCAAGCATAAAGCACATTGTGTTAATTAGTAGTGTGTTACCAAGCATAAAGCACTTTGCTTTTGGTTAATTAGTAGTGTGCTACCAAGCATAAAGCACTTTACTTTGTGTTAATTGTAGTGTGCTACCAAGCATAAAGCACATTGTGTTAATTAGTAGTGTGCTACCAAGCATAAAGCACTTTGCTTTGTGTTAATTGTAGTGTACTACCAAGCATAAAGCACATTGTATTAATTAGTAGTGTGCTACCAAGCATAAAGCACTTTGCTCTGGGTTAATTAGTAGTGCGCTACCAAGCATAAAGCACTTTGCTTTGGGTTAATTAGTAGTGTGCTACCAAGCATAAAGCACGTTGTGTTAATTAGTAGTGTGCTACCAAGCATGAAGCACTTTGCTTTGGGATAATTAGTAGTGTCCTACCAAGCATAAAGCACGTCGTGTTAATTAGTAGTGTGCTACCAAGGATAAAGCACTTTGCTTTGGGTTAATTAGTAGTGTGCTACCAAGCATAAAGCACTTTACTTTGGGTTAATTAGTAGTTTGCTACCAAGCATAAAGCACTGAGCTTTAGGTTAATTAGTAGTGTGCTACCAAGCATAAAGCACAGTGTGCTAATTAGTAGTGTGCTACCAAGCATATAGCACTTTGCTTTGGGTTCATTAGTAGTGTGCTACCAAGCATAAAGCACTTTAATTTGGGTTAATTAGTAGTGTGCTACCAAGCATAAAGCACACTGTGTTAATTAGTAGTGTGCTACCAAGCATAAAGCACTTTGCTTTGGGTTAATTAGTAGTGTGCTACCAAGCATAAAGCACGTTGTGTTAATTAGTAGTGTGTTACCAAGCATAAAGCACTTTGCTTTGAGTTAATTAGTAGTGAGTGTGCTACCAAGCATAAAGCACGTTGTGTTAATTAGTAGTGTGCTACCAAGCATGAGGCACTTTGCTTTGGGTTAATTAGTAGTGTGCTACCAAGCATAAAGCACTTTACTTTGTGTTAATAGTAGTGTGCTACCAAGCATAAAGCACATTGTGTTAATTAGTAGTGTGCTACCAAGCATAAAGCACTTTGCTTTGTGTTAATTGTAGTGTGCTACCAAGCATAAAGCACATTGTGTTAATTAGTAGTGTGCTACCAAGCATAAAGCACTTTGCTTTGGGTTAATTAGTAGGGTGCTACCAAGCATAAAGCACTTTGCTTTGGGTTAATTAGTAGTGTGCTACCAAGCATAAAGCACGTTGTGTTAATTAGTAGTGTGTTACCAAGCATAAAGCACTTTGCTTTGAGTTAATTAGTAGTGTGCTACCAAGCATAAAGCACGTTGTGTTAATTAGTAGTGTGCTACCAAGCATGAAGCACTTTGCTTTGGGTTAATTAGTAGTGTGCTACCAAGCATAAAGCACTTTACTTTGTGTTAATTGTAGTGTGCTACCAAGCATAAAGCACATTGTGTTAATTAGTAGTGTGCTACCAAGCATAAAGCACTTTGCTTTGTGTTAATTGTAGTGTGCTACCAAGCATAAAGCACATTGTGTTAATTAGTAGTGTGCTACCAAGCATAAAGAACTTTGCTTTGGGATAATTAGTTTTGTGCTACCAAGCATAAAGCACGTCGTGTTAATTAGTAGTGTGCTACCAAGGATAAAGCACTTTGCTTTGGGTTAATTAGTAGTGTGCTACCAAGCATAAAGCACTTTACTTTGGGTTAATTAGCAGTTTGCTACCAAGCATAAAGCACGCTGTGTTAATTAGTAGTGTGCTACCAAGCATATAGCACTTTGCTTTGGGTTCATTAGTAGTGTGCTACCAAGCATAAAGCACTTTAATTTGGATTAATTAGTAGTGTGCTACCAAGCATAAAGCACGCTGTGTTAATTAGTAGTGTGCTACCTAGCATAAAGCACTTTGCTTTGGGTTAATTAGTGTGCTACCAAGCATGAAGCACGTTGTATTAATTAGTAGTGTGCTACCAAGCATAAAGCACTGAGCTTTAGGTTAATTAATAGTGTGCTACCAAGCATAAAGCACATTGTGTTAATTAGTAGTGTGCTACCAAGCATATAGCACTTTGCTTAGGGTTCATTAGTAGTGTGCTACCAAGCATAAAGCACTTTAATTTGGATTAATTAGTAGTGTGCTACCATGCATAAAGCACGCTGTGTTAATTAGTAGTGTGCTACCTAGCATAAAGCACTTTGCTTTGGGTTAATTAGTGTGCTACCAAGCATGAAGCACGTTGTATTAATTAGTAGTGTGCTACCAAGCATAAAGCACTTTGCTTTGGGTTAATTAGTAGTGTGCTACCAAGCATAAAGCACTTTGCTTTGGGTTAATTAGTAGTGTGCTACCAAGCATGAAGCACGTTGTGTTAATTAGTAGTGAGCTACCAAGCATGAAGCAGGTTGTGTTAATTAGTAGTGTGCTACCAAGCATAAAGCACTTTGCTTTGGGTTAATTAGTAGTGTGCTACCAAGCATAAAGCACTTTGCTGTGTGTTAATTAGTAGTGTGCTACCAAGCATAAAGCACGTTATGTTAATTAGTAGTGTGCTACCAAGCATAAAGCACATTGTGTTAATTAGTAGTGTGTTACCAAGCATAAAGCACTTTGCTTTGGGTTAATTAGTAGTGTGCTACCAAGCATAAAGCACATTGTGTTAATTAGTAGTGTGTTACCAAGCATAAAGCACTTTGCTTTTGGTTAATTAGTAGTGTGCTACCAAGCATAAAGCACTTTACTTTGTGTTAATTGTAGTGTGCTACCAAGCATAAAGCACATTGTGTTAATTAGTAGTGTGCTACCAAGCATAAAGCACTTTGCTTTGTGTTAATTGTAGTGTGCTACCAAGCATAAAGCACATTGTGTTAATTAGTAGTGTGTTACCAAGCATAAAGCACTTTGCTTTGGGTTAATTAGTAGTGTGCTACCAAGCATAAAGCACTTTACTTTGTGTTAATTGTAGTGTGCTACCAAGAATAAAGCACATTGTGTTAATTAGTAGTGTGCTACCAAGCATAAAGCACTTTGCTTTGTGTTAATTGTAGTGTACTACCAAGCATAAAGCACATTGTGTTAATTAGTAGTGTGCTACCAAGCATAAAGCACTTTGCTTTGGGTTAATTAGTAGTGCGCTACCAAGCATAAAGCACTTTGCTTTGGGTTAATTAGTAGTGTGCTACCAAGCATAAAGCACGTTGTGTAAATTAGTAGTGTGCTACCAAGCATGAAGCACTTTGCTCTGGGATAATTAGTAGTGTGCTACCAAGCATAAAGCACGTCGTGTTAATTAGTAGTGTGCTACCAAGGATAAAGCACTTTGCTTTGGGTTAATTGTAGTGTGCTACCAAGCATAAAGCACATTGTGTTAATTAGTAGTGTGCTACCAAGCATAAAGCACTTTTCTTTGGGTTAATTAGTAGTGTGCTACCAAGAATAAAGCACTTTGCTTTGGGTTAATTAGTAGTGTGCTACCAAGCATAAAGCACAGTGTGTTAATTAGTAGTGTGCTACCAAGCATGAAGCACTTTGCTTTGGGATAATTAGTAGTGTGCTACCAAGCATAAAGCACGTCGTGTTAATTAGTAGTGTGCTACCAAGGATAAAGCACTTTGCTTTGGGTTAATTAGTAGTGTGCTACCAAGCATAAAGCACTTTACTTTGGGTTAATTAGTAGTTTGCTACCAAGCATAAAGCACTGAGCTTTAGGTTAATTAGTAGTGTGCTACCAAGCATAAAGCACATTGTGTTAATTAGTAGTGTGCTACCAAGCATATAGCACTTTGCTTTGGGTTCATTAGTAGTGTGCTACCAAGCATAAAGCACTTTAGTTTGGATTAATTAGTAGTGTGCTACCAAGCATAAAGCACGCTGTGTTAATTAGTAGTGTGCTACCTAGCATAAAGCACTTTGCTTTGGGTTAATTAGTGTGCTACCAAGCATGAAGCACGTTGTATTAATTAGTAGTGTGCTACCAAGCATAAAGCACTTTGCTTTGGGTTAATTAGTAGTGTGCTACCAAGCATAAAGCACTTTGCTTTGGGTTAATTAGTAGTGTGCTACCAAGCATGAAGCACGTTGTGTTAATTAGTAGTGAGCTACCAAGCATGAAGCAGGTTGTGTTAATTAGTAGTGTGCTACCAAGCAAAAAGCACTTTGCTTTGGGTTAATTAGTAGTGTGCTACCAAGCATAAAGCACTTTGCTGTGTGTTAATTAGTAGTGTGCTACCAAGCATAAAGCACGTTATGTTAATTAGTAGTGTGCTACCAAGCATAAAGCACATTGTGTTAATTAGTAGTGTGTTACCAAGCATAAAGCACTTTGCTTTGGGTTAATTAGTAGTGTGCTACCAAGCATAAAGCACATTGTGTTAATTAGTAGTGTGTTACCAAGCATAAAGCACTTTGCTTTTGGTTAATTAGCAGTGTGCTACCAAGCATAAAGCACTTTACTTTGTGTTAATTGTAGTGTGCTACCAAGCATAAAGCACATTGTGTTAATTAGTAGTGTGCTACCAAGCATAAAGCACTTTGCTTTGTGTTCATTGTAGTGTGCTACCAAGCATAAAGCACATTGTGTTAATTAGTAGTGTGTTACCAAGCATAAAGCACTTTGCTTTGGGTTAATTAGTAGTGTGCTACCAAGCATAAAGCACTTTACTTTGTGTTAATTGTAGTGTGCTACCAAGCATAAAGCACATTGTGTTAATTAGTAGTGTGCTACCAAGCATAAAGCACTTTGCTTTGTGTTAATTGTAGTGTACTACCAAGCATAAAGCACATTGTGTTAATTAGTAGTGTGCTACCAAGCATAAAGCACTTTGCTTTGGGTTAATTAGTAGTGCGCTACCAAGCATAAAGCACTTTGCTTTGGGTTAATTAGTAGTGTGCTACCAAGCATAAAGCATGTTGTGTTAATTAGTAGTGTGCTACCAAGCATGAAGCACTTTGCTTTGGGATAATTAGTAGTGTGCTACCAAGCATAAAGCACGTCGTGTTAATTAGTAGTGTGCTACCAAGGATAAAGCACTTTGCTTTGGGTTAATTAGTAGTGTGCTACCAAGCATAAAGCACTTTACTTTGGGTTAATTAGTAGTTTGCTACCAAGCATAAAGCACTGAGCTTTAGGTTAATTAGTAGTGTGCTACCAAGCATAAAGCACAGTGTGCTAATTAGTAGTGTGCTACCAAGCATATAGCACTTTGCTTTGGGTTCATTAGTAGTGTGCTACCAAGCATAAAGCACTTTAATTTGGGTTAATTAGTAGTGTGCTACCAAGCATAAAGCACACTGTGTTAATTAGTAGTGTGCTACCAAGCATAAAGCACTTTGCTTTGGGTTAATTAGTAGTGTGCTACCAAGCATAAAGCACGTTGTGTTAATTAGTAGTGTGTTACCAAGCATAAAGCACTCTGCTTTGAGTTAATTAGTAGTGTGCTACCAAGCATAAAGCACGTTGTGTTAATTAGTAGTGTGCTACCAAGCTTGAAGCACTTTGCTTTGGGTTAATTAGTAGTGTGCTACCAAGGATAAAGCACTTTGCTTTGGGTTAATTGTAGTGTGCTACCAAGCATAAAGCACATTGTGTTAATTAGTAGTGTGCTACCAAGCATAAAGCACTTTTCTTTGGGTTAATTAGTAGTGTGCTACCAAGCATAAAGCACTTTGCTTTGGGTTAATTAGTAGTGTGCTACCAAGCATAAAGCACAGTGTGTTAATTAGTAGTGTGCTACCAAGCATGAAGCACTTTGCTTTGGGATAATTAGTAGTGTGCTACCAAGCATAAAGCACGTCGTGTTAATTAGTAGTGTGCTACCAAGGATAAAGCACTTTGCTTTGGGTTAATTAGTAGTGTGCTACCAAGCATAAAGCACTTTACTTTGGGTTAATTAGTAGTTTGCTACCAAGCATGAAGCACTGAGCTTTAGGTTAATTAGTAGTGTGCTACCAAGCATAAAGCACATTGTGTTAATTAGTAGTGTGCTACCAAGCATATAGCACTTTGCTTTGGGTTCATTAGTAGTGTGCTACCAAGCATAAAGCACTTTAGTTTGGATTAATTAGTAGTGTGCTACCAAGCATAAAGCACGCTGTGTTAATTAGTAGTGTGCTACCTAGCATAAAGCACTTTGCTTTGGGTTAATTAGTGTGCTACCAAGCATGAAGCATGTTGTATTAATTAGTAGTGTGCTACCAAGCATAAAGCACTTTGCTTTGGGTTAATTAGTAGTGTGCTACCAAGCATAAAGCACTTTGCTTTGGGTTAATTAGTAGTGTGCTACCAAGCATGAAGCACGTTGTGGTAATTAGTAGTGAGCTACCAAGCATGAAGCAGGTTGTGTTAATTAGTAGTGTGCTACCAAGCATAAAGCACTTTGCTTTGGGTTAATTAGTAGTGTGCTACCAAGCATAAAGCACTTTGCTGTGTGTTAATTAGTAGTGTGCTACCAAGCATAAAGCACGTTATGTTAATTAGTAGTGTGCTACCAAGCATAAAGCACATTGTTTTAATTAGTAGTGTGTTACCAAGCATAAAGCACTTTGCTTTGGGTTAATTAGTAGTGTGCTACCAAGCATAAAGCACATTGTGTTAATTAGTAGTGTGTTACCAAGCATAAAGCACTTTGCTTTTGGTTAATTAGTAGTGTGCTACCAAGCATAAAGCACTTTACTTTGTGTTAATTGTAGTGTGCTACCAAGCATAAAGCACATTGTGTTAATTAGTAGTGTGCTACCAAGCATAAAGCACTTTGCTTTGTGTTAATTGTAGTGTGCTACCAAGCATAAAGCACATTGTGTTAATTAGTAGTGTGTTACCAAGCATAAAGCACTTTGCTTTGGGTTAATTAGTAGTGTGCTACCAAGCATAAAGCACTTTACTTTGTGTTAATTGTAGTGTGCTACCAAGCATAAAGCACATTGTGTTAATTAGTAGTGTGCTACCAAGCATAAAGCACTTTGCTTTGTGTTAATTGTAGTGTACTACCAAGCATAAAGCACATTGTGTTAATTAGTAGTGTGCTACCAAGCATAAAGCACTTTGCTTTGGGTTAATTAGTAGTGCGCTACCAAGCATAAAGCACATTGTGTTAATTAGTAGTGTGCTACCAAGCATAAAGCACTTTGCTTTGGGTTAATTAGTAGTGCGCTACCAAGCATAAAGCACTTTGCTTTGGGTTAATTAGTAGTGTGCTACCAAGCATAAAGCATGTTGTGTTAATTAGTAGTGTGCTACCAAGCATGAAGCACTTTGCTTTGGGATAATTAGTAGTGTGCTACCAAGCATAAAGCACGTCGTGTTAATTAGTAGTGTGCTACCAAGGATAAAGCACTTTGCTTTGGGTTAATTAGTAGTGTGCTACCAAGCATAAAGCACTTTACTTTGGGTTAATTAGTAGTTTGCTACCAAGCATAAAGCACTGAGCTTTATGTTAATTAGTAGTGTGCTACCAAGCATAAAGCACAGTGTGTTAATTAGTAGTGTGCTACCAAGCATATAGCACTTTGCTTTGGGTTCATTAGTAGTGTGCTACCAAGCATAAAGCACTTTAATTTGGGTTAATTAGTAGTGTGCTACCAAGCATAAAGCACAGTGTGTTAATTAGTAGTGTGCTACCAAGCATATAGCACTTTGCTTTGGGTTCATTAGTAGTGTGCTACCAAGCATAAAGCACTTTGCTTTGGGTTAATTAGTAGTGTGCTACCAAGTATAAAGCACTTTGCTTTGGGTTAATTAGTAGTGTGCTACCAAGCATGAAGCACGTTGTGTTAATTAGTAGTGAGCTACCAAGCATGAAGCAGGTTGTGTTAATTAGTAGTGTGCTACCAAGCATAAAGCACTTTGCTTTGGGTTAATTAGTAGTGTGCTACCAAGCATAAAGCACTTTGCTTTGTGTTAATTAGTAGTGTGCTACCAAGCATAAAGCACGTTATGTTAATTAGTAGTGTGCTACCAAGCATAAAGCACATTGTGTTAATTAGTAGTGTGTTACCAAGCATAAAGCACTTTGCTTTGGGTTAATTAGTAGTGTGCTACCAAGCATTAAGCATGTTGTGTTAATTAGTAGTGTGCTACCAAGGATAAAGCACTTTGCTTTGGGTTAATTAGTAGTGTGCTACCAAGCATAAAGCATGTTGTGTTAATTAGTAGTGTGCTACCAAGCATAAAGCACTTTGCTTTGGGTTAATTAGTAGTGTGCTACCAAGCATAAAGCACTTTACTTTGTGTTAATTGTAGTGTGCTACCAAGCATAAAACAGGTTGTGTTAATTAGTAGTGTGCTACCAAGCATGAAGCACTTTGCTTTGGGTTAATTAGTAGTGTGCTACCAAGCATTAAGCACTTTACTTTGTGTTAATTGTAGTGTGCTACCAAGCATAAAGCACATTGTGTTAATTAGTAGTGTGCTACCAAGCATAAAGCACTTTGCTTTGTGTTAATTGTAGTGTGCTACCAAGCATAAAGCACATTGTGTTAATTAGTAGTGTGCTACCAAGCATAAAGCACTTTGCTTTGGGTTAATTAGTAGTGTGCTACCAAGCATAAAGCACTTTGCTTTGGGTTAATTAGTAGTGTGCTACCAAGCATAAAGCACATTGTGTTAATTAGTAGTTTGTTACCAAGCATAAAGCACTTTGCTTTGAGTTAATTAGTAGTGTGCTACCAAGCATAAAGCACGTTGTGTTAATTAGTAGTGTGCTACCAAGCATGAAGCACTTTGCTTTGGGTTAATTAGTAGTGTGCTACCAAGCATTAAGCACTTTACTTTGTGTTAATTGTAGTGTGCTACCAAGCATAAAGCACATTGTGTTAATTAGTAGTGTGCTACCAAGCATAAAGCACTTTGCTTTGTGCTAATTGTAGTGTGCTACCAAGCATAAAGCACATTGTGTTAATTAGTAGTGTGCTACCAAGCATAAAGCACTTTGCTTTGGGTTAATTAGTAGTGTGCTACCAAGCATAAAGCACGTTGTGTTAATTAGTAGTGTGCTACCAAGCATGAAGCACTTTGCTTTGGGATAATTAGTAGTTTGCTACCAAGCATAAAGCACGTCGTGTTAATTAGTAGTGTGCTACCAAGGATAAAGCACTTTGCTTTGGGTTAATTAGTAGTGTGCTACCAAGCATTAAGCACTTTACTTTGGGTTAATTAGTAGTTTGCTACCAAGCATAAAGCACTGAGCTTTAGGTTAATTAGTAGTGTGCTACCAAGCATAAAGCACAGTGTGTTAATTAGTAGTGTGCTACCAAGCATATAGCACTTTGCTTTGGGTTCATTAGTAGTGTGCTACCAAGCATAAAGCACTTTAATTTGGGTTAATTAGTAGTGTGCTACCAAGCATAAAGCACAGTGTGTTAATTAGTAGTGTGCTACCAAGCATATAGCACTTTGCTTTGGGTTCATTAGTAGTGTGCTACCAAGCATATAGCACTTTGCTTTGGGTTCATTAGTAGTGTGCTACCAAGCATAAAGCACTTTGCTTTGGGTTAATTAGTAGTGTGCTACCAAGTATAAAGCACTTTGCTTTGGGTTAATTAGTAGTGTGCTACCAAGCACGAAGCACGTTGTGTTAATTAGTAGTGAGCTACCAAGCATGAAGCAGGTTGTGTTAATTAGTAGTGTGCTACCAAGCATAAAGCACTTTGCTTTGGGTTAATTAGTAGTGTGCTACCAAGCATAAAGCACTTTGCTTTGTGTTAATTAGTAGTGTGCTACCAAGTATAAAGCACTTTGCTTTGGGTTAATTAGTAGTGTGCTACCAAGCACGAAGCACGTTATGTTAATTAGTAGTGTGCTACCAAGCATAAAGCACATTGTGTTAATTAGTAGTGTGTTACCAAGCATAAAGCACTTTGCTATGGGTTAATTAGTAGTGTGCTACCAAGCATTAAGCACGTTGTGTTAATTAGTAGTGTGCTACCAAGGATAAAGCACATTGCTTTGGGTTAATTAGTAGTGTGCTACCAAGCATAAAGCATGTTGTGTTAATTAGTAGTGTGCTACCAAGCATAAAGCACTTTGCTTTGGGTTAATTAGTAGTGTGCTACCAAGCATAAAGCACTTTACTTTGTGTTAATTGTAGTGTGCTACCAAGCATAAAGCAAGTTGTGTTAATTAGTAGTGTGCTACCAAGCATGAAGCACTTTGCTTTGGGTTAATTAGTAGTGTGCTACCAAGCATAAAGCACTTTACTTTGTGTTAATTGTAGTGTGCTACCAAGCATAAAGCACATTGTGTTAATTAGTAGTGTGCTACCAAGCATAAAGCACTTTCCTTTGTGTTAATTGTAGTGTGCTACCAAGCATAAAGCACATTGTGTTAATTAGTAGTGTGCTACCAAGCATAAAGCACTTTGCTTTGGGTTAATTAGTAGTGTGCTACCAAGCATAAAGCACTTTGCTTTGGGTTAATTAGTAGTGTGCTACCAAGCATAAAGCACTTTGCTTTGGGTTAATTAGTAGTGTGTTACCAAGCATAAAGCACTTTGCTTTGAGTTAATTAGTAGTGTGCTACCAAGCATAAAGCACTTTACTTTGTGTTAATTAGTAGTGTGCTACCAAGCATAAAGCACGTTGTGTTAATTAGTAGTGTGCTACCAAGCATGAAGCACTTTGCTTTGGGTTAATTAGTAGTGTGCTACCAAGCATAAATCACTTTACTTTGTGTTAATTGTAGTGTGCTACCAAGCATAAAGCACGTTGTGTTAATTAGTAGTGTGCTACCAAGCATGAAGCACTTTGCTTTGGGTTAATTAGTAGTGTGCTACCAAGCATAAAGCACTTTACTTTGTGTTAATTGTAGTGTGCTACCAAGCATAAAGCACATTGTGTTAATTAGTAGTGTGCTACCAAGCATAAAGCACTTTGCTTTGTGTTAATTGTAGTGTGCTACCAAGCATAAAGCACATTGTGTGAATTAGTAGTGTGCTACCAAGCATAAAGCACTTTGCTTTGGGTTAATTAGTAGTGTGCTACCAAGCATAAAGCACTTTGCTTTGGGTTAATTAGTAGTGTGCTACCAAGCATAAAGCACGTTGTGTTAATTAGTAGTGTGTAACCAAGCATAAAGCACTTTGCTTTGAGTTAATTAGTAGTGTGCTACCAAGCATAAAACACGTTGTGTTAATTAGTAGTGTGCTACCAAGCATGAAGCACTTTGCTTTGGGTTAATTAGTAGTGTGCTACCAAGCATAAAGCACTTTACTTTGTGTTAATTGTAGTGTGCTACCAAGCATAAAGCACATTATGTTAATTAGTAGTGTGCTACCAAGCATAAAGCACTTTGCTTTGTGTTAATTGTAGTGTGCTACCAAGCATAAAGCACATTGTGTTAATTAGTAGTGTGCTACCAAGCATAAAGCACTTTGCTTTGTGTTAATTGTAGTGTGCTACCAAGCATAAAGCACATTGTGTTAATTAGTAGTGTGCTACCAAGCATAAAGCACTTTTCTTTGGGTTAATTAGTAGTGTGCTACCAAGCATAAAGCACATTGTGTTAATTAGTAGTGTGCTACCAAGCATAAAGCACTTTTCTTTGGGTTAATTAGTAGTGTGCTACCAAGCATGAAGCACTTTGCTTTGGGATAATTAGTAGTAAGCTACCAAGCATAAAGCACATTGTGTTAATTAGTAGTGTGTTACCAAGCATAAAGCACTTTGCTTTTGGTTAATTAGTAGTGTGCTACCAAGCATAAAGCACTTTACTTTGTGTTAATTGTAGTGTGCTACCAAGCATAAAGCACATTGTGTTAATTAGTAGTGTGCTACCAAGCATAAAGCACTTTGCTTTGTGTTAATTGTAGTGTGCTACCAAGCATAAAGCACATTGTGTTAATTAGTAGTGTGTTACCAAGCATAAAGCACTTTGCTTTGGGTTAATTAGTAGTGTGCTACCAAGCATAAAGCACTTTACTTTGTGTTAATTGTAGTGTGCTACCAAGCATAAAGCACATTGTGTTAATTAGTAGTGTGCTACCAAGCATAAAGCACTTTGCTTTGTGTTAATTGTAGTGTACTACCAAGCATAAAGCACATTGTGTTAATTAGTAGTGTGCTACCAAGCATAAAGCACTTTGCTTTGGGTAATTAGTAGTGTGCTACCAAGCATAAAGCACTTTGCTTTGGGTTAATTAGTAGTGTGCTACCAAGCATAAAGCACGTCGTGTTAATTAGTAGTGTGCTACCAAGCATGAAGCACTTTGCTTTGGGATAATTAGTAGTGTGCTACCAAGCATAAAGCACGTCGTGTTAATTAGTAGTGTGCTACCAAGGATAAAGCACTTTGCTTTGGGTTAATTAGTAGTGTGCTACCAAGCATAAAGCACTTTACTTTGGGTTAATTAGTAGTTTGCTACCAAGTATAAAGCACTGAGCTTTAGGTTAATTAGTAGTGTGCTACCAAGCATAAAGCACAGTGTGTTAATTAGTAGTGTGCTACCAAGCATATAGCACTTTGCTTTGGGTTCATTAGTAGTGTGCTACCAATCATAAAGCACTTTAATTTGGGTTAATTAGTAGTGTGCTACCAAGCATAAAGCACACTGTGTTAATTAGTAGTGTGCTACCAAGCATAAAGCACTTTGCTTTGGGTTAATTAGTAGTGTGCTACCAAGCATAAAGCACGTTGTGTTAATTAGTAGTGTGTTACCAAGCATAAAGCACTTTGCTTTGAGTTAATTAGTAGTGTGCTAACAAGCATAAAGCACGTTGTGTTAATTAGTAGTGTGCTACCAAGCATGAAGCACTTTGCTTTGGGTTAATTAGTAGTGTGCTACCAAGCATAAAGCACTTTACTTTGTGTTAATTAGTAGTGTGCTACCAAGCATAAAGCACGTTGTGTTAATTAGTAGTGTGCTACCAAGCATAAAGCACGTTGTGTTAATTAGTAGTGTGCTACCAAGCATGAAGCACTTTGCTTTGGGTTAATTAGTAGTGTGCTACCAAGCATAAAGAACTTTACTTTGTGTTAATTGTAGTGTGCTACCAAGCATAAAGCACATTGTGTTAATTAGTAGTGTGCTACCAAGCATAAAGCACTTTGCTTTGTGTTAATTGTAGTGTGCTACCAAGCATAAAGCACATTGTGTTAATTAGTAGTGTGCTACCAAGCATAAAGCACTTTGCTTTGTGTTAATTGTAGTGTGCTACCAAGCATAAAGCACATTGTGTTAATTAGTAGTGTGCTACCAAGCATAAAGCACTTTTCCTTGGGTTAATTAGTAGTGTGCTACCAAGCATAAAGCACTTTGCTTTGGGTTAATTAGTAGTGTGCTACCAAGCATGAAGCACTTTGCTTTGGGATAATTAGTAGTGTGCTACCAAGCATAAAGCACGTCGTGTTAATTAGTAGTGTGCTACCAAGGATAAAGCACTTTGCTTTGGGTTAATTAGTAGTGTGCTACCAAGCATAACACACTTTACTTTGGGTTAATTAGTAGTTTGCTACCAAGCATAAAGCACTGAGCTTTAGGTTAATTAGTAGTGTGCTACCAAGCATAAAGCACATTGTGTTAATTAGTAGTGTGCTACCAAGCATATAGCACTTTGCTTTGGGTTCATTAGCAGTGTGCTACCAAGCATAAAGCACTTTAATTTGGATTAATTAGTAGTGTGCTACCAAGCATAAAGCACGCTGTGTTAATTAGTAGTGTGCTACCAAGCATAAAGCACTTTGCTTTGGGTTAATTAGTAGTGTGCTACCAAGCATGAAGCACTTTGTGTTAATTAGTAGTGAGCTACCAAGCATGAAGCAGGTTGTGTTAATTAGTAGTGTGCTACCAAGCATAAAGCACTTTGTGTTAATTAGTAGTGTGTTACCAAGCATAAAGCACTTTGCTTTGGGTTAATTAGTAGTGTGCTACCAAGCATAAAGCACATTGTGTTAATTAGTAGTGTGTTACCAAGCATAAAGCACTTTGCTTTGGGTTAATTAGTAGTGTGCTACCAAGCATAAAGCACTTTACTTTGTGTTAATTGTAGTGTGCTACCAAGCATAAAGCACATTGTGTTAATTAGTAGTGTGCTACCAAGCATAAA
This sequence comes from Lissotriton helveticus, assembly GCF_964261635.1. Lineage (NCBI taxonomy): Eukaryota > Metazoa > Chordata > Amphibia > Caudata > Salamandridae > Lissotriton > Lissotriton helveticus. The sequence continues at coordinate 14,026,126 of NC_136067.1, read as the reverse complement.
GCATTTTTCTTTGTGTTAATTGTAGTGTGCTACCAAGCATAAAGCACATTGTGTTAATTAGTAGTGTGTTACCAAGCATAAAGCACTTTGCTTTGGGTTAATTAGTAGTGTGCTACCAAGCATAAAGCACTTTACTTTGTGTTAATTGTAGTGTGCCACCAAGCATAAAGCACATTGTGTTAGTTAGTAGTGTGCTACCAAGCATAAAGCACTTTGCTTTGTGTTAATTGTAGTGTACTACCAAGCATAAAGCACATTGTGTTAATTAGTAGTGTGCTACCAAGCATAAAGCACTTTGCTTTGGGTTAATTAGTAGTGTGCTACCAAGCATAAAGCACTTTGCTTTGGGTTAATTAGTAGTGTGCTACCAAGCATAAAGCACGTTGTGTTAATTAGTAGTGTGCTACCAAGCATGAAGCACTTTGCTTTGGGATAATTAGTAGTGTGCTACCAAGCATAAAGCACGTCGTGTTAATTAGTAGTGTGCTACCAAGGATAAAGCACTTTGCTTTGGGTTAATTAGTAGTGTGCTACCAAGCATAAAGCACTTTACTTTGGGTTAATTAGTAGTTTGCTACCAAGCATAAAGCACAGTGTGTTAATTAGTAGTGTGCTACCAAGCATATAGCACTTTGCTTTGGGTTCATTAGTAGTGTGCGACCAAGCATAAAGCCCTTTAATTTGGGTTAATTAGTAGTGTGCTACCAAGCATAAAGCACAGTGTGTTAATTAGTAGTGTGCTACCAAGCATATAGCACTTTGCTTTGGGTTAATTAGTAGTGTGCTACCAAGCATAAAGCACTTTGCTTTGGGTTAATTAGTAGTGTGCTACCAAGCATGAAGCACGTTGTGTTAATTAGTAGTGAGCTACCAAGCATGAAGCAGGTTGTGTTAATTAGTAGTGTGCTACCAAGCAAAAAGCACTTTGCTTTGGGTTAATTAGTAGTGTGCTACCAAGCATAAAGCACTTTGCTGTGTGTTAATTAGTAGTGTGCTACCAAGCATAAAGCACGTTATGTTAATTAGTAGTGTGCTACCAAGCATAAAGCACATTGTGTTAATTAGTAGTGTGTTACCAAGCATAAAGCACTTTGCTTTGGGTTAATTAGTAGTGTGCTACCAAGCATAAAGCACATTGTGTTAATTAGTAGTGTGTTACCAAGCATAAAGCACTTTGCTTTTGGTTAATTAGTAGTGTGCTACCAAGCATAAAGCACTTTACTGTGTGTTAATTGTAGTGTGCTACCAAGCATAAAGCACATTGTGTTAATTAGTAGTGTGCTACCAAGCATAAAGCACTTTGCTTTGTGTTCATTGTAGTGTGCTACCAAGCATAAAGCACATTATGTTAATTAGTAGTGTGTTACCAAGCATAAAGCACTTTGCTTTGGGTTAATTAGTAGTGTGCTACCAAGCATAAAGCACTTTACTTTGTGTTAATTGTAGTGTGCTACCAAGCATAAAGCACATTGTGTTAATTAGTAGTGTGCTACCAAGCATAAAGAACTTTGCTTTGTGTTAATTGTAGTGTACTACCAAGCATAAAGCACATTGTGTTAATTAGTAGTGTGCTACCAAGCATAAAGCACTTTGCTTTGGGCTAATTAGTAGTGCGCTACCAAGCATAAAGCACTTTGCTTTGGGTTAATTAGTAGTGTGCTACCAAGCATAAAGCATGTTGTGTTAATTAGTAGTGTGCTACCAAGCATGAAGCACTTTGCTTTGGGATAATTAGTAGTGTGCTACCAAGCATAAAGCACGTCGTGTTAATTAGTAGTGTGCTACCAAGGATAAAGCACTTTGCTTTGGGTTAATTAGTAGTGTGCTACCAAGCATAAAGCACTTTACTTTGGGTTAATTAGTAGTTTGCTACCAAGCATAAAGCACTGAGCTTTAGGTTAATTAGTAGTGTGCTACCAAGCATAAAGCACAGTGTGCTAATTAGTAGTGTGCTACCAAGCATATAGCACTTTGCTTTGGGTTCATTAGTAGTGTGCTACCAAGCATAAAGCACTTTAATTTGGGTTAATTAGTAGTGTGCTACCAAGCATAAAGCACACTGTGTTAATTAGTAGTGTGCTACCAAGCATAAAGCACTTTGCTTTGGGTTAATTAGTAGTGTGCTACCAAGCATAAAGCACGTTGTGTTAATTAGTAGTGTGTTACCAAGCATAAAGCACTTTGCTTTGAGTTAATTAGTAGTGTGCTACCAAGCATAAAGCACGTTGTGTTAATTAGTAGTGTGCTACCAAGCTTGAAGCACTTTGCTTTGGGTTAATTAGTAGTGTGCTACCAAGGATAAAGCACTTTGCTTTGGGTTAATTGTAGTGTGCTACCAAGCATAAAGCACATTGTGTTAATTAGTAGTGTGCTACCAAGCATAAAGCACTTTTCTTTGGGTTAATTAGTAGTGTGCTACCAAGCATAAAGCACTTTGCTTTGGGTTAATTAGTAGTGTGCTACCAAGCATAAAGCACAGTGTGTTAATTAGTAGTGTGCTACCAAGCATGAAGCACTTTGCTTTGGGATAATTAGTAGTGTGCTACCAAGCATAAAGCACGTCGTGTTAATTAGTAGTGTGCTACCAAGGATAAAGCACTTTGCTTTGGGTTAATTAGTAGTGTGCTACCAAGCATAAAGCACTTTACTTTGGGTTAATGAGTAGTTTGCTACCAAGCATAAAGCACTGAGCTTTAGGTTAATTAGTAGTGTGCTACCAAGCATAAAGCACATTGTGTTAATTAGTAGTGTGCTACCAAGCATATAGCACTTTGCTTTGGGTTCATTAGTAGTGTGCTACCAAGCATAAAGCACTTTAGTTTGGATTAATTAGTAGTGTGCTACCAAGCATAAAGCACGCTGTGTTAATTAGTAGTGTGCTACCTAGCATAAAGCACTTTGCTTTGGGTTAATTAGTGTGCTACCAAGCATGAAGCATGTTGTATTAATTAGTAGTGTGCTACCAAGCATAAAGCACTTTGCTTTGGGTTAATTAGTAGTGTGCTACCAAGCATAAAGCACTTTGCTTTGGGTTAATTAGTAGTGTGCTACCAAGCATGAAGCACGTTGTGGTAATTAGTAGTGAGCTACCAAGCATGAAGCAGGTTGGGTTAATTAGTAGTGTGCTACCAAGCATAAAGCACTTTGCTTTGGGTTAATTAGTAGTGTGCTACCAAGCATAAAGCACTTTGCTGTGTGTTAATTAGTAGTGTGCTACCAAGCATAAAGCACGTTATGTTAATTAGTAGTGTGCTACCAAGCATAAAGCACATTGTTTTAATTAGTAGTGTGTTACCAAGCATAAAGCACTTTGCTTTGGGTTAATTAGTAGTGTGCTACCAAGCATAAAGCACATTGTGTTAATTAGTAGTGTGTTACCAAGCATAAAGCACTTTGCTTTTGGTTAATTAGTAGTGTGCTACCAAGCATAAAGCACTTTACTTTGTGTTAATTGTAGTGTGCTACCAAGCATAAAGCACATTGTGTTAATTAGTAGTGTGCTACCAAGCATAAAGCACTTTGCTTTGTGTTAATTGTAGTGTGCTACCAAGCATAAAGCACATTGTGTTAATTAGTAGTGTGTTATCAAGTGTTAGAATTGGGGGTCTCTGGTTGGCGCAAGTAAGTACTTGTGACAAGCAGGGACCCTCTCCTCTAAGTCAGGGCAAAGGATGACCCTTCAGAATTACCCTTGCTCACCCTCTAGGTGCGTGGCGTGAGCAGCCAAGGCGATTCTCCAGGCGTTAGTCAGTTAAGCATTTGTAGACACACACACAGTAAAATGTACCAATCCCCCCACAAATGGACACCAGGCTGTGAGTATATAAAAATACGCTTCTTTATGTAAAATATATATATCTCTTAGGTCAGACTTATCACAAGATCAAATAACGTTTTTGGGGTGCCCACAGGTTGTAAATAGGCAAGCTTTCTTTGTTGTAATTCAAAATGTACTTTCAGTCTTTAACCACGGATGTTTTCCTGCAGTGTACCTTTCAGGATGGCTCTCTTAGTTCCTGGGGGGGATTGAGGGTCACACTGCTCCTTCCCAACTTGTTGTAGCCAGCCCAGGGGCTCCGGGATGCTTTCTGCCCGTTCCGGGCCGAGATCGGGGCCCGACCGCCCAAAGCTCACGCTTCCCGCGTGGGACGCGTTCGGCCTTGCCGGGGCTGGTGATGCGCACGGCCCCCACGGGTCTGGGGGACTCAGGCGGGGGTTAGTGCTGGCCTCAGAGCGGCCCACGGAAGGCAAGGGCCAAAGGACCTGGGGCCGCTCCTGTCACTGTGGCCGGGGCGCTGGATGCAGCCTGTGATTTCCCTCGCCCGCCTGGATCGGATTCCAGCGGGAGGGGCTGGAGCGCTCGCACAGAGCGGAGCGGCGCCGCGAGCAGGCACACAGAGAGCGGTGCGAGTCAGCTGCGAAAGGCGGCTCGCACCACAGCTGATTTGGAGGCCGGGGGCACTCGTAGGCAGGGCGGCTGGCACAACAAAAAGGGCAAAAACAAACGTTGCGGGCCCCGAGCCCGTTGACGGTCTCGGTGGCGGCTTTCCTCCGGGGACAAAGGCGAGGTGCCCAGCGGCTCAGGCAGAGCGAGGCTGGCACCCGAGGCGTCCGTCCAGGTCGGAGGTCTGTCCCCTGGGTCTGTTTGCGTCCGGTGGGGATTTCTGGCGGGAGGGTGAGGCACCGCAGCGGGCCCTCTTAGGCGGTCGACACAGCGATCCCCTCAGCGGGGGAAGAGCGGCTCAACGGAGCGGAGCTCTTCCTCGGCGGGGACGAGGGGACACAGTCGGTCACGGCCTCAGGGAGGGGCTGGGGGGCACCACAGCAGCGAGCCTTCCAGGCGGTCAACACAGCGATCTCTTCAGCGGGGGGAGAGCAGCTCAACGGAGCGGAGCTCTTCCTCGGCGGGGACGAGGAGACACAGTCGGTCACGGCCTCAGGGAGGGGCTGGGGGCACCAAGGTCACAGCTCCGGCAGTAGTAGATATCCCGGTTAATTACCGGCAGACGAGCAGAGGCAGGTTGAGCCAGATGGTCCTGTGGCTCAGGTCAGGGGGCAAGCTCAGTCAAGCCCTTGGAGAATGTTCAAGCACAAAGCAGCAAAGTCTTTTCTTATCAAGTCTTTTCCTCTCCTTTCTCAGCAAGGCAAGCAGCAGGCCAGTTCTCCCAGCGTCTCTTCTCCTTCTAGTCGGGCAGAGGTCCTTCGTGGTGAAACAGGATTCTAATTTACAAGGAGCAGGGCTCCTACTTTTATACACAGTTTCTTTTGTTCTCACTGGCCAGGGGGGCCTCTGCATAACTGCTCTCAGCTCCTGAGCACTTGTGGTGGGTACTTCTGCTTCTGCATTCAGTGTGAGGGCAGGCACATCAGCCGCTCCCCAGGGGGGCGGAGCCGGCATTGTGAAGACAGGGGCAGCCTGAGCACTCTGTTGACAAACTTCGGTCTTTCCTGGGCCAGGTGTAGGCTGAGTCATCAGTCGCTCCCCAGGAGGGCGGAGCCAGCATTGTGGTGGCAGAGCACAGCCTGATGCATCATTCAGGGGAAACTCCCACCACCCACTAAGGTGTCATCTGGCTATTCACTACCTGTCAACTCCCAGCCCTGTCACTCACACACACCAGACAGTCAGATCCACATCCAAGCAGAGGCGGGCTGAAATGGTTAGGCAAGCAAATGCTAACTTTCTAAAAGTAGCATTTGCAAACACAGGATATTAAAATAAACTTTACTAAAAGAAGTATTTTATTATTCTGAGTTCAGGCATACTAAACATTAATTTCTACCATGTTCCCTGAGCCTGCTGGGATTATAGAGTGTAATAATTCCAGCAGCCCATCTGGCCTAGAAGGGAACTGGTAGCCTTACAATAGTGAAAAACGAATTTGGCAGTAATTCACTATTAGAACATGCCACACACATCAGGGCATGTTCTACCTTACACTTACAATGCACCCTGCCCTCAGGCCTACCATAGGGGTGACTAATATGAAGTTTAAGGGAAGGTTTAGGGGCTGGCAAGTGTGTGCACTTGCCCAGCCAGCATGACAGTACCAGACTGCACGCAGGTTCTGCAATGGCAGACCCTAGACACATTTTAAGGCTGCTTCTGTGGGTGGCGCAACCAGCGCTGCAGGCCCACTAGCAGTATTGGCATTCACAAGCCCTGGCACTCCTAGTGCACTTTACTAGGGACTAACAGTAAATCCAATGAACCAATCATGGACATCAATCACATGTACACTTTACAGTAGGGAGCACTTGCACTGCGGCACGGGTTGGCCGTGGCGCAGTGCCCTGAGTAGCGGACACCAGCAAAAACATCTGAGGCACAACAGCAAAAAGTGGAAGGGAAACTCACGCCAAGGTGCCAGGTCTAACATCAAGCATAAAGCACTTTGCTTTGGGTTAATTAGTAGTGTGCTACCAAGCATAAAGCACTTTACTTTGTGTTAATTGTAGTGTGCTACCAAGCATAAAGCACATTGTGTTAATTAGTAGTGTGCTACCAAGCATAAAGCACTTTGCTTTGTGTTAATTGTAGTGTACTACCAAGCATAAAGCACATTGTGTTAATTAGTAGTGCGCTACCAAGCATAAAGCACTTTGCTTTGGGTTAATTAGTAGTGTGCTACCAAGCATAAAGCACGTTGTGTTAATTAGTAGTGTGCTACCAAGCATGAAGCACTTTGCTTTGGGATAATTAGTAGTGTGCTACCAAGCATAAAGCACGTCGTGTTAATTAGTAGTGTGCTACCAAGGATAAAGCACTTTGCTTTGGGTTAATTAGTAGTGTGCTACCAAGCATAAAGCACTTTACTTTGGGTTAAAATAGTAGTTTGCTACCAAGCATAAAGCACTGAGCTTTAGGTTAATTAGTAGTGTGCTACCAAGCATAAAGCACAGTGTGTTAATTAGTAGTGTGCTACCAAGCATATTGCACTTTGCTTTGGGTTCATTAGTAGTGTGCTACCAAGCATAAAGCACTTTAATTTGGGTTAATTAGTAGTGTGCTACCAAGCATAAAGCACAGTGTGTTAATTAGTAGTGTGCTACCAAGCATATAGCACTTTGCTTTGGGTTCATTAGTAGTGTGCTACCAAGCATAAAGCACTTTGCTTTGGGTTAATTAGTAGTGTGCTACCAAGTATAAAGCACTTTGCTTTGGGTTAATTAGTAGTGTGCTACCAAGCATGAAGCACGTTGTGTTAATTAGTAGTGAGCTACCAAGCATGAAGCAGGTTGTGTTAATTAGTAGTGTGCTACCAAGCATAAAGCACTTTGCTTTGGGTTAATTAGTAGTGTGCTACCAAGCATAAAGCACTTTGCTTTGTGTTAATTAGTAGTGTGCTACCAAGCATAAAGCACGTTATGTTAATTAGTAGTGTGCTACCAAGCATAAAGCACATTGTGTTAATTAGTAGTGTGTTACCAAGCATAAAGCACTTTGCTTTGGGTTAATTAGTAGTGTGCTACCAAGCATTAAGCATGTTGTGTTAATTAGTAGTGTGCTACCAAGGATAAAGCACTTTGCTTTGGGTTAATTAGTAGTGTGCTACCAAGCATAAAGCATGTTGTGTTAATTAGTAGTGTGCTACCAAGCATAAAGCACTTTGCTTTGGGTTAATTAGTAGTGTGCTACCAAGCATAAAGCACTTTACTTTGTGTTAATTGTAGTGTGCTACCAAACATAAAGCAGGTTGTGTTAATTAGTAGTGTGCTACCAAGCATGAAGCACTTTGCTTTGGGTTAATTAGTAGTGTGCTACCAAGCATTAAGCACTTTACTTTGTGTTAATTGTAGTGTGCTACCAAGCATAAAGCACATTGTGTTAATTAGTAGTGTGCTACCAAGCATAAAGCACTTTGCTTTGTGTTAATTGTAGTGTGCTACCAAGCATAAAGCACATTGTGTTAATTAGTAGTGTGCTACCAAGCATAAAGCACTTTGCTTTGGGTTAATTAGTAGTGTGCTACCAAGCATAAAGCACTTTGCTTTGGGTTAATTAGTAGTGTGCTACCAAGCATAAAGCACGTTGTGTTAATTAGTAGTGTGTTACCAAGCATAAAGCACTTTGCTTTGAGTTAATTAGTAGTGTGCTACCAAGCATAAAGCACGTTGTGTTAATTAGTAGTGTGCTACCAAGCATGAAGCACTTTGCTTTGGGTTAATTAGTAGTGTGCTACCAAGCATTAAGCACTTTACTTTGTGTTAATTGTAGTGTGCTACCAAGCATAAAGCACATTGTGTTAATTAGTAGTGTGCTACCAAGCATAAAGCACTTTGCTTTGTGCTAATTGTAGTGTGCTACCAAGCATAAAGCACATTGTGTTAATTAGTAGTGTGCTACCAAGCATAAAGCACTTTGCTTTGGGTTAATTAGTAGTGTGCTACCAAGCATAAAGCACGTTGTGTTAATTAGTAGTGTGCTACCAAGCATGAAGCACTTTGCTTTGGGATAATTAGTAGTTTGCTACCAAGCATAAAGCACGTCGTGTTAATTAGTAGTGTGCTACCAAGGATAAAGCACTTTGCTTTGGGTTAATTAGTAGTGTGCTACCAAGCATTAAGCACTTTACTTTGGGTTAATTAGTAGTTTGCTACCAAGCATAAAGCACTGAGCTTTAGGTTAATTAGTAGTGTGCTACCAAGCATAAAGCACAGTGTGTTAATTAGTAGTGTGCTACCAAGCATATAGCACTTTGCTTTGGGTTCATTAGTAGTGTGCTACCAAGCATAAAGCACTTTAATTTGGGTTAATTAGTAGTGTGCTACCAAGCATAAAGCACAGTGTGTTAATTAGTAGTGTGCTACCAAGCATATAGCACTTTGCTTTGGGTTCATTAGTAGTGTGCTACCAAGCATATAGCACTTTGCTTTGGGTTCATTAGTAGTGTGCTACCAAGCATAAAGCACTTTGCTTTGGGTTAATTAGTAGTGTGCTACCAAGTATAAAGCACTTTGCTTTGGGTTAATTAGTAGTGTGCTACCAAGCACGAAGCACGTTGTGTTAATTAGTAGTGAGCTACCAAGCATGAAGCAGGTTGTGTTAATTAGTAGTGTGCTACCAAGCATAAAGCACTTTGCTTTGGGTTAATTAGTAGTGTGCTACCAAGCATAAAGCATTTTGCTTTGTGTTAATTAGTAGTGTGCTACCAAGCATAAAGCACGTTATGTTAATTAGTAGTGAGCTACCAAGCATAAAGCACATTGTGTTACTTAGTAGTGTGTTACCAAGCATAAAGCACTTTGCTATGGGTTAATTAGTAGTGTGCTACCAAGCATTAAGCACGTTGTGTTAATTAGTAGTGTGCTACCAAGGATAAAGCACATTGCTTTGGGTTAATTAGTAGTGTGCTACCAAGCATAAAGCATGTTGTGTTAATTAGTAGTGTGCTACCAAGCATAAAGCACTTTGCTTTGGGTTAATTAGTAGTGTGCTACCAAGCATAAAGCACTTTACTTTGTGTTAATTGTAGTGTGCTACCAAGCATAAAGCAAGTTGTGTTAATTAGTAGTGTGCTACCAAGCATGAAGCACTTTGCTTTGGGTTAATTAGTAGTGTGCTACCAAGCATAAAGCACTTTACTTTGTGTTAATTGTAGTGTGCTACCAAGCATAAAGCACATTGTGTTAATTAGTAGTGTGCTACCAAGCATAAAGCACTTTGCTTTGTGTTAATTGTAGTGTGCTACCAAGCATAAAGCACATTGTGTTAATTAGTAGTGTGCTACCAAGCATAAAGCACTTTGCTTTGGGTTAATTAGTAGTGTGCTACCAAGCATAAAGCACTTTGCTTTGGGTTAATTAGTAGTGTGCTACCAAGCATAAAGCACTTTACTTTGTGTTAATTAGTAGTGTGCTACCAAGCATAAAGCACGTTGTGTTAATTAGTAGTGTGCTACCAAGCATGAAGCACTTTGCTTTGGGTTAATTAGTAGTGTGCTACCAAGCATAAATCACTTTACTTTGTGTTAATTGTAGTGTGCTACCAAGCATAAAGCACGTTGTGTTAATTAGTAGTGTGCTACCAAGCATGAAGCACTTTGCTTTGGGTTAATTAGTAGTGTGCTACCAAGCATAAAGCACTTTACTTTGTGTTAATTGTAGTGTGCTACCAAGCATAAAGCACATTGTGTTAATTAGTAGTGTGCTACCAAGCATAAAGCACTTTGCTTTGTGTTAATTGTAGTGTGCTACCAAGCATAAAGCACATTGTGTTAATTAGTAGTGTGCTACCAAGCATAAAGCACTTTGCTTTGGGTTAATTAGTAGTGTGCTACCAAGCATAAAGCACTTTGCTTTGGGTTAATTAGTAGTGTGCTACCAAGCATAAAGCACGTTGTGTTAATTAGTAGTGTGTTACCAAGCATAAAGCACTTTGCTTTGAGTTAATTAGTAGTGTGCTACCAAGCATAAAACACGTTGTGTTAATTAGTAGTGTGCTACCAAGCATGAAGCACTTTGCTTTGGGTTAATTAGTAGTGTGCTACCAAGCATAAAGCACTTTACTTTGTGTTAATTGTAGTGTGCTACCAAGCATAAAGCACATTATGTTAATTAGTAGTGTGCTACCAAGCATAAAGCACTTTGCTTTGTGTTAATTGTAGTGTGCTACCAAGCATAAAGCACATTGTGTTAATTAGTAGTGTGCTACCAAGCATAAAGCACTTTGCTTTGTGTTAATTGTAGTGTGCTACCAAGCATAAAGCACATTGTGTTAATTAGTAGTGTGCTACCAAGCATAAAGCACTTTTCTTTGGGTTAATTAGTAGTGTGCTACCAAGCATAAAGCACATTGTGTTAATTAGTAGTGTGCTACCAAGCATAAAGCACTTTTCTTTGGGTTAATTAGTAGTGTGCTACCAAGCATGAAGCACTTTGCTCTGGGATAATTAGTAGTAAGCTACCAAGCATAAAGCACATTGTGTTAATTAGTAGTGTGTTACCAAGCATAAAGCACTTTGCTTTTGGTTAATTAGTAGTGTGCTACCAAGCATAAAGCACTTTACTTTGTGTTAATTGTAGTGTGCTACCAAGCATAAAGCACATTGTGTTAATTAGTAGTGTGCTACCAAGCATAAAGCACTTTGCTTTGTGTTAATTGTAGTGTGCTACCAAGCATAAAGCACATTGTGTTAATTAGTAGTGTGTTACCAAGCATAAAGCACTTTGCTTTGGGTTAATTAGTAGTGTGCTACCAAGCATAAAGCACTTTACTTTGTGTTAATTGTAGTGTGCTACCAAGCATAAAGCACATTGTGTTAATTAGTAGTGTGCTACCAAGCATAAAGCACTTTGCTTTGTGTTAATTGTAGTGTACTACCAAGCATAAAGCACATTGTGTTAATTAGTAGTGTGCTACCAAGCATAAAGCACTTTGCTTTGGGTTAATTAGTAGTGTGCTACCAAGCATAAAGCACTTTGCTTTGGGTTAATTAGTAGTGTGCTACCAAGCATAAAGCACGTCGTGTTAATTAGTAGTGTGCTACCAAGCATGAAGCACTTTGCTTTGGGATAATTAGTAGTGTGCTACCAAGCATAAAGCACGTCGTGTTAATTAGTAGTGTGCTACCAAGGATAAAGCACTTTGCTTTGGGTTAATTAGTAGTGTGCTACCAAGCATAAAGCACTTTACTTTGGGTTAATTAGTAGTTTGCTACCAAGCATAAAGCACTGAGCTTTAGGTTAATTAGTAGTGTGCTACCAAGCATAAAGCACAGTGTGTTAATTAGTAGTGTGCTACCAAGCATATAGCACTTTGCTTTGGGTTCATTAGTAGTGTGCTACCAAGCATAAAGCACTTTAATTTGGGTTAATTAGTAGTGTGCTACCAAGCATAAAGCACACTGTGTTAATTAGTAGTGTGCTACCAAGCATAAAGCACTTTGCTTTGGGTTAATTAGTAGTGTGCTACCAAGCATAAAGCACGTTGTGTTAATTAGTAGTGTGTTACCAAGCATAAAGCACTTTGCTTTGAGTTAATTAGTAGTGTGCTACCAAGCATAAAGCACGTTGTGTTAATTAGTAGTGTGCTACCAAGCATGAAGCACTTTGCTTTGGGTTAATTAGTAGTGTGCTACCAAGCATAAAGCACTTTACTTTGTGTTAATTAGTAGTGTGCTACCAAGCATAAAGCACGTTGTGTTAATTAGTAGTGTGCTACCAAGCATGAAGCACTTTGCTTTGGGTTAATTAGTAGTGTGCTACCAAGCATAAAGAACTTTACTTTGTGTTAATTGTAGTGTGCTACCAAGCATAAAGCACATTGTGTTAATTAGTAGTGTGCTACCAAGCATAAAGCACTTTGCTTTGTGTTAATTGTAGTGTGCTACCAAGCATAAAGCACATTGTGTTAATTAGTAGTGTGCTACCAAGCATAAAGCACTTTGCTTTGTGTTAATTGTAGTGTGCTACCAAGCATAAAGCACATTGTGTTAATTAGTAGTGTGCTACCAAGCATAAAGCACTTTTCTTTGGGTTAATTAGTAGTGTGCTACCAAGCATAAAGCACTTTGCTTTGGGTTAATTAGTAGTGTGCTACCAAGCATGAAGCACTTTGCTTTGGGATAATTAGTAGTGTGCTACCAAGCATAAAGCACGTCGTGTTAATTAGTAGTGTGCTACCAAGGATAAAGCACTTTGCTTTGGGTTAATTAGTAGTGTGCTACCAAGCATAACGCACTTTACTTTGGGTTAATTAGTAGTTTGCTACCAAGCATAAAGCACTGAGCTTTAGGTTAATTAGTAGTGTGCTACCAAGCATAAAGCACATTGTGTTAATTAGTAGTGTGCTACCAAGCATATAGCACTTTGCTTTGGGTTCATTAGCAGTGTGCTACCAAGCATAAAGCACTTTAATTTGGATTAATTAGTAGTGTGCTACCAAGCATAAAGCACGCTGTGTTAATTAGTAGTGTGCTACCAAGCATAAAGCACTTTGCTTTGGGTTAATTAGTAGTGTGCTACCAAGCATGAAGCACTTTGTGTTAATTAGTAGTGAGCTACCAAGCATGAAGCAGGTTGTGTTAATTAGTAGTGTGCTACCAAGCATAAAGCACTTTGTGTTAATTAGTAGTGTGTTACCAAGCATAAAGCACTTTGCTTTGGGTTAATTAGTAGTGTGCTACCAAGCATAAAGCACATTGTGTTAATTAGTAGTGTGTTACCAAGCATAAAGCACTTTGCTTTGGGTTAATTAGTAGTGTGCTACCAAGCATAAAGCACTTTACTTTGTGTTAATTGTAGTGTGCTACCAAGCATAAAGCACATTGTGTTAATTAGTAGTGTGCTACCAAGCATAAAGCATTTTTCTTTGTGTTAATTGTAGTGTGCTACCAAGCATAAAGCACATTGTGTTAATTAGTAGTGTGTTACCAAGCATAAAGCACTTTGCTTTGGGTTAATTAGTAGTGTGCTACCAAGCATAAAGCACTTTACTTTGTGTTAATTGTAGTGTGCCACCAAGCATAAAGCACATTGTGTTAGTTAGTAGTGTGCTACCAAGCATAAAGCACTTTGTTTTGTGTTAATTGTAGTGTACTACCAAGCATAAAGCACATTGTGTTAATTAGTAGTGTGCTACCAAGCATAAAGCACTTTGCTTTGGGTTAATTAGTAGTGTGCTACCAAGCATAAAGCACTTTGCTTTGGGTTAATTAGTAGTGTGCTACCAAGCATAAAGCACGTTGTGTTAATTAGTAGTGTGCTACCAAGCATGAAGCACTTTGCTTTGGGATAATTAGTAGTGTGCTACCAAGCATAAAGCATGTCGTGTTAATTAGTAGTGTGCTACCAAGGATAAAGCACTTTGCTTTGGGTTAATTAGTAGTGTGCTACCAAGCATAAAGCACGTTGTGTTAATTAGTAGTGTGCTACCAAGCATGAAGCACTTTGCTTTGGGATAATTAGTAGTGTGCTACCAAGCATAAAGCATGTCGTGTTAATTAGTAGTGTGCTACCAAGGATAAAGCACTTTGCTTTGGGTTAATTAGTAGTGTGCTACCAAGCATAAAGCACTTTACTTTGGGTTAATTAGTAGTTTGCTACCAAGCATAAAGCACAGTGTGTTAATTAGTAGTGTGCTACCAAGCATAAAGCACAGTGTGTTAATTAGTAGTGTGCTACCAAGCATATAGCACTTTGCTTTGGGTTCATTAGTAGTGTGCGACCAAGCATAAAGCCCTTTAATTTGGGTTAATTAGTAGTGTGCTACCAAGCATAAAGCACAGTGTGTTAATTAGTAGTGTGCTACCAAGCATATAGCACTTTGCTTTGGGTTCATTAGTAGTGTGCTACCAAGCATATAGCACTTTGCTTTGGGTTCATTATTGTGTGCTACCAAGCATAAAGCACTTTGCTTTGGGTTAATTAGTAGTGTGCTACCAAGTATAAAGCACTTTGCTTTGGGTTAATTAGTAGTGTGCTACCAAGCATGAAGCACGTTGTGTTAATTAGTAGTGAGCTACCAAGCATGAAGCAGGTTGTGTTAATTAGTAGTGTGCTACCAAGCATAAAGCACTTTGCTTTTGGTTAATTAGTAGTGTGCTACCAAGCATAAAGCACTTTGCTTTGTGTTAATTAGTAGTGTGCTACCAAGCATAAAGCACGTTATGTTAATTAGTAGTGTGCTACCAAGCATAAATCACATTGTGTTAATTAGTAGTGTGTTACCAAGCATAAAGCACTTTGCTTTGGGTTAATTAGTAGTGTGCTACCAAGCATTAAGCACGTTGTGTTAATTAGTAGTGTGCTACCAAGGATAAAGCACTTTGCTTTGGGTTAATTAGTAGTGTGCTACCAAGCATAAAGCATGTTGTGTTAATTAGTAGTGTGCTACCAAGCATAACGCACGTTGTGTTAATTAGTAGTGTGCTACCAAGCATAAAGCACGTTGTGTTAATTAGTAGTGTGCTACCAAGCATGAAGCACTTTGCTTTGGGTTAATTAGTAGTGTGCTACCAAGCATAAATCACTTTACTTTGTGTTAATTGTAGTGTGCTACCAAGCATAAAGCACGTTGTGTTAATTAGTAGTGTGCTACCAAGCATGAAGCACTTTGCTTTGGGTTAATTAGTAGTGTGCTACCAAGCATAAAGCACTTTACTTTGTGTTAATTGTAGTGTGCTACCAAGCATAAAGCACATTGTGTTAATTAGTAGTGTGCTACCAAGCATAAAGCACTTTGCTTTGTGTTAATTGTAGTGTGCTACCAAGCATAAAGCACATTGTGTTAATTAGTAGTGTGCTACCAAGCATAAAGCACTTTGCTTTGGGTTAATTAGTAGTGTGCTACCAAGCATAAAGCACTTTGCTTTGGGTTAATTAGTAGTGTGCTACCAAGCATAAAGCACGTTGTGTTAATTAGTAGTGTGTTACCAAGCATAAAGCACTTTGCTTTGAGTTAATTAGTAGTGTGCTACCAAGCATAAAACACGTTGTGTTAATTAGTAGTGTGCTACCAAGCATGAAGCACTTTGCTTTGGGTTAATTAGTAGTGTGCTACCAAGCATAAAGCACTTTACTTTGTGTTAATTGTAGTGTGCTACCAAGCATAAAGCACATTATGTTAATTAGTAGTGTGCTACCAAGCATAAAGCACTTTGCTTTGTGTTAATTGTAGTGTGCTACCAAGCATAAAGCACATTGTGTTAATTAGTAGTGTGCTACCAAGCATAAAGCACTTTGCTTTGTGTTAATTGTAGTGTGCTACCAAGCATAAAGCACATTGTGTTAATTAGTAGTGTGCTACCAAGCATAAAGCACTTTTCTTTGGGTTAATTAGTAGTGTGCTACCAAGCATAAAGCACATTGTGTTAATTAGTAGTGTGCTACCAAGCATAAAGCACTTTTCTTTGGGTTAATTAGTAGTGTGCTACCAAGCATGAAGCACTTTGCTTTGGGATAATTAGTAGTAAGCTACCAAGCATAAAGCACATTGTGTTAATTAGTAGTGTGTTACCAAGCATAAAGCACTTTGCTTTTGGTTAATTAGTAGTGTGCTACCAAGCATAAAGCACTTTACTTTGTGTTAATTGTAGTGTGCTACCAAGCATAAAGCACATTGTGTTAATTAGTAGTGTGCTACCAAGCATAAAGCACTTTGCTTTGTGTTAATTGTAGTGTGCTACCAAGCATAAAGCACATTGTGTTAATTAGTAGTGTGTTACCAAGCATAAAGCACTTTGCTTTGGGTTAATTAGTAGTGTGCTACCAAGCATAAAGCACTTTACTTTGTGTTAATTGTAGTGTGCTACCAAGCATAAAGCACATTGTGTTAATTAGTAGTGTGCTACCAAGCATAAAGCACTTTGCTTTGTGTTAATTGTAGTGTACTACCAAGCATAAAGCACATTGTGTTAATTAGTAGTGTGCTACCAAGCATAAAGCACTTTGCTTTGGGTTAATTAGTAGTGTGCTACCAAGCATAAAGCACTTTGCTTTGGGTTAATTAGTAGTGTGCTACCAAGCATAAAGCACGTCGTGTTAATTAGTAGTGTGCTACCAAGCATGAATCACTTTGCTTTGGGATAATTAGTAGTGTGCTACCAAGCATAAAGCACGTCGTGTTAATTAGTAGTGTGCTACCAAGGATAAAGCACTTTGCTTTGGGTTAATTGGTAGTGTGCTACCAAGCATAAAGCACTTTACTTTGGGTTAATTAGTAGTTTGCTACCAAGCATAAAGCACTGAGCTTTAGGTTAATTAGTAGTGTGCTACCAAGCATAAAGCACAGTGTGTTAATTAGTAGTGTGCTACCAAGCATATAGCACTTTGCTTTGGGTTCATTAGTAGTGTGCTACCAAGCATAAAGCACTTTAATTTGGGTTAATTAGTAGTGTGCTACCAAGCATAAAGCACACTGTGTTAATTAGTAGTGTGCTACCAAGCATAAAGCACTTTGCTTTGGGTTAATTAGTAGTGTGCTACCAAGCATAAAGCACGTTGTGTTAATTAGTAGTGTGTTACCAAGCATAAAGCACTTTGCTTTGAGTTAATTAGTAGTGTGCTACCAAGCATAAAGCACGTTGTGTTAATTAGTAGTGTGCTACCAAGCATGAAGCACTTTGCTTTGGGTTAATTAGTAGTGTGCTACCAAGCATAAAGCACTTTACTTTGTGTTAATTAGTAGTGTGCTACCAAGCATAAAGCACGTTGTGTTAATTAGTAGTGTGCTACCAAGCATAAAGCACGTTGTGTTAATTAGTAGTGTGCTACCAAGCATGAAGCACTTTGCTTTGGGTTAATTAGTAGTGTGCTACCAAGCATAAAGAACTTTACTTTGTGTTAATTGTAGTGTGCTACCAAGCATAAAGCACATTGTGTTAATTAGTAGTGTGCTACCAAGCATAAAGCACTTTGCTTTGTGTTAATTGTAGTGTGCTACCAAGCATAAAGCACATTGTGTTAATTAGTAGTGTGCTACCAAGCATAAAGCACTTTGCTTTGTGTTAATTGTAGTGTGCTACCAAGCATAAAGCACATTGTGTTAATTAGTAGTGTGCTACCAAGCATAAAGCACTTTTCTTTGGGTTAATTAGTAGTGTGCTACCAAGCATAAAGCACTTTGCTTTGGGTTAATTAGTAGTGTGCTACCAAGCATGAAGCACTTTGCTTTGGGATAATTAGTAGTGTGCTACCAAGCATAAAGCACGTCGTGTTAATTAGTAGTGTGCTACCAAGGATAAAGCACTTTGCTTTGGGTTAATTAGTAGTGTGCTACCAAGCATAACGCACTTTACTTTGGGTTAATTAGTAGTTTGCTACCAAGCATAAAGCACTGAGCTTTAGGTTAATTAGTAGTGTGCTACCAAGCATAAAGCACATTGTGTTAATTAGTAGTGTGCTACCAAGCATATAGCACTTTGCTTTGGGTTCATTAGCAGTGTGCTACCAAGCATAAAGCACTTTAATTTGGATTAATTAGTAGTGTGCTACCAAGCATAAAGCACGCTGTGTTAATTAGTAGTGTGCTACCAAGCATAAAGCACTTTGCTTTGGGTTAATTAGTAGTGTGCTACCAAGCATGAAGCACTTTGTGTTAATTAGTAGTGAGCTACCAAGCATGAAGCAGGTTGTGTTAATTAGTAGTGTGCTACCAAGCATAAAGCACTTTGTGTTAATTAGTAGTGTGTTACCAAGCATAAAGCACTTTGCTTTGGGTTAATTAGTAGTGTGCTACCAAGCATAAAGCACATTGTGTTAATTAGTAGTGTGTTACCAAGCATAAAGCACTTTGCTTTGGGTTAATTAGTAGTGTGCTACCAAGCATAAAGCACTTTACTTTGTGTTAATTGTAGTGTGCTACCAAGCATAAAGCACATTGTGTTAATTAGTAGTGTGCTACCAAGCATAAAGCATTTTTCTTTGTGTTAATTGTAGTGTGCTACCAAGCATAAAGCACATTGTGTTAATTAGTAGTGTGTTACCAAGCATAAAGCACTTTGCTTTGGGTTAATTAGTAGTGTGCTACCAAGCATAAAGCACTTTACTTTGTGTTAATTGTAGTGTGCCACCAAGCATAAAGCACATTGTGTTAGTTAGTAGTGTGCTACCAAGCATAAAGCACTTTGCTTTGTGTTAATTGTAGTGTACTACCAAGCATAAAGCACATTGTGTTAATTAGTAGTGTGCTACCAAGCATAAAGCACTTTGCTTTGGGTTAATTAGTAGTGTGCTACCAAGCATAAAGCACTTTGCTTTGGGTTAATTAGTAGTGTGCTACCAAGCATAAAGCACGTTGTGTTAATTAGTAGTGTGCTACCAAGCATGAAGCACTTTGCTTTGGGATAATTAGTAGTGTGCTACCAAGCATAAAGCACGTCGTGTTAATTAGTAGTGTGCTACCAAGGATAAAGCACTTTGCTTTGGGTTAATTAGTCGTGTGCTACCAAGCATAAAGCACTTTACTTTGGGTTAATTAGTAGTTTGCTACCAAGCATAAAGCACAGTGTGTTAATTAGTAGTGTGCTACCAAGCATAAAGCACAGTGTGTTAATTAGTAGTGTGCTACCAAGCATATAGCACTTTGCTTTGGGTTCATTAGTAGTGTGCGACCAAGCATAAAGCCCTTTAATTTGGGTTAATTAGTAGTGTGCTACCAAGCATAAAGCACAGTGTGTTAATTAGTAGTGTGCTACCAAGCATATAGCACTTTGCTTTGGGTTCATTAGTAGTGTGCTACCAAGCATATATCACTTTGCTTTGGGTTCATTATTGTGTGCTACCAAGCATAAAGCACTTTGCTTTGGGTTAATTAGTAGTGTGCTACCAAGTATAAAGCACTTTGCTTTGGGTTAATTAGTAGTGTGCTACCAAGCATGAAGCACGTTGTGTTAATTAGTAGTGAGCTACCAAGCATGAAGCAGGTTGTGTTAATTAGTAGTGTGCTACCAAGCATAAAGCACTTTGCTTTTGGTTAATTAGTAGTGTGCTACCAAGCATAAAGCACTTTGCTTTGTGTTAATTAGTAGTGTGCTACCAAGCATAAAGCACGTTATGTTAATTAGTAGTGTGCTACCAAGCATAAATCACATTGTGTTAATTAGTAGTGTGTTACCAAGCATAAAGCACTTTGCTTTGGGTTAATTAGTAGTGTGCTACCAAGCATTAAGCACGTTGTGTTAATTAGTAGTGTGCTACCAAGGATAAAGCACTTTGCTTTGGGTTAATTAGTAGTGTGCTACCAAGCATAAAGCATGTTGTGTTAATTAGTAGTGTGCTACCAAGCATAACGCACTTTGCTTTGGGTTAATTAGTAGTGTGCTACCAAGCATAAAGCACTTTACTTTGTGTTAATTGTAGTGTGCTACCAAGCATAAAGCACGTTGTGTTAATTAGTAGTGTGCTTCCAAGCATGAAGCACTTTGCTTTGGATTAATTAGTAGTGTGCTACCAAGCATAAAGCACTTTACTTTGTGTTAATTGTAGTGTGCTACCAAGCATAAAGCACATTGTGTTAATTAGTAGTGTGCTACCAAGCATAAAGCACTTTGCTTTGTGTTAATTGTAGTGTGCTACCAAGCATAAAGCACATTGTGTTAATTAGTAGTGTGCTACCAAGCATAAAGCACTTTGCTTTGGGTTAATTAGTAGTGTGCTACCAAGCATAAAGCACTTTGCTTTGGGTTAATTAGTAGTGTGCTACCAAGCATAAAGCACGTTGTGTTAATTAGTAGTGTGTTACCAAGCATAAAGCACTTTGCTTTGAGTTAATTAGTAGTGTGCTACCAAGCATAAAGCACGTTGTGTTAATTAGTAGTGTGCTACCAAGCATGAAGCACTTTGCTTTGGGTTAATTGGTAGTGTGCTACCAAGCATAAAGCACTTTACTTTGTGTTAATTGTAGTGTGCTACCAAGCATAAAGCACATTGTGTTAATTAGTAGTGTGCTACCAAGCATAAAGCACTTTGCTTTGTGTTAATTGTAGTGTGCTACCAAGCATAAAGCACATTGTGTTAATTAGTAGTGTGCTAACAAGCATAAAGCACTTTGCTTTGGGTTAATTAGTAGTGTGCTACCAAGCATAAAGCACTTTGCTCTGGGTTAATTAGTAGTGTGCTACCAAGCATAAAGCACGTTGTGTTAATTAGTAGTGTGCTACCAAGCATGAAGCACTTTGCTTTGGGATAATTAGTAGTGTGCTACCAAGCATAAAGCACGTCGTGTTAATTAGTAGTGTGCTACCAAGGATAAAGCACTTTGCTTTGGGTTAATTAGTAGTGTGCTACCAAGCATAAAGCACTTTACTTTGGGTTAATTAGTAGTTTGCTACCAAGCATAAAGCACTGAGCTTTAGGTTAATTAGTAGTGTGCTACCAAGCATAAAGCACAGTGTGTTAATTAGTAGTGTGCTACCAAGCATATAGCACTTTGCTTTGGGTTCATTAGTAGTGTGCTACCAAGCATAAAGCACTTTAATTTGGGTTAATTTTAGTTTTGTGCTACCAAGCATAAAGCACAGTGTGTTAATTAGTAGTGTGCTACCAAGCATATAGCACTTTGCTTTGGGTTCATTAGTAGTGTGCTACCAAGCATATAGCACTTTGCTTTGGGTTCATTAGTAGTGTGCTACCAAGCATAAAGCACTTTGCTTTGGGTTAATTAGTAGTGTGCTACCAAGCACGAAGCACGTTGTGTTAATTAGTAGTGAGCTACCAAGCATGAAGCAGGTTGTGTTAATTAGTAGTGTGCTACCAAGCATAAAGCACTTTGCTTTGGGTTAATTAGTAGTGTGCTACCAAGCATAAAGCACTTTGCTTTGTGTTAATTAGTAGTGTGCTACCAAGCATGAAGCACGTTATGTTAATTAGTAGTGTGCTACCAAGCATAAAGCACATTGTGTTAATTAGTAGTGTGTTACCAAGCATAAAGCACTTTGCTTTGGGTTAATTAGTAGTGTGCTACCAAGCATTAAGCACGTTGTGTTAATTAGTAGTGTGCTACCAAGGATAAAGCACATTGCTTTGGGTTAATTAGTAGTGTGCTACCAAGCATAAAGCATGTTGTGTTAATTAGTAGTGTGCTACCAAGCATAAAGCACTTTGCTTTGGGTTAATTAGTAGTGTGCTACCAAGCATAAAGCACTTTACTTTGTGTTAATTGTAGTGTGCTACCAAGCATAAAGCACGTTGTGTTAATTAGTAGTGTGCTACCAAGCATGAAGCACTTTGCTTTGGGTTAATTAGTAGTGTGCTACCAAGCATAAAGCACTTTACTTTGTGTTAATTGTAGTGTGCTACCAAGCATAAAGCACATTGTGTTAATTAGTAGTGTGCTACCAAGCATAACGCACTTTGCTTTGTGTTAATTGTAGTGTGCTACCAAGCATAAAGCACATTGTGTTAATTAGTAGTGTGCTACCAAGCATAAAGCACTTTGCTTTGGGTTAATTAGTAGTGTGCTACCAAGCATAAAGCACTTTGCTTTGGGTTAATTAGTAGTGTGCTACCAAGCATAAAGCACGTTGTGTTAATTAGTAGTGTGTTACCAAGCATAAAGCACTTTGCTTTGAGTTAATTAGTAGTGTGCTACCAAGCATAAAGCACGTTGTGTTAATTAGTAGTGTGCTACCAAGCATGAAGCACTTTGCTTTGGGTTAATTAATAGTGTGCTACCAAGCATAAAGCACTTTACTTTGTGTTAATTAGTAGTGTGCTACCAAGCATAAAGCACGTTGTGTTAATTAGTAGTGTGCTACCAAGCATGAAGCACTTTGCTCTGGGTTAATTAGTAGTGTGCTACCAAGCATAAATCACTTTACTTTGTGTTAATTGTAGTGTGCTACAAAGCATAAAGCACGTTGTGTTAATTAGTAGTGTGCTACCAAGCATGAAGCACTTTGCTTTGGGTTAATTAGTAGTGTGCTACCAAGCATAAAGCACTTTACTTTGTGTTAATTGTAGTGTGCTACCAAGCATAAAGCACATTGTGTTAATTAGTAGTGTGCTACCAAGCATAAAGCACTTTGCTTTGTGTTAATTGTAGTGTGCTACCAAGCATAAAGCACATTGTGTTAATTAGTAGTGTGCTACCAAGCATAACGCACTTTGCTTTGGGTTAATTAGTAGTGTGCTACCAAGCATAAAGCACTTTGCTTTGGGTTAATTAGTAGTGTGCTACCAAGCATAAAGCACGTTGTGTTAATTAGTAGTGTGTTACCAAGCATAAAGCACTTTGCTTTGAGTTAATTAGTAGTGTGCTACCAAGCATAAAGCACGTTGTGTTAATTAGTAGTGTGCTACCAAGCATGAAGCACTTTGCTTTGGGTTAATTAGTAGTGTGCTACCAAGCATAAAGCACTTTACTTTGTGTTAATTGTAGTGTGCTACCAAGCATAAAGCACATTATGTTAATTAGTAGTGTGCTACCAAGCATAAAGCACTTTGCTTTGTGTTAATTGTAGTGTGCTACCAAGCATAAAGCACATTGTGTTAATTAGTAGTGTGCTACCAAGCATAAAGCACTTTGCTTTGTGTTAATTGTAGTGTGCTACCAAGCATAAAGCACATTGTGTTAATTAGTAGTGTGCTACCAAGCATAAAGCACTTTTCTTTGGGTTAATTAGTAGTGTGCTACCAAGCATAAAGCACGTTGTGTTAATTAGTAGTGTGCTACCAAGCATGAAGCACTTTGCTTTGGGATAATTAGTAGTGTGCTACCAAGCATAAAGCACGTCGTGTTAATTAGTAGTGTGCTACCAAGGATAAAGCACTTTGCTTTGGGTTAATTAGTAGTGTTCTACCAAGCATAAAGCACATTGTGTTAATTAGTAGTGTGCTACCAAGCATAAAGCACTTTGCTTTGGGTTAATTAGTAGTGTGCTACCAAGCATAAAGCACTTTGCTTTGGGTTAATTAGTAGTGTGCTACCAAGCATAAAGCACGTTGTGTTAATTAGTAGTGTGTTACCAAGCATAAAGCACTTTGCTTTGAGTTAATTAGTAGTGTGCTACCAAGCATAAAGCACGTTGTGTTAATTAGTAGTGTGCTACCAAGCATGAAGCACTTTGCTTTGGGTTAATTAGTAGTGTGCTACCAAGCATAAAGCACTTTACTTTGTGTTAATTGTAGTGTGCTACCAAGCATAAAGCACATTATGTTAATTAGTAGTGTGCTACCAAGCATAAAGCACTTTGCTTTGTGTTAATTGTAGTGTGCTACCAAGCATAAAGCACATTGTGTTAATTAGTAGTGTGCTACCAAGCATAAAGCACTTTGCTTTGTGTTAATTGTAGTGTGCTACCAAGCATAAATCACATTGTGTTAATTAGTAGTGTGCTACCAAGCATAAAGCACTTTTCTTTGGGTTAATTAGTAGTGTGCTACCAAGCATAAAGCACGTTGTGTTAATTAGTAGTGTGCTACCAAGCATGAAGCACTTTGCTTTGGGATAATTAGTAGTGTGCTACCAAGCATAAAGCACGTCGTGTTAATTAGTAGTGTGCTACCAAGGATAAAGCACTTTGCTTTGGGTTAATTAGTAGTGTGCTACCAAGCATAAAGCACATTGTGTTAATTAGTAGTGTGCTACCAAGCATAAAGCACTTTGCTTTGGGTTAATTAGTAGTGTGCTACCAAGCATAAAGC
This sequence comes from Lissotriton helveticus, assembly GCF_964261635.1. Lineage (NCBI taxonomy): Eukaryota > Metazoa > Chordata > Amphibia > Caudata > Salamandridae > Lissotriton > Lissotriton helveticus. Next base: position 14,002,042 of record NC_136067.1, on the reverse strand, counting down.
ACTTTGCTTTGGGTTAATTAGTAGTGTGCTACCAAGCATAAAGCACGTTGTGTTAATTAGTAGTGTGTTACCAAGCATAAAGCACTTTGCTTTGAGTTAATTAGTAGTGTGCTACCAAGCATAAAGCACGTTGTGTTAATTAGTAGTGTGCTACCAAGCATGAAGCACTTTGCTTTGGGTTAATTAGTAGTGTGCTACCAAGCATAAAGCACTTTACTTTGTGTTAATTGTAGTGTGCTACCAAGCATAAAGCACATTATGTTAATTAGTAGTGTGCTACCAAGCATAAAGCACTTTGCTTTGTGTTAATTGTAGTGTGCTACCAAGCATAAAGCACATTGTGTTAATTAGTAGTGTGCTACCAAGCATAAAGCACTTTGCTTTGTGTTAACTGTAGTGTGCTACCAAGCATAAAGCACATTGTGTTAATTAGTAGTGTGCTACCAAGCATAAAGCACTTTTCTTTGGGTTAATTAGTAGTGTGCTACCAAGCATAAAGCACGTTGTGTTAATTAGTAGTGTGCTACCAAGCATGAAGCACTTTGCTTTGGGATAATTAGTAGTGTGCTACCAAGCATAAAGCACGTCGTGTTAATTAGTAGTGTGCTACCAAGGATAAAGCACTTTGCTTTGGGTTAATTAGTAGTGTGCTACCAAGCATAAAGCACTTTACTTTGAGTTAATTAGTAGTTTGCTACCAAGCATAAAGCACTGAGCTTTAGGTTAATTAGTAGTGTGCTACCAAGCATAAAGCACATTGTGTTAATTAGTACTGTGCTACCAAGCATATAGCACTTTGCTTTGGGTTCATTAGTAGTGTGCTACCAAGCATAAATCGCTTTAATTTGGATTAATTAGTAGTGTGCTACCAAGCATAAAGCACGCTGTGTTAATTAGTAGTGTGCTACCTAGCATAAAGCACTTTGCTTTGGGTTAATTAGTGTGCTACCAAGCATGAAGCACGTTGTATTAATTAGTAGTGTGCTACCAAGCATAAAGCACTTTGCTTTCTGTTAATTAGTAGTGTGCTACCAAGCATAAAGCACTTTGCTTTGGGTTGATTAGTAGTGTGCTACCAAGCATGAAGCACGTTGTGTTCATTAGTAGTGAGCTACCAAGCATGAAGCAGGTTGTGTTAATTAGTAGTGTGCTACCAAGCATAAATCACTTTGCTTTGGGTTAATTAGTAGTGTGCTACCAAGCATAAAGCACTTTGCTGTGTGTTAATTAGTAGTGTGCTACCAAGCATAAAGCACGGTATGTTAATTAGTAGTGTGCTACCAAGCATAAAGCACATTGTGTTAATTAGTAGTGTGTTACCAAGCATAAAGCACTTTGCTTTGGGTTAATTAGTAGTGTGCTACCAAGCATAAAGCACATTGTGTTAATTAGTAGTGTGTTAGCAAGCATAAAGCACTTTGCTTTGGGTTAATTAGTAGTGTGCTACCAAGCATAAAGCACTTTACTTTGTGTTAATTGTAGTGTGCTACCAAGCATAAAGCACATTGTGTTAATTAGTAGTGTGCTACCAAGCATAAAGCACTTTGCTTTGTGTCAATTAGTAGTGTGCTACCAAGCATAAAGCACTTTGCTGTGGGTTAATTAGTAGTGTGCTACCAAGCTTAAAGCACGTTGTGTTAATTAGTAGTGTGCTACCAAGCATAAAGCACTTTGCTTTGGGTTAATTAGTGTGCTACCAAGCATAAAGCACATTGTGTTAATTAGTAGTGTGCTACCAAGCATAAAGCACTTTGATTTGTGTTAATTGTAGTGTGCTACCAATCATAAAGCACATTGTGTTAATTAGTAGTGTGCTACCAAGCATAAAGCACTTTGCTTTGGGTTAATTAGTAGTGTGCTACCAAGCATACAGCACGCTGTGTTAATTAGTAGTGTGCTACTAAGCATAAAGCACTTTGCTTTGGGTTAATTAGTAGTGTGCTACCAAGCATAAAGCACGTTGTGTTAATTAGTAGTGTGCTACCAAGCATCAAGCACTTTGCTTTGGGTTAATTAGTAGTGTGCTACCAAGCATAAAGCACTTTGCTTTGGGTTAATTAGTAGTGTGCTACCAACCATAAAGCATGTTGTGTTAATTAGTAGTGTGCTACCAAGCATAAAGCATGTTGTGTTAATTAGTAGTGTGCTACCAAGCATAAAGCACTTTGCTTTGGGTTAATTAGTAGTGTGGTACCAAGCATAAAGCACTTTACTTTGTGTTAATTGTAGTGTGCTACCAAGCATAAAGCACGTTGTGTTAATTAGTAGTGTGCTACCAAGCATGAAGCACTTTGCTTTGGGTTAATTAGTAGTGTGCTACCAAGCATGAAGCACGTTGTGTTAATTAGTAGTGAGCTACCAAGCATGAAGCAGGTTGTGTTAATTAGTAGTGTGCTACCAAGCATAAAGCACTTTGCTTTTGGTTAATTAGTAGTGTGCTACCAAGCATAAAGCACTTTGCTTTGTGTTAATTAGTAGTGTGCTACCAAGCATAAAGCACGTTATGTTAATTAGTAGTGTGCTACCAAGCATAAATCACATTGTGTTAATTAGTAGTGTGTTACCAAGCATAAAGCACTTTGCTTTGGGTTAATTAGTAGTGTGCTACCAAGCATTAAGCACGTTGTGTTAATTAGTAGTGTGCTACCAAGGATAAAGCACTTTGCTTTGGGTTAATTAGTAGTGTGCTACCAAGCATAAAGCATGTTGTGTTAATTAGTAGTGTGCTACCAAGCATAACGCACTTTGCTTTGGGTTAATTAGTAGTGTGCTACCAAGCATAAAGCACTTTACTTTGTGTTAATTGTAGTGTGCTACCAAGCATAAAGCACGTTGTGTTAATTAGTAGTGTGCTTCCAAGCATGAAGCACTTTGCTTTGGATTAATTAGTAGTGTGCTACCAAGCATAAAGCACTTTACTTTGTGTTAATTGTAGTGTGCTACCAAGCATAAAGCACATTGTGTTAATTAGTAGTGTGCTACCAAGCATAAAGCACTTTGCTTTGTGTTAATTGTAGTGTGCTACCAAGCATAAAGCACATTGTGTTAATTAGTAGTGTGCTACCAAGCATAAAGCACTTTGCTTTGGGTTAATTAGTAGTGTGCTACCAAGCATAAAGCACTTTGCTTTGGGTTAATTAGTAGTGTGCTACCAAGCATAAAGCACGTTGTGTTAATTAGTAGTGTGTTACCAAGCATAAAGCACTTTGCTTTGAGTTAATTAGTAGTGTGCTACCAAGCATAAAGCACGTTGTGTTAATTAGTAGTGTGCTACCAAGCATGAAGCACTTTGCTTTGGGTTAATTGGTAGTGTGCTACCAAGCATAAAGCACTTTACTTTGTGTTAATTGTAGTGTGCTACCAAGCATAAAGCACATTGTGTTAATTAGTAGTGTGCTACCAAGCATAAAGCACTTTGCTTTGTGTTAATTGTAGTGTGCTACCAAGCATAAAGCACATCGTGTTAATTAGTAGTGTGCTAACAAGCATAAAGCACTTTGCTTTGGGTTAATTAGTAGTGTGCTACCAAGCATAAAGCACTTTGCTCTGGGTTAATTAGTAGTGTGCTACCAAGCATAAAGCACGTTGTGTTAATTAGTAGTGTGCTACCAAGCATGAAGCACTTTGCTTTGGGATAATTAGTAGTGTGCTACCAAGCATAAAGCACGTCGTGTTAATTAGTAGTGTGCTACCAAGGATAAAGCACTTTGCTTTGGGTTAATTAGTAGTGTGCTACCAAGCATAAAGCACTTTACTTTGGGTTAATTAGTAGTTTGCTACCAAGCATAAAGCACTGAGCTTTAGGTTAATTAGTAGTGTGCTACCAAGCATAAAGCACAGTGTGTTAATTAGTAGTGTGCTACCAAGCATATAGCACTTTGCTTTGGGTTCATTAGTAGTGTGCTACCAAGCATAAAGCACTTTAATTTGGGTTAATTTTAGTTTTGTGCTACCAAGCATAAAGCACAGTGTGTTAATTAGTAGTGTGCTACCAAGCATATAGCACTTTGCTTTGGGTTCATTAGTAGTGTGCTACCAAGCATATAGCACTTTGCTTTGGGTTCATTAGTAGTGTGCTACCAAGCATAAAGCACTTTGCTTTGGGTTAATTAGTAGTGTGCTACCAAGCACGAAGCACGTTGTGTTAATTAGTAGTGAGCTACCAAGCATGAAGCAGGTTGTGTTAATTAGTAGTGTGCTACCAAGCATAAAGCACTTTGCTTTGGGTTAATTAGTAGTGTGCTACCAAGCATAAAGCACTTTGCTTTGTGTTAATTAGTAGTGTGCTACCAAGCATGAAGCACGTTATGTTAATTAGTAGTGTGCTACCAAGCATAAAGCACATTGTGTTAATTAGTAGTGTGTTACCAAGCATAAAGCACTTTGCTTTGGGTTAATTAGTAGTGTGCTACCAAGCATTAAGCACGTTGTGTTAATTAGTAGTGTGCTACCAAGGATAAAGCACATTGCTTTGGGTTAATTAGTAGTGTGCTACCAAGCATAAAGCATGTTGTGTTAATTAGTAGTGTGCTACCAAGCATAAAGCACTTTGCTTTGGGTTAATTAGTAGTGTGCTACCAAGCATAAAGCACTTTACTTTGTGTTAATTGTAGTGTGCTACCAAGCATAAAGCACGTTGTGTTAATTAGTAGTGTGCTACCAAGCATGAAGCACTTTGCTTTGGGTTAATTAGTAGTGTGCTACCAAGCATAAAGCACTTTACTTTGTGTTAATTGTAGTGTGCTACCAAGCATAAAGCACATTGTGTTAATTAGTAGTGTGCTACCAAGCATAACGCACTTTGCTTTGTGTTAATTGTAGTGTGCTACCAAGCATAAAGCACATTGTGTTAATTAGTAGTGTGCTACCAAGCATAAAGCACTTTGCTTTGGGTTAATTAGTAGTGTGCTACCAAGCATAAAGCACTTTGCTTTGGGTTAATTAGTAGTGTGCTACCAAGCATAAAGCACGTTGTGTTAATTAGTAGTGTGTTACCAAGCATAAAGCACTTTGCTTTGAGTTAATTAGTAGTGTGCTACCAAGCATAAAGCACGTTGTGTTAATTAGTAGTGTGCTACCAAGCATGAAGCACTTTGCTTTGGGTTAATTAATAGTGTGCTACCAAGCATAAAGCACTTTACTTTGTGTTAATTAGTAGTGTGCTACCAAGCATAAAGCACGTTGTGTTAATTAGTAGTGTGCTACCAAGCATGAAGCACTTTGCTCTGGGTTAATTAGTAGTGTGCTACCAAGCATAAATCACTTTACTTTGTGTTAATTGTAGTGTGCTACAAAGCATAAAGCACGTTGTGTTAATTAGTAGTGTGCTACCAAGCATGAAGCACTTTGCTTTGGGTTAATTAGTAGTGTGCTACCAAGCATAAAGCACTTTACTTTGTGTTAATTGTAGTGTGCTACCAAGCATAAAGCACATTGTGTTAATTAGTAGTGTGCTACCAAGCATAAAGCACTTTGCTTTGTGTTAATTGTAGTGTGCTACCAAGCATAAAGCACATTGTGTTAATTAGTAGTGTGCTACCAAGCATAAAGCACTTTGCTTTGGGTTAATTAGTAGTGTGCTACCAAGCATAAAGCACTTTGCTTTGGGTTAATTAGTAGTGTGCTACCAAGCATAAAGCACGTTGTGTTAATTAGTAGTGTGTTACCAAGCATAAAGCACTTTGCTTTGAGTTAATTAGTAGTGTGCTACCAAGCATAAAGCACGTTGTGTTAATTAGTAGTGTGCTACCAAGCATGAAGCACTTTGCTTTGGGTTAATTAGTAGTGTGCTACCAAGCATAAAGCACTTTACTTTGTGTTAATTGTAGTGTGCTACCAAGCATAAAGCACATTATGTTAATTAGTAGTGTGCTACCAAGCATAAAGCACTTTGCTTTGTGTTAATTGTAGTGTGCTACCAAGCATAAAGCACATTGTGTTAATTAGTAGTGTGCTACCAAGCATAAAGCACTTTGCTTTGTGTTAATTGTAGTGTGCTACCAAGCATAAAGCACATTGTGTTAATTAGTAGTGTGCTACCAAGCATAAAGCACTTTTCTTTGGGTTAATTAGTAGTGTGCTACCAAGCATAAAGCACGTTGTGTTAATTAGTAGTGTGCTACCAAGCATGAAGCACTTTGCTTTGGGATAATTAGTAGTGTGCTACCAAGCATAAAGCACGTCGTGTTAATTAGTAGTGTGCTACCAAGGATAAAGCACTTTGCTTTGGGTTAATTAGTAGTGTGCTACCAAGCATAAAGCACATTGTGTTAATTAGTAGTGTGCTACCAAGCATAAAGCACTTTGCTTTGGGTTAATTAGTAGTGTGCTACCAAGCATAAAGCACTTTGCTTTGGGTTAATTAGTAGTGTGCTACCAAGCATAAAGCACGTTGTGTTAATTAGTAGTGTGTTACCAAGCATAAAGCACTTTGCTTTGAGTTAATTAGTAGTGTGCTACCAAGCATAAAGCACGTTGTGTTAATTAGTAGTGTGCTACCAAGCATGAAGCACTTTGCTTTGGGTTAATTAGTAGTGTGCTACCAAGCATAAAGCACTTTACTTTGTGTTAATTGTAGTGTGCTACCAAGCATAAAGCACATTATGTTAATTAGTAGTGTGCTACCAAGCATAAAGCACTTTGCTTTGTGTTAATTGTAGTGTGCTACCAAGCATAAAGCACATTGTGTTAATTAGTAGTGTGCTACCAAGCATAAAGCACTTTGCTTTGTGTTAATTGTAGTGTGCTACCAAGCATAAAGCACATTGTGTTAATTAGTAGTGTGCTACCAAGCATAAAGCACTTTTCTTTGGGTTAATTAGTAGTGTGCTACCAAGCATAAAGCACGTTGTGTTAATTAGTAGTGTGCTACCAAGCATGAAGCACTTTGCTTTGGGATAATTAGTAGTGTGCTACCAAGCATAAAGCACGTCGTGTTAATTAGTAGTGTGCTACCAAGGATAAAGCACTTTGCTTTGGGTTAATTAGTAGTGTGCTACCAAGCATAAAGCACATTGTGTTAATTAGTAGTGTGCTACCAAGCATAAAGCACTTTGCTTTGGGTTAATTAGTAGTGTGCTACCAAGCATAAAGCACTTTGCTTTGGGTTAATTAGTAGTGTGCTACCAAGCATAAAGCACGTTGTGTTAATTAGTAGTGTGTTACCAAGCATAAAGCACTTTGCTTTGAGTTAATTAGTAGTGTGCTACCAAGCATAAAGCACGTTGTGTTAATTAGTAGTGTGCTACCAAGCATGAAGCACTTTGCTTTGGGTTAATTAGTAGTGTGCTACCAAGCATAAAGCACTTTACTTTGTGTTAATTGTAGTGTGCTACCAAGCATAAAGCACATTATGTTAATTAGTAGTGTGCTACCAAGCATAAAGCACTTTGCTTTGTGTTAATTGTAGTGTGCTACCAAGCATAAAGCACATTGTGTTAATTAGTAGTGTGCTACCAAGCATAAAGCACTTTGCTTTGTGTTAACTGTAGTGTGCTACCAAGCATAAAGCACATTGTGTTAATTAGTAGTGTGCTACCAAGCATAAAGCACTTTTCTTTGGGTTAATTAGTAGTGTGCTACCAAGCATAAAGCACGTTGTGTTAATTAGTAGTGTGCTACCAAGCATGAAGCACTTTGCTTTGGGATAATTAGTAGTGTGCTACCAAGCATAAAGCACGTCGTGTTAATTAGTAGTGTGCTACCAAGGATAAAGCACTTTGCTTTGGGTTAATTAGTAGTGTGCTACCAAGCATAAAGCACTTTACTTTGAGTTAATTAGTAGTTTGCTACCAAGCATAAAGCACTGAGCTTTAGGTTAATTAGTAGTGTGCTACCAAGCATAAAGCACATTGTGTTAATTAGTACTGTGCTACCAAGCATATAGCACTTTGCTTTGGGTTCATTAGTAGTGTGCTACCAAGCATAAAGCGCTTTAATTTGGATTAATTAGTAGTGTGCTACCAAGCATAAAGCACGCTGTGTTAATTAGTAGTGTGCTACCTAGCATAAAGCACTTTGCTTTGGGTTAATTAGTGTGCTACCAAGCATGAAGCACGTTGTATTAATTAGTAGTGTGCTACCAAGCATAAAGCACTTTGCTTTCTGTTAATTAGTAGTGTGCTACCAAGCATAAAGCACTTTGCTTTGGGTTGATTAGTAGTGTGCTACCAAGCATGAAGCACGTTGTGTTCATTAGTAGTGAGCTACCAAGCATGAAGCAGGTTGTGTTAATTAGTAGTGTGCTACCAAGCATAAATCACTTTGCTTTGGGTTAATTAGTAGTGTGCTACCAAGCATAAAGCACTTTGCTGTGTGTTAATTAGTAGTGTGCTACCAAGCATAAAGCACGGTATGTTAATTAGTAGTGTGCTACCAAGCATAAAGCCCATTGTGTTAATTAGTAGTGTGTTACCAAGCATAAAGCACTTTGCTTTGGGTTAATTAGTAGTGTGCTACCAAGCATAAAGCACATTGTGTTAATTAGTAGTGTGTTAGCAAGCATAAAGCACTTTGCTTTGGGTTAATTAGTAGTGTGCTACCAAGCATAAAGCACTTTACTTTGTGTTAATTGTAGTGTGCTACCAAGCATAAAGCACATTGTGTTAATTAGTAGTGTGCTACCAAGCATAAAGCACTTTGCTTTGTGTCAATTAGTAGTGTGCTACCAAGCATAAAGCACTTTGCTGTGGGTTAATTAGTAGTGTGCTACCAAGCTTAAAGCACGTTGTGTTAATTAGTAGTGTGCTACCAAGCATAAAGCACTTTGCTTTGGGTTAATTAGTGTGCTACCAAGCATAAAGCACATTGTGTTAATTAGTAGTGTGCTACCAAGCATAAAGCACTTTGATTTGTGTTAATTGTAGTGTGCTACCAATCATAAAGCACATTGTGTTAATTAGTAGTGTGCTACCAAGCATAAAGCACTTTGCTTTGGGTTAATTAGTAGTGTGCTACCAAGCATACAGCACGCTGTGTTAATTAGTAGTGTGCTACTAAGCATAAAGCACTTTGCTTTGGGTTAATTAGTAGTGTGCTACCAAGCATAAAGCACGTTGTGTTAATTAGTAGTGTGCTACCAAGCATCAAGCACTTTGCTTTGGGTTAATTAGTAGTGTGCTACCAAGCATAAAGCACTTTGCTTTGGGTTAATTAGTAGTGTGCTACCAACCATAAAGCATGTTGTGTTAATTAGTAGTGTGCTACCAAGCATAAAGCATGTTGTGTTAATTAGTAGTGTGCTACCAAGCATAAAGCACTTTGCTTTGGGTTAATTAGTAGTGTGGTACCAAGCATAAAGCACTTTACTTTGTGTTAATTGTAGTGTGCTACCAAGCATAAAGCACGTTGTGTTAATTAGTAGTGTGCTACCAAGCATGAAGCACTTTGCTTTGGGTTAATTAGTAGTGTGCTACCAAGCATAAAGCACTTTACTTTGTGTTAATTGTAGTGTGCTACCAAGCATAAAGCACATTGTGTTAATTAGTAGTGTGCTACCAAGCATAAAGCACTTTGCTTTGTGTTAATTGTAGTGTGCTACCAAGCATAAAGCACATTGTGTTAATTAGTAGTGTGCTACCAAGCATAAATCACTTTACTTTGGGTTAATTAGTAGTGTGCTACCAAGCATAAAGCACTTTGCTTTGGGTTAATTAGTAGTGTGCTACCAAGCATAAAGCACTTTACTTTGTGTTAATTAGTAGTGTGCTACCAAGCATAAAGCACGTTGTGTTAATTAGTAGTGTGCTACCAAGCATGAAGCACTTTGCTTTGGGTTAATTAGTAGTGTGCTACCAAGCATAAAGCACTTTACTTTGTGTTAATTGTAGTGTGCTACCAAGCATAAAGCACGTTGTGTTAATTAGTAGTGTGCTACCAAGCATGAAGCACTTTGCTTTGGGTTAATTAGTAGTGTGCTACCAAGCATAAAGCACTTTACTTTGTGTTAATTGTAGTGGGCTACCAAGCATAAAGAACATTGTGTCAATTAGTAGTGTGTTACCAAGCATAAAGCACTTTGCTTTGAGTTAATTAGTAGTGTGCTACCAAGCATAAAGCACGTTGTGTTAATTAGTAGTGTGCTACCAAGCATGAAGCACTTTGCTTTGGGTTAATTAGTAGTGTGCTACCAAGCATAAAGCACTTTACTTTGTGTTAATTGTAGTGTGCTACCAAGCATAAAGCACATTGTGTTAATTAGTAGTGTGCTACCAAGCATAAAGCACTTTGCTTTGTGTTAATTGTAGTGTGCTACCAAGCATAAAGCACATTGTGTTAATTAGTAGTGTGCTACCAAGCATAAAGCACTTTGCTTTGTGTTAATTGTAGTGTGCTACCAAGCATAAAGCACATTGTGTTAATTAGTAGTGTGCTACCAAGCATAAAGCACTTTTCTTTGGGTTAATTAGTAGTGTGCTACCAAGCATAAAGCACTTTGCTTTGGGTTAATTAGTAGTGTGCTACCAAGCATAAAGCACGTTGTGTTAATTAGTAGTGTGCTACCAAGCATGAAGCACTTTGCTTTGGGATAATTAGTAGTGTGCTACCAAGCATAAAGCACGTCGTGTTAATTAGTAGTGTGCTACCAAGGATAAAGCACTTTGCTTTGGGTTAATTAGTAGTGTGCTACCAAGCATAAAGCACTTTAGTTTGGGTTAATTAGTAGTTTGCTACCAAGCATAATGCACTGAGCTTTAGGTTAATTAGTAGTGTGCTACCAAGCATAAAGCACATTGTGTTAATTAGTATTGTGCTACCAAGCATATTGCACTTTGCTTTGGGTTCATTAGTAGTGTGCTACGAAGCATAAAGCACTTTAATTTGGATTAATTAGTAGTGTGCTACCAAGCATAAAGCACGCTGTGTTAATTAGTAGTGTGCTACCTAGCATAAAGCACTTTGCTTTGGGTTAATTAGTGTGCTACCAAGCATGAAGCACGTTGTATTAATTAGTAGTGTGCTACCAAGCATAAAGCACTTTGCTTTGGGTTAATTAGTGGTGTGCTACCAAGCATAAAGCACTTTGCTTTGGGTTAATTAGTAGTGTGTTACCAAGCATGAAGCACGTTGTGTTAATTAGTAGTGAGCTACCAAGCATGAAGCAGGTTGTGTTAATTAGTAGTGTACCAAGCATAAAGCACTTTGCTGTGTGTTAATTAGTAGTGTGCTACCAAGCATAAAGCACGTTATGTTAATTAGTAGTGTGCTACCAAGCATAAAGCACATTGTGTTAATTAGTAGTGTGTTACCAAGCATAAAGCACTTTGCTTTGGGTTAATTAGTAGTGTGCTACCAAGCATAAAGCACATTGTGGTAATTAGTAGTGTGTTACCAAGCATAAAGCACTTTGCTTTGGGTTAATTAGTAGTGTGCTACCAAGCATAAAGCACTTTACTTTGTGTTAATTGTAGTGTGCTACCAAGCATAAAGCACATTGTGTTAATTAGTAGTGTGCTACCAAGCACAAAGCACTTTGCTTTGTGTTAATTGTAGTGTGCTACCAAGCATAAAGCATGTTGTGTTAATTAGTAGTGTGCTACCAAGCATGAAGCACTTTGCTTTGGGATAATTAGTAGTGTGCTACCAAGCATAAAGCACGTCGTGTTAATTAGTAGTGTGCTACCAAGGATAAAGCACTTTGCTTTGGGTTAATTAGTAGTGTGCTACCAAGCATAAAGCACTTTACTTTGGGTTAATTAGTAGTTTGCTACCAAGCATAAAGCACTGAGCTTTATGTTAATTAGTAGTGTGCTACCAAGCATAAAGCACAGTGTGTTAATTAGTAGTGTGCTACCAAGCATATAGCACTTTGCTTTGGGTTCATTAGTAGTGTGCTACCAAGCATAAAGCACTTTAATTTGGGTTAATTAGTAGTGTGCTACCAAGCATAAAGCACAGTGTGTTAATTAGTAGTGTGCTACCAAGCATATAGCACTTTGCTTTGGGTTCATTAGTAGTGTGCTACCAAGCATAAAGCACTTTGCTTTGGGTTAATTAGTAGTGTGCTACCAAGTATAAAGCACTTTGCTTTGGGTTAATTAGTAGTGTGCTACCAAGCATGAAGCACGTTGTGTTAATTAGTAGTGTGCTACCAAGCATCAAGCACTTTGCTTTGGGTTAATTAGTAGTGTGCTACCAAGCATAAAGCACTTTGCTTTGGGTTAATTAGTAGTGTGCTACCAACCATAAAGCATGTTGTGTTAATTAGTAGTGTGCTACCAAGCATAAAGCATGTTGTGTTAATTAGTAGTGTGCTACCAAGCATAAAGCACTTTGCTTTGGGTTAATTAGTAGTGTGGTACCAAGCATAAAGCACTTTACTTTGTGTTAATTGTAGTGTGCTACCAAGCATAAAGCACGTTGTGTTAATTAGTAGTGTGCTACCAAGCATGAAGCACTTTGCTTTGGGTTAATTAGTAGTGTGCTACCAAGCATGAAGCACGTTGTGTTAATTAGTAGTGAGCTACCAAGCATGAAGCAGGTTGTGTTAATTAGTAGTGTGCTACCAAGCATAAAGCACTTTGCTTTTGGTTAATTAGTAGTGTGCTACCAAGCATAACGCACTTTGCTTTGTGTTAATTAGTAGTGTGCTACCAAGCATAAAGTACGTTATGTTAATTAGTAGTGTGCTACCAAGCATAAATCACATTGTGTTAATTAGTAGTGTGTTACCAAGCATAAAGCACTTTGCTTTGGGTTAATTAGTAGTGTGCTACCAAGCATTAAGCACGTTGTGTTAATTAGTAGTGTGCTACCAAGGATAAAGCACTTTGCTTTGGGTTAATTAGTAGTGTGCTACCAAGCATAAAGCATGTTGTGTTAATTAGTAGTGTGCTACCAAGCATAACGCACTTTGCTTTGGGTTAATTAGTAGTGTGCTACCAAGCATAAAGCACTTTACTTTGTGTTAATTGTAGTGTGCTACCAAGCATAAAGCACGTTGTGTTAATTAGTAGTGTGCTTCCAAGCATGAAGCACTTTGCTTTGGATTAATTAGTAGTGTGCTACCAAGCATAAAGCACTTTACTTTGTGTTAATTGTAGTGTGCTACCAAGCATAAAGCACATTGTGTTAATTAGTAGTGTGCTACCAAGCATAAAGCACTTTGCTTTGTGTTAATTGTAGTGTGCTACCAAGCATAAAGCACATTGTGTTAATTAGTAGTGTGCTACCAAGCATAAAGCACTTTGCTTTGGGTTAATTAGTAGTGTGCTACCAAGCATAAAGCACTTTGCTTTGGGTTAATTAGTAGTGTGCTACCAAGCATAAAGCACGTTGTGTTAATTAGTAGTGTGTTACCAAGCATAAAGCACTTTGCTTTGAGTTAATTAGTAGTGTGCTACCAAGCATAAAGCACGTTGTGTTAATTAGTAGTGTGCTACCAAGCATGAAGCACTTTGCTTTGGGTTAATTGGTAGTGTGCTACCAAGCATAAAGCACTTTACTTTGTGTTAATTGTAGTGTGCTACCAAGCATAAAGCACATTGTGTTAATTAGTAGTGTGCTACCAAGCATAAAGCACTTTGCTTTGTGTTAATTGTAGTGTGCTACCAAGCATAAAGCACATTGTGTTAATTAGTAGTGTGCTAACAAGCATAAAGCACTTTGCTTTGGGTTAATTAGTAGTGTGCTACCAAGCATAAAGCACTTTGCTCTGGGTTAATTAGTAGTGTGCTACCAAGCATAAAGCACGTTGTGTTAATTAGTAGTGTGCTACCAAGCATGAAGCACTTTGCTTTGGGATAATTAGTAGTGTGCTACCAAGCATAAAGCATGTCGTGTTAATTAGTAGTGTGCTACCAAGGATAAAGCACTTTGCTTTGGGTTAATTAGTAGTGTGCTACCAAGCATAAAGCACTTTACTTTGGGTTAATTAGTAGTTTGCTACCAAGCATAAAGCACTGAGCTTTAGGTTAATTAGTAGTGTGCTACCAAGCATAAAGCACAGTGTGTTAATTAGTAGTGTGCTACCAAGCATATAGCACTTTGCTTTGGGTTCATTAGTAGTGTGCTACCAAGCATAAAGCACTTTAATTTGGGTTAATTTTAGTTTTGTGCTACCAAGCATAAAGCACAGTGTGTTAATTAGTAGTGTGCTACCAAGCATATAGCACTTTGCTTTGGGTTCATTAGTAGTGTGCTACCAAGCATATAGCACTTTGCTTTGGGTTCATTAGTAGTGTGCTACCAAGCATAAAGCACTTTGCTTTGGGTTAATTAGTAGTGTGCTACCAAGCACGAAGCACGTTGTGTTAATTAGTAGTGAGCTACCAAGCATGAAGCAGGTTGTGTTAATTAGTAGTGTGCTACCAAGCATAAAGCACTTTGCTTTGGGTTAATTAGTAGTGTGCTACCAAGCATAAAGCACTTTGCTTTGTGTTAATTAGTAGTGTGCTACCAAGCATGAAGCACGTTATGTTAATTAGTAGTGTGCTACCAAGCATAAAGCACATTGTGTTAATTAGTAGTGTGTTACCAAGCATAAAGCACTTTGCTTTGGGTTAATTAGTAGTGTGCTACCAAGCATTAAGCACGTTGTGTTAATTAGTAGTGTGCTACCAAGGATAAAGCACATTGCTTTGGGTTAATTAGTAGTGTGCTACCAAGCATAAAGCATGTTGTGTTAATTAGTAGTGTGCTACCAAGCATAAAGCACTTTGCTTTGGGTTAATTAGTAGTGTGCTACCAAGCATAAAGCACTTTGCTTTGGGTTAATTAGTAGTGTGCTACCAAGCATAAAGCACTTTACTTTGTGTTAATTGTAGTGTGCTACCAAGCATAAAGCACATTGTGTTAATTAGTAGTGTGCTACCAAGCATGAAGCACTTTGCTTTGGGTTAATTAGTAGTGTGCTACCAAGCATAAAGCACTTTACTTTGTGTTAATTGTAGTGTGCTACCAAGCATAAAGCACATTGTGTTAATTAGTAGTGTGCTACCAAGCATAACGCACTTTGCTTTGTGTTAATTGTAGTGTGCTACCAAGCATAAAGCACATTGTGTTAATTAGTAGTGTGCTACCAAGCATAAAGCACTTTGCTTTGGGTTAATTAGTAGTGTGCTACCAAGCATAAAGCACTTTGCTTTGGGTTAATTAGTAGTGTGCTACCAAGCATAAAGCACGTTGTGTTAATTAGTAGTGTGTTACCAAGCATAAAGCACTTTGCTTTGAGTTAATTAGTAGTGTGCTACCAAGCATAAAGCACGTTGTGTTAATTAGTAGTGTGCTACCAAGCATGAAGCACTTTGCTTTGGGTTAATTAATAGTGTGCTACCAAGCATAAAGCACTTTACTTTGTGTTAATTAGTAGTGTGCTACCAAGCATAAAGCACGTTGTGTTAATTAGTAGTGTGCTACCAAGCATGAAGCACTTTGCTCTGGGTTAATTAGTAGTGTGCTACCAAGCATAAATCACTTTACTTTGTGTTAATTGTAGTGTGCTACAAAGCATAAAGCACGTTGTGTTAATTAGTAGTGTGCTACCAAGCATGAAGCACTTTGCTTTGGGTTAATTAGTAGTGTGCTACCAAGCATAAAGCACTTTACTTTGTGTTAATTGTAGTGTGCTACCAAGCATAAAGCACATTGTGTTAATTAGTAGTGTGCTACCAAGCATAAAGCACTTTGCTTTGTGTTAATTGTAGTGTGCTACCAAGCATAAAGCACATTGTGTTAATTAGTAGTGTGCTACCAAGCATAAAGCACTTTGCTTTGGGTTAATTAGTAGTGTGCTACCAAGCATAAAGCACTTTGCTTTGGGTTAATTAGTAGTGTGCTACCAAGCATAAAGCACGTTGTGTTAATTAGTAGTGTGTTACCAAGCATAAAGCACTTTGCTTTGAGTTAATTAGTAGTGTGCTACCAAGCATAAAGCACGTTGTGTTAATTAGTAGTGTGCTACCAAGCATGAAGCACTTTGCTTTGGGTTAATTAGTAGTGTGCTACCAAGCATAAAGCACTTTACTTTGTGTTAATTGTAGTGTGCTACCAAGCATAAAGCACATTATGTTAATTAGTAGTGTGCTACCAAGCATAAAGCACTTTGCTTTGTGTTAATTGTAGTGTGCTACCAAGCATAAAGCACATTGTGTTAATTAGTAGTGTGCTACCAAGCATAAAGCACTTTGCTTTGTGTTAATTGTAGTGTGCTACCAAGCATAAAGCACATTGTGTTAATTAGTAGTGTGCTACCAAGCATAAAGCACTTTTCTTTGGGTTAATTAGTAGTGTGCTACCAAGCATAAAGCACGTTGTGTTAATTAGTAGTGTGCTACCAAGCATGAAGCACTTTGCTTTGGGATAATTAGTAGTGTGCTACCAAGCATAAAGCACGTCGTGTTAATTAGTAGTGTGCTACCAAGGATAAAGCACTTTGCTTTGGGTTAATTAGTAGTGTGCTACCAAGCATAAAGCACATTGTGTTAATTAGTAGTGTGCTACCAAGCATAAAGCACTTTGCTTTGGGTTAATTAGTAGTGTGCTACCAAGCATAAAGCACTTTGCTTTGGGTTAATTAGTAGTGTGCTACCAAGCATAAAGCACGTTGTGTTAATTAGTAGTGTGTTACCAAGCATAAAGCACTTTGCTTTGAGTTAATTAGTAGTGTGCTACCAAGCATAAAGCACGTTGTGTTAATTAGTAGTGTGCTACCAAGCATGAAGCACTTTGCTTTGGGTTAATTAGTAGTGTGCTACCAAGCATAAAGCACTTTACTTTGTGTTAATTGTAGTGTGCTACCAAGCATAAAGCACATTATGTTAATTAGTAGTGTGCTACCAAGCATAAAGCACTTTGCTTTGTGTTAATTGTAGTGTGCTACCAAGCATAAAGCACATTGTGTTAATTAGTAGTGTGCTACCAAGCATAAAGCACTTTGCTTTGTGTTAATTGTAGTGTGCTACCAAGCATAAAGCACATTGTGTTAATTAGTAGTGTGCTACCAAGCATAAAGCACTTTTCTTTGGGTTAATTAGTAGTGTGCTACCAAGCATAAAGCACGTTGTGTTAATTAGTAGTGTGCTACCAAGCATGAAGCACTTTGCTTTGGGATAATTAGTAGTGTGCTACCAAGCATAAAGCACGTCGTGTTAATTAGTAGTGTGCTACCAAGGATAAAGCACTTTGCTTTGGGTTAATTAGTAGTGTGCTACCAAGCATAAAGCACATTGTGTTAATTAGTAGTGTGCTACCAAGCATAAAGCACTTTGCTTTGGGTTAATTAGTAGTGTGCTACCAAGCATAAAGCACTTTGCTTTGGGTTAATTAGTAGTGTGCTACCAAGCATAAAGCACGTTGTGTTAATTAGTAGTGTGTTACCAAGCATAAAGCACTTTGCTTTGAGTTAATTAGTAGTGTGCTACCAAGCATAAAGCACGTTGTGTTAATTAGTAGTGTGCTACCAAGCATGAAGCACTTTGCTTTGGGTTAATTAGTAGTGTGCTACCAAGCATAAAGCACTTTACTTTGTGTTAATTGTAGTGTGCTACCAAGCATAAAGCACATTATGTAAATTAGTAGTGTGCTACCAAGCATAAAGCACTTTGCTTTGTGTTAATTGTAGTGTGCTACCAAGCATAAAGCACATTGTGTTAATTAGTAGTGTGCTACCAAGCATAAAGCACTTTGCTTTGTGTTAACTGTAGTGTGCTACCAAGCATAAAGCACATTGTGTTAATTAGTAGTGTGCTACCAAGCATAAAGCACTTTTCTTTGGGTTAATTAGTAGTGTGCTACCAAGCATAAAGCACGTTGTGTTAATTAGTAGTGTGCTACCAAGCATGAAGCACTTTGCTTTGGGATAATTAGTAGTGTGCTACCAAGCATAAAGCACGTCGTGTTAATTAGTAGTGTGCTACCAAGGATAAAGCACTTTGCTTTGGGTTAATTAGTAGTGTGCTACCAAGCATAAAGCACTTTACTTTGAGTTAATTAGTAGTTTGCTACCAAGCATAAAGCACTGAGCTTTAGGTTAATTAGTAGTGTGCTACCAAGCATAAAGCACATTGTGTTAATTAGTACTGTGCTACCAAGCATATAGCACTTTGCTTTGGGTTCATTAGTAGTGTGCTACCAAGCATAAAGCGCTTTAATTTGGATTAATTAGTAGTGTGCTACCAAGCATAAAGCACGCTGTGTTAATTAGTAGTGTGCTACCTAGCATAAAGCACTTTGCTTTGGGTTAATTAGTGTGCTACCAAGCATGAAGCACGTTGTATTAATTAGTAGTGTGCTACCAAGCATAAAGCACTTTGCTTTCTGTTAATTAGTAGTGTGCTACCAAGCATAAAGCACTTTGCTTTGGGTTGATTAGTAGTGTGCTACCAAGCATGAAGCACGTTGTGTTCATTAGTAGTGAGCTACCAAGCATGAAGCAGGTTGTGTTAATTAGTAGTGTGCTACCAAGCATAAATCACTTTGCTTTGGGTTAATTAGTAGTGTGCTACCAAGCATAAAGCACTTTGCTGTGTGTTAATTAGTAGTGTGCTACCAAGCATAAAGCACGGTATGTTAATTAGTAGTGTGCTACCAAGCATAAAGCCCATTGTGTTAATTAGTAGTGTGTTACCAAGCATAAAGCACTTTGCTTTGGGTTAATTAGTAGTGTGCTACCAAGCATAAAGCACATTGTGTTAATTAGTAGTGTGTTAGCAAGCATAAAGCACTTTGCTTTGGGTTAATTAGTAGTGTGCTACCAAGCATAAAGCACTTTACTTTGTGTTAATTGTAGTGTGCTACCAAGCATAAAGCACATTGTGTTAATTAGTAGTGTGCTACCAAGCATAAAGCACTTTGCTTTGTGTCAATTAGTAGTGTGCTACCAAGCATAAAGCACTTTGCTGTGGGTTAATTAGTAGTGTGCTACCAAGCTTAAAGCACGTTGTGTTAATTAGTAGTGTGCTACCAAGCATAAAGCACTTTGCTTTGGGTTAATTAGTGTGCTACCAAGCATAAAGCACATTGTGTTAATTAGTAGTGTGCTACCAAGCATAAAGCACTTTGATTTGTGTTAATTGTAGTGTGCTACCAATCATAAAGCACATTGTGTTAATTAGTAGTGTGCTACCAAGCATAAAGCACTTTGCTTTGGGTTAATTAGTAGTGTGCTACCAAGCATACAGCACGCTGTGTTAATTAGTAGTGTGCTACTAAGCATAAAGCACTTTGCTTTGGGTTAATTAGTAGTGTGCTACCAAGCATAAAGCATGTTGTGTTAATTAGTAGTGTGCTACCAAGCATCAAGCACTTTGCTTTGGGTTAATTAGTAGTGTGCTACCAAGCATAAAGCACTTTGCTTTGGGTTAATTAGTAGTGTGCTACCAACCATAAAGCATGTTGTGTTAATTAGTAGTGTGCTACCAAGCATAAAGCATGTTGTGTTAATTAGTAGTGTGCTACCAAGCATAAAGCACTTTGCTTTGGGTTAATTAGTAGTGTGGTACCAAGCATAAAGCACTTTACTTTGTGTTAATTGTAGTGTGCTACCAAGCATAAAGCACGTTGTGTTAATTAGTAGTGTGCTACCAAGCATGAAGCACTTTGCTTTGGGTTAATTAGTAGTGTGCTACCAAGCATAAAGCACTTTACTTTGTGTTAATTGTAGTGTGCTACCAAGCATAAAGCACATTGTGTTAATTAGTAGTGTGCTACCAAGCATAAAGCACTTTGCTTTGTGTTAATTGTAGTGTGCTACCAAGCATAAAGCACATTGTGTTAATTAGTAGTGTGCTACCAAGCATAAATCACTTTACTTTGGGTTAATTAGTAGTGTGCTACCAAGCATAAAGCACTTTGCTTTGGGTTAATTAGTAGTGTGCTACCAAGCATAAAGCACTTTACTTTGTGTTAATTAGTAGTGTGCTACCAAGCATAAAGCACGTTGTGTTAATTAGTAGTGTGCTACCAAGCATGAAGCACTTTGCTTTGGGTTAATTAGTAGTGTGCTACCAAGCATAAAGCACTTTACTTTGTGTTAATTGTAGTGTGCTACCAAGCATAAAGCACGTTGTGTTAATTAGTAGTGTGCTACCAAGCATGAAGCACTTTGCTTTGGGTTAATTAGTAGTGTGCTACCAAGCATAAAGCACTTTACTTTGTGTTAATTGTAGTGGGCTACCAAGCATAAAGAACATTGTGTCAATTAGTAGTGTGTTACCAAGCATAAAGCACTTTGCTTTGAGTTAATTAGTAGTGTGCTACCAAGCATAAAGCACGTTGTGTTAATTAGTAGTGTGCTACCAAGCATGAAGCACTTTGCTTTGGGTTAATTAGTAGTGTGCTACCAAGCATAAAGCACTTTACTTTGTGTTAATTGTAGTGTGCTACCAAGCATAAAGCACATTGTGTTAATTAGTAGTGTGCTACCAAGCATAAAGCACTTTGCTTTGTGTTAATTGTAGTGTGCTACCAAGCATAAAGCACATTGTGTTAATTAGTAGTGTGCTACCAAGCATAAAGCACTTTGCTTTGTGTTAATTGTAGTGTGCTACCAAGCATAAAGCACATTGTGTTAATTAGTAGTGTGCTACCAAGCATAAAGCACTTTTCTTTGGGTTAATTAGTAGTGTGCTACCAAGCATAAAGCACTTTGCTTTGGGTTAATTAGTAGTGTGCTACCAAGCATAAAGCACGTTGTGTTAATTAGTAGTGTGCTACCAAGCATGAAGCACTTTGCTTTGGGATAATTAGTAGTGTGCTACCAAGCATAAAGCACGTCGTGTTAATTAGTAGTGTGCTACCAAGGATAAAGCACTTTGCTTTGGGTTAATTAGTAGTGTGCTACCAAGCATAAAGCACTTTAGTTTGGGTTAATTAGTAGTTTGCTACCAAGCATAAAGCACTGAGCTTTAGGTTAATTAGTAGTGTGCTACCAAGCATAAAGCACATTGTGTTAATTAGTATTGTGCTACCAAGCATATTGCACTTTGCTTTGGGTTCATTAGTAGTGTGCTACGAAGCATAAAGCACTTTAATTTGGATTAATTAGTAGTGTGCTACCAAGCATAAAGCATGCTGTGTTAATTAGTAGTGTGCTACCTAGCATAAAGCACTTTGCTTTGGGTTAATTAGTGTGCTACCAAGCATGAAGCACGTTGTATTAATTAGTAGTGTGCTACCAAGCATAAAGCACTTTGCTTTGGGTTAATTAGTGGTGTGCTACCAAGCATAAAGCACTTTGCTTTGGGTTAATTAGTAGTGTGTTACCAAGCATGAAGCACGTTGTGTTAATTAGTAGTGAGCTACCAAGCATGAAGCAGGTTGTGTTAATTAGTAGTGTACCAAGCATAAAGCACTTTGCTGTGTGTTAATTAGTAGTGTGCTACCAAGCATAAAGCACGTTATGTTAATTAGTAGTGTGCTACCAAGCATAAAGCACATTGTGTTAATTAGTAGTGTGTTACCAAGCATAAAGCACTTTGCTTTGGGTTAATTAGTAGTGTGCTACCAAGCATAAAGCACATTGTGGTAATTAGTAGTGTGTTACCAAGCATAAAGCACTTTGCTTTGGGTTAATTAGTAGTGTGCTACCAAGCATAAAGCACTTTACTTTGTGTTAATTGTAGTGTGCTACCAAGCATAAAGCACATTGTGTTAATTAGTAGTGTGCTACCAAGCACAAAGCACTTTGCTTTGTGTTAATTGTAGTGTGCTACCAAGCATAAAGCATGTTGTGTTAATTAGTAGTGTGCTACCAAGCATGAAGCACTTTGCTTTGGGATAATTAGTAGTGTGCTACCAAGCATAAAGCACGTCGTGTTAATTAGTAGTGTGCTACCAAGGATAAAGCACTTTGCTTTGGGTTAATTAGTAGTGTGCTACCAAGCATAAAGCACTTTACTTTGGGTTAATTAGTAGTTTGCTACCAAGCATAAAGCACTGAGCTTTATGTTAATTAGTAGTGTGCTACCAAGCATAAAGCACAGTGTGTTAATTAGTAGTGTGCTACCAAGCATATAGCACTTTGCTTTGGGTTCATTAGTAGTGTGCTACCAAGCATAAAGCACTTTAATTTGGGTTAATTAGTAGTGTGCTACCAAGCATAAAGCACAGTGTGTTAATTAGTAGTGTGCTACCAAGCATATAGCACTTTGCTTTGGGTTCATTAGTAGTGTGCTACCAAGCATAAAGCACTTTGCTTTGGGTTAATTAGTAGTGTGCTACCAAGTATAAAGCACTTTGCTTTGGGTTAATTAGTAGTGTGCTACCAAGCATGAAGCACGTTGTGTTAATTAGTAGTGAGCTACCAAGCATGAAGCAGGTTGTGTTAATTAGTAGTGTGCTACCAAGCATAAAGCACTTTGCTTTGGGTTAATTAGTAGTGTGCTACCAAGCATAAAGCACTTTGCTTTGTGTTAATTAGTAGTGTGCTATCAAGCATAAAGCACGTTATGTTAATTAGTAGTGTGCTACCAAGCATAAAGCACATTGTGTTAATTAGTAGTGTGTTACCAAGCATAAAGCACTTTGCTTTGGGTTAATTAGTAGTGTGCTACCAAGCATTAAGCATGTTGTGTTAATTAGTAGTGTGCTACCAAGGATAAAGCACTTTGCTTTGGGTTAATTAGTAGTGTGCTACCAAGCATAAAGCATGTTGTGTTAATTAGTAGTGTGCTACCAAGCATAAAGCACTTTGCTTTGGGTTAATTAGTAGTGTGCTACCAAGCATAAAGCACTTTGCTTTGGGTTAATTAGTAGTGTGCTACCAAGCATAAAGCACGTTGTGTTAATTAGTAGTGTGTTACCAAGCATAAAGCACTTTGCTTTGAGTTAATTAGTAGTGTGCTACCAAGCATAAAGCACGTTGTGTTAATTAGTAGTGTGCTACCAAGCATGAAGCACTTTGCTTTGGGTTAATTAGTAGTGTGCTACCAAGCATAACGCACTTTACTTTGTGTTAATTAGTAGTGTGCTACCAAGCATAAAGCACGTTGTGTTAATTAGTAGTGTGCTACCAAGCATAAAGCACGTTGTGTTAATTAGTAGTGTGCTACCAAGCATGAAGCACTTTGCTTTGGGTTAATTAGTAGTGTGCTACCAAGCATAAAGAACTTTACTTTGTGTTAATTGTAGTGTGCTACCAAGCATAAAGCACATTGTGTTAATTAGTAGTGTGCTACCAAGCATAAAGCACATTGTGTTAATTAGTAGTGTGCTACCAAGCATAAAGCACTTTGCTTTGTGTTAATTGTAGTGTGCTACCAAGCATAAAGCACATTGTGTTAATTAGTAGTGTGCTACCAAGCATAAAGCACTTTTCTTTGGGTTAATTAGTAGTGTGCTACCAAGCATAAAGCACTTTGCTTTGGGTTAATTAGTAGTGTGCTACCAAGCATGAAGCACTTTGCTTTGGGATAATTAGTAGTGTGCTACCAAGCATAAAGCACGTCGTGTTAATTAGTAGTGTGCTACCAAGGATAAAGCACTTTGCTTTGGGTTAATTAGTAGTGTGCTACCAAGCATAACGCACTTTACTTTGGGTTAATTAGTAGTTTGCTACCAAGCATAAAGCACTTTGCTTTGGGTTAATTAGTAGTGTGCTACCAAGCATAAAGCACTTTGCTTTGGGTTAATTAGTAGTGTGCTACCAAGCATAAAGCACGTTGTGTTAATTAGTAGTGTGTTACCAAGCATAAAGCACTTTGCTTTGAGTTAATTAGTAGTGTGCTACCAAGCATAAAGCACGTTGTGTTAATTAGTAGTGTGCTACCAAGCATGAAGCACTTTGCTTTGGGTTAATTAGTAGTGTGCTACCAAGCATAACGCACTTTACTTTGTGTTAATTAGTAGTGTGCTACCAAGCATAAAGCACGTTGTGTTAATTAGTAGTGTGCTACCAAGCATAAAGCACGTTGTGTTAATTAGTAGTGTGCTACCAAGCATGAAGCACTTTGCTTTGGGTTAATTAGTAGTGTGCTACCAAGCATAAAGAACTTTACTTTGTGTTAATTGTAGTGTGCTACCAAGCATAAAGCACATTGTGTTAATTAGTAGTGTGCTACCAAGCATAAAGCACATTGTGTTAATTAGTAGTGTGCTACCAAGCATAAAGCACTTTGCTTTGTGTTAATTGTAGTGTGCTACCAAGCATAAAGCACATTGTGTTAATTAGTAGTGTGCTACCAAGCATAAAGCACTTTTCTTTGGGTTAATTAGTAGTGTGCTACCAAGCATAAAGCACTTTGCTTTGGGTTAATTAGTAGTGTGCTACCAAGCATAAAGCACTTTGCTTTGGGTTAATTAGTAGTGTGCTACCAAGCATGAAGCACTTTGCTTTGGGATAATTAGTAGTGTGCTACCAAGCATAAAGCACGTCGTGTTAATTAGTAGTGTGCTACCAAGGATAAAGCACTTTGCTTTGGGTTAATTAGTAGTGTGCTACCAAGCATAACGCACTTTACTTTGGGTTAATTAGTAGTTTGCTACCAAGCATAAAGCACTGAGCTTTAGGTTAATTAGTAGTGTGCTACCAAGCATAAAGCACATTGTGTTAATTAGTAGTGTGCTACCAAGCATATAGCACTTTGCTTTGGGTTCATTAGCAGTGTGCTACCAAGCATAAAGCACTTTAATTTGGATTAATTAGTAGTGTGCTACCAAGCATAAAGCACGCTGTGTTAATTAGTAGTGTGCTACCAAGCATAAAGCACTTTGCTTTGGGTTAATTAGTAGTGTGCTACCAAGCATGAAGCACTTTGTGTTAATTAGTAGTGAGCTACCAAGCATGAAGCAGGTTGTGTTAATTAGTAGTGTGCTACCAAGCATAAAGCACTTTGTGTTAATTAGTAGTGTGTTACCAAGCATAAAGCACTTTGCTTTGGGTTAATTAGTAGTGTGCTACCAAGCATAAAGCACATTGTGTTAATTAGTAGTGTGTTACCAAGCATAAAGCACTTTGCTTTGGGTTAATTAGTAGTGTGCTACCAAGCATAAAGCACTTTACTTTGTGTTAATTGTAGTGTGCTACCAAGCATAAAGCACATTGTGTTAATTAGTAGTGTGCTACCAAGCATAAAGCATTTTTCTTTGTGTTAATTGTAGTGTGCTACCAAGCATAAAGCACATTGTGTTAATTAGTAGTGTGTTACCAAGCATAAAGCACTTTGCTTTGGGTTAATTAGTAGTGTGCTACCAAGCATAAAGCACTTTACTTTGTGTTAATTGTAGTGTGCCACCAAGCATAAAGCACATTGTGTTAGTTAGTAGTGTGCTACCAAGCATAAAGCACTTTGCTTTGTGTTAATTGTAGTGTACTACCAAGCATAAAGCACATTGTGTTAATTAGTAGTGTGCTACCAAGCATAAAGCACTTTGCTTTGGGTTAATTAGTAGTGTGCTACCAAGCATAAAGCACTTTGCTTTGGGTTAATTAGTAGTGTGCTACCAAGCATAAAGCACGTTGTGTTAATTAGTAGTGTGCTACCAAGCATGAAGCACTTTGCTTTGGGATAATTAGTAGTGTGCTACCAAGCATAAAGCACGTTGTGTTAATTAGTAGTGTGCTACCAAGGATAAAGCACTTTGCTTTGGGTTAATTAGTCGTGTGCTACCAAGCATAAAGCACTTTACTTTGGGTTAATTAGTAGTTTGCTACCAAGCATAAAGCACAGTGTGTTAATTAGTAGTGTGCTACCAAGCATAAAGCACAGTGTGTTAATTAGTAGTGTGCTACCAAGCATATAGCACTTTGCTTTGGGTTCATTAGTAGTGTGCGACCAAGCATAAAGCCCTTTAATTTGGGTTAATTAGTAGTGTGCTACCAAGCATAAAGCACAGTGTGTTAATTAGTAGTGTGCTACCAAGCATATAGCACTTTGCTTTGGGTTCATTAGTAGTGTGCTACCAAGCATATAGCACTTTGCTTTGGGTTCATTATTGTGTGCTACCAAGCATAAAGCACTTTGCTTTGGGTTAATTAGTAGTGTGCTACCAAGTATAAAGCACTTTGCTTTGGGTTAATTAGTAGTGTGCTACCAAGCATGAAGCACGTTGTGTTAATTAGTAGTGAGCTACCAAGCATGAAGCAGGTTGTGTTAATTAGTAGTGTGCTACCAAGCATAAAGCACTTTGCTTTTGGTTAATTAGTAGTGTGCTACCAAGCATAAAGCACTTTGCTTTGTGTTAATTAGTAGTGTGCTACCAAGCATAAAGCACGTTATGTTAATTAGTAGTGTGCTACCAAGCATAAATCACATTGTGTTAATTAGTAGTGTGTTACCAAGCATAAAGCACTTTGCTTTGGGTTAATTAGTAGTGTGCTACCAAGCATTAAGCACGTTGTGTTAATTAGTAGTGTGCTACCAAGGATAAAGCACTTTGCTTTGGGTTAATTAGTAGTGTGCTACCAAGCATAAAGCATGTTGTGTTAATTAGTAGTGTGCTACCAAGCATAACGCACTTTGCTTTGGGTTAATTAGTAGTGTGCTACCAAGCATAAAGCACTTTACTTTGTGTTAATTGTAGTGTGCTACCAAGCATAAAGCACGTTGTGTTAATTAGTAGTGTGCTTCCAAGCATGAAGCACTTTGCTTTGGATTAATTAGTAGTGTGCTACCAAGCATAAAGCACTTTACTTTGTGTTAATTGTAGTGTGCTACCAAGCATAAAGCACATTGTGTTAATTAGTAGTGTGCTACCAAGCATAAAGCACTTTGCTTTGTGTTAATTGTAGTGTGCTACCAAGCATAAAGCACATTGTGTTAATTAGTAGTGTGCTACCAAGCATAAAGCACTTTGCTTTGGGTTAATTAGTAGTGTGCTACCAAGCATAAAGCACTTTGCTTTGGGTTAATTAGTAGTGTGCTACCAAGCATAAAGCACGTTGTGTTAATTAGTAGTGTGTTACCAAGCATAAAGCACTTTGCTTTGAGTTAATTAGTAGTGTGCTACCAAGCATAAAGCACGTTGTGTTAATTAGTAGTGTGCTACCAAGCATGAAGCACTTTGCTTTGGGTTAATTGGTAGTGTGCTACCAAGCATAAAGCACTTTACTTTGTGTTAATTGTAGTGTGCTACCAAGCATAAAGCACATTGTGTTAATTAGTAGTGTGCTACCAAGCATAAAGCACTTTGCTTTGTGTTAATTGTAGTGTGCTACCAAGCATAAAGCACATTGTGTTAATTAGTAGTGTGCTAACAAGCATAAAGCACTTTGCTTTGGGTTAATTAGTAGTGTGCTACCAAGCATAAAGCACTTTGCTCTGGGTTAATTAGTAGTGTGCTACCAAGCATAAAGCACGTTGTGTTAATTAGTAGTGTGCTACCAAGCATGAAGCACTTTGCTTTGGGATAATTAGTAGTGTGCTACCAAGCATAAAGCACGTCGTGTTAATTAGTAGTGTGCTACCAAGGATAAAGCACTTTGCTTTGGGTTAATTAGTAGTGTGCTACCAAGCATAAAGCACTTTACTTTGGGTTAATTAGTAGTTTGCTACCAAGCATAAAGCACTGAGCTTTAGGTTAATTAGTAGTGTGCTACCAAGCATAAAGCACAGTGTGTTAATTAGTAGTGTGCTACCAAGCATATAGCACTTTGCTTTGGGTTCATTAGTAGTGTGCTACCAAGCATAAAGCACTTTAATTTGGGTTAATTTTAGTTTTGTGCTACCAAGCATAAAGCACAGTGTGTTAATTAGTAGTGTGCTACCAAGCATATAGCACTTTGCTTTGGGTTCATTAGTAGTGTGCTACCAAGCATATAGCACTTTGCTTTGGGTTCATTAGTAGTGTGCTACCAAGCATAAAGCACTTTGCTTTGGGTTAATTAGTAGTGTGCTACCAAGCACGAAGCACGTTGTGTTAATTAGTAGTGAGCTACCAAGCATGAAGCAGGTTGTGTTAATTAGTAGTGTGCTACCAAGCATAAAGCACTTTGCTTTGGGTTAATTAGTAGTGTGCTACCAAGCATAAAGCACTTTGCTTTGTGTTAATTAGTAGTGTGCTACCAAGCATGAAGCACGTTATGTTAATTAGTAGTGTGCTACCAAGCATAAAGCACATTGTGTTAATTAGTAGTGTGTTACCAAGCATAAAGCACTTTGCTTTGGGTTAATTAGTAGTGTGCTACCAAGCATTAAGCACGTTGTGTTAATTAGTAGTGTGCTACCAAGGATAAAGCACATTGCTTTGGGTTAATTAGTAGTGTGCTACCAAGCATAAAGCATGTTGTGTTAATTAGTAGTGTGCTACCAAGCATAAAGCACTTTGCTTTGGGTTAATTAGTAGTGTGCTACCAAGCATAAAGCACTTTACTTTGTGTTAATTGTAGTGTGCTACCAAGCATAAAGCACGTTGTGTTAATTAGTAGTGTGCTACCAAGCATGAAGCACTTTGCTTTGGGTTAATTAGTAGTGTGCTACCAAGCATAAAGCACTTTACTTTGTGTTAATTGTAGTGTGCTACCAAGCATAAAGCACATTGTGTTAATTAGTAGTGTGCTACCAAGCATAACGCACTTTGCTTTGTGTTAATTGTAGTGTGCTACCAAGCATAAAGCACATTGTGTTAATTAGTAGTGTGCTACCAAGCATAAAGCACTTTGCTTTGGGTTAATTAGTAGTGTGCTACCAAGCATAAAGCACTTTGCTTTAGGTTAATTAGTAGTGTGCTACCAAGCATAAAGCACGTTGTGTTAATTAGTAGTGTGTTACCAAGCATAAAGCACTTTGCTTTGAGTTAATTAGTAGTGTGCTACCAAGCATTAAGCACGTTGTGTTAATTAGTAGTGTGCTACCAAGCATGAAGCACTTTGCTTTGGGTTAATTAATAGTGTGCTACCAAGCATAAAGCACTTTACTTTGTGTTAATTAGTAGTGTGCTACCAAGCATAAAGCACGTTGTGTTAATTAGTAGTGTGCTACCAAGCATGAAGCACTTTGCTCTGGGTTAATTAGTAGTGTGCTACCAAGCATAAAGCACTTTACTTTGTGTTAATTGTAGTGTGCTACCAAGCATAAAGCACATTGTGTTAATTAGTAGTGTGCTACCAAGCATAAAGCACTTTGCTTTGTGTTAATTGTAGTGTGCTACCAAGCATAAAGCACATTGTGTTAATTAGTAGTGTGCTACCAAGCATAAAGCACTTTGATTTGTGTTAATTGTAGTGTGCTACCAATCATAAAGCACATTGTGTTAATTAGTAGTGTGCTACCAAGCATAAAGCACTTTGCTTTGGGTTAATTAGTAGTGTGCTACCAAGCATACAGCACGCTGTGTTAATTAGTAGTGTGCTACTAAGCATAAAGCACTTTGCTTTGGGTTAATTAGTAGTGTGCTACCAAGCATAAAGCACGTTGTGTTAATTAGTAGTGTGCTACCAAGCATCAAGCACTTTGCTTTGGGTTAATTAGTAGTGTGCTACCAAGCATAAAGCACTTTGCTTTGGGTTAATTAGTAGTGTGCTACCAACCATAAAGCATGTTGTGTTAATTAGTAGTGTGCTACCAAGCATAAAGCATGTTGTGTTAATTAGTAGTGTGCTACCAAGCATAAAGCACTTTGCTTTGGGTTAATTAGTAGTGTGGTACCAAGCATAAAGCACTTTACTTTGTGTTAATTGTAGTTTGCTACCAAGCATAAAGCACGTTGTGTTAATTAGTAGTGTGCTACCAAGCATGAAGCACTTTGCTTTGGGTTAATTAGTAGTGTGCTACCAAGCATGAAGCACGTTGTGTTAATTAGTAGTGAGCTACCAAGCATGAAGCAGGTTGTGTTAATTAGTAGTGTGCTACCAAGCATAAAGCACTTTGCTTTTGGTTAATTAGTAGTGTGCTACCAAGCATAAAGCACTTTGCTTTGTGTTAATTAGTAGTGTGCTACCAAGCATAAAGCACGTTATGTTAATTAGTAGTGTGCTACCAAGCATAAATCACATTGTGTTAATTAGTAGTGTGTTACCAAGCATAAAGCACTTTGCTTTGGGTTAATTAGTAGTGTGCTACCAAGCATTAAGCACGTTGTGTTAATTAGTAGTGTGCTACCAAGGATAAAGCACTTTGCTTTGGGTTAATTAGTAGTGTGCTACCAAGCATAAAGCATGTTGTGTTAATTAGTAGTGTGCTACCAAGCATAACGCACTTTGCTTTGGGTTAATTAGTAGTGTGCTACCAAGCATAAAGCACTTTACTTTGTGTTAATTGTAGTGTGCTACCAAGCATAAAGCACGTTGTGTTAATTAGTAGTGTGCTTCCAAGCATGAAGCACTTTGCTTTGGATTAATTAGTAGTGTGCTACCAAGCATAAAGCACTTTACTTTGTGTTAATTGTAGTGTGCTACCAAGCATAAAGCACATTGTGTTAATTAGTAGTGTGCTACCAAGCATAAAGCACTTTGCTTTGTGTTAATTGTAGTGTGCTACCAAGCATAAAGCACATTGTGTTAATTAGTAGTGTGCTACCAAGCATAAAGCACTTTGCTTTGGGTTAATTAGTAGTGTGCTACCAAGCATAAAGCACTTTGCTTTGGGTTAATTAGTAGTGTGCTACCAAGCATAAAGCACGTTGTGTTAATTAGTAGTGTGTTACCAAGCATAAAGCACTTTGCTTTGAGTTAATTAGTAGTGTGCTACCAAGCATAAAGCACGTTGTGTTAATTAGTAGTGTGCTACCAAGCATGAAGCACTTTGCTTTGGGTTAATTGGTAGTGTGCTACCAAGCATAAAGCACTTTACTTTGTGTTAATTGTAGTGTGCTACCAAGCATAAAGCACATTGTGTTAATTAGTAGTGTGCTACCAAGCATAAAGCACTTTGCTTTGTGTTAATTGTAGTGTGCTACCAAGCATAAAGCACATTGTGTTAATTAGTAGTGTGCTAACAAGCATAAAGCACTTTGCTTTGGGTTAATTAGTAGTGTGCTACCAAGCATAAAGCACTTTGCTCTGGGTTAATTAGTAGTGTGCTACCAAGCATAAAGCACGTTGTGTTAATTAGTAGTGTGCTACCAAGCATGAAGCACTTTGCTTTGGGATAATTAGTAGTGTGCTACCAAGCATAAAGCACGTCGTGTTAATTAGTAGTGTGCTACCAAGGATAAAGCACTTTGCTTTGGGTTAATTAGTAGTGTGCTACCAAGCATAAAGCACTTTACTTTGGGTTAATTAGTAGTTTGCTACCAAGCATAAAGCACTGAGCTTTAGGTTAATTAGTAGTGTGCTACCAAGCATAAAGCACAGTGTGTTAATTAGTAGTGTGCTACCAAGCATATAGCACTTTGCTTTGGGTTCATTAGTAGTGTGCTACCAAGCATAAAGCACTTTAATTTGGGTTAATTTTAGTTTTGTGCTACCAAGCATAAAGCACAGTGTGTTAATTAGTAGTGTGCTACCAAGCATATAGCACTTTGCTTTGGGTTCATTAGTAGTGTGCTACCAAGCATATAGCACTTTGCTTTGGGTGCATTAGTAGTGTGCTACCAAGCATAAAGCACTTTGCTTTGGGTTAATTAGTAGTGTGCTACCAAGCACGAAGCACGTTGTGTTAATTAGTAGTGTGCTACCAAGCATGAAGCAGGTTGTGTTAATTAGTAGTGTGCTACCAAGCATAAAGCACTTTGCTTTGGGTTAATTAGTAGTGTGCTACCAAGCATAAAGCACTTTGCTTTGTGTTAATTAGTAGTGTGCTACCAAGCATGAAGCACGTTATGTTAATTAGTAGTGTGCTACCAAGCATAAAGCACATTGTGTTAATTAGTAGTGTGTTACCAAGCATAAAGCACTTTGCTTTGGGTTAATTAGTAGTGTGCTACCAAGCATTAAGCACGTTGTGTTAATTAGTAGTGTGCTACCAAGGATAAAGCACATTGCTTTGGGTTAATTAGTAGTGTGCTACCAAGCATAAAGCATGTTGTGTTAATTAGTAGTGTGCTACCAAGCATAAAGCACTTTGCTTTGGGTTAATTAGTAGTGTGCTACCAAGCATAAAGCACTTTACTTTGTGTTAATTGTAGTGTGCTACCAAGCATAAAGCAGGTTGTGTTAATTAGTAGTGTGCTACCAAGCATAAAGCACTTTGCTTTGGGTTAATTAGTAGTGTGCTACCAAGCATAAAGCACTTTGCTTTGGGTTAATTAGTAGTGTGCTACCAAGCATAAAGCACGTTGTGTTAATTAGTAGTGTGTTACCAAGCATAAAGCACTTTGCTTTGAGTTAATTAGTAGTGTGCTACCAAGCATGAAGCACGTTGTGTTAATTAGTAGTGTGCTACCAAGCATGAAGCACTTTGCTTTGGGTTAATTAATAGTGTGCTACCAAGCATAAAGCACTTTACTTTGTGTTAATTAGTAGTGTGCTACCAAGCATAAAGCACGTTGTGTTAATTAGTAGTGTGCTACCAAGCATGAAGCACTTTGCTCTGGGTTAATTAGTAGTGTGCTACCAAGCATAA
Source organism: Lissotriton helveticus (assembly GCF_964261635.1). NCBI lineage: Eukaryota > Metazoa > Chordata > Amphibia > Caudata > Salamandridae > Lissotriton > Lissotriton helveticus. Next base: position 13,969,670 of record NC_136067.1, on the reverse strand, counting down.
ATCACTTTACTTTGTGTTAATTGTAGTGTGCTACAAAGCATAAAGCACATTGTGTTAATTAGTAGTGTGCTACCAAGCATGAAGCACTTTGCTTTGGGTTAATTAGTAGTGTGCTACCAAGCATAAAGCACTTTACTTTGTGTTAATTGTAGTGTGCTACCAAGCATAAAGCACATTGTGTTAATTAGTAGTGTGCTACCAAGCATAAAGCACTTTGCTTTGTGTTAATTGTAGTGTGCTACCAAGCATAAAGCACATTGTGTTAATTAGTAGTGTGCTACCAAGCATAAAGCACTTTGCTTTGGGTTAATTAGTAGTGTGCTACCAAGCATAAAGCACTTTGCTTTGGGTTAATTAGTAGTGTGCTACCAAGCATAAAGCACGTTGTGTTAATTAGTAGTGTGTTACCAAGCATAAAGCACTTTGCTTTGAGTTAATTAGTAGTGTGCTACCAAGCATAAAGCACGTTGTGTTAATTAGTAGTGTGCTACCAAGCATGAAGCACTTTGCTTTGGGTTAATTAGTAGTGTGCTACCAAGCATAAAGCACTTTACTTTGTGTTAATTGTAGTGTGCTACCAAGCATAAAGCACATTATGTTAATTAGTAGTGTGCTACCAAGCATAAAGCACTTTGCTTTGTGTTAATTGTAGTGTGCTACCAAGCATAAAGCACATTGTGTTAATTAGTAGTGTGCTACCAAGCATAAAGCACTTTGCTTTGTGTTAATTGTAGTGTGCTACCAAGCATAAAGCACATTGTGTTAATTAGTAGTGTGCTACCAAGCATAAAGCACTTTTCTTTGGGTTAATTAGTAGTGTGCTACCAAGCATAAAGCACGTTGTGTTAATTAGTAGTGTGCTACCAAGCATGAAGCACTTTGCTTTGGGATAATTAGTAGTGTGCTACCAAGCATAAAGCACGTCGTGTTAATTAGTAGTGTGCTACCAAGGATAAAGCACTTTGCTTTGGGTTAATTAGTAGTGTGCTACCAAGCATAAAGCACATTGTGTTAATTAGTAGTGTGCTACCAAGCATAAAGCACTTTGCTTTGGGTTAATTAGTAGTGTGCTACCAAGCATAAAGCACTTTGCTTTGGGTTAATTAGTAGTGTGCTACCAAGCAAAAAGCACGTTGTGTTAATTAGTAGTGTGTTACCAAGCATAAAGCACTTTGCTTTGAGTTAATTAGTAGTGTGCTACCAAGCATAAAGCACGTTGTGTTAATTAGTAGTGTGCTACCAAGCATGAAGCACTTTGCTTTGGGTTAATTAGTAGTGTGCTACCAAGCATAAAGCACTTTACTTTGTGTTAATTGTAGTGTGCTACCAAGCATAAAGCACATTATGTTAATTAGTAGTGTGCTACCAAGCATAAAGCACTTTGCTTTGTGTTAATTGTAGTGTGCTACCAAGCATAAAGCACATTGTGTTAATTAGTAGTGTGCTACCAAGCATAAAGCACTTTGCTTTGTGTTAATTGTAGTGTGCTACCAAGCATAAAGCACATTGTGTTAATTAGTAGTGTGCTACCAAGCAAAAAGCACTTTTCTTTGGGTTAATTAGTAGTGTGCTACAAAGCATAAAGCACGTTGTGTTAATTAGTAGTGTGCTACCAAGCATGAAGCACTTTGCTTTGGGATAATTAGTAGTGTGCTACCAAGCATAAAGCACGTCGTGTTAATTAGTAGTGTGCTACCAAGGATAAAGCACTTTGCTTTGGGTTAATTAGTAGTGTGCTACCAAGCATAAAGCACATTGTGTTAATTAGTAGTGTGCTACCAAGCATAAAGCACTTTGCTTTGGGTTAATTAGTAGTGTGCTAACAAGCATAAAGCACTTTGCTTTGGGTTAATTAGTAGTGTGCTACCAAGCATAAAGCACGTTGTGTTAATTAGTAGTGTGTTACCAAGCATAAAGCACTTTGCTTTGAGTTAATTAGTAGTGTGCTACCAAGCATAAAGCACGTTGTGTTAATTAGTAGTGTGCTACCAAGCATGAAGCACTTTGCTTTGGGTTAATTAGTAGTGTGCTACCAAGCATAAAGCACTTTACTTTGTGTTAATTGTAGTGTGCTACCAAGCATAAAGCACATTATGTTAATTAGTAGTGTGCTACCAAGCATAAAGCACTTTGCTTTGTGTTAATTGTAGTGTGCTACCAAGCATAAAGCACATTGTGTTAATTAGTAGTGTGCTACCAAGCATAAAGCACTTTGCTTTGTGTTAACTGTAGTGTGCTACCAAGCATAAAGCACATTGTGTTAATTAGTAGTGTGCTACCAAGCATAAAGCACTTTTCTTTGGGTTAATTAGTAGTGTGCTACCAAGCATAAAGCACGTTGTGTTAATTAGTAGTGTGCTACCAAGCATGAAGCACTTTGCTTTGGGATAATTAGTAGTGTGCTACCAAGCATAAAGCACGTCGTGTTAATTAGTAGTGTGCTACCAAGGATAAAGCACTTTGCTTTGGGTTAATTAGTAGTGTGCTACCAAGCATAAAGCACTTTACTTTGAGTTAATTAGTAGTTTGCTACCAAGCATAAAGCACTGAGCTTTAGGTTAATTAGTAGTGTGCTACCAAGCATAAAGCACATTGTGTTAATTAGTACTGTGCTACCAAGCATATAGCACTTTGCTTTGGGTTCATTAGTAGTGTGCTACCAAGCATAAAGCGCTTTAATTTGGATTAATTAGTAGTGTGCTACCAAGCATAAAGCACGCTGTGTTAATTAGTAGTGTGCTACCTAGCATAAAGCACTTTGCTTTGGGTTAATTAGTGTGCTACCAAGCATGAAGCACGTTGTATTAATTAGTAGTGTGCTACCAAGCATAAAGCACTTTGCTTTCTGTTAATTAGTAGTGTGCTACCAAGCATAAAGCACTTTGCTTTGGGTTGATTAGTAGTGTGCTACCAAGCATGAAGCACGTTGTGTTCATTAGTAGTGAGCTACCAAGCATGAAGCAGGTTGTGTTAATTAGTAGTGTGCTACCAAGCATAAATCACTTTGCTTTGGGTTAATTAGTAGTGTGCTACCAAGCATAAAGCACTTTGCTGTGTGTTAATTAGTAGTGTGCTACCAAGCATAAAGCACGGTATGTTAATTAGTAGTGTGCTACCAAGCATAAAGCCCATTGTGTTAATTAGTAGTGTGTTACCAAGCATAAAGCACTTTGCTTTGGGTTAATTAGTAGTGTGCTACCAAGCATAAAGCACATTGTGTTAATTAGTAGTGTGTTAGCAAGCATAAAGCACTTTGCTTTGGGTTAATTAGTAGTGTGCTACCAAGCATAAAGCACTTTACTTTGTGTTAATTGTAGTGTGCTACCAAGCATAAAGCACATTGTGTTAATTAGTAGTGTGCTACCAAGCATAAAGCACTTTGCTTTGTGTCAATTAGTAGTGTGCTACCAAGCATAAAGCACTTTGCTGTGGGTTAATTAGTAGTGTGCTACCAAGCTTAAAGCACGTTGTGTTAATTAGTAGTGTGCTACCAAGCATAAAGCACTTTGCTTTGGGTTAATTAGTGTGCTACCAAGCATAAAGCACATTGTGTTAATTAGTAGTGTGCTACCAAGCATAAAGCACTTTGATTTGTGTTAATTGTAGTGTGCTACCAATCATAAAGCACATTGTGTTAATTAGTAGTGTGCTACCAAGCATAAAGCACTTTGCTTTGGGTTAATTAGTAGTGTGCTACCAAGCATACAGCACGCTGTGTTAATTAGTAGTGTGCTACTAAGCATAAAGCACTTTGCTTTGGGTTAATTAGTAGTGTGCTACCAAGCATAAAGCACGTTGTGTTAATTAGTAGTGTGCTACCAAGCATCAAGCACTTTGCTTTGGGTTAATTAGTAGTGTGCTACCAAGCATAAAGCACTTTGCTTTGGGTTAATTAGTAGTGTGCTACCAACCATAAAGCATGTTGTGTTAATTAGTAGTGTGCTACCAAGCATAAAGCATGTTGTGTTAATTAGTAGTGTGCTACCAAGCATAAAGCACTTTGCTTTGGGTTAATTAGTAGTGTGGTACCAAGCATAAAGCACTTTACTTTGTGTTAATTGTAGTGTGCTACCAAGCATAAAGCACGTTGTGTTAATTAGTAGTGTGCTACCAAGCATGAAGCACTTTGCTTTGGGTTAATTAGTAGTGTGCTACCAAGCATAAAGCACTTTACTTTGTGTTAATTGTAGTGTGCTACCAAGCATAAAGCACATTGTGTTAATTAGTAGTGTGCTACCAAGCATAAAGCACTTTGCTTTGTGTTAATTGTAGTGTGCTACCAAGCATAAAGCACATTGTGTTAATTAGTAGTGTGCTACCAAGCATAAATCACTTTACTTTGGGTTAATTAGTAGTGTGCTACCAAGCATAAAGCACTTTGCTTTGGGTTAATTAGTAGTGTGCTACCAAGCATAAAGCACTTTACTTTGTGTTAATTAGTAGTGTGCTACCAAGCATAAAGCACGTTGTGTTAATTAGTAGTGTGCTACCAAGCATGAAGCACTTTGCTTTGGGTTAATTAGTAGTGTGCTACCAAGCATAAAGCACTTTACTTTGTGTTAATTGTAGTGTGCTACCAAGCATAAAGCACGTTGTGTTAATTAGTAGTGTGCTACCAAGCATGAAGCACTTTGCTTTGGGTTAATTAGTAGTGTGCTACCAAGCATAAAGCACTTTACTTTGTGTTAATTGTAGTGGGCTACCAAGCATAAAGAACATTGTGTCAATTAGTAGTGTGTTACCAAGCATAAAGCACTTTGCTTTGAGTTAATTAGTAGTGTGCTACCAAGCATAAAGCACGTTGTGTTAATTAGTAGTGTGCTACCAAGCATGAAGCACTTTGCTTTGGGTTAATTAGTAGTGTGCTACCAAGCATAAAGCACTTTACTTTGTGTTAATTGTAGTGTGCTACCAAGCATAAAGCACATTGTGTTAATTAGTAGTGTGCTACCAAGCATAAAGCACTTTGCTTTGTGTTAATTGTAGTGTGCTACCAAGCATAAAGCACATTGTGTTAATTAGTAGTGTGCTACCAAGCATAAAGCACTTTGCTTTGTGTTAATTGTAGTGTGCTACCAAGCATAAAGCACATTGTGTTAATTAGTAGTGTGCTACCAAGCATAAAGCACTTTTCTTTGGGTTAATTAGTAGTGTGCTACCAAGCATAAAGCACTTTGCTTTGGGTTAATTAGTAGTGTGCTACCAAGCATAAAGCACGTTGTGTTAATTAGTAGTGTGCTACCAAGCATGAAGCACTTTGCTTTGGGATAATTAGTAGTGTGCTACCAAGCATAAAGCACGTCGTGTTAATTAGTAGTGTGCTACCAAGGATAAAGCACTTTGCTTTGGGTTAATTAGTAGTGTGCTACCAAGCATAAAGCACTTTAGTTTGGGTTAATTAGTAGTTTGCTACCAAGCATAAAGCACTGAGCTTTAGGTTAATTAGTAGTGTGCTACCAAGCATAAAGCACATTGTGTTAATTAGTATTGTGCTACCAAGCATATTGCACTTTGCTTTGGGTTCATTAGTAGTGTGCTACGAAGCATAAAGCACTTTAATTTGGATTAATTAGTAGTGTGCTACCAAGCATAAAGCACGCTGTGTTAATTAGTAGTGTGCTACCTAGCATAAAGCACTTTGCTTTGGGTTAATTAGTGTGCTACCAAGCATGAAGCACGTTGTATTAATTAGTAGTGTGCTACCAAGCATAAAGCACTTTGCTTTGGGTTAATTAGTGGTGTGCTACCAAGCATAAAGCACTTTGCTTTGGGTTAATTAGTAGTGTGTTACCAAGCATGAAGCACGTTGTGTTAATTAGTAGTGAGCTACCAAGCATGAAGCAGGTTGTGTTAATTAGTAGTGTACCAAGCATAAAGCACTTTGCTGTGTGTTAATTAGTAGTGTGCTACCAAGCATAAAGCACGTTATGTTAATTAGTAGTGTGCTACCAAGCATAAAGCACATTGTGTTAATTAGTAGTGTGTTACCAAGCATAAAGCACTTTGCTTTGGGTTAATTAGTAGTGTGCTACCAAGCATAAAGCACATTGTGGTAATTAGTAGTGTGTTACCAAGCATAAAGCACTTTGCTTTGGGTTAATTAGTAGTGTGCTACCAAGCATAAAGCACTTTACTTTGTGTTAATTGTAGTGTGCTACCAAGCATAAAGCACATTGTGTTAATTAGTAGTGTGCTACCAAGCACAAAGCACTTTGCTTTGTGTTAATTGTAGTGTGCTACCAAGCATAAAGCACATTGTGTTAATTAGTAGTGTGTTACCAAGCATAAAGCACTTTACTTTGGGTTAATTAGTAGTGTGCTACCAAGCATAAAGCACTTTACTTTGTGTTAATTGTAGTGTGCTACCAAGCATAAAGCACATTGTGTTAATTAGTAGTGTGCTACCAAGCATAAAGCACTTTGCTTTGTGTTAATTGTAGGGTACTACCAAGCATAAAGCACATTGTGTTAATTAGTAGTATGCTACCAAGCATAAAGCACTTTGCTTTGGGTTAATTAGTAGTGTGCTACCAAGCATAAAGCACTTTGCTTTGGGTTAATTAGTAGTGTGCTACCAAGCATAAAGCACGTTGTGTTAATTAGTAGTGTGCTGCCAAGCATGAAGCACTTTGCTTTGGGTTAATTAGTAGTGTGCTACCAAGCATAAAGCACTTTACTTTGTGTTAATTGTAGTGTGCTACCAAGCATAAAGCGCATTGTGTTAATTAGTAGTGTGCTACCAAGCATAAAGCACTTTGCTTTGTGTTAATTGTAGTGTGCTACCAAGCATAAAGCACATTGTGTTAATTAGTAGTGTGCTACCAAGCATAAAGCACTTTGCTTTGGGTTAATTAGTAGTGTGCTACCAAGCATAAAGCACTTTGCTTTGGGTTAATTAGTAGTGTGCTACCAAGCATAAAGCACGTTGTGTTAATTAGTAGTGTGTTACCAAGCATAAAGCACTTTGCTTTGAGTTAATTAGTAGTGTGCTACCAAGCATAAAGCACGTTGTGGTAATTAGTAGTGTGCTACCAAGCATGAAGCACTTTGCTTTGGGTTAATTGTAGTGTGCTACCAAGCATAAAGCACATTATGTTAATTAGTAGTGTGCTACCAAGCATAAAGCACTTTGCTTTGTGTTAATTGTAGTGTGCTACCAAGCATAAAGCACATTGTGTTAATTAGTAGTGTGCTACCAAGCATAAAGCACTTTGCTTTGTGTTAATTGTAGTGTGCTACCAAGCATAAAGCACATTGTGTTAATTAGTAGTGTGCTACCAAGCATAAAGCACTTTTCTGTGGGTTAATTAGTAGTGTGCTACCAAGCATAAAGCACTTTGCTTTGGGTTAATTAGTAGTGTGCTACCAAGCATAAAGCATGTTGTGTTAATTAGTAGTGTGCTACCAAGCATGAAGCACTTTGCTTTGGGATAATTAGTAGTGTGCTACCAAGCATAAAACACGTCGTGTTAATTAGTAGTGTGCTACCAAGGATAAAGCACTTTGCTTTGGGTTAATTAGTAGTGTGCTACCAAGCATTAAGCACTTTACTTTGAGTTAATTAGTAGTTTGCTACCAAGCATAAAGCACTGAGCTTTAGGTTAATTAGTAGTGTGCTACCAAGCATAAAGCACATTGTGTTAATTAGTAGTGTGCTACCAAGCATATAGCACTTTGCTTTGGGTTCATTAGTAGTGTGCTACCAAGCATAAAGCACTTTAATTTGGATTAATTAGTAGTGTGCTACCAAGCATAAAGCACGCTGTGTTAATTAGTAGTGTGCTACCTAGCATAAAGCACTTTGCTTTGGGTTAATTAGTGTGCTACCAAGCATGAAGCATGTTGTATTAATTAGTAGTGTGCTACCAAGCATAAAGCACTTTGCTTTGGGTTAATTAGTAGTGTGCTACCAAGCATAAAGCACTTTGCTTTGGGTTAATTAGTAGTGTGCTACCAAGCATGAAGCACGTTGTGTTAATTAGTAGTGAGCTACCAAGCATGAAGCAGGTTGTGTTAATTAGTAGTGTGCTACCAAGCATAAAGCACTTTGCTTTGGGTTAATTAGTAGTGTGCTACCAAGCATAAAGCACTTTGCTGTGTGTTAATTAGTAGTGTGCTACCAAGCATAAAGCACGTTATGTTAATTAGTAGTGTGCTACCAAGCATAAAGCACATTGTGTTAATTAGTAGTGTGTTACCAAGCATAAAGCACTTTGCTTTGGGTTAATTAGTAGTGTGCTACCAAGCATAAAGCACATAGTGGTAATTAGTAGTGTGTTACCAAGCATAAAGCACTTTGCTTTGGGTTAATTAGTAGTGTGCTACCAAGCATAAAGCACTTTACTTTTTGTTAATTGTAGTGTGCTACCAAGCATAAAGCACATTGTGTTAATTAGTAGTGTGCTACCAAGCACAAAGCACTTTGCTTTGTGTTAATTGTAGTGTGCTACCAAGCATAAAGCACATTGTGTTAATTAGTAGTGTGTTACCAAGCATAAAGCACTTTGCTTTGGGTTAATTAGTAGTGTGCTACCAAGCATAAAGCACTTTACTTTGTGTTAATTGTAGTGTGCTACCAAGCATAAAGCACATTGTGTTAATTAGTAGTGTGCTACCAAGCATAAAGCACTTTGCTTTGTGTTAATTGTAGTGTACTACCAAGCATAAAGCACATTGTGTTAATTAGTAGTATGCTACCAAGCATAAAGCACTTTGCTTTGGGTTAATTAGTAGTGTGCTACCAAGCATAAAGCACTTTGCTTTGGGTTAATTAGTAGTGTGCTACCAAGCATAAAGCACGTTGTGTTAATTAGTAGTGTGCTACCAAGCATGAAGCACTTTGCTTTGGGTTAATTAGTAGTGTGCTACCAAGCATAAAGCACTTTACTTTGTGTTAATTGTAGTGTGCTACCAAGCATAAAGCGCATTAGGTTTATTAGTAGTGTGCTACCAAGCATAAAGCACTTTGCTTTGTGTTAATTGTAGTGTGCTACCAAGCATAAAGCACATTGTGTTAATTAGTAGTGTGCTACCAAGCATAAAGCACTTTGCTTTGGGTTAATAAGTAGTGTGCTACCAAGCATAAAGCACTTTGCTTTGGGTTAATTAGTAGTGTGCTACCAAGCATAAAGCACGTTGTGTTAATTAGTAGTGTGTTACCAAGCATAAAGCACTTTGCTTTGAGTTAATTAGTAGTGTGCTACCAAGCATAAAGCATGTTGTGTTAATTAGTAGTGTGCTACCAAGCATGAAGCACTTTGCTTTGGTTTAATTGTAGTGTGCTACCAAGCATAAAGCACATTATGTTAATTAGTAGTGTGCTACCAAGCATAAAGCACTTTGCTTTGTGTTAATTGTAGTGTGCTACCAAGCATAAAGCACATTGTGTTAATTAGTAGTGTGCTACCAAGCATAAAGCACTTTGCTTTGTGTTAATTGTAGTGTGCTACCAAGCATAAAGCACATTGTGTTAATTAGTAGTGTGCTACCAAGCATAAAGCACTTTTCTGTGGGTTAATTAGTAGTGTGCTACCAAGCATAAAGCACTTTGCTTTGGGTTAATTAGTAGTGTGCTACCAAGCATAAAGCACGTTGTGTTAATTAGTAGTGTGCTACCAAGCATGAAGCACTTTGCTTTGGGATAATTAGTAGTGTGCTACCAAGCATAAAGCACGTCGTGTTAATTAGTAGTGTGCTACCAAGGATAAAGCACTTTGCTTTGGGTTAATTAGTAGTGTGCTACCAAGCATTAAGCACTTTACTTTGAGTTACTTAGTAGTTTGCTACCAAGCATAAAGCACTGAGCTTTAGGTTAATTAGTAGTGTGCTACCAAGCATAAAGCACATTGTGTTAATTAGTAGTGTGCTACCAAGCATATAGCACTTTGCTTTGGGTTCATTAGTAGTGTGCTACCAAGCATAAAGCACTTTAATTTGGATTAATTAGTAGTGTGCTACCAAGCATAAAGCACGCTGTGTTAATTAGTAGTGTGCTACCTAGCATAAAGCAGTTTGCTTTGGGTTAATTAGTGTGCTACCAAGCATGAAGCATGTTGTATTAATTAGTAGTGTGCTACCAAGCATAAAGCACTTTGCTTTGGGTTAATTAGTAGTGTGCTACCAAGCATAAAGCACTTTGCTTTGGGTTAATTAGTAGTGTGCTACCAAGCATGAAGCACGTTGTGTTAATTAGTAGTGAGCTACCAAGCATGAAGCAGGTTGTGTTAATTAGTAGTGTGCTACCAAGCATAAAGCACTTTGCTTTGGGTTAATTAGTAGTGTGCTACCAAGCATAAAGCACTTTGCTGTGTGTTAATTAGTAGTGTGCTACCAAGCATAAAGCACGTTATGTTAATTAGTAGTGTGCTACCAAGCATAAAGCACATTGTGTTAATTAGTAGTGTGTTACCAAGCATAAAGCACTTTGCTATGGGTTAATTAGTAGTGTGCTACCAAGCATAAAGCACATTGTGTTAATTAGTAGTGTGTTACCAAGCATAAAGCACTTTGCTTTGGGTTAATTAGTAGTGTGCTACCAAGCATAAAGCACTTTACTTTGTGTTAATTGTAGTGTGCTACCAAGCATAAAGCACATTGTGTTAATTAGTAGTGTGCTACCAAGCATAAAGCACTTTGCTTTGTGTTAATTGTAGTGTGCTACCAAGCATAAAGCACATTGTGTTAATTAGTAGTGTGTTACCAAACATAAAGCACTTTGCTTTGGGTTAATTAGTAGTGTGCTACCAAGCATAAAGCACTTTACTTTGTGTTAATTGTAGTGTGCTACCAAGCATAAAGCACATTGTGTTAATTAGTAGTGTGCTACCAAGCATAAAGCACTTTGCTTTGTGTTAATTGTAGTGTACTACCAAGCATAAAGCACATTGTGTTAATTAGTAGTGTGCTACCAAGCATAAAGCACGTTGTGTTAATTAGTAGTGTGCTACCAAGCATGAAACACTTTGCTTTGGGATAATTGTAGTGTGCTACCAAGCATAAAGCACATTGTGTTAATTAGTAGTGTGCTACCAAGCATAAAGCACTTTGCTTTGTGTTAATTGTAGTGTACTACCAAGCATAAAGCACATTGTGTTAATTAGTAGTGTGCTACCAAGCATAAAGCACGTTGTGTTAATTAGTAGTGTGCTACCAAGCATGAAACACTTTGCTTTGGTATAATTAGTAGTGTGCTACCAAGCATAAAGCACGTCGTGTTAATTAGTGGTGTGCTACCAAGGATAAAACACTTTGCTTTGGGTTAATTAGCAGTGTGCTACCAAGCATAAAGCACTTTGCTTTGGGTTAATTAGTAGTGTGCTACCAAGCATAAATCACATTGTGTTAATTAGTAGTGTGCTACCAAGCATAAAGCACATTGTGTTAATTAGTAGTGTGCTACCAAGCATAAATCACATTGTGTTAATTAGTAGTGTGCTACCAAGCATAAAGCACTGAGCTTTGGGTTAATTAGTAGTGTGCTACCAAGCTTAAAGCACGTTGTGTTAATTAGTAGTGTTCTATCAACCATAAAGCACTTTGCTTTGGGTTAATTAGTAGTGTGCTACCAAGCATAAAGCACTTTGCTTTGGGTTAATTAGCAGTGTGCTACCAAGCATAAAACACTTTGCTTTGGGTTAATTAGTAGTGTGCTACCAAGCATAAAGCACATTGTGTTAATTAGTAGTGTGCTACCAAGCATAAAGCACTTCAACACATCATCAGGTGTAATTACAATACTTTATATACAGTGTATTAGTGGTGTACATTTCCAGATTTGGAAAAACTTCGAATCATGTGTTTGCGCCTGAAAACCTTTCTTTTGTGCATTAGAAATACAGTCCTCATGTAGAAATCCCTTCACATATTTCTCCGCTAACTGTAGGCTCTCTCCCTTCCCATTTCTAGCCTGGTCGTGGCTCACTACCCCGCTTATCAGGAGTATCTACCATGGTTAGTGAGTACCGACAAATGGACACGGTAGTGTGTGTGTGACCTAACCAGGCAGGCTAAGCAGTCAAACTAAGCTTTATTCAATGGGTATAGTAATATAATCATTACAATCAAGGCACAGAATATGAAACAGTAAAACATATTATGTTTGTTAAAAATTACTTTTAAAAGCAAAAAAGCATAATAAATGTGGGAGAATTAAAACATGGCTTGAATACATTAATTCATCATAAAATAACAGGTGTGCAAAGGTTTCCTCTGATAAATCACTGACTTTAGGTGAGAAGACTTAATACAACAGGTCAAAGGAGTGAGCAATGACTGCAAAAACAAACACGTCGGACTACGTTGTGAAAATGTATACTCACACAGACAAGGTAATAACATACTCTTCCCCGGGACCGTATAAAATGTAGAGAATAGCACAGTATGCACGGTGCATTGATCCGAAAGGTTATCGCAGGACAATTAATCAGAGTCTTGGACCAGTCCTTAGTATTAGGAAAAGTTGCCCCAGTTGGGCATTTGTTTTGGAGTTCTTTTATTATCATGCTATGGGAATCATGTTTTCGATAATTGAAGTGGAACTTTCAAATTGTTATTTGGGTTCCCTGGTAGATTGGTGGTTTGCCCTACACTGCACATTGTCAAGTATTGAGCAGGACGGGCCATGTATTGTGACCTATGGCAAACATTATGCGTTGTGGCTATCCCTATAACTGTACTTAGGAAGGTTTTGAATATGACTATTTTATAAGATTTGTATTGCAAAAATTTTAAATGCCAATAAAGATACTTAAAAAAAAATAGTATTAGGAAAAGTTATCAATCGATTAAATGTATTAATCCTAACTAGGCAATCCTTGGGGGCTGTTCAAGGGACTGCTTCCCTGCATGTTCTAATGTCCTAAGCATCTCCCCATACCTAGTGTTGCCCGTTGAGAAGTTTGGACGGGTCGACAGCTTAGAAATTGGGGCTTCCGGACTTTATGACCCAGAACTCTTCACTTTTTGTACTCCCTGTCTATAACCTAACAACCCAGTAATCTGCCAGAGGCAGGGCCTGTTGCTCATAATTATACAAGTAGTTGAAGTTGGGTCTGAGCAAAGCCTAGGCCAAGGAAAGGCCCGTCAGAGACTAAACAAGGCTGGGTGGGACCACTGTTCTCATTCCTTCTTTCATTATTTTGCTTCAAATATATTCACTCATTATGAATTAGTGCGTCCCATCATGAAAACAAACACACAATGACAAGGACGTACTTCATTCCAGTGCTCGGAGACAACTCTATGAAGTCAAGCTGCAATCTAATGAATGGTCCTTCTGCCTTTCCAATTTTCCCCCAACTGACCACTGTCTTCCTGCCTGGATTTTGCTGCTGAAAAATTAAGCATCTTTGGCAAAGGCTCTCTGCGACTACCCTAAACTTTGGATTATACCAATTCTGTCTGAATAGTCTGATCATTGCATCCCTACCAACATGTGTGTCTCCATGATACATTTTTGCCATTTGAGAGAGTAGGCAGTCTGGCATAACTGGCCTGCCATCGGTGTATACCCATACATCATTGTCTGTCCTCCTTTCACAACCTGATTTCATCCAGATTTCCTTTTCATTTGTCTCAACTTCATCCTGCAACTATCTAACCTCATCCCATGTCTTTAGAGGTGAGAAAAACATAAGTTGGCAGCTGATTTCATTTGTTTAAATTTTTCTGTTTAGTGCCATGTTATTTCTTGCACAATATTAAGCAATTTGGTCAGCATATCAGTGACCTGCCACCACATAGTCATTTCCTGACTGGTGAGCAGCACACTTGACCACAGCTATTTCCTTTGGCAATTGTATTGCTTTCAACAATTCCTTTACATAATTTTTACAATTTCTAATAAGAGGTCCTGAAGAAGTCAGAAATCCCCTCTGCATCCAGAGCTGGCCGAAGTCGTGCACAACCCCGAAACCATATTGACTATCCGTAAATATGGTATTCTCCAATTTTTACCCATTTTGCATGCCTTTGTTAAGGCCACCAATTTGGTTACTTGTGCAGACTTGACTCCCGGTAAACAGGATGCTTCAATGACCCCCCAACACTTTATATACAGCGTATGCTGCACTGAGCCCTCCTCCCACTGTTCTCATGCATGAGCCATTTACAAAATAGTTCATGATCTGTCTCTTTCAGCGGCTCTTCTTTTATATCGGGACGGGGCTTGGTACACGTCTCAGTCACATCCCAAAACAAATCATGATCAACTTCATCTTTCACTTCTTCACAACATGGGTCCGGCAATAATGTGGCAGAATTCATCATTGTTCATCTTAATACTGTCACATTTTCTTTTCACAGAATCACTCTTTCATACTTAGTCATCCGATTAGGGGTTCTTGTTAAAAGAATCTCAACTGAATGTGGGACATAAACTTTGACTGGATGTCCCATCACGATCGATTCACTTTGTTCCAGACTTATACAAGTAGCAGCTACTGCTTTTAAGCTGCCAGGTAAAGTTGAAGCCACAGTATCCAAAGTAGCAGATAAATAACCTACAGGAATTCGGCTTAATCCATGCCTTCGAATCAACACTGAAAGTGCACAACTTTCTCTCCCACAACAAAACAGTGCAAATTATTTTGTATAATCATTCATGCCTAAGGCAGGGACCTTATACAGACAATCTCGTAACTTCACAAACTCTACCACACACTCATCATTCCAGACGATCAGGTCCTTCACTCTTTTCCGGGTTAACTGGTTCACTGATTTTGACAGTAGGGAAAACCCAACTATCCATTGTCCACAGTATCCAACTACTCCGAGAAACATTCTCATTTTGTGTCTGAGGTAGTTGCATTTGCTTGATTATCTTTATTCTCTCTGGGGTAACTTTTCTAATTCCTCTTTCTATTTTGTGGCCTAAATATTTGACTTCTTGCTGACAAAACAGCAATTTCTCTGGAGACACCTTGTGTCCTCCTTTGGCCAAATGGTTCAGTAATGCAATCGTTTAAGTGACACAATCTTCTCGTGATTTTGATGCCACTGGTAGGTCGTCAATGTACTGTACCAGGACTGAATTTCTGGGCATGACCAATTTCTCTAGACACTTTTTCAGGATTTGATTAAAAATCGAGGGGCTCTCTGTATACCCTTGAGGAACTCGGCATCATGCCAAAACATGATCTTCAAACCTAAATGTGAATAAATATTGGCTGGCTGGTTGCAAAGGAATAGAGAAAAAGGCTCAATTACTGTAAACCACCCTGCATTCCAGGATATCTGATAAACAATCACTGCTGGATTTGGCAGTACGGGGCAACAAGGCACTACAATGTTGTTAATCTTTCTTTAATCCTGCACTATCCTGTATTTTCTGCTAGGCTTTTTAAGTCCCTTTATGGGCGAGTTACAAGGACTACCCATTATTTCTTTTGGAATGCCTCGTTTGATCATTCAATCAATTTCTGGAGCAACTCCTGGTTTCACTTCCGTACTAATTTTGTACTGTTGTGTGTTAGGATAAACTGCACTTTTTTTCACTGTT
Source organism: Lissotriton helveticus (assembly GCF_964261635.1). Classification (NCBI taxonomy): domain Eukaryota; kingdom Metazoa; phylum Chordata; class Amphibia; order Caudata; family Salamandridae; genus Lissotriton; species Lissotriton helveticus. Next base: position 13,954,174 of record NC_136067.1, on the reverse strand, counting down.
ACTTTCACTAGATCAACATTTGACACCAGCCCAATATCCTTTCCTGTAAAATCCTACACTTCTGGGCTTACTGTTCTCAACTCTTCTGGTAATTAATTTGCAGTCATCAACGAATACACCTCATCTACTTCAGTACCCTGCTTAGCCCACATCATTTTGTATATAATGTCTTCATCAGGAGTCTGGAAAGCAACACCATCCGGTGTGCAGTAGATCTTGCAATTCATTTTGCACAATGGATCTCTCCCTTGCAGATTTACTGGACTGTAATCGCAAACTACAAACTGATGCATATCTTTAAAATTTCCAATATGTACTTCCATTGGTTTTGTAATTGGGGTTCTAATCTGTTGATTCAATACTTCTACAACTTGGATAGATTCTCCCGAGAGGGGTAGGTTTGGGATGGGGAACATCCTTTACCACGCGTATGTTACCCCGTGCTACCATTACGACGCGTCTCTTACAACGCAAGTCGTAACCACGACTTGCGCTGGAGGGCGCTCAAGGACAAGGAATAGTTAATTTACTATTCCAACACCTTCCCTACTATCCACGGGGACTGATGTTGGAATAATAAATTAAACTATTCCTAAGTCCGCACCCTACAGCGCAAGTCGTGGTAACGACTTGCGTTGTAAAACACGCGCTGTAACGGTACGCGTGGTAATAGCCCGCGTCGTACCGTCATACATCCGTTTGGGATGTCTGCTGTTCTCAAAGTAGACCTGGTAGCACCAGTATCCAATAGAAAAATGATATCCCTACCTTCCACTTTCCTATCAATTAATGGACCTGACTGATCTACCGGCATGGATGCGCCAGGTACGCACCCTACTTCCCCCCCCAGGCACCGTCATTGCGCATAGTCCATCTCGCAAGCATTGTTCTGTAAAAAATATTGTGTAACTGCAGGATTTCTCTTACCACTTTCTCCAAGAAATCCGGCATTAGCACTGTGTTTTGAGGGTTCACAAACTTGGGCATAGGAGCAGGTGGCACCTGATACTGTAGAGTAACTACCTGTTGCGGCTGATTTATAATCACTTCACTCTGAATCTGTGCATTTAGCCCCTTCGATGTACGCGTCGGCCAACGACCGTCGCAAGCACTACCCTGCCCACTCTTTCAAACTGCCCCAACGCGGCAGAATTTGTGCCGCGATTAAGCAGTTATATTTTAATTTGTCCCATTATCATTCTGAATACTCTTACACCCGTTCTTCCAATGTTCAAGCTTTCCGCACACATGACAAAGAAAACTTCTTCTTCGCTTCCTCTTTATTCATTCATTCTCTTACTTTACCACCATTCACTGCATGATCATTCTGATTCTGCTCTTTCACCTGGCTATCAGTCTGGGTGTTCAACTTATTTTCCTGCTGTTCTGCCAATTTCACTTGTGCCCACACCATTTTGTCTTTTAGCTTTCTATGCCTTGCCCCAATGTTGTCTCCACAATATTTGGTATATTTCAAAATCTCGTCAATCGTCTTGCTCTGCTAGCACTACATGTGCTGTTGAATCATCTAATCTCCGGCTTCAGACACACACAAACCGATACACAAAATGGCTCATATCCTTATCACCAATATTCTCAAAACCACTGTGCTGCTTAAACACCTGCAACAACCGCTCATAATATGCATGCACAGACTCATTTTGCTCTTGAGTTGTTCTATCTATTTTTACCCAATCTGTTTTTTTAGGAGGGATTTCCTCTTTCAGAAAGTAGTTACTGGGTGAGATTTCTTCATCACCTCCTCTGATGGTGCTCCTGTTTTTGAGTCTCGAACATACTCCTCATTTGACCAATCAACTGTGCCTTACACTCTGTCCATAAGTCAGCTGGTACCACAATATCAAACAACTCATCCAGATCCTTCAACAGAACCTTTGAAACCTTCACAAATCTTTCAACCTGTTTTTACCATTCAACGGGCTTTTCTCTCAACCTAGGTAAATCATTTGTAAATGACAAAATATCCTGTCTGCTCCATGGAAAAAGAACATATCCACCTCCATGAACCTCTCTCATGGGACACAATCTTTCTGCCTTTTCTGATTCCTTTCATGAGAATGCAGATGATGCTTCCTTTGCTTATGCTTCCTCCTTCTTTCTTGTCCACCTAGATCTCCACGTGTCAAGGTCTCTCCACTTTGTCAAAATATGCATTATGTCTTTTACCTGTAGATTCTTACCAGACACATTCATATTCTCTAAATCCTTGTCAGTAAACTCCACTCAATATGGTTTCTGTAACAATTTTGATCTCCCTATGTCTACTCCAATCTCTGAAGCAAGCTCTGTCAATTACTCATGAAACTAATTTGCATTTCTGTTTATGCTCCTACAAATAAACAACAACTCTTCATCATTGTAAAGGTTTAATCTTTCTATTCTCACATTTACAGCTATCATCTCTTCCAATACCACTTTCAATCTGTAAATATCTAAGATCTTTGGAGTTGAGCTTCACTTTTCTATTCCCTGTGCCCACCTTTCTAAATCTTCTGGAGTGACTGCTGTTGTGCCTCGGATTCCTATAAGTACCATAGACCCTTTTTCTTTTGAACTACCGGGTGTGGCTCTTTTGGGTTTTCAATTACGGGTTCTCTTATTGGAAGGTCCATTAATGAAATGACCGAACCACACTCACTGGCCTGATCATCAGATAATACTAACTCTTTTCTCGGATTACTCAAAGTAGTCGTTACAGCTTGGGTTTTTTGGCAACTCATTTTATCTCCATATAATGGGATAACAGGACCCACAGTCACTGGTACTGTCAATGCTTCAGCATTTAAGTTCAATTGACTTATTTTCTATACTACTTCCTCTCTAGTTCTTTTTAGGGCTTCTCTCTCATTCTCTTGAAGCACTCTATTAACTGATGTGTCAAGTAAAATTTGAGGGATTAAGAGTGTTCCCATTACCGGTACACTTGGGGTGACTCTACTGGGTCCTTCTTGATACAGTGGGGGATTTTTAGTTAAAATGTCCTCCAACAATTTGTCATCTGACTCACCATATTCTGTTACATTCATGTGTTTTGTATTTTCCTTACACTTGCTTCCCAACTGTTCCTACGCCATTAAAACTGGGTATAAACCTTCCGATACCATAGCTCTTCTCCATTGCTTAATCTGACCTTCACGTTATTCATGCAAATATTGGAGGAAAAAATCCTCTTATCTCCCACCTCTGCATTTTTCTCGTTCATATGATTCAGTCTCCCATTCTTCTAAAGTCTCATACTGAGTTAACCTAGGTCTTGGTTCCAAATCATTCATTCTCATCCTCAAATTCTGAAGAATTCTCCCATTAAACGTACCACGTTCAGGAAAAGCTAAAACTCCATCACCTTTTGTGTATTCTATCCAATTCTCCGACCATACACAAGTATGATATTCTCTTTCCATCATCATAAAGGAAGCAGGTATTTTCGTTGGAGGAATAGGAATTCCCTCTCAAGTCAACACAGGCTTATCTTTCTTAAAGAAATTCTTAATTTTCTTTATTAATTAAATTTTTCTATTTTCTCCATACATTCTAGATGCACGTATATATGAAAGAATATTCAGCAAATCCTTAAACTCTTCGATCAGTGCAACTCACACCAGCAGTCAAATCAGTATCCAACATACAGATTTTCGTCGACCAATCCTAGCACAGCTACTATCCATCAACCAGTCAGACTCAGGCTCACGCTCACTGTCTGACCAATGCCAGCACGGCCTTTTGTGACGTCAGTATTACACCTTAGTACTGACCCCTCCTTTACAATCTACTTCTGTCTCACGCCTGCTGTTTGAACCAATCCCAGCGCATCTCTCTGTGACTTCAGTACAACTCCGGCGACTGACCCTCCCTCTTGGAGGCCCCGGTAGTGTAGATATTGCCCCCCTCCCAGTCCAAAGGCCTCCTCAGCCTCTTCAAAAGATACAAAGGACTCACCGGGGTACAGGTCAGCCAAGGTCTCACAGCCTCCCGTCCGCCAGTCCCTAAAGGACATGTGCTCTTCCATGGCGACTATAGGGGCCAGGATCCACACCGGCAGCTCCCTATGGAAGGGGGCCCGTCTCAGTATCCTCTCCGCGAACCGCTGCCAGATACTGGCTGTATGGCGTACCACATATGGTAGGGCCGCATCTGCTCCCCGTCCCCTCATTAATGCGACCTGTAACGTCCTCTCATTTGCTCTACCGGCCAAAAGTGGCATCTCCCAACTATCCGCGTCCGCGAACCACCGTGCAGCCGGCAGAAGTTGTGCCGCGTAGTAGTACAAATCAAACCTCGGTGCCTCCAGACCGCCATCCTCCCAGCTTCGGACCATGGTGTGTAGAGCAACCCTGCTACGTCGTCCCGCCCAAAGTAAAGACGTGAGCAGCATGTTAAGTGTGCGGAATACTCGCGGGGGGAGAGGGCACAAGGAGTTCTGGAGGACGTAAAGCGTCCTGGGGAGCATCACCATCTTCGCGACGGCTAGCCGTCCCATAAGGGAGAGCGGCAGGGTGTTCCAAAAGGTTACCGACTGTTGTAGGGACGTAAGAATCCTATCGACGTTCCGGGCTACCAACTGTGCATCTGTTGGGGCCACCTGAATTCCGAGATACCGGAACGCCTCCTGTTCCCAACGCAGCCAAGGCTTGGCAGGTCCGTTAGCGGTCCAGCGCCGTAACCCGCCAGAGGGAAGATCAAGGACTTACCACGGTTGATCCTCAGTCCCGAAGCCTCCCCGAATCGGTCTAGTTGCTGCAGCAATACGGGCAGCGATTCCCGCGGGCCGTTAGATAAAAAGGGCGTCATCCGCGTATAAGGACACCACGTTACAAGTGTCACCTACTAGGATACTCCACTGTGCCATTTCCGATCGGACTCGAACTGCCAAAGGCTCTATTGCCAGTGCAAAGAGGAGCGCTGAGAGGGGACACCCCTGCCGCGTCCCCGGTCCCAACCGCCATTCCTCTGACCATGCAGCACCCAATCTCACCCTGGCACGGGGTCCCCATACAGTATGCGGACCCAACTACAGAAGTTGGGGCCCATCCCCATCGCACGGAGGACCTCCAGCAGGTACCCCCAGTTGACGGTGTCGAACGCTTTAGCTAGATCGATGGACATTATGACCTTCTGGTCCTCCCTATCTCGTACTTCATGTATGATGTGATTCAACCGCCGCAGATTCATGGCAGTGTTGCGCCCCGGGATGAAACCACATTGATCCGGGTGTACCAGGTGGGCCATGTGTGGTACCAGCCGGGCCGCTAAGAGTTTGGTCAAAATCTTCGCGTCTGTGTTTATCAAGGTGATGGGGTGGTACGCCGCCGGATCACACTTATCTCGCCCCGTCTTCAGGATCATACAAATCTCGCCCTAGTTCATACTAGGCGGAAGGGCGTCACATTCGAAGGCCTCTAGATACACCTGTAGTAGGGTGACCTCTCCCAGGACACCCCCGTGCCGCACGGCCACCAGCTGTGTGTGTGCCCCTCGCCCTCTGCTGCCCGCAGCCTCATTGGGACTGCCTCTCTGCTCCCTGACCCTGCGCTAGTTTCCTCGAGCGTGTGTTGTGCCACCTGTGTCATTCCTGTGCCTTAACCTTGTTTTTCTTCCTGATTTATCTGCTTTTTTGCCCTTCTGTATTGTGCCACTGCCAGGCATCGCTGCTGTTCTGTCCCCCTGCGCCCGCCCCGCTCCCCGCTTCCCGCCGCCGTCCATTAGGCCACGCCCCCTTTTGTTTAGTGCCCTCCCCGCTCCCGCCTCCCAGCTGCTCCTCCCTCCCTCCCACTTCGCCATAAATGGCGACCGCGCGTACGCGCAGCGGTCAAGCGCAGCGGCAGCGCCGATTGTGCGCCGAAGGTGCGCCAAAGGTAAGCCCGTCTGCGCCCGTCCGCGCCAGGACCCCTGACCCCCACTGACGCAAGACGACCCGACAGACCTACAACGACGCCGCCCTCAACGCACTCAATGCCGGCCGGAACACCGCCTGCTGCCGGGCCACCCCGAAACGCTTCCACGGACCCTTCACCTGCACAGCCTGCAAGTTTACCTGCCTCCGAACATGCACCGCGCCCGCCAAGCCAAACCCCAGCAACCACCTCAAGTGCATCCTGCTCAACACCCGCTCCGTCCACAGACACGCCACCGAACTCTGGAACCTGCTCGACACTACATCACCAGACGTCGCCTTCCTCACTGAAACATGAATGAACGCCTCCTCAGCCCCCGACATCGCCATCGCCATCCCGGATGGATACAAGATCATCAGGAAGGACCGCGTCAACCAGACGGGAGGAGGCATCGCCATCGTCCACAAGAACACCATCCGCATCACGACCGACTCCAACGACACCCTCGCCGCCGCCGAGCACCTTCACTTCCAGATCCACACCGACCCAAAGATGACCCTCAGAGGAACCCTCCTCTACAGACCCCCGGGACCACGCACACAATTCAGTGAAGACATCACAGACTTCATCAGCCCTCACGCCCTCCCCTCTGCCGACTACATCCTCCTAGGGGACCTCAACTTCCACCTGGAGAACAACAAGAACCGCAACACCGTCACCCTGCTGGACAACCTCGCCAACCTCGGACTCAAGCAACTGGTGACCACCCCCACTCACTACGCCGGCCACACGCTTGACCCCATCTTTTCATCCAGCAAGCACATCTCCTTCAGCCATTCCACCGGACTTCACTGGACCGACCACAGCTGCGTCCACTTCAGCTTCAGAAAAACCACCACCCACCACCACCCGCAACAGGTTCCTCACAGGAGCTGGAGCAAGATCACCGCCGACCAGCTCACCGCCTCCCTCAGCCAGAACCCACCTACCAGCACACCGGACCCCAACGAAGCAGCTCGCAACTTCACGCAATGGCTGACCGCCTGTGCCGACGGCCTCGCACCACTGAAGAACCCCCCCAGCAAACCCAGAAGCAAGAAGGCCCCATGGTTCACCGACGAACTCCAGGACTCCAAGAAGACCTGCCGCACCCTCGAGAAAGCCTGGCTCCTCGACCGGACCACTGACCACATGACCGCCCTCAAACACGCGACCCGCAAGCACCACCAGCTCATCCGCACCACCAAGAAGAAATCAATGAAAGATCGACTGGACAACAATGCCCACGACAGCAAGGAACTCTTCAGCATCGTTAAGGAGTTTTCCAACCCCAGAACCAGCAACAACGACATCACCCCTTCACAAGATCTCTGCGACTCCCTCGCCTCGTTCTTCCACTGCAAGATTGCCGACATCCACAACAGCTTCGGCACACCATCCCCGCACCCAACCGTGGAACCAACGCACCCCACTGCCACCCTCCGCACCTGGACCGCAGTGACCACCGAAGACACAGCCCGCACGATGAACACCATCCACTCCGGATCTCCGACTGACCCCTGCCCCCACCACATCTTCAACAAGGCCGACTCCACCATCGCACCCCAACTGCGAGACGTCATCAACACCTCCTTCGACACCGCCACCTTCCCGGAGAGCTGGAAACATGCCGAGCTCAGCGCCCTACTGAAGAAACCAACAGCGGACCCCACCGACCTCAAGAACTTCCGCCCCATCTCGCTCCTCCCCTTTCCTGCCAAAGTCATCGAGAAGATCGCCAACAGACAGCTTGCCGCCTTCCTCGAGACGAACGGATCTCTCGACCCCTCACAATCCGGTTTCAGAGCCAACCACAGCACCGAGACCGCCCTCATCGCATCCACCGACGACATCCGAGCCCTTCTAGACAACAGGGAAACAGCGGCACTCATCCTCCTGGACCTCTCCGCCGCGTTCGACACGGTCTGCCACCGCACCCTAGTCCAGCGCCTCAGCAACACCGGCATCCAAGAGAAGGCACTGAAGTGGATCATCTCGTTCCTAGCTGGAAGAACACAGAGAGTCCGCCTCCCCCCGTTTCGCTCCGAGGCCACCGAAGTCATCTGCGGCGTCCCGCAAGGATCATCACTCAGCCCCACCCTCTTCAACGTCTACATGAGACCCCTCGCAGCCATCGCACGCCGACACAACCTCAACATCATCTCCTACGCCGACGACACCCAGCTGATCCTCTCCCTCACCAGAGACCCTGACACCGCCAGAACCAGTCTCCACGAAGGGATGAAAGACGTCGCAGAGTGGATGAAGAACAGCCGCTTGAAACTGAACTCAGACAAGACGGAAGTCCTCATCCTTGGGCCATCACCCTCCGCCTGGGACGACTCCTGGTGGCCCCCTGCCCTGGGCACCGCCCCCAAGCCGACAGACCATGCACGCAACCTGGGCTTCATCCTGGACTCCTCCCTCTCCATGACCAGTCAAGTCAACGCCGTCTCCTCTTCATGCTTTCACACCCTCCGCATGCTCCGCAAGATCTTCCGATGGATCCCGATCGAAACCAGGAAGACGGTCACCCAGGCCCTCGTCACCAGCCGGCTAGACTACGGAAACACCCTCTACGCCGGAACCACAGCCAAGCTACAGAAAAGACTACAACGAATCCAGAACGCCTCTGCCCGACTCATCCTAGACATCCCCGACGCAGCCACATCTCCAACCACCTGAGGAACCTGCACTGGCTCCCCGTCAACAAGAGGATCACGTTCAGGCTCTTCACCCACGCACACAAGTCTCTCCACAACCTGGGCCCCAAATACCTCAACGACCGCCTGGCCTTCCACACGCCCACCCGCCAGCTACGATCTGCTAGCCACGCCCTCGCCGCCGTACCACGCATCCGAAGAGCCACCGCGGGAGGCAGATCCTTCTCCTACCTGGCGGCCAAGACATGGAACTCCCTCCCCATCCACCTTCGGCTGACCCAGGACCACCTCGGCTTCAGGAGACAACTCAAGACCTGGCTGTTCGAGCAGTAGCGGCCCCCTTTCCCCAAGCGCCTTGAGACCCTTCCGGGTGAGTAGCGCGCTATACAAGTGTTATGATTGATTGATTGATTGATTGACCTGTAGTAAGAGACGGAGAAGGGTATCCCCAAATGCTTGATAAAATTCTGGGAGGAAGCCATCACTCCCCGGGGATTTAGCCCTCGGGAGGCTGGCCATTGCCGCCGCACCTCACTCAGCGTCAATGCTTCATCCAATTCTTCCAGCGCAGCCCTCGAAAGGGTCTGGATGGTCAATTCCTACAAATAAGGGAGGTACGAGGTCTCGGTGACCGAGGGGTCCGCAGCGTACACTGCTTGCAGGTGGGATTGAAGGACTTGGAGAATGCTCACCTCCGAGTGTACCACTGTTCCCGTAGGTCCCCGTAGGGCCACAATCCTCTCCGGGGTGAATTCACGCCTAAGGATCCAGGCCAACAATCGGCCTGACTTGTCACCTTCTCTGTGGAGACGTTGTCTGTATTGGCCAAGGGTATATTTGTCTAGTCGGTCTAAGATGTCATGCACACAGGCCCGGGCTGCCTGTTCCGTCTCCTGATGCAAGTCATCAGGGTCCGGCAACGTTTGCTGGCGCAACAGATTATCCTCCGCCTCCTGTAGATCGCGGAGAAGCTGCTTCCGGACCCCATAGGTGAGGCCCATACACTCGCCCCGTATCACTGCCTTCAGGGCGTCCCACTTGGGAGAGTAGGTGAGGGCTCCCCCCTCCCAGTTCAGATCTAAGTAGTTGATGAGGGCGGTCTCCACATGGTCCTGTAAAAGGTCTCCCGGCATCCTCCAGGTCCGAGGGCGGCAGGGCTGGCTCCCCCAATTCAATACGCATGCCACTGGGGAGTGGTCAGACAAGAAACGAGCCTGATGGGTAATCACTAAGGAGATAGATGCATCCATGTTTGCTGCCAAGACCCTATCCAATCTGCTGTGTGTGTTGTGAGTGGGGGAAAAGCATTTGTACAGTTTTTGGGTCGGGTGTCGCTGGCGCCACACATCACTAGCCCCTAAGTTTGCCATTACCTCCTGGAGCCGCTTTGTCATACGCGGTTTTGTGCCTGCGCGGGGCGGGAGCCTATCTAGTACAGGGTCCAGGACGGAATTAAAGTCCCCTAACCAAAGCATGGGGGTCTCCAGATCCGGAATAAGGACCTCTTGCAGGGTCAGAAAGAACTCTGGGTCGTCTATATTAGGTGCATATGAATTTAATATTGTAAGATCTTTCCCATCCAACTTCACCCGCAGGAGCAGGTACCTGCCTTTGATATCCGCCTCCAGGTACTGGATGGCAAATGGGACCCCCCTACCGTAAGTAGAAAAAGAAGAGTGAAACATCTGTCCCCGCCACTTCTTTCCCAGCTTTTGGGCACCCTCTTCATCAAGGTGGGTCTCCTGCAGGCAAGCAATGGAAACCCCGTGTCTACGGAGGAAGGACAGGACTCTATGCCTCTTGACGCATGTTCCCAGCCCCCTCATATTCCAACTTAAAAACTTATATCGCATGGCCGATCGCGTAGCCCACCCAGGGCTACAGCTCTACGTCCTATGACCCGCCTACCCCGTGCCCGAACTGTAATACATCTGATGCCTGGAACAATTCTCCCCATCATCCCCTCCCAAAACCCCAACCACCCCCCTCCCACGAGCAAAATTCCTGCAACAACCAAACATGCTGAAATGCCCTTCCCCTGCTGGTGCCAGGACATACACAGCGATGCCATGTACCCAAATGTACCAACCACCCCAACAATTAAGAAAGAAAACCCCCAGCACTGCCAGCCAAGTCAACAATCATGTGTGACTCAGACTCGTAAGGGTGGAACACATGCGTCTTCCAGAGCCTCTGCCCCTCCCAAGGGCCCACCTCCCTACAAGGCCAATCGTGCTCGAATATGGCCCCACATTGCCCCCCATAGGATGTGACCCAAAGGGTCCAACCAACGAACCACAGTACGTCCTTCAGGGCCGGGTCTCAACCGTAGCCGATAATTCCCCCAGTGTCTCAGGGATCGTGTCAACAGTGGGCGGGAGAGCGTCCATAGGGGGCGGCAAGGTGTCCGGCACCAGCACCTCTTCCTGCGGCTGATCCGCATGCGCTCCCGGAAGATCCCCAGACTCTGTGGGTTCCAAGCGGAGGGCACCATCATCGCCCACCGTGACTCTTCGTCTCTCTACACGATCAGCGTCGTCAGTCGAGCGCCTGCGTCTGGCTCTTCATTTCCTCGCAGGACGTGTCCCCCACGCACTTCTGTATCTACCTCGTTCCCCAGGCGGGGGTGCGTCTCCCCTGATCTTGAGCCACTTCCATACCTCTTCAGGACCATCGAAAAAGTGAACTTTGCCCAGGGATAGGACCTTGAGTTCTGCGGGGTATAGTAGCATATATTGTAGGTTCAGTTCACAGAGCTTCTGCTTAACCGCTAGGAAGGATTTACGCTGTTCCAGGACCTGGCGGGTGTAGTCCGGGTACACGCGCACCCTGGAATTTTTGAAGGTGAGATCCACCGTTTCCCCCGCTGCTCTCAGGATACAGTCCCTGTCGCGGTAGTTCAGGATTTTTGCGATGAGGGCCCGTGGCGGAGCGCCAGGCTTCGGCGGCGGGACCAGCGATCTATGGGCGCGCTCGATCGCGAATACATCGGACAGTCCGGTAGGACAAAGCGTGGAGTGGATCCAGTGTTCCAGGAAGCGCTCTTCATTCCCCATCTACGCGCGTTCCGGAATGCCAAGAACTCTGATGTTGCTGCGTCGCGCCCTCCCTTCGGCATCCTCCACTCTTCGCTCCAGCTCCCCTGTCGAGTCTGAGAGCAGCAATACTGTCTGTTTGAGGGACGCCACCTCCTCCTGTAGCTGGACTATATTCCCCTCCACCGCAGTGACTTTATCTGTTACCTTGCGGAGATCCGCCCTCAGTAGATTCTCATCTATGGATACCGCCTCGATCTGTCTTTCCAATGCAGTGTGGGACCCCTGTATTGCCTTCAGTAGCTCTGCCCGGAGGGCTCGCCGGAACCGCCGGGGACGCCTCCCTCCTCTTCCTGACCGGATTGACGCGTGATGCGCTGCAAAGGGAGCCGCTGTGTGGTGTTCTGCGTGATGGTGTTTGGCTGTGAGGCTCGGGCCATCCTGTCCTTACGCATTATCAGAGTCCATGGGGATGTCCGAGCCAACAATGTGCCCCTCGACAATGCCCGGGGTTACAGAGGGTCCTTAGCAGTCCCCCAGGCCGTGCTCCGCCAGGGACACATACAGTGCCAGGCCCCACTCACTGCCACACCAGCTGCGTAGTGTCCGTCCCAGGGCGAGGCTCCGCCCGATGCCAGTCGTCCGGGACCGCCGCACTTGCCCAGCCCAGGGGCACCCCGGACCTCCCGCTGTCCAGTTGAGGCAATGATTCGGCCAGGGGGCAGCCCAGGCCCCTGACCGCCAGTTGATTTCACAGCGAGGGGCAGTTGTCTCCTCACCCCCAGTCACAGAGGTGCCCCACAGACAATAAGGACAGGCCCACTGTCCCAATTCAAGGATGCTTGCGTTCCTGGTCTCGGGTGGCAGCCAATGCCTCCCCCGCCGCCACTCGCCAGGCCCAACGTGGAAATGCCTAGGGACACGGCCAGTTCTCCGGGTCCGGCCGGCAGTCCGTGCACAGCCGGCACCCCCCGCCGGGTTAGACAAACTCCGAGGATCCCCGATGACAGAGAGCCCACAAGTCTAGCCGGCTCAACAAAAGGATCGGGCCAGGATCGGGCCTATGGGAGCCCTGGACCCGGATCACTCCCCTCACCACCGCACCACACTCCCCCTCTGGGACGGTGCCGCTGCTCCGGTGGGCTCCGTCTGCATATGTTCGCACTCCGGTCCCACACGGCACTCCCTCACATCTCAGGCGGCCGGGTCGAGATCACTGGCCGCCTCCTCCAGGAAACACAGGAGCCTCAAGACAGCGGGAGGTCCCGATGGCAGTAGGGACCCCCGCAGCTATCAGCGCGACCAGGCCATACCAATTCTACATAGCATACCACCCACCTATGTGATTGGCCTCAGAAATTTGATGGTGCAATACATGAGTCAGGCAGAGGAAAAATTTGAGGCCAGCTAGCAGCTGATGAAGGAATGGTATGACCAAAATGCTATGTTGACTGGATATTAGGAAGTGCAGGAGATGTTTGTGCTAAAGCTTATTTGTTTTGGGGCTTTGAAAGACAAATTGTGTGGGCCATACACTGTAGTTCAGAAGATTTCTGAGGCAAAGTATTTGGTCGAACAGGTGCCACGAGGGAACCCAAGAGAGTAGTCTATGTCAGCAGATATTAATCAGTAGGCATGAACAGGTCCTTTTTTACCTGCTTCACCAGGGTGAGGCCTACAGTGGAGAAGTGTGGCTCAATGGTTAGAGCGGCAGACCCTGATGCAGAGGTCTAGCCCGGGACCAGGGTTCAATTCCCCGCCTCGGCGGGTCTTGGGCTCAAAATTCCACGGACCTGATAATTCTCGCCTCGGTGCCTATTCCAATCATGGAGTCCCACTCTGCGACTCTGGGCAATGGACTGCTTAATCTCCACAACGGCCCCCACAACGCTAAGGATGCCTGGCCTCCACCTTGGGGTTGCTCAGGAGTGGACACCTCACAGGGAAAGCCAGGATGGTTCCGCAGCGGTATTCGTACAAGCGCCTTGAGACCCTTGGGGGTGAGTGGTGCGCTATACAAGTATCAATTTACATTTACAGTCTCACTCATTTAAAGATTCTTCTGCTGTCTGCTTAACTCACCCTTGGCCTACATTGGTTTGGTGTACTTATGTTGGATGTTTGTGCCTGTGGATGGTACAATATAGGGCTAATGTTACTGTGTGGTATATGTATGTTATATGCATGTGCTGGGTGTATGTGTGTGAGTGGTACAACCCATGAAGGATGCACTATTGTGCTGTATGTGTATGGTATAGGCATATGGTGGGTGCATGTGTGTGTGCCTGTGAGCGGTACAATACATGAAAGATTTAGTACAGTGCGTGTATGCTGTATACATATGCTGGGTGTATGTGTGCCTGTGAAAGGTACAATACATGGCTGACTCTGGTGAATAATGAGGGTCACCCAGACAGATGTGTATTGCTGCATTTCTGTAAGCTGGCTGGGATATATTGGAGAAGAGAGACCCACGCTCTCGTGGCACACTTCAACAATGAACTCTAGTCACTCCTGTGGCCTGTGTTGTGGGGCTATTAGCTTTGGAGTCGCTCCTGCTGTGACAGACTGCTTTCTGGAGACAGAGAGGGCAAAGAAGTGGACACTTCAAAAGGAATCAGACCCCCAGCATAACCTTCAAAGACTCAGACTGTAAATCGCTTTTGGTGTCTTGAAATGAACTATAAGAAGAGGAACTTCAGACCACAAAAATTGTCAACTATCAAGCAGCCTGTGGGGTTGCGTGAAGAGGTGAAGATCTGTAAGACTTCTGCCTGTGTCCATGACTGGGGGCCAAGGTCTGCAAGTCTCAAAGCTGGTTGAGTAGACATCACCCAGGAAATGCAAGATCACTTGCCCCCGGACACCAGTTCCTGCCTTCTTGCCAACCCCAGTGTATTCTGTGAGGAAGAAAAGAGCTGTAGGTAGTGAGATCCAGTGGGGACTCTTGTTTAGTGGACTCCATAGCGAGGTGTGAGGAGAAGACATCCGCAGCATCGATCAGAGCATTGCCCATGTGCAGGAAAAAGTCGGTGACCCTTGAATGCCAGGAGGAACTGTGAAGAGCTGTGTTGAATAGGTATGAAGAGAGAAATCACCAACCCCGTATGCCAGGAGAGTACACATAAAAGCATGTTTGTTCACTGGTGGTGCCTGCCATCTTCACACTTTGAATAAAAGCCAAGTCAGATGTATTAACCCCAGTCCCACCACCTGACCATTCCACTTCAGTTAACCACCTTCATCCTAAAGGTACGCTGTGAAAGGTTATTGTGACACTGGCTAATAAGTGGCCAAATCTAAATGGTTAGATAGGTTTTTCTCAGAACTGCTCACCTTCGAACTATTTTTTATTGAAAGAGGACATTCTGTTAGTTTTCCTATCCTATAGATTCCTCGTTAACAACTGAGGAGCTGCTCACGCCTGCTTCCAATCCTTTCTGGCTGGTCAGAGTTCAGTGGTTACCATTCCACCACGTAAACTGGATAGTTAATAATTGCCATCTGGAAAGCACTAAAGGTCATCTCTGTTCCTTTTTTTTTTGGTCTTTGCTACAGACTGCTTTAGGTGTCTGTTGGAGACCTAGGGGCGTATTAACAAGGAACAGGGAAAATTAACGCTAATGTTAATTTTTTTAACGCCCGTAACGCTGGATAATATTGCCTGGTTATCGCGTTATTAACAACGCTAACTGCCTAGGCGATAAAAAATCCAGCGATAGCGGCATTTTGGGAGGTTATTGCTGGTAATGCAGCGATAAAACTACAAGGATAGGGATATCGTTGTTGATAGCCTATGGTGGACTTAGCTATGTAATCCACCTCCCATTGGATTACATGGCTAAATCTGTAAATTAGCAGTCGTAAAAAGCAGCGTTAACCGTGGTTAGCGCTGCTTTTTTTGTGTCTAACAGCGTTCGCGTGAAGCTTGATAATAGGAGAAATGTTGCTTAGCGACATTTCTCCTATTATTTTGCTCTGGAACGCCCACTTTGCATCTCATTAGAGATGCAAAGGGAAGCGTAATGAAAAAGTGTGTACACGCGCGATTTTACATGTTAGCACTCTGTTGTTGATAGGGCGGTATTTTTATCTCCGCTTCTTTGGCTTTTAAAGCCAAAAAAGTGGAGATAAAGCCCTTGTTAATATCCCCCCTAGTGTTTCAAATCATAATGTACTTACAATGGGGTTTAGGCCAATCCTTTACTTATGACTAGATGGCTTTGTTGTCTGTCTCCACTCCCTTTCTTCATTCAGTGGCACTAACAGATCCCATGCTTCTTGTTGGCTTGCCCCCAAATTCGCTTAACCCCACCTGCCCCCAAAATGCACACATAGCTCCCATTCTTATGTATTTATGCACCTCAAACTCTGAGTAAACGAAACAGGCAGGCACTTTTAATGTTTTGGTAGACTCTCTGAAGGGAGGGCTCGCTCCAGCAATGTCATACCTGGCTGGCAGCCCCAAAGCAAATAGCCATCAGAGGTACATATGTATGACTCAGGAGCCAGCCTCAACATGCAGCCAGCCTTTATCAGAGCGAAAAACAAAGTGCATTTAAAAATAAACGAAGAAGGGATGGAACCGCTATTCTTTAAATGCTGATAAATAGCCTGGCCTCCTCGCAGGAGGGGTGGGAAGTATTTAAGGGCCACTTCAGCCCCGATTGGATTGCAACCGCTGCAGTATTTCAAAGAGTCGGCTCCCAAGGACACGCGCATCAGGCACGCAGATCGTTCCGCTCAGGTGAAGATAGCGCGAGTCGCAACCCGGAAACTATTTCATTAGGTGCAATCTCTCCACAAGATCCATTTCGCAGGGCCGGCTCTAGGCTCATGGCGGCCCTGGGCAGGAAGTGTAGGTAGGCGGCCCCGGAAGAGGATGTCTGGGCGAAACCCCGGAAGAGGGGGGGGGTCAGGGTGTTTGGAAGTGGAACAGAGCCGGAGGCCGCCAAATCCCAGCCAGGGGCCGCCACGCAAAGATGTATCCATCCTCAGAGGATTATTATATTAAGGATATATATTGGCGTGGCGGCCCGTGGGGTTTGATGGCCCTGTGCAGGTGCACAGCTTGCACATGCCTAAGACTGCCCCTGCTTCACGTCTGTGCTGCACTACATCACACGTGCAGTTCACTTATGTGATGAACCGCTTCTCCCCTAAGGATTTCCGTCAAACAGCCAGTGGCACTGGATTCATTTGTAATTTCCTACTAAATTACCAGGCAGACCCAAAAAGGGGAGGCAAAGCATGCTTTTGTGGGAGCATTGCTTCTCCCATTGTCTGAGGAGGAGAAGCCAGGCCACACACTGGGGTCTGTGGTCGCTCTGTCTTGGTGCTATGGGTGGGATGCATGCATGCTTTAACCCCTTCGCTGTGGTGGCTATTCCGCCGCAGCGCTAACGAGGAGGCGGGGCCGCGCGGCGCTCCCGTACTCGTGACAGAACCGCTCCGTCACGGCCCGCAGGTGAGCTGTGCTTGTGACGGAACGGTTCTGTCACGGCCCCGCCCGCTCTTTAGAACGTCATTGCAGGCGCGGAATTCGCGCCGCGCAGGCGCGGCGAGCGGGCCGTGACGGAACTGTTCCATCACCAGCACAGCCCACCCGATGCTCGTGACGGAACAGTTCCGTCACGAGCATGGGAGGGCTTAAAGAACCATAGATGTAGGTACAATGCATCCCGGTAGCTCAGTCAAGAGCCTGGGGGTTTTCATCAGCAGTGACCTATCTACGAAAGCACAAATCAGCGCAGTGGTCTCCTCTTGTTTTTACCATCTTCGAAGAATTCGGAAGATCAGTAGGTTCTTGACCACCGAGGCCTTAACGCTGGTTGTTCTAGCCCAAGTGATCTCACGCATCGATTATGCCAACTCACTATATGCCGGTATCCCGGCTTATCAACGGCGTTGCTTACAGCCAGTGCAAAATCAGTCTGCAAGGCTGATTGTCCGTCAACCTTTGCGATATCATATCACACCCCTCATGAAGAACCTACACTGGATTCCGGTGGCCAATTGTTGCGCCTTCAAGTTAGGATGTACCATCTTTGGCCGGGATAGGACCAGGTTTTATCTCTTCTAGGATCCAGCACTGTACTCCTCCCCGCAATCTGCGGCCGTCCAATTCTCCTGATCACCCCTTCATTTAAATGTAAAAAACATGGATGGCTCAGATTTGCCCTTTTAGCCCTTTTAGCCCGCAATTTTGGAACTCGGTCCCCACAAGCGTGATGCTGGCAACCCCTTATGAACACTTCAGAAAACTGTTAAAGACCTTTTTATTTTCTCAGTCATATCAGTAAGCCAACTAAGCTGTGAGTGCCGCTCCTCCTCTGACCTCAACGCCATGAAACCGCCTGTTGTACGTGCGCTCTACAAGCTTCTTTTAAATAACATAACATAACAGTACATTACGGGCCAGATGTAGGAAGGCTATTACCGGTCGGTAACGGCCGAAATTAACTAATTTCAGCCGTTACCGACCGGTAATAGGCTTTTCTGATGTAGGGGCCGAAATTAAGGATTCGGTAATTTACCGAATCAGTAATTTAAGCAATCGGTAAATTACCGATTTCTTAAATACCGATTCAGTAAATTACCGAATTCCTAATGTAGGGAGCCCTTAAATGAGTGCTTATCCCATGTTAGGATTCGTTATTTACCACCAACTACAAGTTGGTGATAAATAACGAGAAAAAAAAACAAGCATTTAATGCAAATTGCTTCAGTGCCATGTTGCAGACATACATGCCCTTAGGGCATGTATGTCTGCAACATGTGCACTCATACACAATTGAGGGGGTGCAACAGGGTGTCAAATTGACACCCTGCCACCCTTCAATGTTTTCCCCCTATTACCGAATCGGTATTTACCGATTCGGTAATTGACATTCATTCCTATGGGCCTCCAGGCCCATAGGAATGAATGGCAATTACCAAATCGGTGAATACCGATTCGGTAAATACCGATTTTTACAGATTCGGTAAAATTTACCAAAAAATTACCTACATACTATTTACCTATTCTTAAATACTGAATCGGAAAATTCAGTATTTAAGAATAGGTAAATAGTATTTACCTACATCTGGCCCTACATGTCTTCATTTATCATTGTGTAATCTGCCATTTCAAACATCTTCAGTAAGGTCTGGCTTTTTAGTCAACAGTACAAAGAAAAGTTAAACTATATGTCTGTAATGGCCTGAAAATTCTGCCAATAATCAGGACATGCAAGCTTATTGGGACCGAAAAGATACAGCACTCCACAATACTTACCCAAGAAAGGAACACCAACACTAAGAATAATTCTAAAGCTCTTGCAGAGAGGTTGGCACACAACAACAACAACAGAATATCACACGGTATCACAAAGTATCACAAACCTCCTGGTGACATGCGCTGTGCGGGAGGCTATTTCTCGCTCCTCTCCGGTCACAGAATACTCACCCAGATAGGACTACACATATCCAACGCATGCCTCTCCTAACAAGGCTGGGGTGGAAGAATTAGAATTTCGCTCCTTGCTGGGAGCCAGCCAAACTTCCGTATCAGCAAGTACCCATTGGAAGGGAACTTACCCATCCTTCCATAAGCATTTGGTCAAAAAGGGGCCCGTCCTCCCTCCACAAGGAGTACAGACAAATAATTATATACCCTGGGGTTTCTTTTATGACATGAAGTAAGATAATTCACGGTAGGCCTTCTTCACACTAGCACCTAAGCAATTGCTAAACACAATCAGTAGAACATATATAGAACTTATATGTATATAAATGTATTGGATCTGAAAATAAGAAAAGATAGTTAGGCAAGATTAGTAGGAATATAAGAATTAGTGGAAGACCTCACCAACTGTCTGCACATCCCGCTTCCACTTCGCCAGAGCGGACTCCATTTTTCCAACCGAATCGGGACTATTTGCTCCACCGTCACAGCTGCTTGTCTGCACTGCATTGAACTTCCGGTGATCAAACCCAGACACCCCCTTTAGTACCAGTGGAGACGTAAGACGAGGCTCCTGTGAGCCACGCCCCCTTTTCCCATCATATTCTGTACCACTCCGTACCAAGGCCACAGCTTCGGCTGGCCAGGCGTCTGTTATGACTTCGGAGCAGAGCGAGTACATTCCTCTGACAAGAACCGGTTTCTACCAGCGTACGAAGTGCAGAAAGCAAGTGAAAAGCATAACATGGCTCCTCACCTAGAAAGGATCAGAAGATGGCGACAGCTTAGAAAACGGAGTCGCTTAAGCATAGGCCACTATTCCCGTAAATAAGCAAAATTAGTATGCAAGACGGCATAAGAGTATGCCAAAGCCAATAGACAAGCACTGCCATGAAGCAAGATAAAGACGGAAACAGAAAAGGCATAATCGAGCCCTACTTTGTAGCTTATTCATACTATGCAGGCCTACACATCACTATATTAGGTCAGAATATACTGAGATGGTGACGGGCAACGGCCATAATCAGGCCATTCAACCATATAAATGGCACATTCATTACAATGTCCTAGAATGCAGCTTTATATTGGATAAGAAATGTCGTACATGCTGAAAATGTAACACATTACAAAGGCTACTTTTGGAAAGTAGTTTACCTGTCTTGACACAACTTAATGTTGCGCTACAGCCATCAGCTCAGGTTTAACTCCCTGCCCTTCACATGTGTGCACCCGGCCCTCGAACGTATTCAAAATCATCAATGCAGCTTTCGTACTTTATGCGACAGTTCATATTTGTATTTCTTTTAGATTTTTTTCCTTCTGCTTGTGCTCACATCACCAATATTAATATCATGGTTATACATTTGTATAACTACAATGAAGTTGCAAGGTCACTAATGCCCTTTCATTTCTCGTACTATAAAGCAGTTTTAAAATATTTTTAGAGTTTCTTGTTGCTCAAATGGCCCATGGGTGTAATCTGATATTGATATATGTTTCCCTAGTCTTCATTGTTTCATTTTGATCGAAAAAAAAGTGACACTCATAGTTGTTGAATATCACTCATAATATGATATTATGAAAATGCCACACATAAGCAATATGAAACCTTGGCAACTATGTATGACCCAGGACCCAGGCAGCAGGCACCAAATTTTCTACCCTTCCTGTCATCTCTGCACTACCCTGACATTTACGGCCAGAGCTGTCGACATTTGAACTGGGTATCCAGGTTCAAGTCTCAACATCAGCTCAACATTGTGGGATTCTGGGCAAATCCCTTAACCTCCCCATGCCAAAAGAAATAATGTAAATATTGCTGATATAAACCACCTGTTAGACCTGGCACCATTGGCATGGGTATCCCTTCCGAGCTAGATTGAACAGAGAGATCTGCAGTTGGAGTATGGGGAGGGGTGACCCTTTGATCTGAGCAGGGCTGTCTCCGGCAAGGTGAATGATGGCTCCACCTCCCACTGAGCGTCTGATGGCAGTCCCCCTCTTTCTGAAAGGCAGGATGCTGCATTGTAAACAAAGTGCTCCAGGACGACACCAAACTGGTTCTGGCTGGGTTCAGGGGTTGTGACTTTTGAGAACAAACACTTCTTAGGATATAAGTATCTGTGCTAAAACCCCTACCCGGTGTGTTACTTCTGGATGCCAAGATGAACCTCTGTCCGTGTAACTAGAGGGAAAGGACTTTAAAACTTTCATCCATCTTGCTAAAGCAACTACCCAAGGGCCTGATTTGAGCTTGCCTCCTGCTGAAATCTCAGGGACATTAGACTTCACCCATCAGCTGCCTGGATTCCTATTTCAGGGGGATTCTACTCGCAGGTGAGGCCTCTGTTGAGAATTCCAGAGCCTCTGGTTCTACTGCGGGGAACGTGGGCTGAAAGTCATTGTGACCGCTATTGTGGGCTGCCGCAGCTGAGGAGCTGTTGCCGCTGAGAGCCTGCATTTGCATGCGTTACCAAAGTCATTGTTATCGCTATTGTGGGCCGCCGCAGCTGAGAAGCTGTTGCCGCTGAGAGCCCTCATTTGCCTGTGTTACCAAAGTCATCATTATCGCTATTGTGGGCCGCTGAGTGCCCGCATTTGCCGAACTATGAAAATCAATGCTATCGCTATTGTGGGACGCTGCAGCTGAGGAGCTGTGCCGCTGAGTGCCCACATTTGCCGTCCTATGAGAATCATCGCTATCGTTATTGTGGGCCGCTACTGCTGAGGAGCTGTGCCGCTGAGTGCCCGCATTTGCCGTCCTACAAGAATCATCTGCGTCTGCCTGTGATCACTGCGGCTTCCTTGTGAGGCTGCGTGCCGTAGCCCTTTAAATCTCAGGTATATTGTGCATCACCGGGTCGCGTGGAGCCCGGCCTTGAACTAAGCTCGTTCACACCCTTTTTGAGTGCCTTTATTGCTTTTGAAGTGAATCTGTAATTATGTGCATTGTGGCTCCTTGAGCATTTTTAGCCTCGTGTTCAGTCTATATAAAGATAACTATTTTTCTATAACTACTTGTGGTGTCCATTTGTAGTGTCTCTCCTGCGTTTTTGTGTATGGTCATAAATGCTTCACACACTGCCTCTGAGATAGGCCTGACTGCTCGTGCTACCTTACCACAGGGTTGAGCAGGGGTTATCAAAGGGTGTAGCCCCCTTACTTTGATTTAGGAAGAAAGATCCCTATCTGGACCTCGGCACCAGCCGCTGCCAACTAGAGATCCCCATTTCTGACATCACCCCAATGCCTTAGCGTTCATTTTGCGATAATTACAAATTGCAGAAAAATGCACAAGGAGGTAAAAACAAAACCATAACATAAAATGGATACAGAATCATGCACATTTAGTGACTGATTTTCACGAAGTGAAACCAGAAAGACTGGCTAAATCACGGCTTCCCCGCTTAAATTGTGTGATCTTAGGCATATATCTTATTTCACAAGTACTTTCAAATAAGTGAATTAAAAATACCAGCTGCGCAAACGCCTACTGTGTTTGATGTAATAGACCATAATGTTGCTTGATAGGGATCTGGGACGCAGACTGGGTTCACCTAGAAACTGTCCTTCTCCTTATTTTACTAATGGAAGCGTCACCAGTGTAGGATGGATGGATGGATGGGTTTTTATATAGCGCAATATCACCGCCAGGTCTCAAAGCGCTTTGCATTGGGAACCCGTCCTGGTTTTTCCCTGTGAGATAGCCCCTACTGGGTATCCCCAAGGTGAAAGCCAGGCATCCCGCCGCGGGGGGCCGTAGTGGAGATTAAGCAAGCTATTGCCCAGAGTTGCAGAGTGTGAACCCGTGATTCGAGTAGGCACCGAAGCGAGAATTACTGAGTCCGTGGACATTTTGGGCTCAAGACCCTGCCGAGTCGGGAATTGAACCCTGGTCCCGGGTCTGATCTCAGCGTCCGGGTCTGCCTCCTCTAACCAGTGAGCCACACTTCTCCACAGTAGGCACAGGGGAGAAATGGTTTTAAATCCATGTTTAAGAAACTATCACTTTTAATAAGTACTTTTATGTGTAGCGCTGTCATGAGACCTATTAATATCTAAGCTTCCAAATGTTAATACAAATATTTTCAAGGTCCAGCTCGCGCATGAGCTCTGAGAGCCAAGGCTGACCCTTGGCTCGGTTGTCCAGGTTAAATGGTTTTATAATCATCTCTGGGTTGACTATAGAGTCAGAGATGTGCCATATGTGATATCACCACCAGGCACATGTCTACACGCAAATAAGGAAGGCTTTCGGTGTTTCTGTCCATGTAGTATCTTATAAGACGTTGAACATGTTTTTCTTTTTTAACCTCTTCCATGCTCATGACGGCTCCCGGCCGCCATGAGTCACGGTGGGCGTGTGCTGATGACGGCCGGGAGCCGTCATGACCACGCCCGCGATCGGAATGCTCAGCACTGCAGCGGAATTCACACCGCAGTGATGAGGTTAAAAAGCCAAAATGTGTTCTTTCTCCATTTTGCTGTCATGCATTCTCTCGTACATATGCAGTCCTGAAATTATACATTGTTGCCTCTTTAATTTTTTGCATTATTTCCTTGCCTTTTCCGTTACTGTGATACTTTCACCTCCCTTTTAATGATGTTTAACTCGTGGTAATTTCATTCCAATGTTTTCGTTTCGTTTTGCATTCAATATATCCCTTTATTTTTCTCTTTTCGTTTTACATGAGGTTAATATCCCGAGGCTCTCCGTTTAAATGGTCACGGTCACGGCAGTGTAAACAAATGAAAGAGTTAAGGGCCAGATGTAGGAGCCCGAATACCGGCCAGCATTTTACAGAATCGGTAAATTTACCGATTCGGTAAATTTACCGATTCTGTAAAATACCGAATCGGTAATTTTACCGATTCGGTAATTCCACATGTAGGTGACACTCCTGAGAGTGCCACAGGCCCTTAAGAGTCGGTATTTTACCACCCAATCCTATTGGGTGGTAAAATACCGAATGCAGGTGTGCATGCACATCTGTGCATGCACACCTGTGCCATGTGACACACAGACATGCCCTTAGGGCATGTCTGTGTGCCACATGGCACACATGCCTGTATTTGGGGTGCTAGAGGGTGTCAAAGTGACACCCCCTGCACCCTTGCAGGAATCTGTATTTACCGATTCGGTAAATACCGATTCGGTATTGCCCATTGATTCCTATGGGCTTCAAGACCCATAGGAATCAATGGGCAATACCGATTCGGTATTTACCGAATTGGTAAATACCGAATGTTACCGATTCGGTAATTGAAAATAATTTTTTACCTACATCTCCCACCTTCTATTTTACCGATTCATAAATACCGAATCGGTAAAATTCGGTATTTATGAATCGGTAAAATAGAATTACCTACATCTGGCCCCAAGTTATTTATGGACACCTCTTTTGCGTGTTCCAGTAACCGTAAGCCGAGATATGTGTGCTCAGCGCACTGCTGCTTCTGTCTACTGAGTCAAAGACAACAGGGGTATACCCAAATGACCCTTAAATACCTGGGCATAGAACGTAATAATAAGCAAAAACAAATGGTATAAAGGAATAAATACAAAACAGTTATTCGGTAGAGTACATTTAATTTACCCTCACCGCACTTCTTATTCACAATTAATATATCGGACAAAGTTTCCTCCTACGTGGACAATACTAAGGACGAGTCAATAGAACTGTAGTGATGCTTTAAAATTATAGGGTATCACACTGAAAGAATTGATCAGTTGACTGACTTTGAAGTGTGTCACCTGGACTACCTCTTAGTGGTCTGTCCAGAATTGTATGGAAGACACTAGTAAAGATTTATTTATAGGGTTGTTTTGTTTATGTACAGGATGGTGTGATATATGTCATTTTTTGTGTTTTTCATTGATTACGTGCTATTGTCCATGTAGGAGATAAGTTTGATATATTCATTGCGAATAAGAAGTGCGGTGAGGGTAAATTAAATGTACTCTATTTATTCCTTTATACCATTCGCTTCTGTCTACTAAAGCCAAGGCTCGCCTTTGCTCTCCTGAGGTGGGCGGGGCTGCTTGTGGGCCCGTCTGAGCTGTCCAATAGGTGGACGCCGAAGTCTGCCGAAGCCAGGGGATACGCGATCCCAAGGGGATACCACACATTATCCAACACCGGGGATACCACACATTATACAACACCGGGGATACCACACATTATACAACACCGGGGATATCACACATTATACAACACCGGGGATACCACACTGTTGGACCTGGGGTAACCAGTCCACATAGGGTAGCCTTGCACAAAGCAGGAACGGCTAAACTCCAAAGGCAATTGTGTTGTACTTACATTACTCACTCACAGTATCCCAGCGTAGCACCATCAAAAATAACTGACACTATACCAGTTTAGAAAAATACGAGCTGCTTTATGAAGTTCTGATGGTTTCTTAGCAGTGTTTAGATTACATTCATAAATGAGCTCTGCTTCAGATTATCAGTATATTCACAATTACACTTGGCATCAAGGACACATTCCTTCCTCCAGTGGAAAGGGGCTCAGTAGTAATTCTTGGTCCTATATGTATGCATTGAATAACTCACAGATTTAGTTGAAGCAAATTATAATCGGACAACTTCTCTACAGTACCTCACAACTGTACCTCTTTCTCTGAGAAGTTCAACGTTATTACAGGCAGTAAATTACAGTATTCCAATAATTCCTCACATTTGCCCGCCAATACCTGGGTTCACAGCAGGCATCTAAAGAAAGATAGACAAGATATTTCGTCAGTTCCTCCCACCATTAGGATTGTTCTGGATTCACAGGGGTTATCAGAATGTCCCCGTGAACTCTTAGGCTCCAAATAACTTTTCAAACCACAAAGGCAATTCCCTTTAATCAATGCCTTTCTAACCTCGGATCCACCCTGCTACCTCAGCCCTCATTAGCGATAATTACAGCCTCCTTCCGGCTTCTCTTTCCCACACGCGGCCATAAATAACAAGGCAGGAATTCACAACAATGAGTCTTGTATTAAGGTAGTAGGGCTCGTTGCGTAGATTACAGGTGTAGAGTGTTCCCAACCGGCGTGTCACTGTACAGGCTCGGTTTATTGTCAAAGTTCCATGTCATTACGGGCAGGTCAGGCAATTCCACTGCTCCCCTCCCGCCACAATTCTTATGATACGTGCGAGGCCCCCTCAGCCCCTGGGGCTTCACACTTAACTCCAGGCCTTACCGGGTGTTTGGCAGATTATCCCAGACCCCACACTCCTTCACGCGACCTGAGCGGGTCGCGCCGCAGCAACGCGTGATGATTCCGGCCCCAACGCTTCAGCCACACTACAGCTGACTGGGCCGAGACTTCACCGCGTCTTCCGCAGCTCTCTCAGCTCCGTCGTCAGAGAGGGCGGGCACTAGGCGGAACAGCCTCTTCCGATCTCCGCCCTCTCAGTCCTCCGCGACTCCGCCTCTCAACCCTCTGCTCTGCCGATGGAAAACCGGGCCCTCCCCACACAATCTCCTCAATGGGGGCCCGTGACCGGACGGTGACACTCCAGCGATATGGGTCTCCGATAGCAGCCGTGACCAAGTAAGATTCTCTTTGCGACCTCGGGACCACAGGGATCACGTGGGGCAGCAGCAGTAATGCTACTAATGTTCTTCCCCACACTCCCGACAGGACAGTACAGATGAGGCCACAAGGAAAAGGGGGCAACTAATCAGTCTCTTTCTTGGTCAGTGGCTCTTCCTAGGCTATTTCCTCAATTATTCATGGACAGTTCAGGGTCGTCCTGCTCCGGGGCACTAACGGGTCCTGAAGGTTACTGCAGTTGACCAGATTGGTGACAGGCTCAGTCACTAGGTAAGGGGCTACGTCAGCCAAGTGTGATAGCCGGCCCGTGGGATGATCTAACCCTATGCTCAGTGCGCTGTCCTCCCCACTCTACCGCTTCACTCCTCACCAGGTTCTACTCAAGCTCTCTGGTCACTCCTAAAATGGCCGCCCTGGTTCTGACCCTTATATAGACTGGCCCTGGCTACTGGAACCAGCTGGAAAGTTCTAGAACCTTCCCATTGAAGTCCTATGGCTCAACCTCTGAGGTAATCAGTTGTGGCAGTTACCAGTCACCATTTTGAGTGACTAAATTTTCACCATTATAAGGGAACACCTAGGCCTCAAACAGTTATAGGGACAAGGTAGCACCTAACCCCTAGGACAACACCACAAATTTCCAGTGAACATAAAAATGAAAAGTACTAGGAGGCAAAAAGGGACAAAATAAATAAATAATAGGAGGGACCACCCAATGGGCTGACAGGTATAACACACACATTATACAACACCTGGCATACCACACATTATACAACACCGGGGATACCACACATTATACAACACCGGGGATACCACACATTATACAATACCTGGGATACCACACATTATACAACACCGGGGATACCACATATTATTGAGAAGGTGGGATTTTCATTCTAGAACCTGCTTACCACTTACCAAAATCCCGTCACAGGTCGACTGGACCTTTTTACCTGTCATAGAGTGAATTAGGCAGTCTATTTACCAACAATCAATGCCTTCTACAAATCCCAATTGTTCCCCCAAAGAACCACTGACTAAAACTAAGTTTGAAGATTTATTACAGAAATGAAAACAGCTGAAGATACAAACACCTCAACACGAGGTTCAGAAGATACACCGGCACTAATACAAACATAATTCTACGGAAAAGTCTTAGGCGACTTATGAATAATACGAGAATCAGTTCCAGAATCATCAGACTAACAAAGATTGCTGTAACTTGAGTTCTGGTATGCATTGAAAGGAAAAAATCAAGTTAATCTATCCCTACACTATACTATGTGACATCCCTACTCAGCAATAGCCCACCCTAGCAAAAAGGTGTCAGCCGTGGTGACTTCCAAAGAAGTTCACTCTCTTTTCTCTTCAGTCTAGAGAATCCTCAGTCTTAGCTAAGCTCTTTGCCAATCCAACCGCTCTCTCTAGCTCCTCAGCCCATCTGCTCTATCTCCACCCTCGGGGTGCTGTCCCTAATGCAAAACCCCACAATACTGGCGGCACGCCTTCAGGTACGCCCCTCTCGAAGGTGTTGGTTTCCAGAATTTTCCATTATGGCACCTTTCCATCCTTGTAGATCCAAACGTCCTTGGGTCCCAGACTCTCAGTCGCTTCAAGTTGTATCTTTAAATTCCTCGGCTACTCCTCCATGTCTGAGTCTAGCATCCTAACACTCATACACAATGGGCCTTTCTACTCTACTGTCTACTTGGTCCGGCAGCTGCAAAGAAATACATGTGAATCTGCTCACACATTCTTTAACGTTGCGATTATTTTAGCCAAAGGCAGCTTTTACAAAACATTTCTACCATTTAATTTTTAAGCAAACATTTCCAGTCAGGCCTACACGATTTCCATGGACTGGACCTCTGCACGTTTTATAGGCCCAACATCCTACATGAACAATCCTTTCGCTCTTAGGCCTCCAACTGTAAAGCAAATTACATTTTTTACTTCAAGCAAGCTTATCACGTATATATATAAATGCAAATATGAATTTTAATAAAGCAGACCTAAACACATAATGGTAATCTATTAAAACGGCATCATTAGTGTTTCAAACCCTTAACATTTGTTCTGCATGTAGTTCTAACATCAAATACTTCAGTTCTCAACCCTACATCGCATTTGAACATGATTAGTAAACCCTTTATATATACCGGTGCTGACTACTTGTACATAAGATGCACCCCTACAATTTTTCACTTCTGTTTAGCGCTCTCTCAGTTCCCCCCTTTGATGACCTGTGTCATCACCACCATAACACCATCCCTCAGGGTAAGAACCGAGCTAAACAGAACTTGTGGCCACTTGCCCTCGCTTAAGCATCTCCAATGCTCTCAGGCTGCGATATTGACCGTCCTGCAGCCTTTCCATTCTTTGCTCTTGCACTCTCATCGATCTTTGCAATCTAGTTGACCTATACCACTTGTACAGTCTCACCAAACCCCACAACCCAATCACACATGCCACAGCTATGATGAGGGGTTTCAGTACAAACCCAATAAAACTCCTCCCCAGACTTGCAAACCAGTTTCCCACGGTTACAAATCCCTTTCCAACCTTCTCCCACATGTTCTCTTGTGTCAAATCTTCAATCTCATAATGAATGGCAGTAATGTTACTGATATATTTCTCCAGATCCTTAGAATTATCCGGAATATATGTGCAACATTCCTGGCCCTTCAAATGTTTACAGACTCCTCCCTCTTTCGCTAGAAGGACGTCTAAGGCAAGACGGTTTTGTAAAATCATTGTCCTTATCGACAACATCTCACCCTCAACCAACACTAGTGACTTTGCTGTATTCATTGACAATTCATCCACCACAGTTGCCAACCGCCGTATCTTCACGTCATTCAGAATGACTCCCAACATGGGTATCATTGCTCCAAACACGTCTCCCACTATCGCACCCGCACTTTCACCTCGCTTTACCCTCGTCTGATGTCCTCCCTCTAGGAGAGCAAAATCCTCAGTATGGTAAATTTTGGGAATCTCACATACGCATTCCTTCCACAGACAAAGTACACCGTTGGAATCACCTGCACCACACTCTTCAAGAAATCTTTCGTATAATACTCCAGTGTGAAAGTATGTTCACATGTAGTATGACCCACATACACATTTTCATAATACGTCTGTGGTCTGTGGAGGCATAATTTCCCTTTCTGCACCTCATCTAGAGCTATCGGACCATAACTCCCTTTTGACTTGTGCTGCTTCTCCTCCTCCGTCCAATCAACTTTACCTTGCCCTGAATCTCGCAACTGTTTTTGCTTCGTGTACCTGTCCTCAACCTGTTCTATGAACTTTTTCTCTGTCTCTGATAACAAGCATGTTAAGTTGTCACTTCATTTTTACTGAGACACTCCTGAGGCGAAAAGCCGGGAGCCGCGTTACTGAAAGAATTGTGTTTTTACTTTGTATACTGTGATTTTACAACTGCCATTGCATAAATTGCACAAACCCCTGCCACTTACTTTTACTACGCCGAGCAGCAGATCAGATTGCTGTTCCCGGCCAAAACGCTCGCCTCTGCCGCCATTGCCGGATCGAGGGAGCCACGAGCCACGCCCACCTCTGGTGGCCACGCCCCCCTCGCACAGGTACAAATAGAACGCGCTGACTGCTAGCGCGCACTGTTTACTGAGACACTCCTGAGGCGAAAAGCCGTGAGCCGCGTTACTGAAAGAATTGTGTTTTTACTTTGTATACTGTGATTTTACAACTGCCATTGCATAAATTGCACAAACCCCTGCCACTTACTTTTACTACGCCGAGCAGCAGATCAGATTGCTGTTCCCGGCCAAAACGCTCGCCTCTGCCGCCATTGCCGGATCGAGGGAGCCACGAGCCACGCCCACCTCTGGTGGCCACGCCCCCCTCGCACAGGTACAAATAGAACGCGCTGACTGCTAGTGCGCACTATTTACTGAGACACTCCTGAGGCGAAAAGCCGGGAGCCGCGTTACTGAAAGAATTGTGTTTTTACTTTGTATACTGTGATTTTACAACTGCCATTGCATAAATTGCACAAACCCCTGCCACTTACTTTTACTACGCCGAGCAGCAGATCAGATTGCTGTTCCCGGCCAAAACGCTCGCCTCTGCCGCCATGAGGGAGCCACGAGCCACGCCCACCTCTGGTGGCCACGCCCCCCCTCCCCCCCGACGCCCACAGCACTCATTATAAAGCATGAACTTGAGTCGGAAGCGCAGCGGACGAGCGCAGCAGGCGCGACGATGGCACGCCGAAGGCGCGCTTAAGGCAAGCTCGTCTGTGCTCGTCCGCGACGAGGGCGCGACTAGCGCGGACAACCCTGCTCAAATCTTCATGCATCCCCCGCGCTATACCCGTGAAGCCCTGCTCAACCTCCGAGAATTTGCACACGAAGGTCAGTCCATCTTTGCTGACACTGCCTTTCCACTGCATGACTTCGTAAACAAAGGTCTGCTCCTGGGAGGTCTTTTGAATGTCAGATCACTGCCAAAACATGCTAATGAAATTCATCTACTTATTGAACATCATCACTTGGATGTCCTCTTCTTAACCGAAACATGGACCCACGCAGATTGTGACATTGAATTAGCATGGGCATGTCCGCAGGACTTCAAAATCTTGCACCTTCCCAGACCTAAAGGCCGTGGTGGTGGAGTAGGTATTATCTACAGAGCCTCCTGGCACATTAATACAATAGACATGGACTCTGTCGCCGGCACCGAGATCCTTGGCCTTTCCATAAACAGCCATTGTGGAGGAAATTTTACGGCAATTATCTGCTACCGCCCCCCCGGGACTTTCACCGCCCAACAACAGCAAGCACTACTCACCATCTTCACGAATATGGCAACCTCCCACAATAAATTAATCATCCTAGGGGACTTCAACCTCTGGCCAAACGGTAATCTTGACACTGGTTTAGAAAACCTCTTGCTCTCCTGCGAAAGCGTGGGACTCTACCAACTGGTTAAACAACCTACCCACTCAGCTGGTCATCGACTAGACCTTATCTTTTCCAGTTCTCAACTAGTACACTTAAATGACGTTCTGCCCATGAGCTGGACTGACCATGCTCTTCTTACATTCTACATTACCAGTACAAAAACTAGAATACCGAATTACAACGCCCCACCAGAATTTATGTACAGAGACTGGAAAGCCCTAGAAAAATTGAGCGCTACCACCACCGTATTTAAAGTGGAAGATAGCTTCTCCCATTCCAATTCGGTCGAAGACAATTACAAAGCCTTCCGCACGAGGGTACTATCTACTACGGAATCCCTAGTTCCATTAAAAATATACAAACCTAAAAGCAGAGCATCTGCCCCATGGTTCAGCGATTCCCTGAAAACCCTCAAATTAGCCTGTAAACAGGCGGAGAGAAAGTGGAGACATGGCTATCGCGACATAAATAAAATTATCTG
This sequence comes from Lissotriton helveticus, assembly GCF_964261635.1. NCBI lineage: Eukaryota > Metazoa > Chordata > Amphibia > Caudata > Salamandridae > Lissotriton > Lissotriton helveticus. The sequence continues at coordinate 13,922,145 of NC_136067.1, read as the reverse complement.
GAAAAATAAGCTCCTGGAATATAAATCTGCCATCGCTGAGAGCAAAGCCTCCTACTATTGCTCCACTATAGTCAATGCTGCAAATAGTCCCAAAAGCATCTTCCAGATTCTCGATAACCTTATCCACCCCGACTGTGCCAAAAAAGCCATCCCTCCTACACAGACACTCTGCGATAATCTCGCACTGTTTTTTAAGGACAAAATTGAGACCATCATTAATAAACTAAATGTTACCTCTTCGCAAGATAATCTCTACGTCCCTGGGTGTCGGTTGACACCAGGACACGCACCCAGGGGATGTCTGCAAGTGCTCCTCCTGATCTCGGAAGCAGACTTTGTGAGAGTGGCACACGGAGTTACCTCTGGGTCCCCCCTTGACCCGCTGCCCCCAAAAATATGGAAAATGTGCGGAACTGAACTCTTCGACACCCTCCGCAGGATTTGCAACCAATCTTTGCGTTGCGGATTCGTTCCTATCCCCTGGAAGCAAGCACTTATCACCCCACTGCTGAAGAAGCCCTCACTGAACCCTGAGTGCCTATCCAACTTTCGGCCTATATCGCTCCTACCCTTCCCGGTGAAAGTTGTGGAACGATGGGTTAGCTCCTGTCTATCAACTCATCTGGAGCAGAGTCACATTCTGGACGATTACCAGTTCGGATTCCGTCCAGCCCATGGAACCGAAACAGCGGTACTCACAGCCATGGAAGAACTTCGTATGCGTGCAGACAGGGGCCACGCAGTGGCCTTGATTTTATTGGACCTGTCTGCCGCATTCGATACGGTCAACCATGCGATCCTACTAAAAAGACTCAAAGAGGCAGGGGTCGTTGGCACCGCTTTTGCTCTGGTTCCACTCATACCTGCGAGACAGGAAACAGGCCGTGTCCCTCCCCCCTTTTCAATCCGCCTTCTCCCGTGTACCTCACGGGGTGCCCCAGGGCTCGTCCATCAGCCCAATACTTTTTAATGTTTACTTGAAACCTTTAGTTACCTTGATTAAATCCCATAGACTGAAAACTATAAACTATGCGGACGACACCCAGCTTATCCTTTCCTGGGAGGGGGAAGAATCAATCCCCATGGAATCATTCCACGACTGCCTGAGAGACACAGCTGGCTGGCTGCACAAAAACTCTCTGCAATTTAATTCCTCTAAAACAGAGGTATTGTTCTGTGATAGAAGCCGGATTCCTCGCCTATTCCCCACGGAATTCTGGCCCCCGGAAACTCTGGAAAAACCACAGCCGGTCACTAGCGTCCGCAATCTGGGTGTCATGCTAAACAACAAACTTAGCATGGAAACACAGGTAATCAAAACAGTCTCCACCTGCTCAGCCCTACTGCGCTCTTTACGTAAAATCATGCCACTGCTTCCCGCACAGGCACGAGCACTAATAGTCAGGTGCACTATCCTTAGTCGCCTTGACTATTGCAATGCGCTTTTGCTCGAGTCCCCAGCTGTTCTACTGGACAGACTCCAAAGAGTCCAGTCGGCCGCAGCCAAACTTGCCCTCGGATGGACCAGGAGATCCTCGGCCACAGCAGCTTTAGCCGAGTTACACTGGCTCCCTCTGAAGCAGCGAATAGCTTTTAAAGCACTCTGCCTGGTTTTTAAAGCATTACACGGAACCGGCCCCAGACACCTACAACAAATGTTTTCCTGGTACACCCCAACCAGAACTCTCCGATCCGCCTCAGCCTGTCTGGTTACGGTCCCCAGATTCAACAAGGTAAGGACGGGAGGAAGATCCTTCAGAGTGGCCGCCGCCAAACTCTGGAACAGTTTGCCGGTCGATATCCGCCAAATCTCACAACTCCTTCCTTTTAGAAAGCGGATTAAAACTTGGCTCTTCCCCAAATCCCTCACTGTTACCCGTTCCTAGTCTCCCGTCATTCTTTTTATCTTAGGAGTAATCTCTCAGCGCCAGGATACCTGCTAGGTGACAGATGCGCTATACAAATGTTTTAAATAAAATAAAAATAAATTGTGTCGGTGAGCATATGAGGTGTCTAACTCCTGTGTTATGTTATGTTATGTTATGTTATACTTGGTTTTGTATAGCGCACGGCTACTCAGAGAGTGTCCCGGCGCTTTGGTTTGCACACCTATCTCATAACATAACAAGAAAAGACAACAGAAAAACAAAGAATCCAGAAAGAAGAGAGAAAAAAAACCCCCCAAAGAAGCAGCTAAGAAGTAAAAAGCCAAGTTTTGAGCCCCTTCCTGAAGGCCAGTAGGTTTGAAGTACTGCGCAAGGCCACTGGCAGCGCATTCCATAGCTGGGGAGCCAGCAATCTAAAAGAGTGGCCTCCAATACGCGCCCTTTTGACCCGAGGGACTGCGGCGAGGAACAAGGATCCTGACCTCAAGGGCCTGGCTGGATGGTAAAAAGCCAACCTTTTTTGAAGGTATTTCGCTCCGGAGGCATGCAAAGCTTTATGCGCCAAAGTCAAGGTCTTAAAGATAACCCGCTTCCGGACGGGAAGCCAGTGCAGTGCCTGCAGGAGGCCCGAGGCTCTGGCACGGCGAGATAGTCCAAAAATTGCCCGTGCTGCCGAGTTCTGGACCACCTGCAACCGTTGAAGCAGATATTCTGGCAGGCCGAGATAAAGAATGTTCGAGTAGTCAATTCTCGAGCCAATTATCGCCTGCACTGTAATCTTCTTGTGCTCCTCCGATAGTAAAGGGAGAAACTTACGCAGCATCCGGAGCAGGCCAAAACAAGTGCCAGTGAGGCCGATTATCTGAGAGCGCAGTGTTAGGCCGTTGTCAATTTTAATCCCTAGGTTTTTAGCCACCTGGGACGAACTTGCTGGTGGAAACATGTTCTCTGGCCACCACACCTTCCAGTCCGGATCTGAACTGCACCCGAAGAAGAGGACCTCGGATTTGTCCGAGTTGCACTTGAGGCTGTTATGTTGGAACCACTGAAAAACAGCCTCAAGGCAACCCGGATCTTCCCTCCATCGAAGTCCGCACCACTCTCACAGGTGAAGAGGAGCTGGGTGTCATCAGCGTAGGAAACGATCTGAGCCCCGAAAGACTCCGCCAGAGCCGCCAGAGGGGTCATGAAGATGTTAAATAGAGTCGGGCTCAAAACTGAGCCCTGAGGGACTCCGACACCCAATGGCGACATCTCGGCGGAGCAAGCAGAGGCCCAGACCGTTTGTCGACGGTCCGCCAGGAACGAACGAAACCAGTTGAACACCGTCCCCCTCAGACCGATCTCAGAGAGTCTTACGAGGAGACCCTCGTGGGGGACGGTGTCGAAGGCCGCCTACAGATCTAACATCACCAGCATCGCCCTGCCACCTGAATCCAGCACCTCCTTAATAGCCTCCGAAACTTCCAGGAGTGCTGTTTCGGTGCTGAGATTAGAGCGGAATCCAGACTGAGTGGGGTGCAGTAAATCATGGGACTCCAGATAATCGGCGAGCACCTTATGCACATGTTTTTCAATAATCTTAGCGAAAGCAGGCAAAAGCGAAACAGGCCTGTAATTCGCCAGCACCTCCATGTCCAATCCGGGCTTTTTGAGCAGGGGAATAATCATCGCCTGCTTCCATGACTGAGGAACCACACCCTGTGCCAGAGAGCAGTTCAGCAGGGGGTTCACATATGGATTAATGGCTGCTGACATTTTCGCCATAAACTTGGCGGAATGAAAAAATATCCAAGTCTGTCCGCTGACTTATAATAGTCAAACTTATTCAAGTGTTTATAAGCAGGGACTTCCGGTAACACAGCATCATAATTCGAAAAGAAATACTCAAAATGGTTACGCCCATAAAGTATGCTAAGCAGTATACTACATGAAATTCCATATGTCAATGGAAGGTGATGGTATCTAATACCCTCATCTACTGAAGCCGGCAATTGCATACACACATAGCAGTCTTTCGCATCCATTGCATCAATGTATTCATACAACAACTTTGCATACGCATTCTGTCCAAAATTGCCCTTAGACAGATCTGCGTGTAACCTACGACTTTCTTCTGCTAGCAAAGCTTTTTCTACTCCTACCTTGACCTCTTTCTTGCTAGGAGTGATGGGTGTCGGTGTTCCCTCAACCTTCACTGCCTGCTCGTATGGTATTAAATAGGAAACTGCAACTACTAATACTATAAGGAGTATCACTCCTCCTAAAAGGGTACCTATTATACACTTAGCTCTACGAGTCGGGTTTCCAGCCTCCATGGTTTCAGGACAGGTTAGTTCGTTCTCAACAGCTATTCAAAGTCTCTTTTCTTGGTTATTTGAGTCTCGAACCACACTTCTGAAGGCAGAAATCCCCGCTCTGCTTTTCTTTTGCAGCCTTTTCTTCTGCAGCAACAATAGACAACCCTAGCCCTTCTCCGTCCTCTGTGGGAAGTCCCTAAATTTCTTCTTCTTCCACTCGCCTCTAGATTGGCCTTAACAGCTATTTACAAAGTCTTTAATAATCAATGATGATATTTGCTCCAACTGCACAAAGCACATAATCCAACAGTTCCATGCGAAAGACTACTGCTTCATAAGATGGTATTTCTGGACCAAATGTAGGAAAAATCAGTCTATCCAAGATTAGATCACGTATCTTGCTCAGGTAAGGGGGATTTGGAATGGTGAGTGTCAGCACGCCTTCAATCTCAAGTCCAGGTACCAACAATATCACTTCCAACTTAACATTTGGGATTGTACTGGTCACTGCCACCGACCTCACCCACCCTGATCTCAGTACACCTGGCATTTGTCAAAGGGTAGATCCACTCAGGATTGGCGTATCTTCGACAAGGTACTCTCACCCTCCTTGACCTCCTCGGACCTCTTTGCTCCGTCTCCTGTTCTCCCTCGTCCTGTTCGGACTCTTCAGACACAGGGGCAAGATCCCTTTCTGAGACCAATCGCACGTTCAGACGCCTCCGTCTTTCAGGCCAATGAGCCTCGGCACTCTTTGCTCTTCTGCTTCTCGTTTGCACCCCTTGTTCGTCACCACTTTCAGCTTGTTCTGCGCTCAGATCACCTTCACAGCCACTTCCCCCTTCAGAGGCAGACTCAGTGTCACTGTTGTCGTGATCTCCTTCAGCTTTATCGGAGGAGTTACCAGCTTCTTCGGATTCCCCCACAGCTGGACTTGTCCCCTCTTGTGGATCTTCCTCTTCGTCAGTGTTGCCCTCTACGAGAGGAGCTGCTTCTTCCAAGGGTGCTGGCACTCATCGGGTGTGAGAAGCATGGACCCAGTGTGGCAACCCTCCACACTTCACAGCAGTGTTCGTCACCAAAATAACTTGAAAAGGTCCTCCCCAGCGCACATCCAGGCAGCTTTTTCTGACGTGCTTCCGCACCAGGACCCAGTCACCCGGGCACAGATCGTGACAAAGGTCTCTGGAAGCCGGAATTTCAGCAGCCCGTACCTGAAGGGACACAGAATGAATGACATCAGAAAGTCCCCTGCAGTAATCAAGGATGAGATCATCTGTGATATTTAGCAAGGCGGTTGTAGGAATAGATGGCAGTCTCATAGCCCTCCCCATCAGTACTTCGTGAGGTGAGAGTCCTGTCCTTCTGTCTGGTGTACTACGCAGGCTCATTAGTACCAATGGCAAAGCATCTGGCCATTTCAGGGACGTGGATGAGCACACCTTCGCCATTCGGGCCTTGAGGGTCCCATTTATTTGCTCCACTATGCCGGAAGCCTCTGGTCTGTAACTACAATGCAGTCTTTGGTCAATGTTCAGTGCAGAGCAGAGCATTTTCACAACTTCGCTGTTAAAATGTGTTCCTCTGTCCGATTCCAAAGAGGTCGGAACCCCGAAACGTGGCACTAACTCCCTCAACAACAATTTTGCTACTGTGAGTGTATCGCACCTACGAGTTGGGTATGCCTCAACCCACCTAGAAAACACACACACGATCACCAGGACATACCTAAGGCGGTTACACCTCGGCATCTCAATGAAATCCAGTTGCATCCTGTAGAAAGGTCCGCCGGACCTTCCAATGTGACCCATTGTAACTGGTGTTCTTTTCCCAACGTTCATTTGTTGACGTGTAACACACCTTTGACACACTGCTTCTGCAGCCGTCCTGAATTTTGGGTTGCATCATGGCATCTCTTCCCAGATGTACAGGACCATGTATCTGTCGTGCCATCGGACTCACCAGCTCATTCGGCAACACCGCTCTCCCATCAGCCGAAACCCATAAGTCCAACTCTCCTTTGACGCAACCAGCCATTTCCCACACTCTTTTCTCATAGTCAGACACCTGCTCCTGCATGCTCTTCAATTCTTCCCAGGTATCTGCCACTTCAAGCATCATGCTTAACTCGGTTCCTTCCTGCGCTCCCTCAACTGTTTGTTCAGTAAATGAGTATCCCTGCTCGGCACAATAACGTGCGACTTCATCAGCATAACGATTGCCCATGGACACAAAGTCAGTACCCTTTGTATGTGCAGTGCATTTCACAACGGCAATTTCGGCTGGACATTGCAGAGCCTCCAGCAACAACCTGATAAATTCTCCATTCCTGATAGGGGAACCTGATGATGTCATGTAACCCCTTTGAGACCACAATTGACCGAAGTCATGAACCACACCGAACCCGTATTGGCTGTCCGTGTATATGGTGATCCGAATCTTTTTGGCTGCCAGGCAGGCACGCGTCAACGCAATTATCTCAGCCACCTGCGCGGAGTGTACTCCTTCCAGGCAGGCCGCTTCGACTATTCCAGAAATAGTACAGACAGCAAACGCTGCTCTCAACTGACCAGTATTGTCCCTTACACATGAGCCATCCACAAAGTAAATTTCGTCTGGGTCTACCAGAGGCTCATCAACAATATCCGGTCTGGGTTTGGTGCATAGCTCAGTCACATCAAGGCAATCATGGTCTTCCCAATCATCATCCAAGTCATTTGGTAATGGCATCAAAGTAGCAGGATTCAAGACCGAACACCTCCTAAGGGTCACATTCTCCGCAGCAAGTATGACCTGCTCGTAGCGTGTGAGCCTGTTTTTAGTCAGGTGTTGTGTCTTGGTCCTGGTCATCAACAATTCCACTGAGTGGGGCACATGTACTATCAGTGGGTGACCCATCACAATGCTTTCACACCTCTCAATGCTGACACCTGTTGCAGCAACGGATTTTAGACATCCGGGCAACGCTGCGGCTACTGGATCTAAGGTAGCCGAGAAGTAAGCAACTGGTCTACGGACTCCTCCATGATCTTGTACTAAAACTGCCAAAGCACACCCCTCCCTTTCACAGCAGAACAGTGAAAATGATTTGGTGTAATCGGGCATTCCCAGAGCCGGAGCGCGACACAAGTCCTCTCGCAACTCAAGAAAAGCCATCATACAATCTTTGTCCCATGGTACCGGATCACTTACATCCTTGTGCGTCAGTTTCTGCAATGGCTTTGCCTTCAGGGAAAAATTAGCAATCCACTGGCGGCAGTAGCCAACCATACCCAGGAACATCCTAACCTCTCTCTGGGTCGTAGGCACCATAATTTTCATGATCGCCTCAATCCTGTCTGGCGACACTTTCCTCTTTCCTTTCTCTATACTGTGACCCAGATACAGTACTTCAGACAAACAGTACTGTAACTTGTTAGGGGATACCTTATGTCCATTCTCGGCCAAATGATTCAACAAAGCAATGGTGTCAATTCTACAAGCATCTTCTGTGTCTGACGCAACAAGGAGATCATGTATGTACTGTACAAGAACGGAGTTCTGTGGCAGCACCATATTCTCAAGATTCCTCTTCAATAGCTGATTAAAGATCGATGGGCTCTCTGTATACTCTTGAGGGATACGACACCATGTTAAGACACGGTTCTCTATTTTGAACGCCAAAAGAAATTGGCTCTCCTCATGCAATGGGATCGAAAAGAAAGCCTGACATAAATCGATCACAGAAAACCATTCAGCTTGGAACGATATCTGAAACAGTATCACTGATGGATTCGGTACCACTGGACAGCATGGAACAACTATGTTGTTCACCTTTCGCAAATCTTGCACAATCCTGAACTTCCCGCTAGGCTTCTGCAAGCCCATGATCGGGGAGTTGCATGGACTGCCCATGACTTCCTTCAAAATTCCCTGTCTAATCATGGATTCGATCACTGGTCTTATTCCTGCATTAGTCTCTGGGGACAACTTGTATTGAGGTGTTCTTGGGAACTCAGCGTTCGGTCTTACTTGAATCTTAACTGGCTCTACCCCTTTGATCAACCCGATCTCCTCTCCTGTAAAGTCCCACACTTCTGGTGAGACTGCATCCCTCAGGTCCCAAGGGAGTTCCTCCCCAGTTAAAGTGGGGTACAATTCTATACACACATGTGTATTTGCAACCTTGAAGGCAGCATCATCATCATTTGTTTGTAATTCTACTCCCTGTGGGATACAGTAAATGGTACAATTGAGTTTACACAGGAGATCCCTTCCCAACAGACACACGGGACTGGAATCACACACCACGAATTGATGGTTATCCCTGAAACTCCCAATCTTGACTGGGACTGGTTCAGTCAGAGGGTTTGTCATTCTTCTGTTTGCAACCCCTACCACTTGGATAGTCTGTCCTGAAAGGGGCAAATTAGGGACAACTGCAGACCGCACAGTAGACCGGGAAGCACCAGTGTCAACCAAAAAGGTGGTGGGGTGCCCAGCTACATCGGCCTCTACGAATGGTCCCCTCTGATCTACCTCTAGCACTGCCCCGAGGGTGCAGTCCTCCTCCCCACTCAGGCACCGTCCTGTCACTGGATCAAAGTAATAATACTCGTCCCCTTCAACTATGAAGGGCATCTGCTTGTAAACCTTGTTCCCTGTTGTAATCCTCGGTGGCTGGGGAACCGGAGCCCTAGGGGATGAAGTCCCCCCTTTTGTCGTCTTAAATCTAGTTACTGTTACTCTCTGTTCAGGAGGGGCTTGGACCTCCTCCTCCTCCTCTTCTTGCACTTGATTGTCTGGGTTATGGGGACACTCGCGTCTCCAATGTCCCACCTCGTGACACTGGTGACAGCTTGTCGTCTTTTTCAGAGCTGCCAGGTCTATCCTTGGCCTTGGGCCCTCTTCATTGTCCCTTTTCTGTCCCCCTGATTTTCTCCCCAATGTGCCATTGCCTGACTGACCCTGTCCTCCCGATTGCATCTGTACTAACATCAGCTTATCTTTAAGCTTTCTTGTTTTGGAGTCTATCTCGTCACTGCAATACCTCGCGTACCTCAAGATCTCGTCCAGAGGCTTGTTCTGCCAGCAAATTAAATGTTGCTGTATCATGAGGCAGATATCAGGTCTCAGTCCCAGAACGAACTTGGACACAAACTGTCCCATGTCCTTTGGATCCATCACATCCAATCCACTGTACTGCTTAAAAATCTGTAAGAGCCGCTCATAATACTCATGGACTGTCTCCTTCGGTTCCTGCCTAGTCCGATCTATCTTCACCCAATCAATGTCCTGTAGTGGTACCTTAGTCTTCAACCATGTGATCACCTGCTCATATTTTATCATCACCTTGGGTGAAGGTCCGTTTGTGCTAGTATCTCGATCCGGCTCCTCTGTGGGCCATTCGACACTAACCTTACATGCTATCCACAGGTCTCCCGGGACTACAATGTCGAACAGTGTGTTTAGATCAATCCACAGTACCTTTGAGATCTTAACAAACCTCTCTACCTGTTTGCACCATTCCACTGGACTCTCTCGCAACTTTGGAAATGAGTTCGTAAAGGCAGCCAAATCTCCCCTACTCCAGGGTACATGCACATATCCCCCGTGAGCCACCTCCCTTAAGGGGTACGCTTCTGCCTGCATCAACCCTCCTCCCGGGGATGTCTCAATAGCGCTTCGTCTAACGCTCTTCCTCTTTGACCACCTTTCCTCCCATTTGTCCAATTGGGTCCAGGTTCGGACTCCCACAATCAGTTCCCTAATGTGGGTTTTTAATCCGATCACCCTCTTTTCTTCCAGGTCTTGGTCTGAGTACTGTAACCTATGGCCACCCTGTAATGCTTTTGTCTTTGTCAAATCCACAACATACTTGTTTGCCAATTCAGACAGTTTCTCATGTGCTGTCCTAGCCCTCCGAGTGACATCCTTTGCCACAAACAACAATTCATCTGGATCATAGAGTTCTATTCTCTCTAGTGGCAATGTACCTTCCACTATTTCCTCCACTTCAGATTTTAGTCTCAACACGTCAATCCTTCTTGCTTTTATTGCCGCTCCCAACGTTCCTTGGCTAGAATTTCCATTAGAGTCCCTCCCGCCACCGTCCTGACTCACTCGTCTGTTTTCTTCAGGTGTGTTAGGGGGAACCCTTCTATTTTCCCAACCCTCCTGGTCCCACTCCTGTCTATTATCGCCAGAGGTGTGGTGGGACATCCCCCTACTTCCCACACTCCCGCGCTCCCATTCCTGCCTACTTTCGCTAGGCTCGCAGCGAGACGCCCCTCTATTTTCCTTGGTTCCGTTGTCGAAGTCGTTCCTCGACCTGTTGCTCTGGGTATCAACAATCGTTTCCCAAGTTCTCAAATCAGGCCTTAATTCTCTAATGGACCTTGGCCGGGGTCCTCTCAAGTCCATCGGTCCTCTCAAACCCCCCTGTTCTCCAGAGGAATTTGCCGATGCTGCCAAAGGGGTGCTCCTTTCTACCGGCCTTGGCCATTGGCACCATTCCTTCCCTGACACTTCTCTCTCTCTCTGTTTGTAGCGGACCCTCGCTCTGTGTCTGTTCTGGATTATATACAGATACTATGGGACCTATGGTAACAGGCACCGTAAGGGCGTCTGGCAATCTCTGTGAATCTACACCCTCTTCGGCGTGCACCTTTTGCACCGTGAATCTTCCCACTACTCTCGTTGTGGGAGATGGTTGGGGTGCTTTTTCTCCCTCTGCCGGGCCGAACTTGTCCCCTAAGGAGCTCAAACAGCTCTCCATCGGGACGCCACCCTCTCTGTCGGGGTCTTCTTTGGTCCCCGCCGGTGCTGACCCCCCTCCCATCTCCGGATTATATGGAGGTGGTCTCTCCGACAACAGTCTCTCTATCAGGCTGTCGTCTGTCTCGCTGTCCTCATTCTCGATACTCTTTCTCTGCGCGTCCCCTTCCTTGACCAACAACGGGTACAACCTGTCCCCTTCGATGGTCTGCACTCTCCACCTCTTGGCTAGTGCATCCCATCTCGCATCTTGAACCGCCCTAACTGATCTTTTCACCCTTTCCTGTCTCCTATCTCTGTTTCTTTCATGGGCTGCCCTAATCCACGCATTCAATGCTTCAAACTGCGTTGGTCTGGGCAAGGGCTGCAAAGAAGTCATAATCACTTTTAGCTGATACAGCACCTCCAGTCTAAAACTTCCATATTTAGGAAAGGTCAATTTCTCTTTTCCGTCAGTCATCTTGCACCAGTTCTCAAGCCACAATATGGTATGCAACCCAACATTCGTAGCCATATAATAGGCTGGAGTATCCTCGGGTGGAGCCTCTTCCCCACCCCGAGGTTCTAACTTCTTTTCACCTCTAAAACAATCTCGCAACACTTTTAAGCATTTCATGGTGAAAAACAACAACGTTTCCTTGTTTACAGCGCTCTTCTACCTCTCGATGACAATCCACCAATCCCAGCGTGGCTCCTCACTAACCGCCCTATCCCAGTGCGGCTCCTTCTGACGTCACTCGCCTCCGTTTCGCAGCAGTTCCCCTCCTTTCTCCGCTCGTCTCCCGGTCACGCATGCGTCCCAATCATACACTAGAAATGATCGCTTCCGACCAAGCAGCCACTTCTTTGACTGTACGGCCACAGTCTAACTGTAATTGTCACCGAACCGGCAAATGTCTGTCCACGAACGACCGGACAATCGCCTCACTGATAGGTTACAGACACACGGCAACTTCCGACCAGCGTCCGTTACCCATGCACTCACACATTCATTCCCCCTATCTCGGTCCTGCGGGCGGTCAATGGTACCTCATGACCCCCTTTAACAATGGTCGACAATTACTATAGGTGTTCGATACACCCGAACCACTTAAGCTCCACTTGAGCCTAAGATTTTCACTGGTTGCGCGCGCTCACAACCTGATCTCCTCACACACTACAGACACTCAACTCTGCCAGACAACACAACACAACAATACAAACGTATCACCGCAATCTAACACGCATGACCCTTTTTCATACTCACTCTCTTCCGACCTGCTGCTTTCTGCCGCACCGTCACTCTCCGTCAGTTTCCATGGAACGCCATCCTCCGTCTGCGACTTTCTGGATACTCGTCATTGGTTCTCTATGGGCCTCGGGGAAATCTCACCTACTCTAGATTACCCTCACTCCAGAAGATAAACCATCCTACTCTGCTACCAACTGAGAAGGCGGGATTTTCATTCTAGAACCTGCTTACCACTTACCAAAATCCCGTCACAGGTCGACTGGACCTTTTTACCTGTCATAGAGTGAATTAGGCAGTCTATTTACCAACAATCAATGCCTTCTACAAATCCCAATTGTTCCCCCAAAGAACCACTGACTAAAACTAAGTTTGAAGATTTATTACAGAAATGAAAACAGCTGAAGATACAAACACCTCAACACGAGGTTCAGAAGATACACCGGCACTAATACAAACATAATTCTACGGAAAAGTCTTAGGCGACTTATGAATAATACGAGAATCAGTTCCAGAATCATCAGACTAACAAAGATTGCTGTAACTTGAGTTCTGGTATGCATTGAAAGGAAAAAATCAAGTTAATCTATCCCTACACTATACTATGTGACATCCCTACTCAGCAATAGCCCACCCTAGCAAAAAGGTGTCAGCTGTGGTGACTTCCAAAGAAGTTCACTCTCTTTTCTCTTCAGTCTAGAGAATCCTCAGTCTTAGCTAAGCTCTTTGCCAATCCAACCACTCTCTCTAGCTCCTCAGCCCATCTGCTCTATCTCCACCCTCGGGGTGCTGAACCTAATGCAAAACCCCACAATACTGGCGGCACGCCTTCAGGTACGCCCCTCTCGAAGTTGTTGGTTTCCAGAATTTTCCATTATGGCACCTTTCCATCCTTGTAGATCCAAACGTCCTTGGGTCCCAGACTCTCAGTCGCTTCAAGTTGTATCTCGGCTACTCCTCCATGTCTGAGTCTAGCATCCTAACACTCATACACAATGGGCCTTTCTACTCTACTGTCTACTTGGTCCGGCACCTGCAAAGAAATACATGTGAATCGGCTCACACATTCTTTAACGTTGCGATTATTTTAGCCAAAGGCAGCTTTTACAAAACATTTAATGTTTAAGCAAACATTTCCAGTCAGGCCTACACGATTTCCATGGACTGGACCTCTGCACGTTTTATAGGCCCAACATCCTACATGAACAATCCTTTCGCTCTTAGGCCTCCAACTGTAAAGCAAATTAAATTTTTTACTTCAAGCAAGCTTATCACGTATATATATAAATGCAAATATGAATTTTAATAAAGCAGACCTAAACACATAATGGTAATCTATTAAAACGGCATCATTAGTGTTTCAAACCCTTAACATTTGTTCTGCATGTAGTTCTAACATCAAATACTTCAGTTCTCAACCCTACATCGCATTTGAACATGACTAGTAAACCCTTTATATATACGGGTGCTGACTACTTGTACATAAGATGCACCCCTACAATTTTTCACTTCTGTTTAGCGCTCTCTCATTATACAACACCGGGGGGATGTCACACATTATACAGCACCGGGGATACCACACATTATACAACACCGGGGATACCACACATTATACATATACAACACCGGGGATACCACACATTATACAACACCGGGGATACCACACATTATACAACACCGGGGATACCACACATTATACAACACTTGGGATACCACACATTATACAACACCTGGGATACCACACATTATACAACACCGGGGATACCACACATTATACAACACCGGGGATACCACACATTATACAACACCGGGGATACCACACATTATACAACACTTGGGATACCACACATTATACAACACCTGTTAGCAGCAGGAGCAACCGGGAGAAGAATGAAGGTGGGGGGAGGGGCAGTAAGGGGGGGAGAGGATCTAGAAGGAGGAATTTAAAATAAAAGTCTTATTAAAAAGCTGAGTGCGATTTGCAGGGGAAGGGTAGGCACAAAACAAGCTTAGGGCTGCAAACCTGGGAGAACAAGGGCAGAAGGATACAGGGAATAAAGTAAGAAACCACATGCACTCCGATGTAGAACTGACGGTAGAAAAAAAACGTAGCTCCTTGATCTGAGCTGTAGAACAATACAAGTCAACGAGTAAAAAAGATAGTAAGGAAGCTATGATCGAAGTAGTGGTAAGAAGAGGAAGGAAAGCCATGAATAAGAAGCAAAAGAGATAAAGAGGGCTTTCTTGTCAATGTATTGCTATTGCACACAAGAGGTATTCGAAAACAGACTGTAGGTGAAGCCTAAACTAATAAATAAATAATAAAGTAAAAATAGAAGCAGGACGGGAAGCTGACCAGGCGAGTAGTAAAGGATGAGCAGGGAGGTTAAAAAACAAATTGAGAGTCTGGACGAGTGCTGGATAATAAAAACAGGCCGAAGGAAGCAATGGGGGTGGGGCGAACGCTAAAAAAAATAGAAACAGGGACAGAGGTGAAAATAAGAATACTTAACCCCTTCTACGCTCATGACGAGCTCAGCTCGTCATGGATGTAACCTGCGCTACGCGGATGACGAGCTGGGCTCGTCATGTAACGCGGGTTTTTTTAAATCGCAGCGCGCAGCGGGAAAACCGCTAGCACGCATGCGGTTAAATACTGCCGTGTATTGCTGAAGGGAAAAGAAAAGAATCCCTTCAAATCAGTGGAAAAAGACAGCACATTGCATTATAACACTGATAATGAAATGAAATGTTATTTGGCAAGACAAACAGAACAAGTATTGGCATAGCCAATAGGTCTCGCTTTTGGGACCTTATAAGTGTTTAGTTATCCAGCACAATATCCTTTGTGCAACAACATCAACTGTTGCATGGGTGAACACTCATAAGGTCCCAAAGGCGAGACCTATTGGCCAGGGGAATGGGTAGGTGTATAAAGGTTGAACTGGTGGTATAGCAGGAATGACCACATACATTTAAGACAGCATGGAGTAGATGTATGGCCTTCGACAATCTACATGAGGAAGATTAAAGACAAATAGAGAAAGCCCCTAGGTGAACAATAAGCGAGGCCCTAAAAACATGCCACAAGGACATTATTGGAAATATAGAAAACCTTAGCACTGTCAACACGCAAATGACTCTAGAGAACAAGAAAAGCAGACTGTAGACCAAAAACTTTGGCTGTAGCTTGTGGATAGCTAAGAGCACTGATCTTCTTTCAGTCAGACATGCTCTCAAATTTGGGCAAGCGGCAACAGCAAACCACTGAAGCTATCCTGGAGACTGGCAAGACGGGCTCTTTTCAACATAAAGCCAACATAAAATGATGAAATTGAATGCTGTTGTATCATTGCTCGCACCCACACATCAAGACATTCTTTCTCATCAAGCACCACTCTCAAAACTTAGTTTTGTATTGTAGTATGGTCTTGCCTAGAGACGGATTGAGCTATAGTGCCATTCCATGCTTATATTTTACAAATTATTTATAATAAAAATCTAAACCAATATACATACATACGTACAGGAACTTTTGATCATCCACAACCGTCGCACGGCACACACCCTCCTCTGTAAACTAAGCACACACACGCAATATGTGATTTTGATGCAGGTTGTGCTTAGGAAAGGCACTACACTTATCTTGGTGACTGGATAAGTGTATCAGTTAAACTGGATTAGTAAACCTCACCCACATTTAGTGGCATGATGTCCCCGCTAAGCATGGGCGTAAAATCCGTTCCGTTTGCGGAATTTGTGGATATTCTGCAATTTAGCGGTCCGCGAATCTCGCGAAATTGCAGAAAAATCCACGAAATCGCGTTCGGGACGGATTTTCAAAAACTGAAGTACATGAAGCACTTACAGGGTTACAGCAGGTGCCCAAGTTGAAGTTAATTTCTTTGTAACCATTTACAAAATGGTTACAAAGAAATTAACTTCAACTTGGGCACCTGCTGTAACCCTGTAAGTGCTTCCTGAGCGGCGCCTCCAGAGTTGTTGCCTACTTGCAACTATTCTCTGACCCTGCTCTGACCCTCGAAGCAGGGTCACAGAATAGTTACAAGTATGGCACACTGCTCCAGGCTGTCACAAAAATTAAACCACAACAGGAAGCACTTACAGATAAGGAAGTAGGTGCCGGACTTGAAGCTCAAATTCAGTAACACATTAACCAGCCCCCGGTTGAGACTGCGCATCTGTGCTTTCTCCCCATAATCTACAGTGGTGAACCAGAGGGTGCTGTGATGAACCAGAAGGTGCAGTTGTGAACCAGAGGGTGCTGTGATGAATCAGAGGGTGGCAGTGGTGAACCAGAGGGTGGCAGTGGTGAACCAGAGGGTGGCAGTGATGAACCAGAGGGTGGCAGTGATGAACCAGAGGGTGGCAGTGATGAACCAGAGGGTGGCAGTGGTGATCCAGAGGGTGGCAGTGGTGAACCAGAGGGTGGCAGTGGTGAACCAGAGGGTGGCAGTGGTGAACCAGAGGGTGTCAGTGGTGAACCAGAGGGTGGCAGTGGTGAACCAGAGGGTGACAGTGATGAACCAGAAGGTGGCAGTGGTGAACCAGAGGGTGGCCGTGATGAACCAGAGGGTGGCAGTGGTGAAACAGAGGGTGACAGTGATGAACCAGAGGGTGGCAGTGGTGAACCAGAGGGTGGCAGTGGTGAACCAGAGGGTGGCAGTGATGAACCAGAGGGTGGCAGTGATGAAGCAGATGGTGGCAGGGGTGAACCAGAGGGTGGCAGTGGTGAACCAGAGGGTGGCAGTGGTGAACCAGAGGGTGGCAGTGAAGAACCAGAGGGTGGCAATGATGAACCAGAGGGTGGCAGGGGTGAACCAGAGGGTGACAGTGGTGAACCAGAGGGTGGCAGTGATGAACCAGAGGGTGACAGTGATGAACCAGAGGGTGACAGTGGTGAACCAGAGGGTGCTGTGATGAACCAGATGGTGGCAGGGGTGAACCAGAGGGTGTCAGTGGGGAACCAGAGGGTGGCAGTGGTGAACCAGAGAGTGCTGTGATGAACCAGAGGGTGACAGTGGTGAACCAGAGGGTGGCAGTGGTGAACCAGAGGGTGGCAGTGATGAACCAGAGGGTGGCAGGGGTGAACCAGAGGGCGCTGTGATGAACCAGAGGGTGGCAGTGGTGATCCAGAGGGTGGCAGTGATGAACCAGAGTGTGACAGTGATGATCCAGAGGGTGGCAGTGGTGAACCAGAGGGTGGCAGTGATGAACTAGAGGGTGGCAGTGATGAACCAGAGGGTGGCAGTGCTGAACCAGAGGGTGCTGTGATGAACCAGAGGGTGGCAGTGATGGACCAGAGGGTAGCAGTGGTGAACCAGAGGGAGCTGTGATGAACCAGAGGGTGGCAGTGATGAACCAAAGGGTGGCAGTGGTGAACCAGAGGGTGTTGTGATGAACCAGAGGATGGCAGTGATCAACCAGAGGGTGGCATTCGTGAACCAGAGGGTGACAGTGATGAACCAGAGGGTGGCAGTGATGAACCAGAGGGTGGCACTGGTGAACCAGAGGGTGCTGTGATGAACCAGAGGGTGGCAGTGATGAGCCAGAGGGTGACAGTTATGATACAGAGGGTGGCAGTGGCAAACCAGAGGGTGGCAATGACGAACCAGAGGGTCGAGGTGATGATCCAGAGGGTGGCAGTGGCGAACCAGAGGGTGGCAGTAATGAACCAGAGGGTGGCAGTGATGAACCAGAGGGTGGCAGTGATGAACCAGAGGATGGCAGTGGTGAACTAGAGGGTGTTGTGATGAACCAGAGGGTGGCAGTGATGAACCAGAGGGTGGCAGTGGTGAACCAGAGGGTGGCAGTGATGAACCAGAGGGTGACAGTGATGAACCAGAGGGTGGCAGTGGTGAACCAGAGGGTGGCAGTGGTGAACCAGAGGGTGGCAGTGATGAACCAGAGGGTGGCAGTGGTGAACCAGAGGGTGGCAGTGATGAACCAGAGGGTGATTGTGATGAACCAGAGGGTGGCAGTGGTGAACCAGAGGGTGGCAGTGATGAACCAGAGGGTGACAGTGATGAACCAGAGGGTGGCAGTGGTAAACCAGAGGGTGGCAGTGATGAACCAGAGGGTGGCAGTGGTAAACCAGAGGGTGGCAGTGATGAACCAGAGGGTGACAGTGATGAACCAGAGGGTGGCACTGATGAACCAGAGGGTAGCAGTGGTGAACCAGAGGGTGCTGTGATGAACCAGAGGGTGGCAGTGATGAACCAGAGGCTGACAGTGATGAACCAGAGGATGGCAGTGGTGAACCAGAGGGTGGCAGTGATCAACCAGAGGGTGGCAGTGATGAACCAGAGGGTGGCGCTGCTAAACTGCCTGGGAGCCCTGTGGGTGTGAGGCCACTGCGCTGCTGAGCTGCCCGGGGGTTGTGAGCCCACGCGCTACTGAACTGCCCCGGGGCCCAGTGGGTGTGAGCCCCCGTGCTGCTGAACTGCCCTGGAGCCCTCTCAGTGTGAAAATCATTCGTGCTCCATTGCCTGGGAGCCCTCTTGGTATGAGCACACATTGTGCTAAGTGTCCCCCTGCCCCCAGTACATATATAGCGTACCGCACAGCACCATTATGCTCTTGCACCATGAAGTCTGGTGCCTGGATGCTCCTGATCCGTGTAGGTGGTACCACCGTCTGGTGCAGTCAAAATGTAAAGTCATAACTTGCTACACAGCACCAATAAACACGTGTCCCCCTGGCACCGGTATGCGCATGTACCAGGCGTGGAGCACCCGCATGCCACTGCACCCTACTGCCCAGCGCCAGCATATGCCTGTACGGGGCAGTTTAGTATGAGATGGGACATTGTCCAGCAGCAGCAGCTGCATGCACCTGAACCCACTGAGCAGGATCGGAATGGCTTTGTACCAACACGCCCAGCAGAGCTATCTTGGACATCTGAAGGATTCTGGGGTCCTGTGCCAAACGTATTTTTGCATCCATGAGTTTCCCGAGCGCCATCCCCGTGTAGCTCCTGTGACCAGGAGGCTGCTTTCTCCTCATCTGCTGCTCTGCTCGGTCTCTGACCCTTTATAAACAAGATGCATGTGAACTCGTATAGAAACCCTGCCCGTTTGGCCCCATCCACCACACACTAGCGGTATGAAACGTCTTCCCGCCCATCCCCATTATAATGGCCTTTTGGCGCGCCAGCGAAGTTACAGGCACAAGTGGTCACATATTTGTGCAACTGCCACAAAAATCCGCGAGATCGTGGGAAAAGTTGCGAATTCGCTGACTTTTTTTGCGAGTTCTCACGAATTCACGGTCCGCAAATTCGCAAATTCCGCCAATACTTAGTCCCCGCACCCTGTGGGGACCTTATCCAACCACCAAGATATAATTTGTGCCTATCCTGGGCCCTACCTGCATCACCGTCGCATACTGTGTGTCTGCGGTCTAATAACAGCTTTTTCATGTAAAAATGTGCCACCTTTGTGCTTCCTTTGTGCGGGCATTCATCTGCACTGCTGATTGAGCAATAACCTCTGTATGTTTTGCAGCCCAATGTAAACAGAATGTATGCATTGCACGGGGGCTTCTGTACAAAAAATAAGTAGTTCCCTTTAACCCGGATAGAAGTAATATTCCTCATTGTGGAGAATGCTGGGTGGAATGCTTAATGAGAGACACCCAGCATATTAGGAAGTCAGAGAACAGGGTCTTTTTGCATCTCACTGTTCAGTGGACAGCAGGGCTGGTAAGGGAAGTTGGAGGATGCTGGGGCACAGTGGAGAAAAGTGGGTGCCCTCACCAAAATGGAAGCTCTTCATTTAGTGTGATTTCAGTATTTACACTGGTATTCATTTAATATTAAAATGTAGTATTCATTTAGTATGCATGAAGACTAAGTAGTATGCCCACAAGCCGAAATATGCAAATGAGGGAATACTAGTTCTACTAACTACCCTTCAAATACATGATGAACACTTCAATTGATTGCTAAAAGAACTCTAGTAGTATTCTAGAAGAATATTATTTGAAGCTTAGTAGTATTCTGTTAGGGTTTATTTGCAGCTCTTGTGCTATTTCAAGAGCAAAATGAAGGCTTGTCTCATTTATTGTGACCGATAATTGAAGATTAGCGGTATCTTTGTGAGCAATATCTGAAGACGAATGGCAAGGACTGTTAAGAGTTAAGTAAGACTAGCTGAATTCAAATTGAATGTTAATTGAACACTAGTCACAATAATTCTGATTAATTTTTAGCCATTTTATTCATTTGGTTGCTTGCACAAGGCTTCTTTTAATGATGGCTTTTGGACTAAATTTTATGTGTTACATATCTTGGGAGTCAATGATTCTTATACGCCTGTTACAAACTGTTAGAAATGGGATTTCTGGCTAGCTCAGACTTTGCGCCAAAGCGAGGCAGAAACCACAACTCTAGTCAGGATAAGGGAGTTACACTTCTAAAATAACCCCTTCTCACCCCCTTGGTAGCTTGGCGCGAGCAGCCAGGCTTATCTTAGAGACAGTGTGTAAAGCATTTGCACATAACCAACAGTAAAACAGTGTACGCACTACCGAAGGACACCACACCAGTTTAGAAAAAAATCCAATTTTTATATACAAAGACCACATACGATAAAAATCCACAATACTATACTTCAAAATCATCACTTATCAAAATATGCTTTATAAATAGTTCCTTGATGTTGATAGCTTCATCCAGGGCTATCACGACATAGTAAACAACAAATCCAAAAACAGTTTTGGCAGACGGTGATGTCGCAGGCCAACTACGGGGTCGGGAAGACCAGCAAACAGTACCTTTTCAGAGATGCAGGGCGATGGGGCCTTTGAAGTCACTCGTGTTGCAGGACGAGCTCCTTTCTGATGGGATCCGGAGCACTGGCGCCAACAGGCGTCGGGTGCTGCGGTGTGAAGCGCAGTCGTGCGGCGTGCGGTGCCCCCAGGTCACGGTGCAAGCAGCGGCTCGGTGGCAGGAAGGCCACTGCGTCGTCGTTTAGTGAGGCGGTGCAGAGTGCAGGCTCACAGGTTGCAGTGCGAGCAGCGGCTCAGTGATGGCGTCAGCAGGCGTCGTCGGTGCGACCAGGCTCGCAGTGCGGCGTGGCGGCAGTGCCCTCTGAGGTTCCAAAGCTTCGGTGTGAAGCAAGGCAGTGCTGAGTGCAGTGCGGGGGAGCCCTTAGCGGTGCCTTCAGGACATGGGTTCGGCAGGATCGTCGGCGGGGTTCTTCGGGTGGCAGCACAAACACACAGTCTCCAGTGCTGCGGGTCGAAGAACCTGAAGTCTTTGCTGTTCCTGAGACTTCGTGAACAGGGTGCAAGCTCCACCTCAAGCCCTTGAAGAGTCTCACCAATTCGGTTGCAGAGGTTCCAGTCCAGGCCTTTCACTGCCCCAGACAGAAGCAGCCACTGCAGGTCAGCCCAGCAAAGCGCGCAGCAAAGCGGTCGGTCCTTTCAGCAGTTTCTCCTGCTCTCCTTCTGTGTAGTCTTCTTGATCCAGATGAGCTCTAAAGTTCAGGGGTCTGGGACACAGCATTTGAACACAAAAATCCTTTGATCTGCCAGGCAGAAGGTGTTTGTGTCCGTCCAGAACCAGTTGGGCCTTCTCTGGCATGAATTCCTGGCAGGGGGTGGAGACTGCTTTGTCAGAGGCAGACCAGGCCCTTTGAGGTGCAAGGCAATCTCCTCCCTCTACCCCCATCGTAACCCAGGTCTATTTAGCCCTTTCCTGACCTACCTAGACTATAGGGAGCCACCCTGCTCCCTAGCCATCTGTTGCCCAAAAATCAGACAGGCAATCCACATTCCTGCAGAGGCACGCCGGGATGACCAAGCAAAATAATACCCACTTTCTAAAAGTGGCCTTTATGAACTCAGAATGAAAAGGGCACACTCGCTAAAGGCTGCGTCTTTTGACGCTGAGTTCAGGCCTACCAAACTTCCTTCACTTATACCTTTGTTGGGCTACGTACTTGGGTGGCACAATCCCTGTCAACTATCAGCTGTAACACCATTTGCACCTATTCCCTGCCTCCTCCTGTTACCTGTTCCCACCTGTGACCCATCGCCTGGTTCCCCTTGTGCTTATGCCTTGAATTCACAGACCTATCCTTTCTTATGGACATCTTTTCCCACCAAGCAATGCCAACTCCAGTGTTCTCATCTATAATTTACCTAGGCTGTTTCCCATCCTAGCTACATTCTATTTACATTTTTCTCAACATCAAGCAATAATGCAGGAGGAGGGCTTGAGGGAAAAGGCAAGCAACAACACAGGGGGAGTGGGAAAGACAGGGCAAACAACAACGCAAGAGATGGCTGAAGCAATGGAAAGGGAGGAACAGGGCAAGAAATGACTAGACAAGCAATGACCCGGAAGGGGGCAGGAGTAAGCAAGAACATAGGAGGGGGCAAGGAACACACAGTGGTAAGGGGGTGGCCTGGACACACATGCACTCTTATGTGCTGCAACTAAAAGAAAAAGAAGCTCTAAAAGCATAAGCTGTGGAGGACACCCAGCAAGAAAGCAGTGTGTGGATCATGCTCCAAGGAAGACCAAACACACAAAGAGGAAGAGAAGCCAGCATATGCTAACTAAAAAGAAGCACAGAAACAGGAGTGATCATGAAGCCAACCAACAGTGGGCAGCTGGCAGGCTCCAAGCGCCGTATGTATCAACACATTTCCCCATAGACCCAGAATGGGCAAAACCGTTTGATACATCTGGCCCAGTTTGTGTTACAAGAGACAGGGCATGCGATGTTTAGGCAAGGCCTAAAAATATGTCTATATCTTCAAGACAACATCAATGCTAACCATCTCCTGCACAACTACCAGTTTGGCTTTGGATAATGCTGCAGCATGAATACTGCTACTTTACACATCACAGGCGATGCTTTCTCGATCATAGAGGACGATGACCCTTGACAGACATTGCTGGACCTCTCAGCTGTCTCAGCCGACAATTCCACCCTCATATGCACCCTGGAGTCTCAAATGTGATACAATGTCAATGTCCTTCACAGGTTCTCTTCCTTCCTTTCCAACCAAACACCCGCTTGTTCATCTGGGCACAACCAGGTCACAAATATCCCTATCATCAGTGGCCCACAGCTCCATACGGTCTCTTGTTGTTTTCAATCTTTACATACAGCAGCTCAATGACAAAACCCTGGACGGCTATGAACCCCCAAATTTCACAGAATACCAAGTCACTTGGAATTGCCCTAGACGCCAACCGCATCCTCAAGGAACACATTGCCATAAAATCAGACTCATACCAGCTCTCTCTTCTATTGAAAGTCAAACCTTGAAAACTGATCGTACAGTAAAAAAACAGTGTAACTGTGCAGTATATTTTAAATGTTTGATCTAGAGGAAAACAAACTGATGATTTAAAACGTACCACAGTAGCTGGGGTTGGCTTTGCTAATTAAAATACATTTCTACCCAAACTAATCCCTTATAGCATTAGGTTCTGAGATATGCATGATGCACCTTCTTAGCAGCAGGCACATTACCCCCTGCGCTACTGGTGAGTCAACTTGTCCGGGACAAATCTATCTCTCCCCAGAAAGAACCCACGGACCATATTATCAAGCATGGGCGATAGATTATCGCCGCTTTTAACGGCAGGAAACTGGAAATTCTATGGGAATTCACAAGGACATATTATCAAGCCCATTATCGCCGCTTTATCGGCAGTTTCCTGCCGGTAAAAGCAGCGAAAATGTATCGCCCATGCTTGATAATGTGGCCCCCACGTTCTCTTTAACTTAACTATGGAGTCAGTGCTGGGGAAATACCTTTCGCTGCTCGGCCTGTAGACTGTAGCTGCAGTCTGTGCAGAGGGCAGGCTAGGACCCATCTGTAATTTAAAGTCCTTTTCAAGGACTGGACTAGATTCATGGCCAGGCAAATGGGAAAGTTTATTGTGCTTTATTTGCTTGAGGTCGGGGTGGAATCGGCAGCCTGGGGGGAGAAATTCCTGGTTGCCGAGTCCCCCAGCAATAGCCGTAGCAAGTCATTAGATATTATTTAACCCCTTCCGCGCTCATGACGAGCCCAGCTTGTCATGAGTAACGCCGCTCGTACGCTGATGACAAGCTGAGCTCGTCATGTAACGCTGCTTTTTTTAAAACGCAACGCGCAGTGGGAAAACCGCTAGCGCGCATGCGGTTAAGCCTGCCAGCAGCGCAAAACAATTATATATTCTTACAGACTCTCAGGGCTGACTTTCTCTACCTAAATAGTAGGTCGCCATACTCGGACTAGCGAGTCTCAATGAAGGTTGATAAAAAAAAAGCAAGCAGTAGGAAGTCAATATTTGTTCCTGGATGCATACTATTCCCACATTGATTTAAAATGTAACACGCCAAATCAGAATGGTTACAATTAATAATAACACAATCTACAGATAAACTCTTCTTAACATACCCAACCCACCCCCTCTCCTTACCATCAAAATACTGTTCTGATCCGTTATGTTAAAGCTGGCATGTTTAGTTAGCCAATAGCATACCTCGTTTTTTTCGGGAAACATCCTTTACAACGCAACTTTTACCACGCAATGCTTTTACATCGCAACTTTTACAACGCAAACCATTACAACGCATTGCGCTGGGGGGCGCTCTAGGATAGGGAATAGATTAAATTTACTATCCAACACCTTCCCTACTATCCACGGGGACTGGAGTTGGAATAGTAAATTAAACTATTCACTATCCAGCACACCAAAGCGCTATGCGTTGTAAAGGCATGCGTTGTAAAACTTGCGATGTAAAAGCATGCGTTGTAATGTCATACATCCGTTTTTTTCTATTGAGCAGATGACTCATATCGGTGCACAAGGGTGAAACGTTCCTAAGAATAACAACATATGGGGAAGCAACGAGTGGTAAGTTAATAGTGGCACAAAACCTTTTCCCTAAGGCCCTAGATGTAGTAGGTGTAACTCCTCCCCCCCCCACTCCCTTACAAGCATTCCCAGTCTGATTGCTACTGCTACTGCTCAGTACATTCTCTGCCCTTGCCTAGGAAACTCTGTGCACTTCTTTTTGCAAGGGGCAGACAGGGCCTCTGTATGAAAAACAGCCTCTACTGAACTCCCCTCATGAGCTAGACCAGAATAAGGGGAACAAGTGGGGCAGGAGAAACAGGAAGAACAAGAGAAGCAGGAAGGATTTATTAAATGCATCCCTACACGCCTGTGGTCCTTCCTTTAGGGTAGATATTTTAGCCAATTCTTTTGAAAGCCCACGTTGGCACTCAAATATAGGTCTAATAGAAGTCTTATGCAGAGACTTCAGACCAGCAAATAACACATCCCAGTCCTTATCCATTTCCCTGTTAGATTCTACAGCAGACCTAGATGAAATACTTGAAGGGCCCAGATTTTCTGAATCATCTTGCAGTGCTGCAGCCGCACATTCTATGCTAGGCTACGTGAGAGGGTGATGGGAAGCATCCTTTACAACGCAACTGTTACAACGCACTACCATTACGACGCAACCATTTCAACGCAAGTCATTACAACGTATTGCGCTGGGGGGCGCTCTAGGATAGGGAATAGTTTTAATTTACTATCCAACACCTTCCCTACCATTCACGGGGACTGGAGTTGGAATAGTAAATTAAACTATTCACTATCCAGCACCCCCCAACACAAGTCGTTGTAACGACTTGCATTGTAAAACCTGCGTCGTAAAGGCATGCGTTGTAATAGCATGCGTTGTAACGACATACATCCGAGGGTGATGGACCATAAGTGCCATATTAACTATGACACTCTCCTCCCCTTTCCCTAGCGCTGGTGCAGAAATGTGTTGCAGTGTGCAAGGGTGTCTATGTGAGACTAGCATAGGTTTTGTTCTGGAAGGCTACCCCTTCCAGTCCAAAATACTATGCCTAGACTAACCTTAAAACCTTTCCTATCTTGCATGTGTGCTGTACAGTGCAGCACACATGCAAGCTGGAAAAGGAACGAGAAATGAAGGCATTTCTCTCTCTCATAACGTCTGGTTGAAGTGGATGCCACTTTCTGGTGCTACACATTGTCTACCTTTTTAAGTAAATAAGGCTTAGCGTCAGAAAACATGGGTGGATGCATGGGAACGCCCATGCACCACCCATGGTACGCCCCTTTGGAGCTAAGTAATGCAAAGCAGTGCCATGCGCTGCTTTGTGCTTCTTTCGAGTCCCTATGAAAACCATCCACAGTCTGGTCTTTTGTAATTGTACATAGAGACACTATTTAGCATATCATGCGGGGCGCATCTTTCACAGGCACATGCATCATTGTTGACGTTTGCGATTCCTTAATTGCGAAAATTAAGGAATCGCAATTAAGGAATCGCAAACGGCAATGCATCAATATTTCGCAATTTTTTTAGCGAATCCTTATTTTTCCTTAATTGCGATTCACAATTTGCGAATCGCAATTAAGGAATCCCTTCCCATTGATTCCAATGAATGGGAAGACAATCTCAATTTGCGATTCGCAATTAACTAATCGCAAATTGAGATTGCGATTTCAAGGGTGCAGGGGTGTCCAAAGGACACCCTGTTGCACCCCTGAAATCAATCTATGCACCTATGTTGTGCCCACACATGCCCTTAGGGCATGTGTGGGCACAACATGAAACTTTGAAAAATGCACCAAAGTGCATTTTTCAAAGTATTCGCAAATTACCATGAGGTTCAACCTCATGGTAATTTGCTCCCCTTAATTGCGAAATCACAATTTTTAAATGTTTCATGCATTGCATTTAAGGAATCGCAAAATGCGATTCCTTAAATGCAATCGCAATTTGAGAATTTGCAAATATTTGCGAATTCTTAAATTGCGAGGGCCTTGTACCTTCATGCATTCCAAAAAAGGATTTTGCGATCGCAAACGGTCGATTTTTGCGATTCGCACTGTTTGCAATCACAAAATCCTTTGATGCATGTACCTGTCAGATCTTTATACTGAAATGCCCTTTTATTATGTATTGGCCACCTCGATATCTCCTCAAATCTCATTCTCTTTCGCCAAGTCTTAAATCAAAATGTATGCTCGTAGTGCCAATTACCATGAAGCACATATTCCGAGTAACGAGCCACTTCCAAAAACCTAGCGTAAACTCAACCAAACGCGCAGACTCACCTTTACTAACTGCCACATTGTCTGTAAAAGATCTTACCGACCGGCAACGTCCCTCTTAGCAATGCCGCGTCCCACCGGCGTTATTTGGATATCGAGGTGACCAATACATAATAAAAGGGCATTTCAGTATAAAGATGTGAAAGATGTGAAAGATATGCTAAATAGTGTCTCTATGTACAATTACAGAAGACCAGACTGTGGATGGTTTTCATAGGGACGCGTGATCGATTGACACGTTTGACCCAATGAGGAGGGTTGTGGGTATGCTGTAACTTCGCAACCCCCAGGTAATTATGTTTTTAATTATCTAAGTGCCACCATAACGTTTTTTATTGCTCACTATGCCTGGGATGCAGGCATAGAATGGTTTTGTTTTTATAACTGGCTCAAGTTTGTTATATGTCATTATCTACCATTACAGGTGTTGTATGTAAACACAAAGTGAAAGAATGAGAAGATGAACCCCTGTTAGCCCTGATGAAGTTGCGCAAAAATACAGCAACGAAACATGTTGGCATCAGCAATGAAGTATTAGACATGGTTTAATAGGAACCATTTCTAATTTGGAGAGCTTGCAGCCCAGAATAAAAGTTAAGTGGCCAGCAAGCCCTGCAATTTTAATGGTGAGAATTACACTTATTATTTCTCACTGGGGTTCTTTTGGTATATGTATATACACAATAGTAAGTGTTGTCTGTCTTGTCTTACTATTACAAGAGTGATCACCACTGTCTGTGGTTCTCGAGAAGCACTTGTCTTGTCTTTTCGTTTCCTTTTTCTCATTTTCTCTTTCACTAAAAGAGAGGGAGCTTCCAATGATGATAAGTGGGTACACTGGTAATTGTTAGCCAGTAACCCCGTTGGCGGTTCTACCGTGAGGTACTTTCTCTCTTCTCCCACACATTTTTTTCATCGAATGAAAGGTGGGAAGTGTGGATGGTAGTTGACATTTTGTGTTTTCTGTGAAAAGCGACACTGTGACATATATGAGTATTGGACTGCACACATATAAGGTAATTGAGAAGGCTATTGAAAACCCTGGTTTCTGTCACAATTAATGGGAATAAGTGTTTAGAGGGTGAGGCCTTGTTTTGTTTACCATGTTGTGAGTGGGGGGCGGCCGCTCGCTTTTTTTCCCCCTTGGCTCCTAATATATTGACCTATGTCTGAGTTACCCAGTTTTCAGTCTTTTGTCCATGACCTCATTAAAGTCTACTTCTATTATACATTCGGTGAGTGAACAGATAGGATGTAGTAAGCATCACAAAATATTGTTGTCAACCAGGAGTGTGTGAGATGCCATTCTAGGGTGGTTTGATTGAAAGAATAATTGCGTTGAGCCAATCCCACATGTTCTGTTGGGAGAATGCCAAAGTGTGAGTTGTAAGGACATATGTTCTGCTCCTCTAAGGAACGAGAGCCATTCTTGCCACACGTGGAAGGTGGCAACTCTAGAATTCTTCCAATTGGCACGAATCAATTTACAAGCCAGCAGTATCATTATATCTAGGAGATTCTTATCTGTTTCCTTTGATAGTAGTGGGTCAAGATAACAGAGTATTATACAAGAAAATTCAGGTGAGGGGGTAATGCCCAGAGTATTTTTAATGAAATCAAAGATGTTTTCCAGGACTTTTGAAGCATGGAGCAGTAGAAGAGCATGTGTGTCCCCCTTTTGTCCACCGCAGTTCTATCAGTTAGGGTCTTGCCTTAGTTTGATAGTTTTTCAGGGGCCCAAAAGGTTCCACGAATAGCATAAATGTAGTCTGGAACCGCATTGGTGATACTTTGTTCATGAGATTTGTAGATGGCATTTCATTCAAAGTTTACGTTGCTTTTCCATAATTATGACTCCCATGTATGTTCTTTTTGCAAGTGTGGCTGAGTTGATTTTGGTGAGAGTAGCTTGTAGACCTTAGAAACCATGTGGCCAGATTTTTGTAATTTGTAAATAAGAATAGGTAAAGTTGGGTCCTCATTCAATTATGGGTACTTATATACCTGCACCATTAGTTTTAGAAACTTGTAGAAGTCTTGGTTGTCTTGTTGAAACGTTCTTGGAAGTTGGAGAAGAGGAGTGGAGTGGTGTTGGCATATAGGTGTTTGACCAGGTTAACTCCTTTCTTTGACCAGTCAGTCCACCGGGCTGGTTTTCCATCAATTTGAATATTTGGATTGTGCCAGAGGGAGGCCAGATTGGAATTACGTATTCCTATTTTGGAGTAACAGTCCAGTCTTTATGCAGCATTTTTAGTGTTATTCATGATGTATTTAGAATGAGATGGGTGAAAGTTTTTTTATCGTTAAGTATGTAGGAATAGGCTTACCTTCTATTAAAGGCTTTTCCAAATGAACCCATACTGGAGTGTAGTCTTCCTCATCAATGATCCATGTAATGCCTTGTGAAAACAAGAAAGCAGTTTGGTAGTTCCTAAAAATAGGGAAGCCAAAACCACGCATGCCTTTAGGTGGTCAATGTTTGTGGAGTAACATTTTAGTTTTTTTACTTTGCTCTAAAATATTGTTGAATATGGAACACATTTTGAGTAGGAAGTCTTCGGAAATTAACAGTGGGGGCATACTTGGACAATTCGACACCCCCCAGTCAAACCGAAAGTCATCCTCGTCCTCAACTTGAGACATTCAGGCCAGTAACATGTCTGGAAGTCGAGCGAACCATGACCAAAATGAGAAGTGGTTCACCACTTGATGCGGCTCCCATCAGATTCCTCAAAACCGTTGCCCCTGTCATCGTTCCCACGGTCACGGAGCTCATTAATAGCTCACTTACCCAGGGATCTGTTCCTGCCAGCTGGAAGAGCGCGGTGGTAAAAGCACTCCTTAAAAAACCTCAGCTCGATCCAGCAGACATGGGAAACTATCGACCAATTTCTCTCCTACCGGCAATCAGCAAGCTAGCTGAGAAACTGGTCAACAGACAATTGTCCCAGTTCTTTGAAACAAACAACATCTTACGGGAATCCCAAACTGGTTTCCGCCCGGGCCATGGCACAGATACTGCCCTCCTCGCCGTCATCGAGGAGGCAAGGCGCATACTGGATTCAGGAGGGTCAGTGGCAGTGATCCTCCTGGATCTCAGCGCAGCCTTCGACACAGTCAACCACCGTGTCCTCCTCCATCGGCTCGAGGCAGCAGGGATCACCGGGACGGCACTTAGTTGGACAGAATCCTTCCTCACCGGACGCACGTTCCAGGTATGGGACGGCATCTACCACTCAGCCACCCTCCCCCTCACAAGCGGGGTCCCGCAGGGATCCTCCCTGAGCCCGACGCTGTTTAACGCATATATGGCTCCCCTGGAAGACGTGGTGACACCATTTAACATAAAAATGGTAAGCTACGCTGACGACACTCAACTGGTCGTCTCTCTATCCCAACTAGCCGACCACCCAGAGAAACTGGCGAACTGCCTTACCCAAATACACAGCTGGATGAGTGATTCATCACTAAAATTAAACGGGTCTAAGACCGAAGTGATGCTCCTGGGAAAACAATGGGCAACCATCCCCCCAACAGTCTGGCCCGACGTATTCGGAGAAATCCCCTCCCCGAAGCGTGAAATCAAAACCCTTGGAGTATGGCTCGAACCGGAGCTCACCATGAAGACGCAAGCGGCCAAAACTGCTGGCACCTGTTTTGGGCTCATGCGCACCACCCGTAAGATCCTCCCATTACTTCCTCCTCCCTCTAGGAAACTTCTCATCCAGGGGCTAGTTTTGTCCCGTCTTGACTACAGCAATATGGTCTACCTGGGCGCCCCAGAGGCCACCCTGACTAGACTACAGCGGACACAGAACGCTGCGGCCCGTCTGCTCACGAACCTTCCGTCGAGAGTGTCAGCAAAACCAGCCCTCAAGGCCTTGCACTGGCTCCCTGTTCGCCAAAGGGTGGAATTCAAAGCCATGTGTACAACACACAAACTTATCAACGGATCTGGCCCTACTATCCTCAGCAGCCTGGTCACCCCCTACAAAGCATCCATATCCCTCCGTTCAGACAGTGAGCACCTAGCCAACGTCCCCAAATTCAAAAGGACCCGCACCGGAGGCCGACGATTCTCAGTGCAAGCGGCCGCGAGATGGAATTCCCTCCCACGCACCCTCAGACTGGAAGCCATCTACCTGACCTTTCGCAAAAAACTGAAAACGCACCTATTCCCGAAATAACTGTTCCTCCTCCCTCCCTCTCCTTACAGGATAAACAATCTCCTTACAGCGCGGGGATGCCCTTGGGTCACCAGGCGCTATACAAATCGCTAAAATAAAAAATAAAAAAATACTATTTGTGTAATTGGCCATAGGGGTGTCCATCATTTTCAGAGTTTCAGCTCTTCCCCACCACAAAAAGAATTTGGGTGACCAATCTCAAGTAATGTATTGATCTTTTTGAGCATGATCGATTTATTGTGTTTGGTGTTGGTGAGGTTACTGGAAAATTCTATCCCTAAATATTTATAAAACATTGGAATGTTGGGAGCTCCATTGAAAACAATGGAGTGCTCTGGGCTTATAACGGCTGGTGTAAGCCTGGAGCTCCAACAATCCAATGTTTCTTTGTTCACAGCTCTGGCAGCGAAAAAAGGGTTCAGGGAGCCTGAGGGGATTCCAAACTTTTCACACTCCCAAAAGGCTTTCTTTTTTGTTAGAACATTCTTCCCTCTAGTGGCAGAATGTTCTAATAGCCTTATAGCCCTTCGTAGATGGGCTATACCGCTATTAAAGCCCCTCTCCCTTGTTAAAGGCCCTCGCCTTGGGCTCGTTGGGCTTTAACGCTGGAGAGGGCCTTTAATAGCCGGTATAGCCCTCTAAGGCGGGCTGTAGGGCTATATTAGGATTCCATGCACAGCTAGAGTCTCCTAATATTTCTTCATATCAGTGGTTATTCAGAAATGTAACCTCAGATGTGTCTATATTGAGCGAGTAGCACAAGACCAAGGAGAATTCTCTGACTGATGACAGTAAGGCAGCATCTCCAAGGACTATTAAGATGTCATCTTTATTGGCAGCTGTTTTTATACTAGTTTTTCCAAATGCAATACCAGTCATTCTGTATTTTCTCTCAGGTTGTGAAGGGATGACTCTAATGATAAGCGAAAGAGGGACTGGGATAGTGGGCATTCTTGGCCAGTCCCTTGTTCTAGCGAGAATCGGTTTGAAATACGGCCCCCACTGTAACCCTAGCAACTGAATTTTAGCATAATGCCATTATCATTTAATAAGTTGTTCTCCCAAATTACATTTCCATAGGACTGAGTTCTTATAGTATCAGTCTACCTTATCAAATGCCTTTTCCATGTCTAGTGTAATATCTACTGTGGGGGATGCAGAGAGTTTTGGCTTTCTAAGTGACGTGGCAAAGTATTCTGGAATTGTCATTGGATAGTCCATTTTTTAAGAATCCAGCTTGTGAAGGGTGTATGAGTTTAGATATGTATTTTTGGAGAGTGACAGAGAGGGAAACATCCTTTACAACGCAACTTTTACAATGCACTACCATTACAACGAAACTTTTACAACGCAAAAACTATTACAACGCATGTTTTTACAACGCATGTTTTTACAACGCAGATACTTTTACAACGCATACCATTACAACGTAAGTATTGGTAAGTATATAATAATTTTTTAATGTACATTTTTGTAATTTTTGGGTAAAGGGGTATTTTTAGGGTTCAGGGTCAGTTTTTGGTTTTTGGGTAAAGGGGTATTTTTAGGGTTCAGGGTCAGTTTTTGGTTTTTGGGTGAAGGGGTATTTTTAGGGTTCAGGGTCAGTTTTTGGTTTTTGGGTAAAGGGGTATTTTTAGGGTTCAGGGTCAGTTTTTGGTTTTTGGGTAAAGGGGTATTTTTAGAGTTCAAGGTCAGTTTTTAGTTTTGGGTAAAGGGGTATTTTTAGGGTTCAGGGTCAGTTTTTAGTTTTTTGGTACGGGGTATTTTTAGGGTTCAGGGTCAGTTTTTGGTTTTTGGGTACAGGGGTATTTTTAGGGTTCAGGGTCAGTTTTTGGTTTTTGGGTAAAGGGATTTTTTTATGGTTCAGGGTCAGTTTTGGGTTTTTGGGGTACAGGGGTACAGTGTAAAAATAAAGTAAAATTTAATTTACATTAAATTAATTTAATGAAATGAAATTAAATTAAATTATATTATATTAATTTTAAATAATTTACATTAAAAAAATTATTATATACTTACAAATACTTACGTTGTAATGGTATGTGTTGTAAAGGTATCTGCGTTGTAAAAACATGCGTTGTAAAAACATGCGTTGTAATAGTTTTTGCGTTGTAAAAATTTCGTTGTAATGATAGTGCGTTGTAAAAGTTGCGTTGTAACGTCATATATTCGACAGAGAGTATCATAGCATACATTTCACAGTCTAAGTTTAGTAATGAGATTGGCCTTTAGTTTTTTGGTAACATTGCATCTTTTCCTTCCTTAGGAATAACAGTGACGATAGCCTCTGCTGGTGTACCTGAAACCTGGCCTGTACTAGAACAAACATTTGAAATGCAATAGAATTTACGTGAGTTTAAGCTATTGGCATTGTAAATGACAATGTCTATTATTTTTGTTTTCAAAACATAAATAAAAGGCATTGTCATTTACAATGCCAATACCTTAAACTCGCTTAAATGCGAGGCCTATTGCTTTGCAAATACTTGTTTGAGTGTAAAACTGACCGCGGCGGCGCTTCAAGGACACCGCGTTCGGTTTCTTTCTTTTTTTTTTATCACTGAGCGCGGTCTTCTACAAGTGGGCACCGCGCTCAGTGTTAAAGTAAAATAAAATATAGAAACCGAGCACGGTGCCCTTGAAGAGGCGCTGTGCTCAGTTATACAGTTAAAAAAACAACAGAGCTCTGTGTCCCTGAATAGGGCACCGCGCTCAGTATTAAATTAAAATAAATTAATAAATAAATTGAGCGTGGTGTCCCTGAAGTGGGTTCCGAGCTCAGGATTCAAATGAAAAGAAAAAATAGTAGCCGCCATTGTCCCCATAAGTGTCCATAAACAAAATAGTGCTCACCCCCTAGACAAAAGCCGACCATGTACGGAGCCAATTAAAAGATCCAGTCATCGTGGGCGGTCACAAATGGAGACAGGGCGGTTACAAGGAGGGACTAACAAGCCTCATAATGAATCGGAAGCCAGCATTTACCGAGGACGATGACACCAGTCAATCAAAAATATGGGCGGAGAGAAATGAGGCTTATACAACAACTACTGCATGCCTCGCAGAGGGAGCAGTACATGGGTGCTGCCGCTAGGTGCGATCTATAAAGGACAGGGGGCAGCAGGGAAGTGGGTGGGAAAACTAGCACATGAGAATGAGGGAGATAAAGAGGGCCTGATTCAAAGAATGAACTTAAGACTCAATCCTAAACTTACTACTATTTTGGTATTCACAGAATGCACTTACTACTTTTGGAATTCACAGAAGTTAGGATTTTGTCTTCAGTTTGTCTTAAGACTTAAAACAAACTTAAGACAAAATCCTAACTTCTGTGAATACCAAAATAGTAGTAAGTTTAGGATTGAGTCTTAAGTTCATTCTGTGAATCGGGCCCAGAGAGAGCAGGATGGGGAAAGAGGAACAAGCAAAACAAAGCAATTGGGATGGGGGAGTTTGGTGAGGAAGGAGCGCAAAAGAAGGGGCTTGCAACACAGAGCACAGGGAAGAACACGTGGTGGGGGAGAGACACACGAGGGAAAGAGCTGTGTTACACAATGCATAATGTTTTGTTTCATTTTTTTCTTGTCTTTTTGTCTCCCCGTGTTGTTGATTAAACCCCTGCTTGTAGCAATGCCCTATTACGAGCACTTGTAATATGTATGTGACTTGAATCAATATGTGCCTGCTGTTCGACCCTAGCCCATGTCTTAAGGCTGTATTATAATAATTACGAGTGAGCTTGTTGTGTGGTAGAGAATTTTCCAGATTCATGCCCTTAAATAGGTACAATTCACATTGCCCTAATATAGGCATAGAAATCAATCCCTTATTTAGACATAGCCCATGCAGACCAAATACAGGCATGGCTACTTCCACCCGTACCAAACATCACAACGATATCTTAGAAAATCGGCTTAAGCAGTCAGGGATCTTCCCTTGCTTAAATATTGATTTGTCAAAGAACTCATGTACTTTACAAAGAACTACTATTCCTCAGGGGTTCTTTCCTTACGTTATTATGCTTGAATTTACGTCAAACTAGAAACCTGCAAGGTATAAATATGCCTTCACTTGCACTAGCACGACATGGTGGTTTAGAGCAGTTCGACTATCTACTTGCCCGACGCAGCTGGCTACAGCAAGTGCCGAAGGAAGCCGACCCTCCAGCTGACGCACTGATCGAGAGGCTGCATTTCTCTCGGCGAGAATCTCCTTGCAGGGTGTTGGGAAATCGAGTCCCGAGACTGAGATACCAGACCTCCTTCATTCTAAACTAAGGTATGGAGCTGATTAGAACCTAGAGTAATCTTGGATAGATTCTTGGCAAAGAAAATTAAACCTATGCTACACAATACTTACTTCTTCCCGCGTACTAGGCTTAGGTTAGGTACATTGGGGTAGGCGTATTTTAGAAGCACCAGTTGAGTATTTTTAGCCATTGTTATTTATGTATGTATTTATATATGGTTTAGAAACCATACAATGCTCTTTCAATATTATTTTATAAAATTGTTCTCGCTGTAAGCATTATACTTTGCAGTCTGCATTACGATTGTAGCAGTTCACTTTACTTGCATGAGAAAGAAGACTGTTCAATAAAACCTTTTATTGAAAACACACGTCTCTCTATTTCTCTGCACCTCTGTAGAAAAGAAGCATGCACGAGTGACTGAGTGAAATACTTATCTATTGTTTCCACAACTCTAGAGATACATTTCTTATTCTTGGGACAACAAAGTTGTCATGTTTATGCAGTTGTCAGAAACTAATCCTTCTTGTGAATTCTAGAAAGTTTCTAGTGACCTCTGATCTAGCTGGCACTCACTATTAAGTTTAATATATTCAATAGAGACCTAGTTGACCTCAGTCCTACGTCTAATCTATTGGATATATTATTCCAATGCGCAGAGCCTATTGGGAATATAGGAACTACACTACATGGCGCCCAATGTTTGGTAAGGCACTAATTTATTGCTAGATACTAAAGTAACTCAGTCGTGCTTTTCTCAGAGACTCCTTTTTCCCCGTAAAATACTCCAATAGACATCTGGAGTTGGTAAAAGGTTCAAAAAAATCCGCCATAACTGAGTAGGACGAAAATCCTATGCATTAGTTTTTGGTTTGTTCAACGTTGAAGGATACAGTTTTCCAAAATATTGTGCATCTTATCTTTGTTTCATTAAACAATGTCGGTTACCGGCGACAACAACGCAACCGGTGGAGCTGCAGCAGATGCAGCCCTACCAGGCTTAGACGTTACAGGTTTCCAAGAAACCGACCGGGATGCTATAATCATCCCAGAAAATTTAAGGAAAGCCATCACTATAAAACTTATAACAAATGGCCTACCATCAAGAGGTGGTAGGGTAATGTTTGTGATAGAGGCACATGAATATCGTCAGACAGAGGTATTCTATTCATGGATTATCTTCCCCGAAGCAAATGCAGTATCACATGTGTTTCACTTCTACAAAGAAGAGGAACATCCAACGGAATACATTCCTTTCGAGGATATTGAAATTCCACTACCTTACCAAGAGCATGCGCTATGGTTTAAAGGTGCCCTACAACATCAAAATCACATTACCAAGCTTGATCCACTAGGTAGATCAGGAGCAACATTGCTGGTATTAGCCAGATATACACCACATCCTGCCATTAAAGAAATGTCAGATGCATAACTATTAGTTCAAATAAAAGAACTAATAAAAATACACAGACAATCGGTTCAATATGTCATGCGGACTCTAACAGTCCAACCTCCTATAAGGATTCCACAACACACCCCTTACCCGGGGAACAAAAATAAAATTACACCACAGATTATACAATCAGTCATTGGTAAATTACCAGCACAAAGAGAACAAATTCCATTCTGGATAGCTAAAAAAATTACTCAAATTGATGCAGTATTTCCTGATACTACACCTCATGAGAAACACAGGATTTTGACAATCTGTTTACCAATCGGGATTGCACCACACCTGGAGGACTGCAACACTTGGGGTACAGTCGTTGCTGCAATCTACACCAAAACGCATGGTGTTCCGTCTATGGCGGTAATACCAGATGTCCTGAAACAGATTCAAAATGAATACAGGGCAGAGCCTGCTTTAAATCTAGGTATGAAATTACTAAAAGATTTCAAACAGGTCTCAACAATAAAATTAGCTAATCTTAAAGGTGAAGCAACATCCCTGGCGATCCACCAAAAGCTAAGAGAATTTGATGTAACTGAGCAAATACAAAAACTAGCCAGAATAATAGAGAAATCCTATGAAGAACTAGGTAGCGACAGTTTGGGTGGTAAACAAGTAAAACCCCAACTGACTGAAAGTCCTGAAAAAGTTTTTATTAAAAAACACTCTCATTCTTCCTAAAATGAAGTGGGCGAAAACTAAACAAACTTCTAAAGAGAAGCGTTCTCAATCCTGAGGTAGGTCTCCTCAAAAGGAGCCCTCTGAAAGGAGGTATAACCTCAGAAATAGGGATAATTTGAGAAAACCTGATAGATACTGATACACGTTCCTCTCCTACCTTTCAGACTTCATCACAGAAATCCGAAAGAAGAGGACGATCAGAACACAAGGAGGAACGCGTGAAGTCTAAAGACGGTCAGCACGTTCCAAAAATAAGAAAACCCAATTCACCAAAAAGATGGAAGCAGGTCTAAAAATCAGACATGCCGAGGATCTTGAGGACACAACTCAAGAACGGGGAGTGGGCTCAGACAATGTTGGACAGCGCAGAAGAAGTAATCATAGCTCCTAAGATCTTGAAGGATCATCTGGAGACAGTGGACCTGAATGAGTACATCCAGGTTGAAACTGCTGATGCCAGGGTTAGTTTCCCACACAAGTTATATGAAGTAACACTTCGGATGGAGGGGGACTTAACTAGAAAAATAAGAGCACTCTTTTGGGAGAAGCTCTCTAAGGGTTATGACATTCTTCTAGCTGAACAAGACTGGCCACCTGAATTTGTCAGAGAGTGCTCACATGGCGAAAACCTCATTATGCCAGCCTTCTCCAATCATATTCCAATTCATAAAAAATACACCTATGCCATAAAATGGGCAGTAGCCCAGGCTCCTGCATTATATAAAAATCATGTGGGTTGGGATGAGGATTTTCCTCAACATAAAATCCAGTTAAAAACTCAACCAACTGCACAAAGGCAGTATCCAGTTAAGCAATAAGCTAAAAAACAAGTCAGGGAGATCCTATGTCAACTTGAATACCAGGGGGTGATTGAAACATGTACCTCTTCAATGAACACTCCTTTGTTTCCTGTCTCCAAACCAGACAATACATATCATCTAGTTTGGATTACACCACATTTAAACTCCTGTTGCAAAACTTTTGCAGTACAAAATGCACACAGTGCAGAATGAATGAATAAGATTGTGCATAAAAAATATAAAACTACATTAGATATTTCTAACGGTTTCTTCTGTCAAAACATTGCACCAAAAAAGCAGGTATTTGACCGCTTTCTCAATGATGGGGACACAGGGTCAATTCTGTCGTCTCCCCCAAGGATTCAAGAATAGTCCAGGGTTATTTTCAGCCAGTGTAACAGAGTTACTACAAACGTATGATGATGAAGCATTATCATATGTCACTGACATCTATCTAACAGACAATGACTTGGATAGGCACTTGAACAGGATGAACATCATAAGACTTGGCTTCGCCTCTGAAGGGTATAAATTCAATTTCAAGAAATCGAGAATTTCCCACCCCAACGTCCTTTTCCTAGGATATGAATTATCAAGTGAAGGAAAAAACCTGGCAGCAAACTTTCTAGAGAAATGTGCGCTGCTCCAACCTCCAAAAATGCTAAAAAAACTTACAGTCAATGCTAGGTTTCCTAAATTTCGGAAGAACTTCCATTCTAAATTACGCAGAAAGGGTTAAACCTCTCTACAAATTAATCAAACCAGATTTCAAAACAGTTAATTGGACTCAAAAACACACAGAAATTTTACGTTCTGTGCAGACAGACATGTTGGCAGCAACACATTTACAGACACGCATAAACGTACGCAACCTAGTAATCCGAATCATTCCAGGAAGGTGCGAATTCACAGCTGCAATGAAATTCACTTCTACAGAAAAAATTCTGACATCGCTTCAAACTGCAGTAGCAAAAGAGAGAGCCCTCGCCCAGGGTAAGCACATAATGGTCGTTACTCCTGTACCTGCCTTAGAGGCAATTACAAAAGCGAGCATTCCAAATCCAAAGGCTTTACATACGAGATGAATATAATAGGTTCATTCTCTTGCTGCACTAGACGTTGAATACGTTTTTGACCCCTATTTGAAAATACAAGAATTTCTACAATACGAACAAGAATGTCCTCTGCCCACTGAGATTTTGCCTCTAGAACAGTATGGATGTATAATTTATACAGACGGATCAGAACAACCCGCAATTGTGGGTAAACAAACTTATAGTGCTGGATGTGCGATTGTTAAAGGTCACTGGCTCGATGTTAAATTCCGATCTATGGTCGCAAAAACGCAATCTCTCAGAGATTGTACAGCTCAGTGAGCTGAACTACAAGCATTCAAGATGACGCTTGAAAATACTTATCGTGAATTCCCCACACTCATAGTGTGCGATTCCTATTATTGCGTTCAATCTTATAATGAATACTTGCAGAACTGGATTTAAAATGGTTTTAAAGATGCAAAAGGTGGCACAATCAAGCATACATTGCTTTGGGAACAAGTAGTTCAGTTACGAAAAGAACTACAAAAAGGTCACGTGATCCATACACTGAGTCATTAATGTGATGGCGTTCACGTTGCAGGGAATTCATTGGCTGATAAAGCCGCGAAGGCAGCTGTGCAAACGGCTTCCGTTGCTGCCAACTTCCGTTCCGCCCCCGAATGTCTGGAGATTTGCCTCGTTTCTCCGCCTTCTTTGCGCAAGTCAGAAGGGGCAATTCTCTGCACATTCCGTGGGCGGAACGGAGATGTCCGCCCACCCCTAATTAGAGTGCTAAAGCTTGTGTACTGAATTAAACTTTATTTTAATTTTTTTGATTAACAAGAAGTTTTGTTGTTCATTATTAATAATGTTAATTATGGAAATAAATGTAATTAAAAATGTTGAAGTGTTTTATTCCCCTATAAATCCATCAACCTGCTACGGGATTAAAAGTCCTAAATTCAAATGACAAAAAATGTATAACTACTAAAGATTTAACATATATATTAAAAATACAAACTGATCTTATGCAAAAAAACATACATTAACGTACATAGAAAATATATACTAAAATATCTAATAATAAAACCAATATTTTTAATTATATTTTTAAGGATATATTTGCAAACGATATCAAACACTTTGATATTTTTTAAAACAATATTTCTTACCTTAAGTCGATATTATTGACCACAATATTCTTGCTGTTGATATTCCTGACCCATGATGTTTGTGCAACTCGATATTTTGTACTCAATATTTTGTCTCTGCACCGATCTACCTTCATTTTTTCTCTCCGTTTGCCAGCTTGCGCCTCTCCAGCTCCTTTACATCCCTCCTTGCTTCCCGCCTGTCCCTCAGATCCTCTGGGGACAAACCATTGCTGCCTGTCCCGGAGGGCCCCTCCTATAAGCACATCAACCCTTGCAATAGGCTCCCTACACCTCTACACCGAGATCTCCAGAGTGCCCGCTGGTACTTTTGGCAGCTACCCAGACCCTCAGTTCCTTTTGTAGCTCCTCTTTCCTGGTGAGGCCTTTGGTTTGGACTCTCAGATCTTTCTAAATAGCCTTTAACTCCTTAACGTTGAAGGATTCCAATCTTTATCCCTCAAAAGCCACTTCTAGTAATGCAACTGATGAGGTTCTTGACTCAGGCATGTTGCAGTAGAAAGTTCAAGCTCAAACAAATGGCAAAAATCAAAAGTAGTATACAAAACACTGAAAAATTATAACCTGCACACCTGAATTTTAACAATTAACTTAATTTAAACAATTTAATCAATGGTGCTTCCCTGTGTCCCTGACCAGTTCCTGTCAGGTGAATAAATCACAAACAATTTCGACACAAGAATGTCAAAAATTATAGGGAGTTCTAACAAAGTTCTTTCTGTAAATTAAACCGTGTTCAATGTTAAGGTTTTCAGTAATATGCCGTATGCCGCAAATATATAAGCGCGTCCAAGTTAGATAGGAAGAATGCTCAAAAAGATTCAAGCTTTTCACCAGAGTAAGACAAACCACCAGAAAATGTGCAAATTTAACCAAGAACCAGTCCAACCTCTCCACGCCTGCTGCAATTAATAAAGTGACCATTACATCCCCAGAGATAGGGTATATCTACATGTATGGAGCACTGTTGATTGACTATTTGGCCCTATCTTTGCTTCTGTTTACAGTCAGCCCTATGTGTATGTGCTCTGCTCGTGGATAGGTGAGCTGTTTAAGAATACTTTTAGATATACCCTATCTCCGAGCATTCCCAGAGGCCATTCCGGGTTCCTTTTTCTTTGGTGATAATTGAATTTTGGCAAAACGCACTTACCCGGCATCGTGAACTGAGGCCCTAAAAGCACACCAGAGTACTTTCTGAGGAGACCGTTCTGCTGGTGGCGACGCAGACGGTCATGGACCACAACTCCCAGCATTCCCGGCGCTTCCTTGGAAAGCAGTTGAACACCATCATCGTCAAGTGCTGGAGGCGCTTAAAAGCACCCGGAGCTTCCCGCAGCGCGGGACATGTGCGGGCCTAGGGCCGGCCTGTCCGCGCCCGTCATAGCCTGACAGAGACTGGACTCGGCCACCCCTCTGATATCTGGACTTTGGCAGCCCTTTAGCTGCTTGGTAAGCTCTAATTGTTAGAGTGGTTGGACTTTCTGTATTATCCTATTGTACTTTATTCCTTTTTTTTTTTATATCTGTGATAAAGGGAAGTATTATGAGTAAACGTAAGGGGCCTGCTTCCACCTTAGATGCTTTTATTATTAGGGCAAAATCTCTATTAAACCATGAGATTCAAATTGCCGAAAGGAGATTGTCTCTTGAACCAATATACACACAAAGGTGTTCACCTAGGCTTTCAGGCACACCGCATATATCACCATTGGTATCCATAGAAACAGGCAAGGAGGACGGATTGGTGCTCAATCACTCTAATTTATCTGGTTCTATAGGGACTAATGATATAACTGATTTGACAATGGAAACTAGATCAAGAAACCAAAACCAGACACTGGGAAAAAAGTAGATGTCAAGTGTGCAAAAAAGAAAGTTCCAGCTCCTAGGAAATCTAGGGCCAGGACTGCTGGGGGCTTGGCACAAGAAGGGAAAACAAAATCTAGTTTGGATTCTCCTAGAGTCCTTGTGAAAAGTGTATGCGCCCAGACAGAGCCTTATGATGATCAAAATTACTCTGCCCCAGCCAACTACCACGGGGATCTCGAGTCTATCGTAAAGAGATCCCTTGATTCTGCCAAAGAAGGTATGTTATCCGATCTAGTGGATCATGGTGGTGGCCCCCAGAGCTAGGTATCACTCCAATCCCCATTCTGGAGGTCAAAAACCTAGGTGTCTGGCTTGACCCGACCCTTTCTTTTTGTGGCCACACAAAGAGAGTAGCAGCGACCTGTTTTGGGATTTTACGTGGTCTGAGGCCCGTATTAAATTTCTTTGATGCCCCCACTAGGAAGTTAATTATTCAGGCAACTATCTTGTCCCGACTTGATTATGCTAGTTCCCTCCTGTTAGGGGCTAATCAAGCGGAAATTGCCCGGCTACAACGTGCACAGAATGCTGCGGCCAGGGCCTTGGTAGGTTTACCAAGGTTCTGCTCCGCAAAAGGAACAATTTGTGCACTTCACTGGCTTCCGATTAGGCAAAGGATTGACTTTAAGACCTTATGTCTCTCCTTTAAGATCCTTAAACTGTCCTCCCCGCGAATTCTTGAGAACTTCCTTATCCCTTACATTCCGTCTCGCTCTTTGAGGTCTCTGGGTCAAAATCTGGTCGTTGTCCCACGTTTTAAGATTTGCAGAGTAGGTGGACGATCCTTCCGTGTTTTGGCCACAAAACTCTGGAATTCACTCCCTTGCCATATTCATGCCTTAGATGACTTACTTAAGTTTAGGAAGGCTATCAAAACTTTTCTGTTCCCCTCTGAATACTAGGATCCCTTTCTTCTGGTTTTTCTGTTGTTCTACGTAGTGTTATGTTTCTTCTGCCTATCCTAAGCGCTGGGACGCCCCTTTGCTGGGGCAGCTGTGCACTATAGAAGTTTGCGTAACAAGTTTGCGTAACATATTAGTGAGGCTCTAAGGCCCTTGGAAGATAAGTTGGGCCTATTGCAAAACTCTATAGGATTGTTGAGTATTGGTAACCACCCACCTGGTGACTGTGCCTAGAAGAGAGGGATGGAAAAAACACATGGAAATCCATTAAAATTAAGTGCACATGCCTCTAATAGGCCTATCCCGCTTGAACCGCAGATAATTATATGTCGTGATAGGGTCAGCAATAGTCCCAGATCACAAAATAAGCCCACAGGAGATAATAGGGCAGTAGCAACGGTGGCTGAGATAGGAGCCAGTACTGAACCTCAACGTAACGCAGGATGTTCTTTACTTTGTGCTCCAGCTTGTGACAGACGTGGCACTCAAATAGATAAACCATTATCATATAGTCCCAAAGGTACAGATCTAATTCCCAATAATGACGTTCTAAATCTACCACCTGCCTCATGCCCCTATTCGCTAATTTTAGCAGGGGCACCGGTGCTTAGGAGGGACCAAAATGAGAATTGGACAAACTTGAAAAACAAGGTGATTGGTTGGCTAGCAAAATTTAGGCAATTCAATCCAATGAGAGAAGCTGATATCCTAATGGTACGTAGGGTAGGCCGGGTGGGAGAATCTAGGAAGAACATTAGAGGGGATTGCGTGGTGGTAAATTTTAGACGGCCACAGATGATTAGGGCCATTTTAGCCACTAAAGAGATGACTGCCTTGGGGAATACCAGTATTAGTGTGTTACCGCTGGGTTATTTTTATAGACCGATGGAGAGAGGTAATGTAAATATTGCTGACCCAATGGTCTCATTGAATAATTGTTTTGAGGTTCTATCAACTCTTGAGGATCTGGATTGACATCTGAAGTCTACACATTTTGGGTCGGAAACATTAACAGCGCCCCGGGAACACGATTGTCTGGATAGGAGCTTTGTACCTGAGATACGGATGGCGGAGGTACATCAGCCTCAGGTGCCAAGGGATCCAAGGGCTGAAGTAATGATCCCAGTGAT
The DNA here is from genome assembly GCF_964261635.1 of Lissotriton helveticus. NCBI lineage: Eukaryota > Metazoa > Chordata > Amphibia > Caudata > Salamandridae > Lissotriton > Lissotriton helveticus. The sequence continues at coordinate 13,877,356 of NC_136067.1, read as the reverse complement.
GGTAGAAGGTCCTTGTTGACCACAGGTGGCAACTATAGAGGTTCCTTCATCCAACATGTTAGATACTACTGATCCACCCACGAATACTGGGATTATTGGAGATGATTCATTGCGACTTAGGGTCTCTAGTGATATACCGAATCTGCATGTTACTTCATGAAATATTGCAGGTTTAAGGAGGAATATGTCTGATCCAACTTGGAATGAATATATAGAGGCTTGTGGTGTGATACTCCTGCAGGAGACCTGGCTCCTAGATATACCCCACAGAGTTGTTTTTTAAACATTTTGTGTGGGGGCTAGCCCCTCAGTAAAAGGAAGACCGTCGGGGGGCTTGGTGACTTGGATTCGGGTTTCTGTGGAGATTAACATTGTGCCACTGGAGGTACCGTCTCAAGATATACTGGGCTTAAAATTAATTGCAAAGGATGGTGGGGTCGTATATCTGTTTAATATTTACAATAGACCTGGCCCTGCACATCGTGAGTCGCTAGTAATAAGTTAGCTGGACCTCCTCTTTGATACATTAGGTTACAGACCAAATATTATAGCGGGAGGTGATCTTAATTGTAATTTTGAGCCTGTATCGGGATTTGGTAATCTGCTGGAGGCGTACAATATCCCAGAGACAGAAAGTAACAAAGAGGTAAAGTGTACAGTAGCGGTGACTCAATTATTAAGGCTAATAATGGCCCATAGCCTCAGAGCCTCTAATGGGCGTCTTCCATCCGAATGACCAAACGCCTATACGTTTAGAAGAAGCAAATCGCGTAGTAATATAGATAATATTTTAGTCACATTGGGATTTTGGAATCATCTGGCCGATTTTAAAATAGATACCAGAGTTGAGAGCGACCACCGACCTTTGAGTTTGTCGGTATTACCGGAATTTTTTCTCCCATCCCGATCTGGTTCCAATGAGATCGGTATTATAGACGATGAAAATATACTAAGGAAAAACAATCGAGCTGTAAAATTGCCACATATTTTAGAGAATACAAAAGCAATGGCTAGTACATATTCAATTTTTGCAGATACCATTGCACCTCTTATAGAACATACCACAGGCCAAATTAAGATGACAGACTTGCATGGTACGTTGGTAAGTGCCTTAGGACCAGTACTTTTTACCAGTCTTAAGGGGTCCGATTTCGATGGGGAGCAGATCAGAGGCTGTCTGGGAGCCGTTTTGATTAGTTCGAACGGCACAGCTTGAAATGTAACTCCTACAAGTCGGAGTTGCTGTTTTTTGGCTGTCCCGCCGACCCCAGATGGCAGACCTGGTGGCCGCCGGCTATGTTTCCCCCTGCAGCTGTATCCTCCAGGGCCAAGAATCTGGGAGTCCAGATAGACGACGGTCTTACCTTGAAGCCTCAGGTGTTGGGTCTTGTTGGCAAATGCTTCAGCATTATTAAGATGCTGAGAAACTATCTTCCTCTGCTGGCCCTCTGCCACCGGAAGGTTACTGTCCAGGTGCTCATTGGCTCTCGTTTGGACTACTCCAATGTTCTCTACTTGGGCCTGCCGGAGTTTCTTCTTTCTCGCCTGCAGGTCGTGCAGAATGCTGCCGCCAGAGCCATTTATGGGCTTCATCGCAGAACCAGTGCAACTATTTTATAAAAAAATCTCCACTGGCTCCCCATTAAAGAACGAGTGATTTTCAAGGCTCTCTCAATGATTTTTAAGGCGCTTCATGGCACAGGAGCTAAATACATTAGGAATCGTTTGGCATTCTATCTGCCTACGAGGATGCTAAGGTCAGCTTCCCTGGCTCTGGCTCAAGTTCCATCAATAAGACGGGTCAGAATTGGTGGACGTTCTTTCTGCTATCTGGCGCCCAAGCTCTGGAACTCTCTGCCAGTGTCCATGAGACTTAATGCAAGTCTCTTAGGTTTTAGGAAGGAGCTAAAGTCTTGTCTTTTTGTCCAGTAGGTCCATATGTCTGATCCCTTTTCGCCCCGTTGTCTGTCTCCTAGTTTTTATTAAAGCGCCGGGACACTCCCCGGAGTAGCCGTGCGCTATATAAAATCTTTTTAACATTAACATTAACACTAAGTAAAGTATCTAAAGAAAAGAAGGTAGGAGCAACAGATATGACTGGTCTTGGCAAGCCCTGGTATAACGGGCATTGTCGAATAGCCAAGCTAGTGTTAATCCAGGCTATTAAGAGTGAAAACATAGATAGAATAAGGGAAAAAAAAGGCACAACTAAAAACAGATCCAAGAAGATTCAAAGAGGGCATGGGATGAGGCGATCTGGACAGACCTAATCCGTGAGGCTAAAGCCAAGGATCAGGCCGGATTTTGGAACTTGATGGCCCAAGATAATAGGTCAGGAAGAACGCAAATAGACCTATTCCTTGATGAAAACACATGGGTGGACCATTTTTCTGCACTTTATTCTGAATTTAATGGTGATACCTTTGTGATAACAAAGGATATGACTAATACTGCAAAGGCAGATAAATTGCACTTTACATTAAAAGAAACGATTTTAATATTGGAATCAGTTAAATCGGGTAAAGCACCAGGACCGGATACAATTCTGGGTGATCTTTTAAAACATGATTTGAGTCTTTGGGGATCCTATACGAACCATCTTTGCAATGCAATAGCTAATTTTGAACCAATACCAAACACGTGGAAGGGGGCGGAAATAGTAACAATTTTTAAAAAGGGAAACAGATACGATCCGGCGACTTATCGTCCCATTAGTCTGATTGATATTCCACAGAAATTCTTTCCCAGGCATTTACTATTTCGGTTATCTGCCTGGATTGAATATCAAAATATCAGGCTGGGTTCAGAAAGAAGACTAGTACTATCGAGTCTTCAGATTTTTGTGTCTTTGCTGGAAATACATACCCTAAGGCAAGGTAGTCTATATATTGCTTTCGTAGACTTGAGGGCTGCGTTCGATTTGGTACCTAGGAGCCGGCTTTGGGGCTGCCTGAAAGACCTAGGGGTACCAATCGAACTGCTTGTCCAGATAATCAGGCTACATGAGGGAAACTACGCTAAAGTGAGATGGGGGCTGAGGGAAGAACTTACCAGGGAAATACCTGTGAGACGGGGTGTACGTCAAGGCTGTGTGTTGGCGCCCACCTTGTTCATCTTGTACGTAAATGACATTCCCATTTCCTGGAAGGCTGCAGGTGAAGTAATATTTGCATTACTCTTTGCGGATGATACCATCTTAATCTCGCAAACTCCCAGTGGCCTTCAACATTTGTTGAATTCTTTCCACTTGTACTGCACTAATAAGGGACTTGAAATAAATTCCAGCAAAACCAAATGCATGTCTATTAATCCACACAAATCCTCTAAAAAGAATCTAGAGTTAAATTGTCAAAGATTAGAATATGTACACCGTTTTAACTATTTAGGCATTACATTGGACACGAAATTGACCTGGAAGCCACAATTGGAAAAAAATAGAATAGTTCTGCTCCAAAATTGTACCACCATCATAAAGAAGCATGGAGGGAGTACCTCTAAGGCTTTTTCTCCTGCCAATGAGGTTTTTAAATTCAAGGCTCAGTCAGCTGCCTTGTATGGAGCAGAATTATGGGGACCCTATTGTAAACGTAATTTTGAAATTGGAGAAAATAAATGTATCCGTAAATTATTTTCTTTACCTAATAGGACCCCGTTGCTTCCAGTAACACTGGACCTTAATTTAAAAAGTACTGATAACTTTGCTGTATTATGCCCCCTTTTATTTTGGGTAAGAATTTGGTCAACTGCGGAGCTTGTACATTATAAAAAAGGTTTACAGGAGATAATGAGTATTGGTCTTTTAAAGGCCATTCCGTGGCTCCAACTTGTGTCAACCTGGTTTAAAAAAATAGGATTATCACATTACTGGGAGGAGCCCTCAGATCTGACTATGGCATGTAGTAAGGTTGTAAAGTCATCTTTTTGGACCTATATGAGGGATGTATGACATTACAACGCATGCTTTTACAACGCATGCCATTACGACGCAGCTTTTACAACGCAAGTCGTTACAACGACTTGCGTTGGGGGGTGCTGGATAGTGAATAGTTTAATTTACTATTCCAACTCCAGTCCCCGTGGATAGTAGGGAAGGTATCCTAGAGCGCCCCCCAGCGCAATGCGTTGTAATGACTTGCGTTATAAAAGTTGCGTCGTAATGGTAGTGCGTTGTAAAAGTTGCGTTGTAAAGGATGTTTCCCTATATGAGTAGTAAATCTCTGCATGATTCCAGTCTTGGCTCCTTAACTCCATCGTTTCTCTTGTTTGACGACATAGCTCAGTTTGAACCACTTCTGGATGAGGTGCGCCCGCAAATTGCAAAACCCTCGTACCTGAAATTTAGATATGGGGTTTTACAAACAAACAATAATAAACCCGAATGGGGTAGTAATCGCGATGATAAAGACTATGATAAATGTACATTTTATAAAAATGTGACTGAGGTCAAGAAAGATGATGCACATATATTCTTTTTTTGTCCCTTATATGACTCGCCAAGAAAAAGATGGATTAAACCCCTCTGCATCACTTTAAACTTAAGGCATTGCAGAGAGGCTGAGCGTCTATTAAGGAATGATACCATGCAATTGGTGTTTTTTTGTGTATCTAGATTTCTGTGTAAATTAATGTTTATTACAGCTAACATTGGTTTGAAACTGTAACATCGCTGTATATAACTCTAGTAAATAACTGACACATTTTGTGTCTATAGTTTATATTTTATATCTGCTAAAAAACCCAGTGATTAATGTTTCAACCTCTTAAAATTGGTGGAGCAATTATATATATATATTTTTTGACAAATAGAAATCTTGAGGAGTGCGACTGGAAGATTTTATATATAATTTTTAATGTGCCGATTTTAATTGTTGGAATATTTTTTATTATATTTATTGTATTTATGGATTAATCGGTTTTAATTGTAAATTTAGGACGGATCAGGGAATTTGTGATTTCTACCACCCAACCAATGTGACAAAAAATAGCTGTCGCTTAAGTGTATGATGGAAATGTTTAATTTTTTATGTACTTTTATGGTCTAAGAGACCGAAATAAAGTTATAATTGAATTGAATTGAATACTTGTAGATATACCCTATCTCTGAGCATTCCCAGAGGCCAATCCGGGGCAGTGTGAAACAAACGGGTTGAACTGGATTATTTTGTTGAAAGACTTGACAAATACTTTGTTTTAGCAAGCATTTATGTAGATAAATACTTTTATATACTCTTAAATACTTATATGCTCCTAAATACTTTATATACTTTTAAATACTCTCTTGTCAGAGAGATCCTTTTGTTACTTGTAATTCATAAGTTACAATCCTAATGGTGACCTATGAATTGTTATCAAAGAGCTGCTTGAAAACTGAATGGTATAAGTTAGAACTTTTTTTTCCACACATTCATTATCCTAATGTTGTTAAAAGGATTACCTGGGTCTTATTAGTAATGCCAACCCCAACCACCGGGGCACTTTTTAAATACAGAGTTTCTGCTCCTTCAGACCACACACTCTTAAAATATACTGCCTACTAGTATCAATGACATGTGATTCCTATATCTATTAACCCCTTCGTTGCGGGGGTTATTTTCCCGCTGTGCTGGGGGGAAGGGGGCGCGCACAGCGCCCGCATGCTCATGACGAGCTGAGCTCGTCACAGGTGCATTACCTGCCGTGGAACGCTCAGCACAGCAGGGGAATTATCCCCGCATACGAGCGTTCCACGGCTCATGACATGCTGAGTTTGTCATGAGCGCCGTGGCTCATGACGAGCTCAGCTCGTCATGAGCAAGGAAGAGGCTAATCCTCATTGCTTTATGTAACATTTTCTATAGACTGATTTACAGACATATGATACATTGTCTCTGTATGATGTATGTGTGAGATGGGTAAACATCCTTTACAACGTAACTTTTACCACGCAGAGCCTTTACGATGCAACTTTTACAATGCAAACTATTACAACGCATTGCACTGGGGGGCGCTCAAGGATAGGGAATAGGTTTAATGTACTATCCAACACCTTCCCTACTATCCACGGGGACTGGAGTTGGAATAGTAAATTAAACTATTCATTATCCAGCGCCTAAAAGCACTATGCGTTGTAAAGGTATGCGTTGTAAAACTTGCGATGTAAAGGTAGGCGTTGTAAAAGTATGCGTTGTAACGTCATACATCCGTGTGATGTAAAGTGCTCTGACACCCTAAACGGGTATGGCCAGTGCTATACAACAAATGTTGTGTGAGTGAGAGGCATTTTGATTGATGAAGTGCACTGTTGGAGGGTGGTAGTGAGGGAATCAATGGAGAAGGAAGTCTTGTGCTCCACCATAGGCCCTATGGAAGTAGTGTGTTGTACATTGTGGACACATACCATATATACCATGTGCTCAATGTTTAATAGAGCTGCTTTTTAAAGATTTGTACTTTTTCATTTCCATTATTGTCAGTTGGTGTTTTTTCTTCACAATATGAACTCAAACACTTGGCAAAGAGTTTAATAATGCCCCCTGAATTGATAAGTGAATTCTTTAAATATATAATTTTTGTAAAAGAAAATATTTACATTTTTTAATTTAAAATTTAATACCTGTTTTAATTAATGTAAAATGATTACTGTACTTGGCGTTGATCCAGGCCCTGCACATCTATCGGCAGCCACAGCTAAGGCTGAAAAACCACAGGTATAAGCTCTGTTTGTGCGGTGGGCCTCTGTCTGGAAGGAGGCAGGAGGTGTGATCAGTCAGTGCTGAAAAATGTGTGTTTTTCCTGGAAACTGAGTCATGTTCCCCAAAGCAGTCGCCCAGAAGAATAGGAGTCTGGTCCAGGTCAGTCAAGAACTCCCGACTCCTGCCCTAGTCCTACTTTTAGCTGATATCACTGAGGAGCAAATAAAGACAGCTGTGCAGTATTTAACCCCTTGGGTGCGGCCGCGATTCTGCACCTGTGCGGCCGTTTGAAGAGTGGGCGGGTTCATGACGGCCCCCAACCGCCATCAGCACACGAGCACTGTGATGCATGTCGGACAGGGGCCGTCATCAGCACGCAAGGGGCTAAGGCTACAAGGCAGTAGTTGAGTAGGTCTGATAAGACGAGCACAGCTTAGAGCACCCCTAATATGTGTAATCCACTGCTGAGGCTCCGGCCTCTCTCCCCGTGTGCCCTCGGTTCAGCCCCCCAGCCTCAACCCATTACGCCTTTCTGCCACTGCCGACAGCATCTTGCTGATAATCTACCTTCACTCTACTCCTGAATGAAATTTGTACTTGTAAAGCGCACTTATACCCCAACTGGGGTGTCCTGGCGCTGTAACTCATACCGCTGTGGAACCCTTCCTGGCTTTTCCCTGTGAAATGTCCACTCCTGGGCACCCCAAGGTGAAGCCAGGCATCCCAGCGCTGTTGGGGCCGTTGTGGAGAGTAAGCAAGCTATTGCCCAGAGTTGCAGAGTGGGACCCATGAATAGGCACCGAGGCAAGAATTATCAGGTCCGAGGACATTGAGCCCAAGACCCGCCGAGGCGGGAATTGAACCCTGGTCCCGGGCCGGACCTCTGCATCAGGGTCTGCCGCTCTAACCATTGAGCCACACTTCTCCACTGAGTCTGTCATTCTCAAGGGCATCACAAGCATGTGTGTGGTCTTCGAAAGAGTTTCAGTGTCTTGTGGCAGCCCCAGACCTGCAGAGGGAGGTTGGAAAGAACTCTATTTTTAGACTAGGGAGCCAGATTAAGGAGAATTGTGGGCTCGGGATGGAAGGTAAGTCTTTCATCCTTCTGAGGTTGATAGACTGAGCACCAACAAGTTGGGTAACAATTCCTCAAGGTGTAACTTTGAGCTGTACTGTTTTGTTAGTGTCAGGAGATTGAGTAGCTAGGCATACCTATGTGAAATAAAGTTCAGCGAATCAGTCTGTTCTCACTAGCGGTGGGTTTCAGCACTGGAGGTAGAGTCTGGTTGGCTGAGGCTCAGTGAGGGGCATGCCAGCACAGGGGCAGGGGTATAACCCCTTCCCTGCGGGGCATATTCCCCGCTGTCCTGGTGGGCACGCGCAACGCCCCGGTGCTCATGACGAGCTCACCTAGTCATGAGCCGCGGTGGTCGTGTTCTCATGACGAGCTGAGCTCGTCACGGCCACACCCGTTTGTGTAGAACGCTCTCACAGCAGGGGAATTAGCCCAGCGTGCGAGCGTTCCAACGGTCATGACGAGCTCAGCTCGTCATGAGCACACAAGCACCGTGGCTCATGACGAACTGAGCTCGTCATGAGCATCCAAGGAGTTAAAGGACTTGTAGATTGGCTTGCGGGGATCGCAGCAAAGAAGCACATCAGTAATTTCGAGAACTCACTGAATGGGGGCATCGGCACTGGGGTCTGGAGAGCCCGGTGAAGGAATATTAGCACAGTTGGATGGAGTTACAGCTCTGTGAAGAGTGGGAACTCAGGACATGGGTCTTGAAGGCTGATGATTTTCACTCCGACATACTACATTTCACATAGTCCATCTTGTGAAATGCAAGGCCGGCATATTCCCGTGGTGAAGCTTACTCGGCTAGAGATACCTTTCGAGGCTGGCACATGCTTAAGGTGCCAGCAGATGCATTGTGGTCAATGGGAGCCGGCTTGAAACCTAGGACTCATATACCTAGAATGTTTGGAAGCGGGAAACATCGTTTACAACGCGGTCGTTACATCGCGATGCCATTACATCGCGGTTTTTAGAACGCAAGTCGTTACAACGACTTGCGCTGGATGGCGCTCTAGGACAAGGAATAGTATAGTGTACTATCTAACACCTTCCCTACTGTATGTAGACTGGAGTTGGAATAATAAATTACACTACTCCTAAGTCCAGCGCCCTCCAATGCAAGTCGTTGTAACGACTTGCGTTGTAAAAACCGCGATGCAATGGCATGCGATGTATTAGCATGCGTTGTAATGTCATACAACCGTTGGAAGCTGGCAACCTGGGCTCGGGAAATCGTACTGAGGTCTGGCCACGCCGCGTAGGATCAGATACTCAGCCTGGGGGGGGTCTTCAGAAACGTTCACGCATTCAGTTTATATAGGAACTTGTCATGAGATAGAAAAGAGGACAAGGAGAGAGGGTGGAAGTTGATAGACGAAAAACTGAAGTTTGTACCACAATAGAGCTGGATAGAAAGAGGTTGGGAGGAGAAGTGGGTAACTTCAGAGGACTAATATAAAGGAGGGACATAGAAGGGTAGGTGAGAATGGGATATGAAGTAGAGAAAATAAAGGCTGGTGAGTCGCAGCATTAAACAAGCATTTGCAATGCAATAGGTCTCGGATTTGCAAGAGTTTGAGCTATTGGCACTGTAAATGACAATGCTTTTTATTGATGTGTTTTGAAAACCTGCAAGCAACCAACTTTGTACTTGTAGTCTTTGCTTCAGAGAAGCAAGGCTTTTACTGCCAGCATTGCATTTCGGAAGCAAGGACTATAAATACAGAGTGCGTGTGGAAGCAAGGACAATAAATACAAAGTGCGTGTGGAAGCAAGGACTATAAATACAAAGTGCGTGTGGAAGCAAGGACTATAAATACAAAGTGCGTGTTTACGCACCACTTACAGGTATTCAAAACATAAATAAAAAGCTTTGTCATTTACTATGGGTTATAGAATTTATTGACAAATGTGAAAATAATTTTGATTGTTGTTCAGCTCGAGAGAAGTGCTGTGTTTGTGTGACCTCTTGCTCTTTTTCATCTAAATTCTGTTGATTCTGTATGGGGAGGTGGGTAGATGAGGGTGTGTGTGCTTGCGCAAGTGTGTGTGTGTGTGTGTGTGTGTGTGTGTGTGTGTGTGTGTGCATGTGTGTGTCAACATGCATGTGTGCACGTGTGCGCTGCTGTTTTTGCAGTACTATTTTTTATGAGAGGAAACCTTGAATTGCTGCTGACAGATTGTCACTGTCCTGCGTGTGCTTGTGACACTTGATTTTAACATAAAGAATTATGGCTCCGCACCCTTCTAGTAAGACAGTTTTACATATGTTTTTAAATAATGAACATTACACAGTGTTAATCACAGGTTTGAAGATTCTCATTCATTTTCCCAAAGCAAAGTCAAACACAAGTTCTGGAAGTTTAAAACCTGATCTTTATTCAATTTTCAATCAGATAGCCAACGCGTTTCGTCCGTTACTGGACTTCTTCAGGGCATTAAACGTTGTGATATTGTTTCAAGATGCATGTGCCTGTCGGTAACCAGTTCAAAACCGATGGTTTTAAAAATTGCCTATCAGTTTTTTTGGCAATGTAGAAGATCAGTTTTACGGGTTGCAGTCGATACTGCAGAAAGTGTAATCGCAAAAATATACGTGTCGTCAATCATGTGGTCATCTGGTTCGTCGACTGATTTTAAGGCGGTTGAAAAAGATCAGACTATGGTTGTGCTTGAGAAAGTGATTGGTCGTCGGGTGTCAATTCAAGAAAGCCATAGGTAGATGAGAGAAGAGAGATTGGGTCATAAAGAGGAGTCGATAAGGTCGAGAGTAAGACAATGAAAAGAAGACAGAACAAGACCATGAATGTTATTTTGGAAATATTGCAAGGGTCAAGAGAGGTTGAATAGTGAAAGGATAAAGATCATGTTAAATACGATTTATTTGAGTAAACAAAGCAATAATTTTCATGTTTTTGCCAAGCGCCAGCGTTAGCCATTACACGCTTCACAACAAAAGAAAATGACCATTAAAAAATGGCTGCTAAAACACCAAAGTATTGTGAGTGCAGCGCGGTGATGCTTGTATGGCTAATACGCTACATTGAATGTAGCACTTATTTTATTTATGCGTTTTTATATAGCGCGGACTTTACCCGAAAGTGTCAGAGCCTTTCACAAAAGGAACAGAACTGATACATGAGGAGAGAGTTACAAGTGAACAAAGTACAAAAGCAGAGAATAAGTTACATGAGGCAAAAGTGACAAATGTGTGCAAACAAAATACAAGAGGTGGCAAAAAGTGCAATTACAGGAGGAGAGAGTGACAAGTGTGCTGGTTACAAGAGAAAACAAAGTACAATTAGAGGTAAAATACTGCAATATATGCGAGACACAGAGGCACAAGAACAAACATTACGTAGGCAATGGGGGCACTTGTGCAAGTATCAAAGGCAAACAAAATGTGAGAGGAGCAAACAGTGTGTTACAAGAGAAAAGTGACGTGTGCAAGTTACAAAAGGGTACCATACACAGGTTCAAGGATAATACTGCAATAAATGGCAGACTCTCAAACACAAGCACCGACTTGGGCTCGACGACTCCTTAATGACGAGTCAATTATTCTCACTGATGAATTATTCAGGACCTCGCAGCTCTGCCCTCCCCGCCACACCCAGCCCTGGGGCCCTCGGGGCCCGCAGCTCTCTGCCCCTCCCTGGACCCCCTCTGGCCTCACACGGATGTTTCCTGCGTGTCTCGCAACAGTTCCCGCCAACGCCCTGCTTGGCATGCTGAGCCCCCGATGAATGCCTCCTCCCACTCCTGCCTTCGCGCCAGCAGCGCGGTGCTTTCTGGGACTGGTAGTTTTGCTTCCGCGTGCGGCCTTATGGACATGTAGTTACATCTCATTCCTGCAAGAGTGGGGGGGGGGGGCTGTCCTGCACAGCTCATTCTGCCAAAAGCGCATCCGTGAGTTTGGCACAGATGGGGGGACGTTTACCGACTTGCCCAAGATCAGACTTTGGTCGGGCAGGAGTAGCTGGGATTCGAACTCAAAAGTTTAGACATTTAACGCTCGACCACCCCTCGTGACCATCACATCCAGGACCTTTCTGCCTCCTTAGGGGACCATTTTCCCACGAGGAAGCAGGAATTCCCTCTTTCTGCAGAATAAGGGGGGGCTCCCGCCCCACTAAGTAGCATTTTTTATTTCTGGAGGTTGATGTAACCTCTATGAAGTGTTTCTACTCTGTTTGAAAAATGGGGAACAACCATTACGGCGCGGTGTTTACACCGCACTACCATTACAACGCTGGTTTTACAACGCAAGTCGTCGTTACCACGACTTGCGCTGGAGGGCGCTCTAGGCTAAGGAATAGTAGATTCACTATTCCAACACCTTCCCTACTGTACGTAGGCTGGTGTTGGAATAGTAAATCTTACTATTCCTAAATCCAGCGCCCTACAGCGCAAGTCGTGGTAACAGCTTGCGTTGTAAAACCAGCGTTGTAATGGTAGTGCGGTGTAAACACCGCGTTGTATTGACATAGAACCTTAAAAAATAGGTGATAAACTCCTTACTGTGGCTACTGCGGACTCTGGCTGGAGAGCTCCTGATTAAGTACGGAGGGGGGCCCTCCGCGTACATTGCAGGGGGGTCCCCTCAAGTTTTGTTATGCTGGTACCCACAGCTGGTTGGAAATGAACAACTCGTATGTTCCGATTTTTACATAATTTTGCCTCTGGAGCGCTCCACAGTTCCAACCACTAATAATAAGGTTCTTAATTTTTTCCACTAAAAGCTCGTGTTGGTGGTGTGTGTGCAGGTGTCGTATGCTGAGCCTGCACACTGGAGGGGACTGCACAGAGCGGTATACAACGTTTACAACAAATCTTTTACCACGCACTACCATTACAACGCGGGCATTACAACGCATACCATTACAACGCATTGCGCTGGGGGGGCGCTCTAGGATAGGGAATAGCTTAATTTACTATCCAATAACCTTCCCTAGTGTCCACGGGGACTGGAGTTGGAATAGTAAATTAAACTATTCACTATCCAGCACCCCAAAGCGCTAGGCGTTGTAATGGACTGCGTGGTAAAAACCGCGTTGTAATGGTATGCGTGGTAAAAGTATGCGTTGTAACGTCATACATCCGCACAGAGCACTGGAACCCCTCCAGTACTGGGGCCCAGCCTCGTCTCCTGCTCGGCTCCCTAACCATCCAATCAGCGGCCCCATTACAAAAGACAGACAAATGTAGTCTCACTTAATTTATGGACGACCCATCTGTGAATAATGCGCAGTCTTGTTTTACAAAGGAAACATTATAACCCCCCAACCAGAAACCAACCTTTTAATTGCATCTTCTAAAATCTTTTCCATTTCAAAGAAAAACAAGCATCTGCAATGCAATATGTCTCGCATGTATTCGAGTTTGAGCTATGGGCATTGTAACTGACAAAGCCTTTTATTTATGTTTAAAAAAAAACAAAACATAAATAAAAGGCATTGCCATGTGTAATAACAATAGCTCAAACTCGCGTAAATGGTAGACCTGTTGCATTGCAAATGCTTGCTTTTTTTGTGGGGACACGGGGACATGAAGTGACTTGCCAAGGATCACGGGATGTCGAGCGGGCGCTGAGACTGGAACCTGAGGCATGATTTCTACCAGTTGCAAAGCCTGCAGCTCTGGCCGTTAATCCACATTCTCTCCACATAGAGATGGCCAATCACTCAGTCCCAGGAGAAATCTGAGCAGCCTCTCCCCCTCCACCCTCCAGCCCCAGGGCCTGCTCGGGCCCCGCCCAGGTGCCCTGTTCTCCTGCCAGCGGCCCCTATAAGAGCCGGTGTCGCCTGCTCTCTCCCCTCTAGCCTCTCCCCATGTGCTGCCTCTTCTGTTCTTTGTCAGCGCCAGGGACGCGGTGAGGACTTGAGGAGCCCCGACCCCCTCCCTGTGAGAGAAGGTGAGTCCACGGGCTGTGTTTAAGCGTCAGACTCCACATACCGGCTTCAAGGCGCTGGATGGGTGCACGGTCAGTCCACACAGTTTGGCTGATTGACAGTATCACTTGTCAGTCTTCGCAGCGCTCTAGGCGCAGTTGACACATTCTGCAGCACACTATTTATTTATGTATGCATTTTTATATAGCGCGGACTTTACCCGAAGGCGTCAGAGCGCTTCACAATAGGAACAGTAATGCTACATGATGAGAACATTACACAGGAACCGATTACAAAAGTAGACGTTACGTTACATAAGGTAAAAGTGACAATTGTGAGCAAATAAAACACATGAGGTAGTAAAAATTGTGAGCAACCAAAAATACATGAGGTAGTAAAGAGTGCACAAGAGGAACAAGTGACAAGTGTGTAGGATATAAGAGAAAACAAGGTATAGTTTGAGGTATAATACTGCAAAAGGTGCTAGACACTCAGGCACAAGAACAAGCGTTACGTAGGCAAAGGTGGCACTTGTGCAAGTATCAAAGGTAAAAACATGTGAGAGGTAGCAAACCGTGTGTAACAAGGGCCAAGTGGTGTGTGCATGTTACAAAAGGGTACCAAACACAAGTATATGGAAAATACTGCATAACAAAAATAAAAAAATAAAAATAAAATGATTGACACACCGGGCACTCTCTGTCCTCGTGTCTCTCCCTGCTCCAACAACCGAGTGCTCCTCACACAGGGCTCGCTTCCCTCACACCGCACCCTGCTCTCCATACATATCACACAGGAGCTTTTACCCCCGCACGTCACAGCTCTGTGCACGCGAGGCTCAGACCCTGCGGCGCTGCACAGCTGGTGCAAGAAGTGATACAGCGCCCCCTGTCTTCGCCTGCAGTGCCTCCCCCGTACTGTGCCCCGGTGCACTATGCAGACACACAGGGGCAGATTTACAAGCCCCATGCACCACTTTTGCGTCCATTTTCCCATGTTAAAATTGACGCAAAAGTGGCGCAAGGGGGTTTTGAATCTGCCCCATAGGGTTGATGTCACGCTGGACTCTTTCTACTCCCACCCAGCCCAGCTGAAGAGGAGGAGGGTGGTGGATACAGGCTCACAGCTCGAAATGCGAGAGCCAGCAGCAATGCATCATTGCACAACCACACACTCTCTTTTGTAAGACAGGTAAGTGTTTTATTTCTAATGCTTCTCACACAAAGGACGAATGAAGGCATCTGCTCTTTATCCAGAGTACCTTCTTCTCTCTAGCTTTGGTAATCTGTGCTGCTCTGTCCTCTTATTCATTCATTTCATCTTTATTTCGACAAAGGCAATGTCATAAAAGAGGGCACAATAAAACATCATATATCAATATAATTGTTAAAAGAAAATATGTTCCGGTGTTAACATTATTTTAATTACATTGTCAAACCACAAATCATAGGATTATAACCAAAAGACCAAAAGCAGCAGACAAGGTCAAGCACAACGGATCTTAAAGTTCTCAGAGGTTAGGCTGGTGCAATCTCTCCCAACACCCGCTGCTACAGGATGTATTATCTACCACAATGTAAAGAAACAGGATGGAAGGTGCACTCAAATGAAGTCAGTAACAAAAGTAATTTATAAATATCTTCTTCTTTATTCAAAGGTTATTCATGTAGCAAAGGCACAGCCAACGCGTTTCGTTCCCATTTGCCTTGAGGAACTTCGTCAGGGCTGTAAAAATTACAAACATATATATACACATGAAAATACAAAAAGTATATTACATGTAAACAAAATGCTCACGACAATAAACTGAATTAGACTAACCCAACAAACAAACAACACATCACCAAAAATTGTATAATACAACAGTCAATATGACCCATTTGAGAAGAAACATCTAAATACATGTCTTTCACTGATGCTATAGTGATGATCCTAATGATTAGGAAGATGGAACTACATAATTATATTTACAAGTGCTTGTGGCCTGGAGAGGACTGTTACAGGCTGTTCTATTTACAACATAAAAAGAGGACTGACAAATGTCCGTATCCAAGTATGTTTAACACTGATCACAAAGCAACAAGTAAGGGATAAGTTGAGACAAAAGACATATAGCTAAAACCGGACTTCTCAAGAAAATAAAAAAAAAACAATTAAAACCGCACACCGAATAAGAGAAAGAGAGGAGAGAAAGAAATGAGTTATTTAAGATCACAGAAAACGTTGTAAGTGCGATTAAGAAAAGATAATCCAGACCTAAGAGTACAAGAAAAGAGAAGAAAAGGAGAATTGCAAAAAGAAAAACCATGAGAAAGAATTTTTTACCCTCAAAATTAAATTATCTCCGCCCATGAGCGGGAACCCGGAACACATAACAATATACATATATATGTGTAAATATATCAAAAAGTACATTGTACTAAAATAATTATACACATATACATGTATAACAACCATAATATGCAGCCTAACATATACACATAGGCTAATAAAGCCAACCTTACACACGTTCTGAAGCATGAAAATATGCTGAATATAAATGCAATAAACAGGCATGAGCCCAAAATGCATTTCATAACCATGAAAAACTTTTATTTTCATCAAAGAACCTGTTGTAAACAGTTATTAGCCTAAAAGGCTGCATATGAAAAATTGTCTGTGTACAGAAAATCAGACTGTCACCTTGCCTTTAAGGCCCCAGAGAATCTGCACACTTTGCCTTTAAGGCCTCTAGGAGAACTCTGTTCCCATCATGCACCACAGGTGACAGTTAGGTCAGTTCTTTTGTACGGTACTTTAGATACTACTGATCCACCCACGAATACTGGGATTATTGGAGATGATCCATTGCGGATTAGGGTCTCTAGTGATATACCGAATCTGCATGTTACTTCATGGAAAATTGCAGGTTTAAGGAGGAATATGTCTGATCCAACTTGGAATGAATATATAGAGGCTAGTGGTGTGATACTCCTGCAGGAGACCTGGCCCCTAGATATACCCCACATAGTTGGTTTTAAAACATTTTGTGTGGGGGCTAGACCCTCAGTAAAAGGAAGACCGTCGGGGGGGCTTCGTAACTTGGATTCGGGTTTCTTTGGAGATTAACATTCTGCCACTGGAGGTACCGTCTCAAGATATACTGGGCCTAAAATTAATTGCAAAGGATGGTGGGGTCGTATATCTGTTTAATATTTACAATAGACCTGGCCCTGCACATCGTGAGTTTCTAGTAATAAGTCAGCTGGACCTACTCTTTGATACATTAGGTTACAGACCAAATATTATAGTGGGAGGTGATCTCAATTGTAATTTTGAGCCTGTATCAGGATTTGGTACTCTGCTGGAGGCTGAAGCCCTGGCGTACAATATCCCGGAGACAGAAAGTAACAAAGAGGTAAAGTGTACAGTAGCGGCGACTCAATTATTAAGGCTAATAATGGCCCATAGCCTCAGAGCCTGTAATGGGCGTCTTCCATCCGATAGACCAAACGCCTATACGTTTAGAAGAAGCAAATCGCGTAGTAATATAGATTATATTTTAGTGACATTGGGATTTTAGAATCATCTGGGTGATTTTAAAATAGATGCCAGAGTTGAGAGTGACCATCGACCTTTGAGTTTGTCGGTATTACCGGAATTTTGTCTCCCATCCCGACCTGGTTCCAATGAGATCGGTATTAAGGACGATGAAATTATACTAAGGAAAAACAATCGAGCTGTAAAATGGCCACATATTTTAGGGAATACAAAAGCAATGGCTAGTATATATTCAATTTTTGCAGATACCATTGCACCTCTTATAGAACATACTACAGGCCAAATTAAGATGACAGACTTGCATGGTACGTTGGTAAGTGCCTTAGGACCAGTACTAAGTAAAATATCTAAAGAAAAGAAGGTAGGAGCAACAGATATGACTGGTCTTGGCAAGCCCTGGTATAACGGGCATTGTCGAATAGCCAAGCTAGTGTTAATCCAGGCTATTAAGAGTGAAAACATAGATAGAATAAGGGAAAAAAGGCACAACTAAAAACAGATCCAAGAAGATGCAAAGAGGGCATGGGATGAGGCGATCTGGACAGACCTAATCCGTGAGGCTAAAGCCAAGGATCAGGCCGGATTTTGGAACTTGATGGCCCAAGATAATAGGTCAGGAAGAACGCAAAGAGACCTATTCCTTGATGAAAACACATGGGTGGACTATTTTTCTGCACTGTATTCTGAATTTAATGGTGATACCTTTGTGATAACAAAGGATATGACTAATTCTGCAAAGGCAGCTAAATTGCACTTTACATTAAAAGAAACGATTTTAATATTGGAATCAGTTAAATCGGGTAAAGCACCAGGACCGGATAAAATTACGGGTGATCTTTTAAAACATGATTTGAGTATTTGGGGATCCTATACTAACCATCTTTGCAATGCAATAGCTAATTTTGAACCAATACCAATCACGTGGAAGGGGGCGGAAATAGTAACAATTTTTAAAAAGGGAAACAGATACGATCCGGCGAATTATCGCCCCATTAGTCTGATTCATATTCCACAGAAATTATTTGCCAGGCATTTACTATTTCGGTTATCTGCCTGGATTGAATATCAAAATATCAGGCTGGGTTCAGAAAGAAGACTAGTACTATCGAGTCTTCAGATTTTTGTGTCTTTGCTGGAAATACATAACCCTAAGGCAAGGTAGTCTACATATTGCTTTTGTAGACTTGAGGGCTGCGTTCGATTTGGTACCTAGGAGCCGGCTTTGGGGCTGCCTGAAAGACCTAGGGGTACCAATCGAACTGCTTGTCCAGATAATCAGGCTACATGAGGGAAACTACGCTAAAGTGAGATGGGGGCCGAGGGAAGAACTTACCAGGGAAATACCTGTGAGACGGGGTGTACGTCAAGGCTGTGTGTTGGCGCCCACCTTGTTCATCTTGTACGTAAATGACATTCCCATTTCCTGGAAGGCTGCAAAAACGACTCCCCTAAGCTGGCAGGTGAAGTAATATCCGCATTACTCTTTGCAGATGATACCATCTTAATCTCGCAAACTCCCAGTGGCCTTCAACATTTGTTGAATTCCTTCCAATTGTACTGCACTAATAAGGGACTTGAAATAAATTCCAGCAAAACCAAATACATGTCTATTAATCCACACAAATCCTTTAAAAAGAATCTAGAGTAAAATTGTCAAAGATTGGAATATGTACACAGTTTTAACTATTTAGGCATCACATTGGACACGAAATTGACCTTGAAGCTACAATTGGAAAAAAACAGAATAGTTCTGCTCCAAAATTGTACCCCCATCATAAAGAAGCATGGAGGGAGTACCTCTAAGGCTATTTCTCCTGCCAATGAGGTTTTTAAATTCAAGGCTCAGTCAGCTGCCTTGTATGGAGCAGAATTATGGGGACCCTATTGTAACCGTAATTTTGAAATTGGAGAAAATAAATGTATCCGTAAATTATTGTCTTTAACTAATAGGACCCCGTTGCTTCCAGTAACACTGGACCTTAATTTAAAACGTACTGATAACTTTGCTGTATTACGCCCCCTTTTATTTAGGTTAAGAATTTGGTCAACTGCGGAGCTTGTACATTATAAAAAAGGTTTACAGGAGATAAAGGCCATTCCGTGGCTCCAATATGTGTCAACCTGGTTTATAAAAATAGGATTATCACATTACTGGGAGGAGCCCTCAGATCTGACTATGGCATGTAGTAAGGTTGTAAAGGCATCTTTTTGGACCTATATGAGTTGTAAATCTCTGCATGATTCCAGTCTTGGATCCTTAACTACATTGTTTCTCTTGTTTGAAGACATAGCTCAGTTTGAACCACTTCTGGATGAGGTGCGCCCGCAAATTGCAAAATCCTTGTACCTGAAATTTAGATATGGGGTTTTACAAACAAACAATAATAAATCCGAATGGGGTAGTAATTGCGATGACTATGATAAATGTACATTTTATAAAAATGTGACTGAGGTCAAGGAAGATGATGCACATATATTCTTTTTTTGTCCCTTATATGACTCTCCAAGAAAACGATGGATTAAACCCCTCTGCATCACTTTAAACTTAAGGCATTGCAGAGAGGCAGGGCGTCTATTAAGGACTGATACCATGCAATTGGTGGTTTTTTGTGTATCTAAATTTCTGTGTAATGTGATGTTTATTAGAGCTAACATTGGTTTGAAACTGTAACATCGCTGTATATAACTCTAGTAAATAACTGACACATTTTGTGTCAATTGTTTATATTTATTATCTGCTAAAAAAAACAGTGATTAATTTTCAACCTCTCAAAATTGGTGGAGCAATTAGATATATATATTCTTTGACAAATAGAAATCTTGAGGAGTGCGACTGGAAGATTTTATATATAATTTTTAATGTGCCGATTTTAATTGTTGGAATATTTTTTATTATATTTATTGTATTTATGGATTAATCGGTTTTAATTGTAAATTTAGGACGGATCAGGGAATTTGTGATTTCTACCACCCAACCAATGTGACAAAAAATAGCTGTCGCTTAAGTGTATGATGGAAATGTTTAATTTTTTATGTACTTTTATGGTCTAAGAGACCGAAATAAAGTTATAATTGAATTGAATTGAATACTTGTAGATATACCCTATCTCTGAGCATTCCCAGAGGCCAATCCGGGGCAGTGTGAAACAAACGGGTTGAACTGGATTATTTTGTTGAAAGACTTGACAAATACTTTGTTTTAGCAAGCATTTATGTAGATAAATACTTTTATATACTCTTAAATACTTATATGCTCCTAAATACTTTATATACTTTTAAATACTCTCTTGTCAGAGAGATCCTTTTGTTACTTGTAATTCATAAGTTACAATCCTAATGGTGACCTATGAATTGTTATCAAAGAGCTGCTTGAAAACTGAATGGTATAAGTTAGAACTTTTTTTTTCCACACATTCATTATCCTAATGTTGTTAAAAGGATTACCTGGGTCTTATTAGTAATGCCAACCCCAACCACCGGGGCACTTTTTAAATACAGAGTTTCTGCTCCTTCAGACCACACACTCTTAAAATATACTGCCTACTAGTATCAATGACATGTGATTCCTATATCTTTGAATCCTCATTGTCTTATGTAACATTTTCTATAGACTGATTTACAGACCTATGATTCATTGTCTCTGTATGATGTATGTGTGTGATGTAAAGTGCTCTGACACCCTAAACAGGTATGGTCAGTGCTATACAACAAATGCTGTGTGAGTGAGAGGCATTTGATTGATGAAGTGCACTGTTGGAGGGTGGTAGTGAGGGGATCAATGGAGAAGGAGGTCTTGTGCTCCACCATAGGCCCTATGGAAGTAGTGTGTTGTACATCGTGGACACATACCATATATACCATGTGCTCAATGTTTAATAGTGCTGCTTTTTAAAGATGTGTACTTGTTTCATTCCCATTATTGTCAGTTGGTAATTTTTTTTCTTCACAATATGAACTCAAACAATTGGCAAAGGGTTTAATAATGCCCCCTGAATTGATAAGTGAATTCTTTAAATATATAATTTTTGTAAAAGAAAATATTTAAATTTTAATTTAAAATTGAATAACTGTTTTAATTAATGTAAAATGATTGCTGTACTTGGCGTTGATCCAGGCCCAGGCCCTGCACTTCTATCGGCAGCCACAGCTAAGGCTGAAAAAGCACAGGTACAAGCTCTGTTTGTGCTGTGTGCAAATAAAGACAGCTGTGCAGTATTTAAGGCCACAAGGCAGTAGTTGAGTAGGTCTGATAAGACAAGCACAGCTCAGAGCACCCCTAATATGTCTAATCCAGTGCTGAAGCTCCGGTCCCAGCCTCTCTGCCAGTGCGCCCTCGGTTCAGCCCCCCAGCCTCACCCCATTACGCCTTTCTGCCACTACCAACAGCATCTTGCTGATGATCTACCTTCACTCCACTCCTCAGAGACTGTCATACTCAAGGGCATCACAAGCATGTGTGTGGTCTTCGAAAGAGTTTCAGTGTCTTGTGGCACCCCCAGACCTGCAGAGGGAGGTTGGAAAGAGCTCTATTTTTAGACCAGGGACCCGGATTAAGGAGTATTGTGGGCTCGGGATGGAAGGTGGGCTTTTCATCCTTCTGAGGTTGATAGACTGAGCACCAACAAGTTGGGTAACAATTCCTCAAGGTGTAACTTTGAGCTGTACTGTTTTGTTAGTGTCAGGAGATTGAGTAGCTAGGCATACCTATGTGAAATAAAGTTCAGCGAATCAGTCTGTTCTCACTAGCGGTGGGTTTCAGCACTGGAGGTAGAGTTTGGTTGGCTGAGGCTCAGTGAGGGGCATGCCAGCACAGGGGCAGGGGTATAACCCCTTCCCTGCGGGGCATATTCCCCGCTGTCCTGGTGGGCACGCGCAACGCCCCGGTGCTCATGACGAGCTCACCTAGTCATGAGCCGCGGTGGTCGTGTTCTCATGACGAGCTGAGCTCGTCACGGCCACACCCGTTTGTGTAGAACGCTCTCACAGCAGGGGAATTAGCCCAGCGTGCGAGCGTTCCAACGGTCATGACGAGCTCAGCTCGTCATGAGCACACAAGCACCGTGGCTCATGACGAACTGAGCTCGTCATGAGCATCCAAGGAGTTAAAGGACTTGTAGATTGGCTTGCGGGGATCGCAGCAAAGAAGCACATCAGTAATTTCGAGAACTCACTGAATGGGGGCATCGGCACTGGGGTCTGGAGAGCCCGGTGAAGGAATATTAGCACAGTTGGATGGAGTTACAGCTCTGTGAAGAGTGGGTACTCAGGACATGTGTCTTGAAGGCTGATTTTCACTCCGACATACTGCCTTTCACATAGTCCATCTTGTGAAATGCAAGGCCGGCATATTCCCGTGGTGAAGCTTACTCGGCTAGAGATACCTTTCGAGGCTGGCACATGCTTAGGGTGCCAGCAGATGCATTGTGGTCAATGGGAGCCGGCTTGAAACCTAGGACTCATATACCTACAATGTTTGGCAGCGGGAAACGTCGTTTACAACGCGGTCGTTACATCGCGATGCCATTACATCGCGGTTTTTAGAACGCAAGTCGTTACAACGACTTGCGCTGGAGGGCGCTCTAGGACAAGGAATAGTATAATTTACTATCTAACACCTTCCCTACTGTATGTAGACTGGAGTTGGAATAATAAATTATACTACTCCTAAGTCCAGCGCCCTCCAATGCAAGTCGTTGTAACGACTTGCGTTGTAAAAACCGCGATGCAATGGCATGCGATGTATTAGCATGCGTTGTAATGTCATACAACCGTTGGAAGCTGGCAACCTGGGCTCGCGAAATGGTACTAAGGTCTGGCCACGCCGCGTAGGATCAGATACTCAGCCTGGGGGGGGTCTTCAGAAACGTTCACGCATTCAGTTTATATAGGAACTTGTCATGAGATAGAAAAGAGGACAAGGAGAGAGGGTGGAAGTTGATAGACGAAAAACTGAAGTTTGTACCACAATAGAGCTGGATAGAAAGAGGTTGGGAGGAGAAGTGGGTAACTTCAGAGGACTAATATAAAGGAGGGACATAGAAGGGTAGGTGAGAATGGGATATGAAGTAGAGAAAATAAAGGCTGGTGAGTCGCAGCATTAAACAAGCATTTGCAATGCAATAGGTCTCGGATTTGCAAGAGTTTGAGCTATTGGCACTGTAAATGACAATGCTTTTTATTGATGTGTTTTGAAAACCTGCAAG
Source organism: Lissotriton helveticus (assembly GCF_964261635.1). Taxonomy (NCBI): domain Eukaryota; kingdom Metazoa; phylum Chordata; class Amphibia; order Caudata; family Salamandridae; genus Lissotriton; species Lissotriton helveticus. Next base: position 13,853,973 of record NC_136067.1, on the reverse strand, counting down.
CAACCAACTTTGTACTTGTAGTCTTTGCTTCAGAGAAGCAAGGCTTTTACTGCCAGCATTGCATTTCGGAAGCAAGGACTATAAATACAGAGTGCGTGTGGAAGCAAGGACAATAAATACAAAGTGCGTGTGGAAGCAAGGACTATAAATACAAAGTGCGTGTGGAAGCAAGGACTATAAATACAAAGTGCGTGTTTACGCACCACTTACAGGTATTCAAAACATAAATAAAAAGCTTTGTCATTTACTATGGGTTATAGAATTTATTGTCAAATGTGAAAATAATGTTGATTGTTGTTCAGCTTGAGAGAAGTGCTGTGCTTGTGAGACCTCTTGCTCTTTTTCATCTATGGGGAGGTGGGTAGATGAGGGTGTGTGTGCGTGCGCAAGTGTGTGTGTGTGTGTGCATGTGTGTGTGTCCACATGCATGTGTGCACGTGTGCGCTGCTGTTTTTGCAGTACTATTTTTTATGAGAGGAAACCTTGAATTGCTGCTGACAGATTGTTACTGTCCTGCGTGTGCTTGTGACACTTGATTTTAATATAAAGAATTATGGCTCCGCACCCTTCTAGTAAGACAGTTTTACATATGTTTTTAAATAATGAACATTACACAGTGTTAATCACAGGTTTGAAGATTCTCATTCATTTTCCCAAAGCAAAGTCAAACACAAGTTATGGAGGTTTAAAACTTGATCTTTATTCAATTTTCAATCAGATAGCCAACGCGTTTCGTCCGTTACTGGACTTCTTCAGGGCATTAAACGTTGTGATATTGTTTCAAGATGCATGTGCCTGTTGGTAATCAGTTCAAAACCGATGGTTTTAAAAATTGCCTATCAGTTTTTTGGCAATGTAGAAGATCAGTTTTACGGGTTGCAGTCGATACTGCAGAAAGTGTAATCGCAAAAATATACGTGTCGTCAATCGTGTGATCATCTGGTTCGTCGACTGATTTTAAGGCGGTTGAAAAAGATGAGACTATGGTTGTGCTTGAGAAAGTGATTGGTCGTCGGGTGCCGATTCAAGAAAGCCATAGGTAGATGAGAGAAGAGAGATTGGGTCATAAAGAGGAGTCGATAAGGTCGAGAGTAAGACATTGAAAAGAAGGCAGAACAATACCATGAATGTTATTTTGGAAATATTGCAAGGGTCAAGAGAGGTTGAATAGTGAAAGGATAAAGAAGTGGGAACAGAAAAGAATATGAACAATGATGCAGTCAAGCACAGAGGTCAAAGGGTAGGAATGGAAAACAACGGTGACAAATGGAATGAAGAGATAGGCAAGAAGGACACAGTTCACTGTGAGGGAAAATGGGGAAGTTGGAGCTTTAGGAACTGCGGGGCAGATTTATGAGGCCCTTGCGCCTCTTTGGGCCGCCGGTGTGTCACTTTATTTGACGCAACGGTGGCGCAAACAATGCGCCCTATTTACAATGTGACTCATCTAGGAGATGCGTCACGTTGTAAAGCCCTGCGCCACATGTGGGCGTTCCGGTGCAGGGGGGGGCGTTCCTGCGCAGGAACGCCTCCTAAAAGTGGCTGAGTGAAATCTATCAGATTTCACTCAGTCACTTTCAGGCCAAGGCTGCGTCAAAACCCTGCGCCTGCTTGAAGCAGGCGTAGGTCTTGACGCAGCATTGTGAAGATGGGGCACCCCCGAGCCTTGCTGGAGCTACGTCGCACTTGCGACGCAACTTCACAATGCGCCACCTTTACGGCACAGATGCGTCACACATCTGTCCGTTTTTGCCCCATGGTGCGCCGCATTGTAAATGCGGCGCACCATGGGTGGCGGAGCAGGGGCGCAAGATAACTGGCGCATCCCTGGGGATGCGCCAGTCATCATAAATCTGCCCCAACGTGAATGCGAAGTGCTCATGTTAAATATGCTTCATTTGAGTAAACAAAGCAATCATTTTCATGTTTTTGCCAAGCGCCAGCGTTAGCCATTACACGCTTCACAACAAAAGAAAATGACCATTAAAAAATGGCTGCTAAAACACCAAAGTGTGAGTGCAGCGCGGTGATGCTTGTATGGCTAATACGCTACATTGAATGTAGCACTTATTTTATTTATGCGTTTTTCTATAGCGCGGACTTTACAATAGGAACAGAACTGATACATGAGGAGAAGATTACAAGTGAACAAAATACAAAAGCAGACGTTAAGTTGCATGAGCAAAAGTGACAAATGTGTGCAAACAAAATACAAGAGGAGCAAAAAGTGCAATTACAGGAGGGAAAGTGACGTGTGTGCAAGTTACAAAGTACAATTAGAGGTAAAATACTGCGATATATGCTAGACACTCAAGCACAAGAACAATCGTTACGCAGGCAATGGTGGCACTTGAACAAGTGTCAAAAGCAAACAATGTGAGAAGCAAACAGTGTGTTACAAGAGAAAAGTGACGTGTGCAAGTTACAAAAGGGTACCATACACAGGTTCAAGGATAATACTGCAATAAATGGCAGACTCTCAAACACAAGCACCGACTTGGGCTCGACGACTCCTTAATGACGAGTGATTTATTCTGACTGATGAATTATTCAGGACCTCGCAGCTCTGCCCTCCCCGCCACACCCAGCCCTGGGGCCCTCGGGGCCCGCAGCTCTCTGCCCCTCCCTGGACCCCCTCTGGCCTCACACGGATGTTTCCTGCGTGTCTCGCAACAGTTCCCGCCAACGCCCTGCTTGGCATGCTGAGCCCCCGATGAATGCCTCCTCCCACTCCTGCCTTCACGCCAGCAGCGCGGTGCTTTCTGGGACTGGTAGTTTTGCTTCCGCGTGCGGCCTTATGGACATGTAGTTACATGGATGCAGAGGGCTGTGGTGCACACGCCCCCAGGACTGTCTGAAGCAGCAGACCACATGCAGCTCGGCTTCAACCACTTGGCAATGATATAGAGAAGAATCCAGAAGCAGCCCAGGCCGTTTACAAACTTTTGTATTTACTTCTCACCCTGGTTCACTGTGGACGCACCTGTGGCTGCCCCCCCTTCACGGACCCTCGGTTCGTAGATCTCTTTCCTGCAAGAGTGGGGGGGGGGGCTGTCCTGCACAGCTCATTCCACCATAAGCGCATCCCTGAGTTTGGTTCAGATGGGGGGACTTTTACCAACTTGCCCAAGATCAGACTTTGGTCGGGCAGGTGTAGCTGGGATTCGAACTCAAAAGTTTAGACATTTAACGCTAGGCCACCCCTCGTGACCATCACATCCAGGACCTTTCTGCCTCCTAAGGGGACCCTTTTCCCACGAGGAAGCAGGAATTCCCTATTTGTGCAGAATAAGGGGGGCCACCGCCCCACTAAGTAGCATTTTTGATTTCTGGAGGTTGATATAACCTCTATAAAGTGTTTCTACTCTGTTTAAAAAATGGGGAACATCCATTACGACGCAGTGTTTACACCGCACTACCATTACAACGCTGGTTTTACAACGCAAGTCGTCGTTACCACGACTTGCGCTGGGGGGCGCTCAAGGACAAGGAATAGTAGATTTACTATTCCAACACCTTCCCTACTGTACGTAGGCTGGAGTTGGAATAGTAAATCTTACTATTCCTAAACCCAGCACCCTACAGCGCAAGTCGTGGTAACGACTTGCGTTGTAAAACCAGCGTTGTAATGGTAGTGCGGTGTAAACACCGCGTTGTATTGACATAGAACCTTAAAAAATAGGTGATAAACTCCTTACTGTGGCTTCTGCGGACTCTGGCTGGAGAGCTCCTGATTAAATTCAGAGGGGGGCCCTCCGCGTACATTGCAGGGGGGTCCCCTCAAGTTTTGTTACGCTGGTACCCACAGCTGGTTGGAGATTAACAACTGGTATGTTCCGATTTTTAGGTCATTTTGCCTCTGGAGCGCTCCCCATTTACAACCACTAATAATAAGGTTCTTCATTTTTTCCACTAAGAGCTCGTGTTGGTGGTGTGTGTGCAGGTGTCGTATGAGGGGACTGCACAGAGCACCGGAACCCCTCCAGTGCTGGGGCCCAGCCTCTAACCATCCAATCAGCGGCCCCATTACAAAAGTCAGGCAAATGTAGTCTCACCTAGGGGGCAGATTTATGACGGCCTTGCGCCGCCGGTGCGTCACTTTATTTGACGCAACGGCGGCGCAAACAATGCGCCCTATTTACAACGTGACGCATCTAGGAGATGCGTCATGTTGTAAAGCCCTGCGCCTTAAGGAGGCGTTCCGGCGCAGGGGGGGTGTTCCTGCGCAGGAACGCCTCCTAAAAGTGGCTGAGTGAAATCTATGAGATTTCACTCAGTCACATTCAGGACAATGCTGCGTCAAAACCCTGCGCCTGCTTGAAGCAGGCGTAGTTCTTGACGCAGCATTGTGGAGATGGGGCACCCCCGAGCCTTGCTGGAGCTGCGTCGCGCTTGCGACACAGCTCCAGCAATGCGCCACCTTTACGGCACAGATGCGTCACGCATCTGTGCCGTTTTTGCCCCATGGTGCACCGCATTATAAATGCGGCGCACCATGGGTGGCGGAGCAGCGGCGCAGGATGACTGGCGCATCCCCAGGGATGCGCCAGTCATCATAAATCTGCCCCCTAATGTATGGACGACCCATCTGTGAATAATGTGCAGTCTTGTTTTACAAAGGGGACATTATAACCCCCCAACCAGGAACCAACCTTTTAATTGCATCTTCTAAAATCTTTTCAATTTCAAAGAAAAACAAACATCTGCAATGCAATATGTCTCGCATTTACGCGAGTTTGAGCTATGGGCATTGTAACTGACAACGCCTTTTATTTATGTTTTAAAAACCAAAAACGTAAATAAAAGGCATTGTCGTTTGTACTAACAATAGCTCAAACTCGCGTAAACGCGAGACCTGTTGCATTGCAAATGCTTGCTTTTTTTTTATAGGCACGGGGAGATGAAGTGACTTGTCAAGGATCACAGGATGTCGAGCGGGCGCTGAGACTGGAACCTGAGGCATGATTTCTACCAGTTGCAAAGCCTGCAGCTCTGGCCGTTAATCCACATTCTCTCCACATAGAGATGGCCAATCACTCAGTCCCAGGAGAAATCTGAGCAGCCTCTCCCCCTCCACCCTCCAGCCCCAGGGCCTGCTCGGGCCCCGCCCAGGTGCCCTGTTCTCCTGCCAGCGGCCCCTATAAGAGCCGGTGTCGCCTGCTCTCTCCCCTCTAGCCTCTCCCCATGTGCTGCCTCTTCTGTTCTTTGTCAGCGCCAGGGACGCGGTGAGGACTTGAGGAGCCCCGACCCCCTCCCTGTGAGAGAAGGTGAGTCCACGGGCTGTGTTTAAGCGTCAGACTCCACATACCGGCTTCAAGGCGCTGGATGGGTGCACGGTCAGTCCACACAGTTTGGCTGATTGACAGTATCACTTGTCAGTCTTCGCAGCGCTCTAGGCGCAGTTGACACATTCTGCAGCACACTATTTATTTATGTATGCATTTTTATATAGCGCGGACTTTACCCGAAGGCGTCAGAGCGCTTCACAATAGGAACAGTAATGCTACATGATGAGAACATTACACAGGAACCGATTACAAAAGTAGACGTTACGTTACATAAGGTAAAAGTGACAATTGTGAGCAAATAAAACACATGAGGTAGTAAAAATTGTGAGCAACCAAAAATACATGAGGTAGTAAAGAGTGCACAAGAGGAACAAGTGACAAGTGTGTAGGATATAAGAGAAAACAAGGTATAGTTTGAGGTATAATACTGCAAAAGGTGCTAGACACTCAGGCACAAGAACAAGCGTTACGTAGGCAAAGGTGGCACTTGTGCAAGTATCAAAGGTAAAAACATGTGAGAGGTAGCAAACCGTGTGTAACAAGGGCCAAGTGGTGTGTGCATGTTACAAAAGGGTACCAAACACAAGTATATGGAAAATACTGCATAACAAAAATAAAAAAATAAAAATAAAATGATTGACACACCGGGCACTCTCTGTCCTCGTGTCTCTCCCTGCTCCAACAACCGAGTGCTCCTCACACAGGGCTCGCTTCCCTCACACCGCACCCTGCTCTCCATACATATCACACAGGAGCTTTTACCCCCGCACGTCACAGCTCTGTGCACGCGAGGCTCAGACCCTGCGGCGCTGCACAGCTGGTGCAAGAAGTGATACAGCGCCCCCTGTCTTCGCCTGCAGTGCCTCCCCCGTACTGTGCCCCGGTGCACTATGCAGACACACAGGGGCAGATTTACAAGCCCCATGCACCACTTTTGCGTCCATTTTCCCATGTTAAAATTGACGCAAAAGTGGCGCAAGGGGGTTTTGAATCTGCCCCATAGGGTTGATGTCACGCTGGACTCTTTCTACTCCCACCCAGCCCAGCTGAAGAGGAGGAGGGTGGTGGATACAGGCTCACAGCTCGAAATGCGAGAGCCAGCAGCAATGCATCATTGCACAACCACACACTCTCTTTTGTAAGACAGGTAAGTGTTTTATTTCTAATGCTTCTCACACAAAGGACGAATGAAGGCATCTGCTCTTCATCCAGAGTACCTTCTTCTCTCTAGCTTTGGTAATCTGTCCTCTTATTCATTCATTTCATCTTTATTTCGACAAAGGCAATGTCATAAAAGAGGGCACAATAAAACATCATATATCAATATAATTGTTAAAAGAAAATATGTTCCGGTGTTAAAATTATTTTAATTACATTGTCAAACCACAAATCATAGGATTATAACCAAAAGACCAAAAGCAGCAGACAAGGTCAAGCACAACGGATCTTAAAGTTCTCAGAGGTTAGGCTGGTGCAATCTCTCCCAACACCCGCTGCTACAGGATGTATTATCTACCACAATGCAAAGAAACAGGATGGAAGGTGCACTCAAATGAAGTCAGTAACAAAAGTAATTTATAAATATCTTCTTCTTTATTCAAAGGTTATTCATGTAACAAAGGCACAGCCAACGCGTTTCGTTCCCATTTGCCTTGAGGAACTTCGTCAGGGCTGTAAAAATTACAAACATATATATATACACATGAAAATACAAAAAGTATATTACATGTAAACAAAGTGCTCACGACAATAAACTGAATTAGACTAACCCAACAAACAAACAACACATCACCAAAAATTGTATAATACAACAGTCAATATGACCCTTTGAGAAGAAACATCTAAATACATGTCTTTCACTGATGCTATAGTGATGATCCTAATGATTAGGAAGATGGAACTACATAATTATATTTACAAGTGCTTGTGGCCTGGAGAGGACTGTTACAGGCTGTTCTATTTACAACATAAAAAGAGGACTGACAAATGTCCGTATCCAAGTATGTTTAACACTGATCACAAAGCAACAAGTAAGGGATAAGTTGAGACAAAAGACATATAGCTAAAACCGGACTTCTCAAGAAAATTAAAAAAACCAATTAAAACCGCACACCGAATAAGAGAAAGAGAGGAGAGAAAGAAATGAGTTATTTAAGATCACAGAAAACTTTGTAAGTGCGATTAAGAAAAGATAATCCAGACCTAAGAGTACAAGAAAAGAGAAGAAAAGGAGAATTGCAAAAAGAAAAACCATGAGAAAGAAGCAGATAGATACGCCAGTGTATTGTGGAAAAGTAAATTTTGCCATGTTATATGTGCCTACGTGTTCCCCATGTTATGATATATGTGCATGATCGATATGCATGTATTCCCCTCTGATCGATTAAAGACGCAATTACAGTTGTGTCCATCTCTAGTATGCCAGTTCCCAGTCCTCATGAAAACAACGAATATCAGGCCTATGTAAAGCTACGTTGCCACATTTTACAGTGTGCACGTTAATTCATTGAATTATCCCCGTTTCTAGGCCTCAAAAGGGCCCGGACTCAGATTCAGCTCCTGTTTCCTGAACCCTCTCCGAGGAGCGATACAGCCCCCACCTGTATCCCTGACCCTTCACTTACTTCATGCCTCGCAGTGCCCGGCCCGGCCTGGCTCTGCCTCCCGGTCTGCCAAGAGTATGTTATGATTCTAGTTATCAGTCCAGCCCTCCTTCTCTGCATTCCTAAGCTACTGAATCACATCAATAGTTTCCGTCATGGTCTAGCCTTTACGTCTCCATGTAAGAGAAATACTGTATTAATGGTCATTTAATATTCCTCAGCACGCACTACATGTAGAATAATGCATGCCCCAGTCCTAGAGTCTGTTAGCCTTTACCCTAATAACTTTTGGATTCTATCAACATGTACTATAAACACCAGATACTAGATATGCTTAGGTACATGTCGCTCTGACCCTCCAGACTTTCGTCTCCTCTTCTAGGGCAGAAGCCATAGCCCCCAGTTTCTCCTGATAACACGTCATTGCCAGTTTGCGCGCACCACTAGGTCAGAGGTCCCGGCTCCTTAGGTAGCCCCCTCCATGTTTCCGCCCCTTTTATGACATATTCTGTTACGTTTGCATCACATGTCTATGTATCCGCCTTGTACACGCCTCTTGTTACACCTACTTTCTGCCTTATCTTCCGCGACTGCTACAAACCACGCCTACTGCTACGCCCCCTGCATTGAATGTAATGTATTTGTTTAACTATAAATATTGTGCACTGTTATTAAAAGTTATCCCTTATGCTCCCAGATCCTGCCCCCGGCAGCTGCCATCCCATTCCCGTACAGGCTGTCCTGTTCCTGTCCTTTATGCTTATTAAAGCCTGTCAACTCTAGCTACCTCGTATCTTGACTCTTATTTATTGAGCTACCCGTTTATTGATTTTAGTCAAAAATAGATCCGGTAATTAATTATTTATTTACCACATAATGGCGCCCGAACAGGGACTTGCCCTTTCCCCACGCGCCGGAGAAGCCACGCAAGCCCCCTGATCCTCTGCAGCCGTGACGGAACCATACCGTGCACGTGCAGATATTTCTGCTTCAAGTATCCCTCAGGCCCACGGAGGAGACGGAGGTTGCGGTCCAGCGTCCAGACGAGGCGGTGGAGGAACGCGGCGAGTCCTGACCAGAGCCCAAGCCGAGAGTCCAAGGTCCGAGGTATCCGGAGGCCCACCTGTAACTGAAGTCCGAAGTTCGTCCGTCCGTCGTCGTAGCAGTCCAGTCCAGTCCGAGGCCTTCCGTTCTTGCTGCCCGGTGAGTACCGTTGCTGGGGTAGTATCTAGACAGGGTCAATTAATTTGTCTCTGGTCCGTGGGTTTGGGTACGCAGATCCAACACGAAGTGTCCACTTAGGTGGGTGCGGGTCCTGACGTGTCTCTTTATGAGACCGGTAAGTTTCGTACTGTTTTAGCAGTGCATCCAGTCATTCTAGTTTCTGTTCTAGTAAGGTTCTGTTCTCGAGAAATTCATGTGTTTTTCTGTTCTCAGTATTCCAGGTAGTATCTTGTCCGAACTGTTACTTTAAATGTTATTCCATGTGTTTTCAATGTCGTGGTATGAATGATTTGTTCTTTTGAATTATTATTGTGTTTATCGTGTATTGTATTGTGTCCAGACTCCAGCCTAGTTATGCCTCTGTTCTCAAGACTACGCCAGTTAAGAACTAGAAAAGGTCTGCTCGAAGAAGCAGTTCCTGTCCCGCCTAGGGACAGTCCAGGTCATTTCATGTATCATAAACATGGCATAAGTGCCATATTATATCTAGACTTATGGGTCGAGTATACTAAAGATCTAGAAGAGAAACATAGATGGCCCGTATCGGGTACATGGGATGCCGAGTGCATCATGCGAGTAGAAGAAGCATTATGGAAAAAGAAAGCCAGACAGTCCCAGAAAGATGCCATCGAGTTATGGCGCAAAGAATCTCATAAAAGAACCGAAAAAGAAATCAGAAAGTCAGATTTAAGTAGAGAATCCTCAGAAAGAGCCCAAGAAAGGGAATTAATCGAAGTAGGTGAACGAGTTAAAGCCGAACAGTCAGACAGACAGAGAAATGCCCTTATTAAGGGTATGTATCCTCTTCTTGCCGAGGGCTTGCCAAAAGCAACCCCGGAAGCACCATGTAATTTTCCGCCGCCATTAGTTCCGACCAAGCTAAGTCACAAACCGACCGCAGCCGATATTTTTCTCTCGTCCTATTTGGACGACACAGTCCCAGAATATGCAAATCCTGCTCCGCCAGCTCCTGTAAATAATGTAATTCCTGTTCCTCCAGCCACCGGGGCACCTGTCACAGTACCTGTTACGGTACCCCCGGTCCAGCCCGTAGTACAAGTACCCGCTACATCAGTCACTCTCCCAGCACGAGGAGTATCAGTCGACGATTCCAGTCTAGGGGCCGCGGGGGGAGGTCTTCCTGGTACCCCGCCGCCACACAAACGTGTAACGTTAGTCGAGTTACATGAACGTGCGTTACAGCGTACGCCCAAACAGCAGTCCGTTGCAGATATCAAGCGAGCTCTTACTGAATGCCGTTATGATCCAGTCCCAGGCGATGATAATATGGTTATATATTCATTGCGCGTAAGACGGGTGACCGAGTATTTGGACACCCTACCGAATATGAAAGAAGATCTAGACAGAATATATCGTTTCATCCGTACAGGAGACGATCCAGAAAGTATTGGCGAAATCATGTCTCTCAGGAAAGCTGAGACCCAGCTCATGTTATTAAAGTTTCTAATTAATTGTTTAGTAAGGGAACAAGATTGTCCGACTAAAGATCCGACCGAAATGAGAGTCCTGACAAGGTGGAGTGATAATATAGCCGAGGGAAGACACAAGACACTAGGTAGTATAGAGAGTATGTACAAGAAAATACGTAAGGAAATAATAAGGTTGCACGAGAAACGCAAAGCAGCACAAGTAAGTGAGAAAGAAGACAACTCTTCTACTGAAGAGGTAGACGACGAGAATACCGCCAGAATAGCGTATGTAGGTAAATCTAGATTTCCAGACCGACATTTACGCCTAGAACACAAGAAAGTCTTCCCTCCTCCAGCACCAGAACAAGGTTCTCTTGAACAAGTATTTCAAGTTACCGATCACATTCTGAAATCACGAATCGGTTATAGTGAACTTAGTACCATGCATGAACAAGAACTAGCCCGATCAGCAGTCCGATGGACTACTGATTCTACCACTTTTCCAGACGAAATAGTGGCACAAATGTTTCTGAAACTGCCCCCAGCCGAGCAGCGACTGGTGGGTATGTATATGATCCAGCACCTCATTACACTGTATGAGGGACAACATTCTGATCCAGGTCCGTTACATGATGTTCTGAACGAGTTACTCCAATATAGATGGAGAGGTTTAGGTACCGATTTAATTAGTGTCATTCTAGAACAGCGCCAAAAATATAGAACGTTTCTGAACCCGCATTTTGTTCATGTCTCACCCCCAGAAAGTAAACCGTTTTACATAGACAGACAGCATCCGTTACGAGAAGTACACCCAGTTAGGACAGCGGGTGGTGAAATGCAACGAGTATTTGTTTACACCCCTATCACAAAGATGGAACTCTTAGAGATGAAAAAGCTAATTCCCTGTCACGACAAAGATCCAGCAGGGTTCCATCGAGAATTAAAAGACATGCTCCGTATGGGAGAATACACGTATCCAGATATAATTAAAATGCTAAAGGTCCTGTTGCCCGCAGGGGTATATGAAAAACTCAAGGAAAAAGAATGGGAGGTGGGAGAGAAAAAGATTGATTGGGCAGTTCTAGAAGCTGAAGATAAAATACGAGTACCAGGTACCGGTCTTGGGGACAAATGTAAAGAATTACCCGAGTTATTGATCCAGGTCTTGCCAAGGTTACTAGCCACGAAAAAGGAAGACTGGGATGCAATCTCAGCATGCAAACAGAAACAGGATGAAGACACTAGTGATTTTTATTCTAGATTCGAGAAATGCTTTATAATTAACAGTGGTTTGAAGACAGGTAGCGAGTCATACCCTCATCTTTTTGTTACTAAACTAGTCGAGAATTCAAGTCCACAAGTTAAAAATCGAGTTTTGAAAGTCGAAAGTACTTGGCAAGCTAATACCCCGTCCCAGATGCTTCAGATGCTCCAGTATCACCAGAATAGAATCAGGGAAGAGCAAGAACACGAAAGGAGACGTATGAAAGACACGAAAATGAAAGTACTAGTTGCACAATCTGTTCCACAAGACAGTCAGAAGAGGGGTCCGAATCAAGCCAGTCATCCTGCAGCTCCCGTTAAAGGGACATGCAATTATTGTAAACAGCCAGGTCATTTTATAAACGAGTGTGCAGTTCTGAAACACAACATAGCAACTGGTAAAACTAAAGAAAGACCACGTCCGCCTAGGCAAGAACAAGTTTCACAGACTTCTCAGTCACCACAGAATGCACAACAGACAGTTCCAGCACCGCAGCCTATCGCTGCAACACAACATGTTACACAGCAAATGTATCAGTATGCTCAGTCAGAGTATCCAGAGTATCAACAGTATTCATGAAACAGCCTAGAGAGGGAGGTAGGCTTGCCTCTCATCGAGATACCTGTAGATCAAGAGGGTCCCTATGTGCACAGTCAAGTATTAGGGAAAGACAGAAAGTTTCTGATTGATACAGGGGCAAGTAGGACTACTATAAGTCACGACGAGGTTCCAGGGGCTCCGCTCTCAGGCTCTAGAAATGTTTCCCTTGGATTTTCAGGAAAGCCTATTGTAAACGAGATATCAAAGCCAGTAACTCTAGAAGTTGGTCCATTGTCCCGAACTACTGATCTATTACTTACGAAGTCATGTCCAGAAAATTTGTTAGGCATTAAAACATTGAAAGAATTAGGTGCAGTTATTTGCTGTTCTCCAGAAGGAATACGTTTGTTCTTAAGGGATTTTAAAGGTCACTATGTATTACGAGATTTTGATCCAAGATTGTCAAATGTTCCACAGCATTTATGGGCGCAAGGTCCAACTGATGTAGGTTTTATGCAAATCACACCCCATCGTGTGACTCTCAAGCAAGGTATAGTTTTGCCACGAATCAGACAGTACAGATTGCCACCTGAGGCTGTAGCAGCCTTATCCAAAATTATTGATGAGCTTATTTCTCAAGGAGTGGTTGTAGAAACTGACTCCAATGTATGTAATTCTCCTATCATTCCAGTCATGAAACGTACTGATCCAAATGCACTTCCAGTATATCGATTAGTGATTGACCTTCGAGAACTTAATAAATGTATCATACCCCAGTATCCAGTAGTCCCAGATATTTCTTCCCTATTGACAGCCATTGATTCTGATTGTCTGTAAAGAACAACAAGGGAACCCAATCGGTTATCAGGGGACCGTGGGTAGCTATATTCTAGAAACAACAGTGGTCCCCAAGAGTATATAAATTCAAAAAATGATAAACAATAGTCCACAGTGGAAACTATGTTGGCCACTGTCCAGCCGGACAGGGTAATTTATTTTCCAATAAAACAATTACTGGGGTGTAGAGGGGCACAGTCCTGTACCAATTCTGGGAACAAACTTATAGAGTTTTTTAGGCAAGAAGGAGCATGATTGGCCAGTTGTAATTCAGTAGACATTTAAAGTTGTGCCAATTTTTAGTGCTAGACACAGCATAAATTAAACACAATAGTCGGGCTGTGAAAACACTTAAAACAAGTCGACGTTTCGGTCCCTTATGCTCAATGTTACGGGACCATCATCAGGACTAACAGTACATACAATTGCTTGCCTGGTATAAACAATTAAACACACATCCGCCTATTAGGGGAGGGAAGGGTTGAGAAAAACGGAAGAAATATATATGAAACCACTTCATTGGTAAACTAGCAAGTCGACACTACACTTTATTCGGAACCGACTTATCGTGTTCGTTAAGTCCATGCAGGTGGAATCATTAGCCTAGGAACACGTGCTTTTACTAGTCTGTGTCTATAGCCTTGAATCATACACGGGGTGCAGCGGGTGACATGTGTATGTGAATGGAAACATGTTACTCTGAGTACTGATAATCAGGCAGTTATTTTATCCAGAAGTTACCTTTTCAAAAAAACAGTAGTAATAACTTCATTAGTAATGAATTCAATAAATTCAATGGATTCAAATAAAGCGTCGCTTCCACGCATCTACCGCATTCATTCTGCATTTAGGTTCATTCATTACCGCTTTTTTCAACATCATGCATATTCTAACACCTCTCAAAGTGACCACTTACCCCTGTGGGTCGGGTGGTTTATTCGGGTAAAATATTGGGTTGCAAGAACCTCGTTTTGGTAGCCGCCTAAATAGGGGAGGAAGGGGAATTACAAAATTGTGTATAAGCGCTAGCGGCTCCTTAAGGGATCAAATAGTCATAACCGGATGCCATTACCTGTTGAATAAGGGCGGTTCCGCTAAGTGCACCTCATTTTCAGGGAGCAGTAATATCTGTTGGATAAATAAATATCAATGCAAGGGCGGTTTACATTGCGGAGGTGAGCGTCTAGAAACCGGCGTTCCGGGAGAAGTTGGGACACACAAGCTTACCTTGCGTTAGACAACGGCCGGAGTGGTCCGATCTTCCTCCCCTATTTAGGCGGCTACCAAAACGAGGTTCTTGCAACCCAATATTTTACCCGAATAAACCACCCGACCCACAGGGGTAAGTGGTCACTTTGAGAGGTGTTAGAATGTGCATGATGTTGAAAAAAGCGGTAATGAATGAACCTAAATGCAGAATGAATGCGGTAGATGCGTGGAAGCGACGCTTTATTTGAATCCATTGAATTTATTGAATTCATTACTAATGAAGTTATTACTACTGTTTTTTTGAAAAGGTAACTTCTGGATAAAATAACTCCCTGATTATCAGTACTCAGAGTAACATGTTTCCATTCACATACACATGTCACCCGCTGCACCCCGTGTATGATTCAAGGCTATAGACACAGACTAGTAAAAGCACGTGTTCCTAGGCTAATGATTCCACCTGCATGGACTTAACGAACACGATAAGTCGGTTCCGAATAAAGTGTAGTGTCGACTTGCTAGTTTACCAATGAAGTGGTTTCATATATATTTCTTCCGTTTTTCTCAACCCTTCCCTCCCCTAATAGGCGGATGTGTGTTTAATTGTTTATACCAGGCAAGCAATTGTATGTACTGTTAGTCCTGATGATGGTCCCGTAACATTGAGCATAAGGGACCGAAACGTCGACTTGTTTTAAGTGTTTTCACAGCCCGACTATTGTGTTTAATTTATGCTGTGTCTAGCACTAAAAATTGGCACAACTTTAAATGTCTACTGAATTACAAGTGGCCAATCATGCTCCTTCTTGCCTAAAAAACTCTATAAGTTTGTTCCCAGAATTGGTACAGGACTGTGCCCCTCTACACCCCAGTAATTGTTTTATTGGAAAATAAATTACCCTGTCCGGCTGGACAGTGGCCAACATAGTTTCCACTGTGGACTATTGTTTATCATTTTTTGAATTTATATACTCTTGGGGACCACTGTTGTTTCTAGAATAAAGCCATTGATTCTGAAGCCACGTTCTTTACTGTAATTGATCTCAAGAACGCATTTTTCAGTGTCCCCATTCATCCAGACAGCCAGTACCTTTTTGGTTTTTGTTTAAATGGAAGGAGCTATAAATTCACACGAGCTCCTCAAGGTTTCACAGAAAGTCCTAGTATTTATAGTCAAGCACTTAAAAGACAACTAGACAATATTCACATGCCAGCTGACACTGCCCTGCTCCAATATGTCGACGATCTACTGATCACAGCCCGTTCTGAACGTGCTTGCGAGCGAGCATCACTTACAGTCCTGTATTTCCTAGCCGAGATGGGGCACAAGGTGTCCCCTTCGAAGCTTCAATTCTGTGTCCAGCAAGTGATCTACTTAGGCCACTTACTGTCCAAGTGGGGTAGGCAGTTGACACCAGACCGTATCCAGTTAATAGCGAGTCTTCCACAGCCCAAGACACAGAAGGAGGTACGAGCTTTTATTGGCCTCACTTCTTACTGCAGACAATGGATTCCTCAGTATGCATTTCTAGCAAAGCCACTGATACAGTTAACGACACAGGAGGCAGCCGTATCGACTGTCCTCCCTTGGACATCTGAACATACACTTAGTTTTAATGAATTAAAGAAAGCCTTATGCCAAGCACCTGTTCTAGCTACACCGAACTACAGTAAGCCTTTTACACTTTTTGTCACAGAACGTAATGGTACTGCATTATCTGTTCTCACACAAGATCAAGCAGGACAATACAAGCCCTGTGCTTATTTTTCGAGCACACTAGATCCAGTAGCCCAGGCTCTGCCTGCGTGCCTCAAGTCAGTTGCAGCTACAGCTCTAGCTATCAGACAAAGTGATTCCATAGTATTAGGACACTCCCTGACAGTACAAGTTCCACACTCCGTGGAAGTTCTTTTAAACCGAACACAGACCCAGCACTTGACTATTGCACGTTTAACAGGTTATGAATTGACACTGTTCCAGCCACACATAGAAATCAGACGCTGCAACGTTCTAAATCCCGCTACACTGTTACCGTTAGTTACTTCAAATCCTGCCACACATGACTGTGTGGAAGTAGTTAACACTATGACTAAGCCAAGACAAGACCTGACAGACATTGCATTACCTAATCCCGACCTCACACTTTATGTGGATGGTTCATGTATGAGAACAAGTACAGGAGAACTAGTAGCCGCGTATGCAGTGACTACTGACACCGAAGTTATTGAAACACACCGTATTGACACCCTGTCTGCTCAAACAGCAGAGCTAGTTGCTCTGACCCAAGCCTGCATACGTGCCAAGGACCTGAAAGTAAACATATATACAGATTCACGTTACGCATTCGGAGTCGTACACGACTTCGGAGTGCTCTGGCAGGAGAGAGGTTTCATGACTTCTCATGGAACCAAGATTCAGCATGGTCTCCTCATTCAAGCTCTGTTAGATGCAATACATTTACCGACAGCTATCGCTATCATGAAGTGCAAGGCACACACGAAAGTTACTGACATTATTTCCCAAGGTAACGATCTAGCAGATCGAACAGCCAAGCTTACAGCTCAGACACCAGACATTCCAGTTAACAAGACACAGACATCCACTCCAGAACAGACTACTTGTATGACAGTTAAGGATCCTACACAAGATGTCATAGACATACAGTTACATGCCACTCCCGAAGAAATCAAGAAATGGTCCGAACAAGGAGGGGTCCAGACAGATCAAGGATGGGTGACGAAGGGAAAAGCCACATGGTTTCTCCCCGACTCTATGGTTCAAGTCATTATTAATACCGCACATAGTCCAGCACATCTAGGAGAAAAAGCTATGTTAGACAGTATCCAGAACCTTTGGTTCAACAAGCACTTACGATCTGCAGCCAAGCAGAAAGTCCGTACCTGTATGATATGTTGCCAGTTCAATCCAGGAAAAAGTGTCCCGGTGGAACAAGGGGGATTCCAGCCTCCTGACCACCCTTTTGAAGTCCTCCAGATGGATTACATTCAGATGGAGCGATGTCGAGGTTTCAAGTATGTCCTCGTAGTTGTATGCGCTTTGTCCAGGTGGACAGAAGCATATCCAGTTCCAGATTACACAGCAGCGACCACTGCCAAGCAGTTGGTTCGTGAATTCTTCCCCCGTTATGGACTCCCTAGGGTCGTGTATTCAGACAACGGCCAGCCATTCTCATCTGAGCTAATGAAACATGTTTCCCTTCTGTTAGGGTACCAGTGGAAGTTCCATTGTGTGCGCCATCCAGAAGCAGCCGGTCTCGTAGAGAGACATAATCAAACCCTGAAAATCCGTATTGCTAAGACATGTAAAGAGAAAGGTGTAGACTGGCTAGTAGCCCTGCCAGTTGCTTTATTCTTCATGAGGATGGTTGCACATTCCAGATCAGGTCTGTCCCCTTATGAGGTCGTATTCGGCCGCCCCCCAAATATGTGGGGTACACCTAGACCCCGCAGTATTACAGATGTTTCCAGTAATATGCTGACAGATTACCTAGCTTCCTTGCTGTCTGCCCTACACTCTTGTCGTTCGCAGGTTGCCGCTGCATTTCCAGACAATACTGAAGTGAAACCGCATGAGGTCATTCCAGGCGACCTCGTGTTGGTCCGGAATTTTGATCGTTCAAGTCCGCTGGAGCCCCGCTGGAAGGAGCCACGACTTGTCCTTCTGACCACCCGTACGGCCGTGAAGTTGGAGGGCCGTAAGGGATGGGTCCATCTGTCCCACATCAAGAAGTTTCATGGAATCCGAGAAAAAACATTTGCCAAGAACATTTCCAAGGATTGTCAAGATTTTAAAGACTGCCAAGATACTATTCTTAAGGACTGTCCCGCTAATGACTTTGATTCAAAGCCTCCCCTGTTAGAGAAAACTCCGCAGCAGGAGTATAAAAGTAAGCTTCGGTCTAGTAAAATAAGTCAGCCAGTTTAATTGTCTAAGTCCCCCTGGGTGAAACGGTTAGACAGGTATCTGACATGTATGAGATAGACCCCCATAGTGAGAGAGTTAGTCAAAACTCAATCAGATGTATCGTTTTTCTAAGTTTCTTATTATTTCTAAGTTTAATGTTTACCTGCATAAGTTATGCATTGCATTTATGTTTTCCAAGTTCACATGTAAATATGTTTTCTAATACTACAGTAGAGCACACGTTTAGTGATCTGCCTCCTCACGAGCTATCCTATCGTCTTGCTATGCGCAATAATACATTCATTAGAATGTTACACTATTCACACCAGACCAGCAATGCCACTAATTGTTGGGTGTGTGGTCGACTCCCCCCTTTCCAGACACCGAAGGGAGTACTGCCACTCTTTCCTTATCCATTTTCACATAATGGTTCGTGTGGAGCATGGTCCACGTTAACGTCATCCTCCAATGATATGTCCCTTCTGAATCGAACATGTTTTCCAGACAAGCAAGGTCTCCCCCATAGAACAGGGTTAGATCTAGAAAATGAAGTTTATAATTTAGGTAATTATTCTTCGAATTTTATGGTCCTGAATGTTCAGTCTGATACTACTCCAGACTTACCTGCTATTTCAGTACTACCAGTCAAAGGCGAATTATGTGTCAGAAAGAATGGTTCCGCACATGTAGGACATAGTGATTGTACTACTACTGTCGAGTATAGTGACAGTGGGAAATCTATTTTCAAAGCTTCACGTCATTCTTATTTTGTTTGTGGTCAGACCGCATATGTTCGTCTGCCCCTCGATTGGGATGGAACATGTTACATTGCCTTCCTACTGCCACCAGTTTTCCTAGCCCCATCCGATTATCATAGAAACACACATCTAGTACAAGTCAGACATAGAAGGGAGATCGAGTCCCCAATTGTCGATCAAACTGAAACTACTCTAGAACAGTATCAAGATTTCAATAAAGGTTTCTTCTTTTTTATAGGCCCTGTCCAGAATAGTAAGTTAATACGTAGGTTAACCAGAACCCTTGAAGCAGTAGTGAATGAGACTACTTCTGCTCTAGGTAACTTAACCGAAGAGCAATCTGCTATGAGATTTGTCGTGCTCCAAAATCGTCTCGTTCTTGACGTCATACTGGCCGATAGAGGAGGAGCATGTAGAGTCATCGGATCTAGTTGCTGCATTTTCATTCCTAATAACGCGCCGTCTGTTTATTCAGCTATAACCAGACTTCATAAAATTGCCCATCAGTTACACCAGAATCCAGGCACCTGGACATGGTCCGGTTGGCTCTGGAGTATCATATCTGCCTGGGGATGGAAAGTATTGTCATTTCTAGGTATTGCAGTAATGATCATATTCAGTTGCTGCCTCTGTATACAATGTGGCCCTGCGATTTGTGGCATGTGTGCTACCTCTTGTATTCCTAGTCCTAAATCCCGTTCCAAGACAATTCGAGACGAGCAAATGATGCTATACGAAATGATAGATGGTATCATGAATATTGATGTTTCCTGATGGAAACGTAGGGCACAAGGAGGGAATGTGGAAAAGTAAATTTTGCCATGTTATATGTGCCTACGTGTTCCCCATGTTATGATATATGTGCATGATCGATATGCACGTATTCCCCTCTGATCGATTAAAGACGCAATTACAGTTGTGTCCATCTCTAGTATGCCAGTTCCCAGTCCTCATGAAAACAACGAATATCAGGCCTATGTAAAGCTACGTTGCCACATTTTACAGTGTGCACGTTAATTCATTGAATTATCCCCGTTTCTAGGCCTCAAAAGGGCCCGGACTCAGATTCAGCTCCTGTTTCCTGAACCCTCTCCGAGGAGCGATACAGCCCCCACCTGTATCCCTGACCCTTCACTTACTTCATGCCTCGCAGTGCCCGGCCCGGCCTGGCTCTGCCTCCCGGTCTGCCAAGAGTATGTTATGATTCTAGTTATCAGTCCAGCCCTCCTTCTCTGCATTCCTAAGCTACTGAATCACATCAATAGTTTCCGTCATGGTCTAGCCTTTACGTCTCCATGTAAGAGAAATACTGTATTAATGGTCATTTAATATTCCTCAGCACGCACTACATGTAGAATAATGCATGCCCCAGTCCTAGAGTCTGTTAGCCTTTACCCTAATAACTTTTGGATTCTATCAACATGTACTATAAACACCAGATACTAGATATGCTTAGGTACATGTCGCTCTGACCCTCCAGACTTTCGTCTCCTCTTCTAGGGCAGAAGCCATAGCCCCCAGTTTCTCCTGATAACACGTCATTGCCAGTTTGCGCGCACCACTAGGTCAGAGGTCCCGGCTCCTTAGGTAGCCCCCTCCATGTTTCCGCCCCTTTTATGACATATTCTGTTACGTTTGCATCACATGTCTATGTATCCGCCTTGTACACGCCTCTTGTTACACCTACTTTCTGCCTTATCTTCCGCGACTGCTACAAACCACGCCTACTGCTACGCCCCCTGCATTGAATGTAATGTATTTGTTTAACTATAAATATTGTGCACTGTTATTAAAAGTTATCCCTTATGCTCCCAGATCCTGCCCCCGGCAGCTGCCATCCCATTCCCGTACAGGCTGTCCTGTTCCTGTCCTTTATGCTTATTAAAGCCTGTCAACTCTAGCTACCTCGTATCTTGACTCTTATTTATTGAGCTACCCGTTTATTGATTTTAGTCAAAAATAGATACGGTAATTAATTATTTATTTACCACAGTATAATAACTCCTTACCGAGATAGATTTCCTAAGGGGCAGAATTCATGGGTCGGCCAAATTGGATGACCAGTGAGTAATCTCTTACTCGCTAAGTCGAGGCTCGTGACCTAAGGAAAAATAGTAATTTAGTATAGGGTAACAGGCGAGGAAGGTCTTCGTAGCATACCATTCCAGAGAGGCAGATAACATAAAAAAACAAGGAGTAATTGTGGTTCGAGACGTGCTAGACATTGTTGGTGATATACCAAATAGCAAGGCTATAAAAGCCCTGTATAAGTAAGGGGAAGAACCAGCATAGAGATTATATAGTCCGAGATGGGGCACAATGGGTGTATTAAGGATCTAACGTAAGTACGATAATTGCTAATGCGTCAACCATAGGTTGGCGACATCATGGTAGTTTGGCAGAAATTATACTTAAACCATTTATGTAAAATTATACCTTGATCGGAAAATTTCAACCTAATTCCAGAAGACCTTGAGTAGATCCGGTTGATGCGACAAATTTCTAAGTTGGAATTGCTAAGAAGGGGTTTAAACACAGACCAATAGTAGATAGTTAGATAAACAGACCCTGTAATGTCATATTCTACAATCATATAGCTGAATGAAACTAGAAAGGCCAATGTTGTCCACCCCTAGAGATCGGGTAGAAAGTTGTGTTTGTATATTCGATGTTTATGTATTAAAAACCAAGACCACCATGTTAGCTAATACCACCATAATAAGGCGATCTAGGTCTATAATTATGGGGTGCTAGAAGCATCATGCCAATACGGGCCATAAGGGATAACCAAAGGGTCAACATCTTACCTATTGCAAACCCCAAGTAGGAAACAGTTCAAAAAGAAGAATGGAAAGTGTCGTCTTAGATCTAAAATCACAATGTAAGAGACACGCATTAGCCCTATATAATACTAGACTAAAACACATGAATACACGGTTTGTGGAATATTAAATTCAATAGCGGTATGTCAGAAACACAGAAGCACAAAATTATAACATGTCAAAAATTTAAATAGATGGACATATATCACTTTCAGATTCAGAGAAAACGAGGAAATATGCTCGCAATGACGCTATGTATTCTAGATGTCAACAACTCCCAGAAGGCGACAAGCATAGTAAAGTTGATATATCCCATGCCAATGGGTAACACATCAAAAGTAAAGAATCAATACCTCTTTCCAAGGCGTCAACCCGGTGGCCATTATCCAAAGTTTATATAGGTTCTGTAAATATCCCGCTACTGTGGGGTGAACGCCGAAGGTCAAGTAGTGACCCGAATTGAGATCAGAAGTTGTGGTGCCGCACCTGTACCAATAACAATGTTAACGCGGTGTTAAGGATAGGTCCGATAGTATACTTAAATATTAAAGGACATGATTCCCAACCCGTCCCGGAGAGCGTGCCGTCCCCCCCCAAAAAAATGAAACCGCCGTCCGAGTCCCTTACCTGTGATAGGGTCCGATAGTATACTTAAAAGTTAAGGGACATGATTCCCAACCTGTCCCGGAGAGCGTGCCGTCCCCCCCCCAAAAAAAAAAAACACAAAACCGCCGTCCGAGTCCCTTACCTGTGATAGGGTCCGGTTCCACGTACCGTCGGCAAGAAAGGCGTCCCGTGAACAGTGTTCAGACGCCGTGTTGTTTATATAGGAGTATGTGGGACGCGCCAATCGTTTGTCCATGTGGGACCCGCCCACAACAACCTTGTCATGTGACAATGAGGAAAACGGCTTCAGTATTCATTCGAGTAGAGCCCGCCCATAGAGGCTTATCATGTGACAGTGAAGAACGCGGATCCACTATTTGATCAGCGCCATATTGTAATGTGCGAGCTATACGGCATAAACTAAACGGTGCAAATAGTCCTAATTCGTTAAGATGCGATAATACCTTAACTGAACACGAAGAGAATTGCAATTAAACTAATAATTGCATTCGGCATCTGACGTTTGATATTATTAAAGTAGTAGAGTATAATAAAGGTTAAGCCGGTGTATCACCCACAGCACGCGTTTTGATGTGAAAATATTCCGAATAACAATACATATGTATTCAGGTGAGAAAAATAATAAAAAGGGTTTGGAAAATAGATAAAATAGATAGAATAGATGGAAAAATGGCAACACACAGTAATTAAAAAGAAATAAGGTTATATGGGAAAATACAGTACCCCACCATTGCATTCAAATATTGCAATATATCACACAGGTTACCGGTTCATGCAAGTTCCCACTGAGTGCAAAATAACAAACAACACACAGTACACAGTAAATTACATGACGGGGGCTGCATGATTGTAGAAACAAAACCCCCAAACATATGTACATACAAATATCAATACAATATTATTAAAACAGGTATAAAAAGGATTACCAATTCCCTTGTTGTTAATCAGCTATACTTTCAGTCCGTCCCCGAAGCATGGCAAGTCTGATATTCAAAGTTATAACAGCCACATTTAGTACATAGACAGATACCGCGAAAAGAAACAGTGTATACATAGATACCATTCTAGATATATATTCAGGAAAGAATTTCAGACAGAAATAAATAATGGAGATATCATTTTTGTAGACATGATTCTGGGATTCAAAGTAAGGTGTAATTAGGATTTAGGGTTAACAGAGGAAGTAATGGAGCTCCTTATCAGTGTTATGCCCCATTTGGGTTGCCTTCAAGCGGCAAATCTATTTTGCCTCCCTTTGGCGAAGTGCTAATTCTCGATCCCCACCCCGACCGTCCTGTGGAATATGGTTGATTCCATAAAACCAGAAGGTTAGGTCATTGGGATGTTTGTCGTTGTAATGCGTACTAACAGGTTATCGGATGTTCTTATTTATTATAGCTCTACGATGCTCCTGAATCCTGGTCTTCAGTGGGCGAGCAGTGAGCTTCCAACATAAATGCTGTTGCATTTACAACCCAAAACATATACCACATATGGCGTGTTCCAGCTGACAAATTCAGTGATTTTATAAGTTTTGGAGGAGTTAAATGCAAAATCATAGGTCTTATTACAGCCATAGGGGCATATATTGCAAGACCCACAAGTGAAAAACCCTTGGGGTTTTGGAGGAAACCATATTTCCCTCACATTCTTTACATTACTCTATCTATCTGCTTCTTTCTCATGGTTTTTCTTTTTGCAATTCTCCTTTTCTTCTCTTTTCTTGTACTCTTAGGTCTGGATTATCTTTTCTTAATCGCACTTACAAAGTTTTCTGTGATCTTAAATAACTCATTTCTTTCTCTCCTCTCTTTCTCTTATTCGGTGTGCGGTTTTAATTGTTTTTTTTAATTTTCTTGAGAAGTCCGGTTTTAGCTATATGTCTTTTGTCTCAACTTATCCCTTACTTGTTGCTTTGTGATCAGTGTTAAACATACTTGGATAAGGACATTTGTCAGTCCTCTTTTTATGTTGTAAATAGAACAGCCTGTAACAGTCCTCTCCAGGCCACAAGCACTTGTAAATATAATTATTTAGTTCCATCTTCCTAATCATTAGGATCATCACTATAGCATCAGTGAAAGACATGTATTTAGATGTTTCTTCTCAAATGGGTCATATTGACTGTTGTATTATACAATTTTTGGTGATTTGTTGTTTGTTTGTTGGGTTAGTCTAATTCAGTTTATTGTCGTGAGCATTTTGTTTACATGTAATATACTTTTTGTATTTTCATGTGTATATATATGTTTGTAATTTTTACAGCCCTGACGAAGTTCCTCAAGGCAAATGGGAACGAAACGCGTTGGCTGTGCCTTTGCTACATGAATAACCTTTGAATAAAGAAGAAGATATTTATAAATTACTTTTGTTACTGACTTCATTTGAGTGCACCTTCCATTCTGTGTCTTCACAAATCATAGGACTATCCCCCGAAGAAGGCCTCAGATCATCACAGACCACGGAACCCCTTAAGGAAATTACACAATTGTAGTGCATCTCATTTTTCCAAAATTTTCCTTCTAGTGTTCCACATGGCAGCCAGGAATTTCGTGACCGCAAAAGCAATAATTGGGGACAAATCTGTTTTTAGTATTCGATAGGAGTGAGAACACTGCCTAATACCCACATTTTTGCAGATAGGGATGATCCACTTCTTCCTAGAGTACTTATAGGAAGGACAAAAGAATAGTATGTGTAATTCGGACTCTGTTTCGGCAGCACACGCAGGGCAGTTTCTGGCGGCATTGGGATGCCAGCGTGAAGTCAGGGCCCTTATCGGTAGGGAGTCGTATCTCCATTGGAGATATAGCTTCCTATGGCCATTAGGGCTAATAATGTCGAAAACAGGCTCTAGTTTATAGTAGTCCTTTTGACCCAAAAATGATCTTGTCAGTGTTCCAGTTTTGGCATTGGTTAGACAAGCAGACATATTTTTATCATAATACAGGCTAACCAATTCCCGTCTGGATAGACCACTGCACGCTTCTTCAGGGTTCATCCATAGTAGAGAACATCGCAATCTATCGAATTCTTGCCTAATGTATTTCAGCCAGGGCCAGTTCCAGACATTTGGTATTTTTAGAAGTTCTGCGAGCTCTTGCCTGTAGCTGGCAAGTTCTGGTGTTACCCAAAGACGTCTCCAGAAGGTAAGGGGTTTAAGTCCCAATTCTTCTTTAAGGGGTCTGAGTCCCAAATCCATCCTGAGGGGAAGTAGGGGCGTGCTGGCTGGCAAAGAGACCAGCTGCTTGAGAAACCTGTTTTCTATGGTGTTGATTTCAGGGTTGCAGTTATAGCCCCATAGCTCACCACCATAAATCACCGCTCCCCGTGCCTGCATCTTATAGATTTCAAGGGGGGGAGAAATAGGTTTAGAGACTGATTGCTTCAGAAGTTTAAAGATCCCACCTGCTTTTTGGGAGAGTTTTAATTGGGTTTTGATCTGGTGTTGTACCCAAGTCATACCCTCATTTAGGGTTAGTCCCAAATATTCAAATGTTTGGACTCTCTCTAAACGAACACCTCCTATAGCAGGATTCGGGCAGATTGTTTTCGGTGAGTTTAAAATCATGAACTTCGTTTTGGATTGATTTATTTCCAGTCCCCGATCATGACAAAATGAGACAAATGCATCCAAGACTCGCTTTATGCATATTGGTGTCTTAGCCAGCAACAGGGTATCATCTGCGAACATAATCGCAGAGATCCCCTCACCAGCGAGCCTTGGAGCGTCTCTATTGGGGACCGAGTTCAGGTGGTTGATTACTCCGTTGACAAAGAGGCAAAACAGGGTTGGTGCCAAAACGCAAACCTGCCTTACCCCCTGCCAACGGAGAAGCTAGGTGACAAAATGCCATGTCTCCCACACCTTACCGTCGCGAAGTTCTGAGAGTGGAGACAAATTAACATATTTAAGAGGGGGGTTGGAATGCCTAAATCCCTCAGTACGCTCCAGAGTTTCCCCCGTGGGACCAGATCGAAGGCTGCACGGAGGTCAACGAAAACAGTATAAAGCGAGCCGCCCTGGACTTTGACCGTTTTCCAGTAGAGCATGTTTAATCTAAAGATCTGGTCAGTTGTGGACACTTTCCTTCTGAAGCCTGCCTGAAAATCACTCAGGATTTCTGCCTCCTCAACCCAATCTAAAAGACGGTCCAAAATCAGCCTTGAGAAAAGTTTTTGAGATAGATCTATTAGGCTGATTGGCCTATAGTTGAGTGGAAGGAGAGGTGACCCCTTCTTAAAGATTGGGACCAGCTCGGCTCCCAACCAAGTATTGGGAGGTGCCATTCCCCCGAGGACTGCATTGAAACATTTTTGAAGGTAGGGGGCCCATATTTCGGGTGTCTGTTTATAGAGGTCCCCCGGGACCTTATCCAACCCTGGGGCTTTTCCCATTGGGAGCTTAACTATGGCCGCATGGACCTCAGCTAGAGAAAACTTAAGGTCATGGGGATCAGGGGCCAGAGTGCTTACTATGTCCATCGTATGGGCATGTGTGCCGTGGGTATCTTCCTTATAAAGCTCAGCAAAGTGTAGTTCCCATACCTCAGGGGCGATGTTAGATGTTACTGCCTGATCTGGGTCAGATGAGCCAGTACTCACAATTAACCAGAACTTACGCGCATCTTTGACCGCGAGTGCAGTGGTTAAATTTACCCATTTCTCACTTTCCCATTCCTCCTTGGCATGACCTATGAGGTTCCTATATACTTGTCTCCTGGTTTTTATGAGGTCCCTATTGTTATTCTGCTTTAGAGCCTCTAGGAGGTCAGCTTTCGCCTGCCTACATACCTTATTGTACCAGGATGGGTTCCTATGGGGCCCTCCGTTAGTTGGTCCTATGGGATTTAAAATTTCTTTTATTGTGCTTAATAATGCAGAGTGTAGTTCTCCCAATTTTTCATAGAAAGAGTCCAGGGGGTGCTCTTCCTTAAGTACAGCAACGTCCTCCAATACTGGGATTATCTGGGTATATAAATTGGCCAAACCGTTGGGATTTTTAGCCAACGTGTCCCATCTTATCCTGCGTCTGTTCCTTGAAAGGGTGGACGTGTTAGGAATGTCAGGTTGGGGCAATAGTGTGGCCCTATCGGGACCCGGGATTGTAAAATCTAGGATTAATGGGTTATGGTCGCTCTCCCCCCTCTGTATGACCCTAAAATCTAGGATTCTTTTCCAAGCCCTGCACTCCACAAAAATGTAATCAAGGCGTGCCCTCCCCCCTAACTGATTGAAAGTGAAGGTAGGTGGTATATCAGACTTTAAACGCCCGTTGCACGCCCTTAACGAATGAGTCAACATCAGTGAAGTAATTTGTAGAGCTAGAGGGGTCCATGCTCTTGCTGGGGGACCTGATACTTGTGGGATTTCCCAGACATCATCCTCCTCCTGATTTATAGCATCTAACAGACCGTCGAGTGGTTCAAACTGAGAGTTAAAATCACCTCCCACCACATACATAAGACCCACGGGTATGCTAGATAAAAAGGAGGATAGTTCCTCAATGGTTCCAGACTCGGACGAGGCACTCACAGGTCTTGAGTAGACATTAACCACTGCCAATCTAAAACCATTCAACCATTCCAAGATTAGACACTGGACATCATCTGTGGCTGTGTCCATGGTTTTAACACTACAGCCCAAATGAGTTGCCACCCAAATTGTTAGCCCCCCGGATGGGCGACCGTTACCCGCCCATTTAGCAGCAACCGAAAATGAAGTGAATCCCAAACGATGTTGTTCCTCCCGTGCCCATGTTTCTTGGAATAAGCAGATGTCATTCAAATCAATGTATGAACCCCAGTCTGGGCAAGCCAATTTATTAGTTAGGCCCGCTATGTTCCAGGAAAGAATTTTTAACTGATGGGAACCAGGGGCAATTTTAGAAGAATCTATACGGGATTCTGAAATAATGATAGTCGTCGGACCCTTAAGGACAGGGACAACGGGGGAATTTTCAGTGTCAGTGATGTCCGGAGCAATCTCTAGTACTACTGCAGAAGGCACCGCCCTATTGCTTCCTCCCTTAGATACATCTCGATGCAGTCAATCCACCTCTTTGAGACAACTGTACCTATTGGGATGGAGATAGTGACTCTGCATTGGCATTTCATGCCGTGTGGACCTATACCTAGTACCATCAATGGCAAAACCCTCCCTAGTCCAACCATCAATGACCCTAGGATGCGGGTTATGATTTCTAGGCGGGTAAAAGAAGGACAGTGGTAGCAATTGGATCATGGTATTTCCCGAACTGCCCAGCCAGTTAGTAATATGCGGAGCAATCAGAGAACCCCTGAAAGTTACCAGAATACAATCACCGTTAATCTCCTTTCCATTATGCCCGACCCAAGGGACCCGCCTGACCATTAGTACTTCCCCTCTTAAATTTGGTGGCAAAGGTCTGTGGATGTTTAGCCAGCTAATCACCTTGTTTCTTAAGGAATCAAAGGGTTCTGGTACAGAGGTGGAGAGTTCCGGTACTCCGGCCAGGATTACTGTATGGGCTGCCGCCTCTGGAGGGAGATTAACTATGTATGAGCGATCTACAGAGCTGGCATTCTGAGCAGGGCGGTCGGCGATCTTGGTTTGAGTTTTTCTTGCCTTGGCGGGATTGTTGTCACGGGTAGGTTTGATTTCCGCACTAGTGGCACTGGGGGGACTTGCCTCGGAGGGGGAACAGGGACATCATTTTTAGGTCGAGGACCGTAGGCTGCGCTTGCGCAGTCTTGGTCAGAGATTTAATGTTTTCTAGAGTTGGGGCTAGAACCTGCCCCTCTTCTCCATTGGCTGTCTTCCTAAACGGAGGCCAGCCATTGGAGGAGAGGGGCGTCACTCTGTTCAAGCCCCATCTTTTTCAGATTCGGGGCATCTTTTTTAGCATCTTTCTTGTTTTCTTTCTCTCCTCTTCCCATTGGCTAGAATTTTACCTTCCAGCCAATGGGAAGAGGAGAGAAAGAAAACCATGCCCCCGAATCTGACAATGACTCTGGTTTATCCGAGGCATTCTTGCTTCGCCTCAGAGAAACGTGGTGCTGTTCATGCCGTGGTCCATCCCCCGCCACGGACCTCTGCTGCTTGGTAAGTCTCGTCACTCCCACAAGTGCAGGCCTCCCTCCTCCCCCCTGCTGCCGCTCCTCCTCCTGCGCGTGAGCTTGCAGTCCTTACTCAGCAGGCCCATTTGAATACCCCGTTAGGGTCCGATTCAAAGTCGGCCTTTCAGAGCGTATGTCCCCGGCCCGAAAAGCCCCGATCTGTCACAGTGACCTCTTTATGTACCCTGCCTGTTCCGCCACCCGCAGGAGCCAGCAGGCCAGACTAGAGGCTCCTGGGTATTGCGGCAGGTACGCAGGGTCGTGTGGCTGTAGGTTCCAGGGGAGTGCGGCGGGTATGGGGTCATGTGGCCGGGTGCAGGGCTGGAACGGAGGTTGGTGTGTCTGGCGGGTACGGGAGGGTAATGTGACCGGAGTACAAGCGTGTACGGGGGTCGTTTGACTGGTGGCTCCCGGGTATTGTGTCTTGTACGGGGTCGTGTGGCCGGGGTAAGGTGGGTACGTGGGTCGTGTAACTGGCGGGTCCGGGTGGTCATGATCTGGGAGGGCGGTGCTGTAAGATGGCTTCCTGGGCGCTGCCGCCATCTTGTGCAGCCCTGGCTCGCGAGGAAGTGACTGGTAGACCAGGGAGTGAAGTGTAGGCCGGGGGCTAAAATCCAAGCACGGACCGTGCTGCCCGCCCCCCACCCTGGACCAGCGAACAAACAAGGACACCTCAGCTGCAGACTGGACCCTGCTCAAGAGCCTAAAAGGCCCACAGTCACTTGGTACGGGGTCGTGTGGCCGGGGTAAGGCGGGTACGTGAGTCGTGTGACTGGTGGCTCCGTGGTATTTGGTGGTATGGAGGGTGGTGTGACCGGGGGTAGGGCTGAAACGGAGGGTGGAATGAGTGGCGGGATCGGAAGGTAGTGTGAGCGGGGTAGGGCGGGTATGGAGGGTCGTGTGACTAGAGGCTCCGGGGCATTGCGGCAGGTACAGAGGGTCGTGTGGCCAGACGTTCCAGGGGAGTGCATCGGGTACAATGTTGTGTGGCCGGGGGCAGGGCTGGAACGGAGGTTGTTGTGTCTGGTGGGTACGGGAGGGTAATGTGACCGGAGTAGAAGCAGGTACGGGGGTCGTTTGACTGGTGGCTCCCGGGTATTGTGTCGGGTACGGGGTTGTGTGGCCGGGGTAAGGCGGGTACGTGGGTCGTGTAACTGGCGTGTCCGGGTGGTCATGATCTGGGCAGGCGGTGTTGTAAGATGGCTTCCTGGGCGCCGCCGCCATCTTGTGCAGCCCTGGCTCGCGAGGAAGTGACTGGTAGACCAGGGAGTGGAGTGTAGGCCGGGGGCTAAAATCTGAGCATGGACCGTGCTGCCCGCCCCCCGCCCTGGACCAACGAACAAACAAGGACACCGCAGCTGCAGACTGGATCCTGCTCAAGAGCCTCAAAGGCCCACAGTCACTCGTCGCTGCTGCACTGGACTGATCGAGCCCCCAGCTTTGGCCCATGTGACTGATGGAGATGGACCTGTTTAGGGAAGCTGCCGTCAGGGTATTGTGGCACATGTGTTGATTCCCTCTCATTCCGCCATTTGACACTACCGGACCTTGCATGGTATTTGTTAAGGGGGGAGGGTTGGGAATCGCTTTCGAGAAAGATATTCACTTTGCATTTGCCGTTTGCAGGACTCTTAACGTGATCAGGCAATGTTGGGAAACTGACAGCATCATCGTAGTACAAGGTTGCCGATAGGCACAGTGGTGAATCCCGGACTAGCTACTTGAAAGGACCATTATAAACATGGACGTGTTCGTTGCCTTCAGAGTCCGGACCCGATTCAACACTTGAACAAGTTAAGTTCTCTTATGTAGCTTTCAGCACCCACCAAGCATGCATCTTTTCGATAAAAGCAATGTTTAGATGCAGTATCTCACTTTGTTTGCCCCTGCTATGTAACTCGTTGTGCTTGATGTCCTGCCCCCCTTGCTGTCCTACCCCCTCGTTGCTTGTGCTTGCTGTACTCCCTCCTCGTTGCTTGTGCTTGCTGTCCTGCCCCTCGTTGCTTGTGCTTGCTCCCCTACCCCCCTCGTTGCTCGTGCTTGCTGTCCTCCCCCCCTCGTTGCTTGTGCTTGCTCCCCTGCCCCCCATTGCTCATGCTTGCTATCCTGCCCGCCCCTCATTCCTTGTGCTGGCTCTCCAGCCCCCCCTCGTTGCTTGTGCTTGCTCTCCTGCCCCCCTCGTTGCTTGTGCTTGCTGTCCTGCCCCCTCGTTGCTTGTGCTTGCTCCCCTACCCCCCTCATTGCTCGTGCTTGCTATCCTCCCCCTCGTTGCTTATGCTTGCTCCCCTACCCCCCTCGTTGCTCGTGCTTGCTCGTGCTTGCTACCCTGCCCCCCGTTGCTCGTGCTTGCTGTCCTGCCCCCCTGGTTGCTCGTGCTTGCTGTCCCTCCCCTCGTTGCTTGTGCTTGCTCCCCTGCCCCCCGTTGCTCGTGCTTGCTGTCCTGCTCCCTCGTTGCTTGTGCTTGCTGTCCTGCCCCCTCGTTCCTTGTGCTTGCTCCCCTGCCCCCCTCGTTGCTTGTGCTTGCTGTCCTGCCCCCCCCTCGTTGCTTGTGCTTACTGTCCTCCCCCCTTCTCGTTGCTTGTGCTTGCTGTCCTGCCTTTACGTCCGCACTCGGGCTGGAAATTCCGGCCCGGAGGTGGAGTTGCTGGCCTGGAGGCAGAGCTTCTGGCTTAGGGGCGACGCTTGTGGCCCGGAGCCGGGGCTTCCTGCTTGAAGGCGGAGCTTCCGGCTCGGAGGTAGGGATTTAGCCACGGCTGAAATGTCCACCTCTGGGCCGGAAGCCCCGCCTCTGGGCCGCAAGCTTCGCCTCCGGGCCAGAATTTCCGGCCCAAGTGCGGACGTAAAGTTAGTAGTCTTAAATCTATTCTGTGAATCCCGAAAGTAGTAAGTTCACTCTGTGAATCCCGAAAGTAGTAAGTGCATTCTGTGAATACCAAATAGTAGTAAGTTTAGGATTTAGTCTTAAGTTCATTCTGTGAATCGGGCCCCTTGTGTTTGGGACACATCCTAGGAAGCCTGCAAACCTAGGAAACCTTTCATGTTCTTTAGTGTTCTATTTCTCTTTCAGCCATCTCTGCATCCAGATGGAGAAACAGGAGGCAGTCATAACAAGACAACCGCTAACGATCGTCCAAGGGGTACCACTCATCAAGTATTTTGCTGATGGTTGGGCCAAAGTGGAGAGTTTTCAGGCTCGACCAGATGATCTGCTTATCTGTACTTATCCCAGAGCAGGTGAGTGCCTCCATGGTGATATGAGTAAAGCTCAGTCGGTAATATGAAAGTCAATTCTGGAGTATATTTTGAACACCAGGAATTCTGATAACAACCTCACTCACAGTCTCAGCATTGTTTTTCTAAGTGGCATAGCACTGGTTCTTATCCACTGAGATGTTAGACTCTAGCTTTTCAACACTGTAGTAGTCCCAATTGAAACCAGGGGGTAGATGTATCAAGATTCCATTTTGCGATTTCTAAATAGCGATTTTTAAGGAATCGCTATTTAGAAATCCTAAAATGGAATGTATGTAGAAAATCGCTATTTTTTTGCGATTTCTTAGACTTCCTTATTTGCGAATTTGCAAATTAAGGAATAGTTTCCCATGCATTCCTATGGGACAGGAGGCCCATAGGAATGATTGTGAAATAATTCTCAATTTCCGATTCGCAATTTGCGAAACGCAAATTGAGAATTATTTCGGGGGTGCAGGGGTGTCTCAAAGACACCCTGCTGCACTCCTGAAATTTACATGTGTGTCCATATGGCGCACATACATGCCCTATGGGCATGTATGGGCGTCACATGCCACCTTCACAAATGCCAAATAGGGCATTTTTAAAAGAAATTGCAAATTACCACCAACTACAAGTTGGTGGTAATTTGCGATTTCTTAACCCAAATTCGCAATTTCTAAAACCTACATACATCGCATTCAAGGAATCGCAAAATTTACGATTCCTTAAATGCTTAAGCAAAATAACGAATCGCAAATTTTTGCGATTCCTTATTTTGCGATTTTTTAATACATATCAAAAAATGCAAAAAGCCTTTTGCGATTCGCAAAGGCCGAAATTCGCAGAATTCCGGCCTTTGCGAATTGCAAAAGGCTTGATACATCTACCCCCTAATTACTTACCCTCTCTATTAAATCCTAAGTTTTCCTAATTATTGGCCATCTTTAGATGTATTACTCTAGGATACAAAGGGGACAGTGTTTTTATCCCAGCCTGGGAGTGTCTTTGTGTGCTCAGACAGTTGCAGGTCATCATTGGGGATTTTTGCGTGGTTAGTAGATAATGTAACAGGCCTGCTCTTATGGCTTTAGGTGTAAGAAGATCCACATATTGGGCTTCATTTATGAAAACAGGGTCCCAATGCCTGAGGGACAGATCACCCCAGTCTGACTGGATGACCAGATGAGAATATAGATCTACCAGAGATTTTTGATGGGAATCCTTGATTTTGATCTTTGTGAGTCTCACTGACAACCACTTGTGATCCTGCATTGGGTGTATAGGTGTATACTCTCATAGTTTACAGGTCGCCAGGCGATCTAGTAAAAACTTCTGACTGTGACACTGGTTGCAATAGGATTAGGATACGGTGTACCTATTTTCCCTGGACAAGACCCCTAGTTCTTTGTTTGTTGTTCAAATTAAAAAAATATACAATAAATAAACATAACAAAAAAAAGTTAAACACACATACATAATAATTCATATATATTTTCTTTAAAACAATTAATAAACTATTTTAATTAATTTTATAATTTTACAATAATATATATCTATATCTATCAAAAAAATTAAAAAAAGGGGAAGTGACGCTGTGGCCGGTTTTGTCAATTGCTGCCCACCATGGACACACCATGGAACTCCCCCCAACCTTCAAACAATGGTGCCCCAGTTCAGGCCAAGGAGTATCGGTAAGATATCTTAGACTCAGGGACCCTCGTCAAATTCTGCAGGGTGATCCCCATCATTTTGCGCCACACCACTGTGGAGGCCTGTGTGATGCTGCTGCTGCTTCAGCGTCATTGCTACACTTTATTTAGCATGCCAGTTTTATGTACGACTTTCTAACAACATTATGATCCCTTATGTGGGTTTTCCTGTATAAAGCAACCTCCCTTTAGGTTGTTGATGTAGACAATGCACCTATATAACTCGGCCATTTTGGCAGGTCAGTGGGTACAAGGAACCCATCAAAATGTGGAAAGGGGCCGAGGTGATCCCAATTTATAAGAAGGGACCAAGGGGAGACCCTGCCAACTATCATCCAATCAGCCTCATTGATGCTGGCCAGAAGGTGGTTGGCAGGGTTCTTCTGGAGAGGATCAACATCATCTCCCAATTCCAGGCAGGTTTTAGGGCGTGCACAAGCACTGTTGACCAGGCATTTAGGCTGGTTTTGTTGCACTGGAAGATAGTAAGCATTGGCAAGGGCGGTCTGTATTTGGCGTTTATTGACTTAAAGACCGCGTTTGACCTGGTTCCCCGAGAGCGCCTGTGGACGGTTTTGCGGGAGATGGGGTTTCCCTTGCCCATTCTAAATTTATTGGCCCGTATGCATGATGGAAATTATGCATGCATCCGGTGGGGTACACAGGAGCAGAAAACCGACAAAATCCCGGTGAATAGAGGTTTCCGCCAGGGATGCGTCCTGGCGCCGACCCTCTTTTCGCTGTTTGTTAATGAGGTTGTTTCATTTTTGTCTGATATTGAGGCCGATGCCCCTACCCTGGCTGGTGTCAAAGTCCCTGCCATGCTCTTTGCGGATGATACGCTACTGGTATCTAAAACACCAATGGGGCTCCAGAAGCTTTTAGATCGCTTTTGTACATTTTGTAACTCA
This sequence comes from Lissotriton helveticus, assembly GCF_964261635.1. Classification (NCBI taxonomy): domain Eukaryota; kingdom Metazoa; phylum Chordata; class Amphibia; order Caudata; family Salamandridae; genus Lissotriton; species Lissotriton helveticus. Next base: position 13,818,495 of record NC_136067.1, on the reverse strand, counting down.
AGGGGCTTGGTAATTAATACAACCAAAACCAAGCTCCTTTATTTTAACCCTAGCAGGAAATCCAACTGTACACTTACACTTGACGAGGTGCCCCTATAGCGTGTTAAAACATTTGATTATCTAGGGATAAGGATATCTGATCAATTGAAATGGCACCCACACATTGAAAAAATGGCCTTGAACCACAAGCGTGTTCTGGGAGTCAATGGGAGGGAACACAAAGCTTCAATATCCAGACCCATAGCACCTGCACTGTAGATTTACGCTGCAAAAGCAGTAGGTAGTGCATTGTACGGAGCTGAGCTCTGGGGTTTCAACAACGTTGATCCCCTTGTTACGGCTGAAAATAAGTTTTTTAGAGAACTCGTTTCATTAGCTAGGGGTTTTCCAACCAAACCACTTCAGTGCGATATGGGTCGCCGATCAATTAAAGATCTTATTATCTTATTATCTTGCGCCCGCTTCTCTATTGAGCCCGTTTGTGGCGTACACCTGAGCTATCTAGTTATGCAGATGGCATTAGAGAAGTCATGAATATGCAGGGGTCCCATAAAATAGTTTGGCTTACTAGGGTAAAGAGGCTTTTATTGGCTATTGGTTTTAATATTGTATGGGAGTCAGGTGTATCGGTGTCAAAACTGGAAATTAAGAGAGCTTATTGGTTATGGGTTGATGCCCAAGATTCTAGAGATACCAACCTGGGCAGGTTGACAGATGAGTTCCGTCTACACAAGACAGTACATCGGCTTGAACCCTACCTGGATTTCATTAGGACACCCAGAGATAGGGCACTCTACATTCAGTTCAGACTGGGAACTCTTCCGGTTCGTGAACGCACCTGTAAGTGGAAACCACCCAACCAAACACCTGTTGATTGCCCGTTTTGTTCCGATGCACCTGAAACTATCCCACACTTTTTCTTTGTATGTCGCGCCTATAGTAAACCTAGGACGAAATGGTTAAAACCTGTCTGCCGCCAGCTTGAGACCAAGAATCATTCTTCTGCCCTCAGAATTTTGCAGACAGATCCGAACACCACCCTAGCTTGCGGGGTGGCTAAATTCCTTAGTTGGGCGTGGGTGATTAGACTGAAAGACCTAAGATAATTTCACAAGGCGACTACTTTTTAACTGTGTCCAAAGCTGTAATTGGTTTAATGATCTTTTACTGTTGTATTTTAGTAAAAGTGTTATTTAATGTCTTTTAATAATGAATTGTATTTTTAACTGCCAAAGTGCTTTTTAAGATATTTCATATCGAAATAAAGCTTTGTACTACTACTACATCAAAATGTGACCTGTTGTTTGTCCACTTTCCTTTGGAGATGTTTTGTTTAGGGAAGTTAATACAAAGTATAATATTAATATCATGTGAGATTGCTCCTCGTTTTTTGCAAGGTATTTTCTAAGTGGGAACATAGCTTGACATACCATACAAAGGGGAGAATAGATGTTGGTAAAATTGACCTTGGATGTTGAATGAAATTGCAGAATTACAACTTTTATAATATGTTTTTAGGACCACAGACACAAATATATTGTCATTCATTTTAAACTTAGTAAAGTGTTTGGGTAAAACCAAAATGGAGAATATATTTGAAAGAGCGCTACTGTTTTTCTGCTGTTAGAGCATACCAAGGAGTCGTGGCCTGAGCGGTAGGAGACTCAGGTGCTTGAGTCTCTCACCACCTGTGCAGTTTGACATCTGACCTTGGGTTCTAGCAATCAGAATGTTTTACTGTCTCTCTAGTCAGCAGCCACCCTGTGCTCTAAAGTCACACAGGCGCTCAGAGGCCATAGGGTTTTCTGGGTGTACTGTGCAAGCAACTCCTTTTTAGGTCTCGCATAGGGCAGTGCATGCGCTGACTCTCCGAGGCATTAAGTAATCAGTATGTTGGGTGAAACTCAAGGTAATTTCTACTGCTGCTTGCCATTGGTTTAACTCTGGCATTGCTCTTCTTATTGGGTTTTTCATTAGCTGCTGTTCTGATACTCACTTATGTTTATTCCGGAAGCAGCACCGCCTAACTACAGTTTTCGTCCGCTTTTGTGTGTTTTGGTGAGCACTTTATTTTTTTACGGTCTCCTCGTTCTCCTCCTCTGCCTTCAAAATGGACTCGTCCGCGACCCCCATGGAAGCCGATAGGGAGCAGCTCGCAATGCCTGCTTCACTGGCAGTTACACACATTCCGGGTGCTGTGCTTCTTTCACCATCGCACACTTTCCAAAACAAAAGCAGCGTTTTCTTTAAACATAGGGCGTGACCATCGCTGCTTAGACTGCCCGCATTCCGTGATCTCCAGAAAACAAACTCCGTGCGTGCACGTGGATGCGTATTAATTACACTCAGAGCTTTGAAGAGTACGTCCTGAAAGGGAAATATTTTGGATGGATTTGTGTCTTTACAGTGACAGGGAGGCGCGCTAAAGTGTCGCAAAATATGGGCGTCTCCTGTCGCATAATTCCAATGGCCCTGCATATACTAACCCCAAATACCTACAACAACGCTACAATGTATGCAACAAAGTAACTAATATCTTTTGTTTAATAACTTGACTCAATTTGTAATGGAGAGCATTGGTCCGCTGTATTTGTTATCAAACACAACAGCGTGTGACTGGGAACTTGCCTTTTGGCGTTTAGAGAGGGGGCGGGTCACGGTGGGCAGGGGTCGTTTAGCCCTGCTGCTTTAAGAAAGTTCAATCATGCAAGTTCATAAAAGTTTTAAAAGTTTTAGTGGAAAAAAAAAATTGCGCCTACTTCCTGTGATTGTGCTGGAGGTTCCCAGGGAGACAGTGATGCAGTGGGGAGGGCCTGGATCCCAGCCCAGCTGAGCTGCATTTCCAACACAGCGGCCCATTTTCTTGCCCCTTCCTCTCATTCTCTAATTAATGGTCAAATTTAAAAGCAGCAGAAACGATACGCGGGCTGCAGTCAGGACCTCCCCCCTCATCGCTGATTAGCATCTTTTTTCCCCTCTCCATTGGGGTTGCTCCCTCAGCCACTCCATGTGAACTGAGAGGGTACAAAACAACCTTCCGCCCACTCCTCCTCTGCACCTTCACAGCGCACTTTCACACACTAAAAGCACCCAACTTTTCTTCCACATGTGGAAATGCACAGCTCCGCAAACAATGGTGCCTTAAAGCCACTGCACTGAAGTTGTGATCTCGGTACCTGTGCTCCGGTGGCCCCTGTCTCCAGCCGCACGCCTGGCCCTGCGCCTCCTCTCCGGCAGAAAAGTAAAGCCCAAGCAGACAGGGATATTTAACACCCACCCCTGCCCATCCCCCCCTTGACTGGTGGCTAATGAGACCCGGACTGGAAGAACAGGTTCTCTTTGAAGATCCCCAACGAACCAGAGGCCGGCAGAGCCCAGCCCCGGACCAGAGCAGCAGATTGGGAACACGTGGGGTGGCATGCCCTGCAGCCACGGGCACAGCACAGCACTGCTGCCACTTTCACAGCACTGCATACCCTGCAGCCACGGTAAGGGGCACAGCGATGTTATAGTGTTTATTTATATTTATAGCAGTTTTATGTAGCGTTAACGTGCCTAAAGCATTTGCAATGCAATATAGCATTGTAAATGACAATGCCTTTTATGTATGTGTTAAGAAAACCTACAAAGTGTGTGTTTACGTGCACCACTTGCAGGTTTTCAAAACACATAAATAAAAGGCAGTGTCATTTACAATGTCAAAAGCACAAACTCTCGCAAAGACGAGACCTATTGCATTGCAAATGGCTGTTTTTAATATTATAATTACATTTTACAATCCTTTAAAATCACACACTTTACTGCCAAGTAACCAGCATTCCAGACCTTAGTAGCACAATCTACAAAGTCAACCCAGTCCTGGGTCTGTGTTTACTGGGTGTCTCTGAACGTAATCCTGTATTGCTCAGTGGTTAAACCAAACCCATCAATGAGAGCAGTCTTCAAGACTGAGTAATTATCAGCATCCTCTTCTCTAACAGTGAGGAGCTTGTCTCTACCTTTGTCAGCAAAGGCGAGCCACAAGATTGCTGCCCACTGCTCCTGAGGGACCCTCTGCACTTTACAGGCCCTCTCCAGTGCAGTCATCCATTTGTGGATGTCATCCCCACTCTGATAGGGTGGAACTATCTTGTTCAGGTTCCTATGATCATGAGAATACTCTCTAGTTCTAGGGACACTGTTGCTGCCACCATGGAACTCTAGTCCCAATCTTCTGGAAACTCTCTGAAGTTCTAGGGATTCCCTGTCTAAGGCCAATTGCTCCTTCTTGGGCCTGAGTTTGATTCTCTCATAGTCTAGTAATTGTCACTTCTTATCTTAAGAGGATTCTCTTCTATGAGAAGCAGAGGCCCCTACAGAGGACCTGAATGACTAGACTCCACGGAAGGAGATCTTGATCTTCTAGGCAAACCCTGTACTCTCCCTGGTGTAGTAAAGAGAGGGCCACTGAGGCCTTCTCTCCCAACTCCAAGTTGGGTAGTTAAGGGTCTAGCACACCCTTTCTCCAACTCAAGAGAGTTTAGTTCCCACTAGGTTAGGTAGGTGCCTACACCACATGATGCTAGTATGCCTTCTAAAGGAGAAACCAGTGGCTCTCTGCCAACTAGGTATGATCATCTCTCATTTCAAGAATTGAGAAATATGTCTACATCTAGGAAGCTGAGGACAAGGAGAAGTGCAAGCACCCACCGTCTCATAGAGATGTTGCTCTTAGATGACCTCAGAAAGACCCCAGGGTCTGATGAAGTAGAAAGAGTGGGTGGGACAGGAAGTGAGGATAGACCAGGAAGTGAACACTTCTTTGATATGGACTCTAATCCTGGCCAGGAGGATCAAAATGATTCCGACCTTGAAAATCCAACTCTTCCTTTAGGTGGAGGAGAAGGCCCCAGTGGCCCTCTCTTTACTCCACCAGGGAGAGTACAAAGTTTACCTAAAATATCAAGAACTCCCTCTGAGGAATCTCATCATTCAGGTCCTTCTGTAGAGACCTCTGCTTCTCATAGAAGAGAACCCTCTTATCGTAAGAAGTGTCAATTACTAGAGTATGAAAGAATCAAACTCAGGCTCAAGAAAGAGCAATTGTATTTTCATGATCATAGGAACCTGAACAAGATAGCCCCTCCCTATCTGAGTGGAGATGACATCTACACATGCATAACTGCACGGGAGAGGGCCTGTGAAGTACAGAGGGTCCCTCAGGAGCAGCGGGAAGCTATTTTGTGGCTCTCCTTTGCTGACAAAGGGGAGATAAGCTCACTGTAAGAGAACAGGATGCTGATAATTACACAGTCTTCAAGAGTGCTCTCATTGATGGGTTTGGCTGGGGGAGGAGTGGATCTATTGCCCTCCATCAGCAAACATTTTCCTATAGTTAAGTGTTAGACGGGGACCCTGAGGGTCGGCCGGATACCGAGGGAGAGATCCCCGAGGGGGACCGTCTCCAGCGATCGTACAGACAAGTACCCTCCCTCCCCACAAACAGGCACCACACCAAGTCGAGTTCAAGGCTTTATATAAGGTTCTTAAGGCAAGGATATCAGCGATACAGGATAACTTGGACCCGGGGGTCCTCTCACTTCTGGTCTCTGTAGGGAAAGGGGGTAGCGGGACAGTCTTGGTACCGGATCGGTACAGGTAGTGGTAACAGGCGAGCTCACAATCCTCGAGCTGGAGTGTCTGGGGATCGGGCCGCGGCAGCGCCAGCAGGCCAAGGTGATAGTCTCTTAAAGCAGCGGGCCGCGGCAGCGCCAGCAGGCCAAGACGATGGTTTCACGAGGCAGAGGGCCGCGGCAGCGCCAGCAGGCCAAGTCGATGGTTTTACGAGGCAGAGGGCCGCGGCAGCGCCAGCAGGCCAAGACGATGGTTTCACGAGGCAGGGGCCGCGGCAGCGCCAGCAGGCCAAGACGATGGTTTCACGAGGCAGGGGCCGCGGCAGCGCCAGCAGGCCAAGACGATGGTTTCACGAGGCAGAGGGCCGCGGCAGCGCCAGCAGGCCAAGACGATGGTTTCACGAGGCAGAGGGCCGCGGCAGCGCCAGCAGGCCAAGTCACGGATGAGTTCTTCTCGGGTCTCTCGACTCCAGGATACAACTGCCTTCCTGGTCTGGTCCTGCCCCAGTTATAGGTCTGGTCCCCTTTGATGTCCGGACCCTCGCGCCTGGGGGGCCGGGAGGTCCGGGATGAGGGAGTCCAGACACCCAGCATGGGGGTGGAGCCAGCGCCCAGGCGGCCGGGGGTGATCGACACCTGGCGGAGGAGAGCCGTTGACGATTCCTTTCTCCCATTGACTCGCCAAGTGGTCACTCTGCCTCCCGGGGGGAGGTTGGTGCCTCGATGTCGGGCCCGGCCGGGCCCGGGGTGAGGGTCGAGTTGAGGCCACGCGGCCTCGTGCTGTAGTGGTCCAAGATGGCGGCTGGGCCGAGGCCGTGGTGTGGATGGTGACCCGGGCCAGCTGGGTTCGGAGCTGGTGTCTTGTGGGTGAGGAATTGCAGTGTACTTCGGGTGGTCGTCGGGGACTCTGGCTGGGGGATGCAGGGGGAGCCAGGGTCCAGGTCCCATTGCGGGGAGGGGGCAGCCCGACCATGCGGCCTGTCCAACATGCGTCCCCCCCAGCTGAAGGCGGGGAGAGTCAGCCATCTTCCTGGGGACTCTCCTCGCTGAGGCGGAAAAAGCGTGACAGGCCGTCGGCGTTGGCGTGGTCCTGGCCTGGACGATGTTCCACCGTGAAGTCCATCCCCTGCAGGGAGATGGACCAGCGCAACAGCTTCGGGTTCTCCCCCCGCATTTGCATCAGCCATTGCAGGGGTCGGTGGTCTGTTTGCACCCGGAAGTGGGTGCCGAAGAGGTATGGCCGGAGCTTCTTGAGTGCCCAGACTACGGCGAAGGCCTCCCTCTCAATGGTGCTCCAGCGCTGTTCTCGGGGCAAGAGGCGTCTGCTGATGAAGACCACCGGATGGTCGACCCCTTCGGCGTTGAGTTGGGAGAGGACGGCCCCCACACCATGATCGGAGGCGTCCGTTTGCACAAGGAATTCCCGGCTGTAGTCGGGAGCCTGGAGCACGGGGGCCGTGCACATGGCGGTCTTTAGCTTCTCGAAGGCTGATTGGCAGTCCGGGGTCCAGTTGACGGTTTTGGGGCTCTTTTTGGAGGTGAGCTCTGTGAGGGGCCCCACGATGCTGCCATAGTCCTTCACGAACCGCCGGTAGTATCCGGTGAGCCCCAGGAAGGCCCGGACCTCCGTTTGGCTCGTCGGGGGTTGCCAGGCCTGGATGGCAGCAATCTTGAGTTGGAGAGGGGCCACCAGCCCGCTTCCCACTTGGTGTCCCAGGTAGGTCACGGACCCTTGGCCAACTTGGCACTTGCTGGCCTTGATGGTGAGCCCTGCTTGCTGGAGGGCGTGTAGAACCTCCCGCAGGTGGCGGAGGTGGTCGGTCCACTGGTGGCTGTACACAGCAATGTCGTCCAGGTAGGCGGCGCTGAAGTCTTCCAGGCCCGCCAGTACCTGGTTTACCAGCCGTTGGAACGTTGCCGGGGCGTTTTTCATGCCGAAGGGCATGACTTTAAAGTGGTAGTGCCCGTCTGGGGTAGAGAAGGCGGATCGTTCTTGGGCCCTAGGGGTGAGGCCGATCTGCCAGTAGCCCGCTGTTAGGTCGAAGATGCTCAGGTAGCGGGCGGCCCCCATCCGGTCAATTAGCTCGTCTGCCCGGGGGATGGGATGAGCGTCGGTCCGGGTAACTGCATTCAGCCCTCGATAGTCCACGCAGAACCGGAGCTCAGGGGCAACGCCCGGGGCAGCTGCCTTGGGAACCAGGACGACTGGGCTCGCCCAGGGACTGTCTGAGGGTTCGATCACTCCTAGGGTCAGCATCTTGGACACCTCGGTCTGGATGCAGGCTCGTACCCGGTCTGGTACGCGGTATGCCCGGTGTCGAATAGGAGGGCTGTCCCCGGTGTCCACATCGTGGAGGCACCAGGGGGTGACTCCGGGGGTGAGGGAGAACAGGGAGGCGAGCTGCCTCAGGAGCGTTTGGCAGTCTTGGCGTTGCTCCGGGGACAGGGCCTCGGAGAGCTGGACCCCTTCCACCGAGCCATCCTGCTCGAGGGCCCTCAGTAAGTCCGGAAGGGGTTCGGAGTCTTCTTCTGTCCCAGTATCGGTAGCCATCAGGAGGCTGAGTTCGGATCGCACAAAATGGGGTTTGAGCCTGTTGGCATGGAGGACCCGTAGGGGGTTCCGGGCAGTCTCCATGTCGATTAAATAGGTGACGGGCCCCTTGCGTTCGATTACCTTGAAGGGCCCGGACCATCTGTCTTGGAGGGCACAGGGCTCAACCGGGGACATCACCCAGACCTGTTGTCCAGGTTCGAACTCAATGGAGGACGTGTGCTGATCGTACCACCTCTTCATGTCCTCCTGACTGGCCTCGAGGTTGGCTTTGGCGGTGTCTCGGAACCGCCGGGTCTGGTTGCGGAGAGCCAGGAGATATCGGTAGATGTCCGGGGGAGTTTTCTGGGGAGGCTGCTCCCAACCTTCCTTGACTAGGCTGAGGGGGCCCCGGACGGGGTGCCCGTACAGTAGTTCAAAGGGGCTGAAGCCGAGGGACTTCTGCGGGACCTCCCGATAGGCAAACAGGAGGCATGGAAGCAGTACGTCCCACTGGCGTCGAAGGGGTTCTTCTAGACCCATAATCATCCCCTTGAGGGTGCGGTTGAATCTCTCGACCAGTCCGTTTCCTTGCGGGTGATAGGGGGTCGTGAATTTGTAGGTGACCCCGCATTGCTGCCAGAGGGACTTCATATATCTGGAGATAAAGTTCGTGCCCCTGTCACTGACGACCTCCCGGGGGAACCCCACCCGGGAGAAGATCCCCATCAGGGCCCGGCCCACCACGGGGGCCGTCACAGTCCGAAGGGGGATGGCTTCGGGATAGCGGGTGGCGTGGTCTACCAGGACCAGGATGAACCGGTGTCCTTGGGCTGTTCGAGGGTCGAGGGGCCCCACAATGTCTATTCCTACTCGTTCAAACGGGGTGGTGACGACAGGAAAGGGTTGTAATGGTGCTTTGATTTTTCGGCCACTTTTTCCGCTGGCCTGGCAGGTGGGGCAGGCCTTGCAGTGGTTGGTGACATCCTTCCGCATGTGGGGCCAGAAAAAATGGGTCACCAGGCAGTCGTAGGTTTTATCCTGCCCCAGGTGTCCGGCAAGGGGGACATCGTGGGCTAAGTTCAGGAGGAAGTCTCGGAAGCGAAGGGGCACCACCAGCACCCGACTGGCCCCTAGTTCTGCAACTTTCTGCTCGCTGTAGAGCAGGTCTTGGTCCCAGTAGATCCAGTGGGCCCCCGAGGTATCCCCGGCGCTCTGGGCCAGGGCTTGCTGCCGGAGTCCTTCGAGAGAGGGACAGGTTTTCTGTTCGGCCCGGAATTGTTCCTGCGTGGGGCCTCCCTCCTGCCGCCATTGTGCCAGGTCAGGGACGTCCCGAAGCTGGTCGGATCCTTCTTCGGTTTGGGTCAATGGACTGGCTTCTGGGGCGGCCTCCTCGGGGATGAGCGCGGGAGGAGGTTCTGGCCACTCGGGCTCTTCTGGGCTGGGGACCGCGCGGGCGGTCATGGACCGGGTCGTGACGCAGACCCATTCGGGGAGGCCAAGCATCCCCAGGTGCTCCCTCCGTTCGACAGCTGCCCAGGGAGAGCTTTCAAGGTCGTTTCCTAGGAGGCAGTCCACGGGGGCATCATCGCGGACAGTTACTTTTAACATCCCTGTTACTCCCCCCCACTCGAAGGCGACGCAGGCCATGTGGCATAGGCTTTCGGAATTGTCGGCTGATCGGACAGGGCAAAGAATGTTCGGCAAGATTTGGTCTGGAGTGACGAGGTGGCGTCGGACCGCCGTTACACTGGCCCCGGTGTCGCGGAGGGCTTCCGCCCGGCGGCCATTAATGTTGACCCATTGACCGTACTTCTGGGTGTTGGCGGGAAGGGGGGCCCGCGGAATCATGTCTCTCTCCCCTAAGCAGACCAGTGCCATGGCGGCGGGTGCCCATTCAGAGGGATCGGTCTCGTACTCTTCCTGGTCTTCCGGGATTAGTTCTTCCCCTAGGGCCGCCGCTGCAACTTGGCGGGGGGTAGTGTTCGGGTTCTTTGGGCAATTGGGATCACTGGCGTAGTGGCCGGGTCGCTGGCACCTGTGGCACGTAATGTTGGCCCGGAAACCGGCCCGGACGGCAGGGCTTCCTCGGCCAACCGGGGTCGAGGGGTTTCTGGGGGGTGACGAGGGGCCGGGGTCTCTCCCCCGACCCTGACTTCCTCCTCCCCCTCGGGGGCGATACGGTCTGGATAATTCGCTGGGTGCGTTCCTGCCAACTCGGGTGCTTTCCCACCGGTCGGCTTCGACGGCTAGTTGTCGAGGGTCGGTTAGCTTACTGTCCAGGAGGTGTTGCCGGAGCTCCACGAAGCAGTTGTTCGACAGGTGCTCCCATACGATAAGGTCAAAGAGTTGTTCGTAGGTGGTTACTTTGTTGCCCTTGATCCACCCCTCGAAGGCTCGGCTAAAAAAGTTCACGTACTCCACCCAAGTTGTACCCGGAATCCGTTTGCAGTCGCGGAACCGTTGGCGGTACATCTCCGGTGTGAGCCCGTATCGAGTGAGGAGGGCGGCCTTCATGTGGTCGTAGGAGGTCATCAGCTGGTCCGGGAGTTGTAGCAGGGCGTCCCGCCCTTCGTTGACAAACCTCCCCCATAAACCGGCCCCCCAATCGCTTCGGGGAATCCGGTGGGAGGTCATTGCCACCTCATAGGCTTTAAACCACTGCTGTATATCATCGTTCTTGTGGTATTCCCGGATGACATCTTTGGGGATGTGAACCTTGGGTTCGGTCGAGGCAGACGGGGTCGGTCGTTCGGGGAGCCCGAGGTCTTTATTCTGTTTCTGGACCTCCAGTGCTTTGAGATTGCGCTCATGTTCGTACTCTAGTCTCTTTTCCTCTAGCTCCCTCTGTCTTTGCTTGTCTTCCCGCTCTTCCCTGAGCCGTAAGTGTTCCAGGGTTATTTTTTGTTCTGCCAGCTTGAGTTCCCCATCCAAGCGAAGTCGGGCAAGTTCTAATTCGTGGAGTCTGGTTTTTTCTCTTTCTCGGATCTCTTCCAGGGAGAGATCCGCTCTTTCTTTAGTTGGTGCGGGGCTCGTCTCGGTTGTTTGTGTTCGGGGTACGGCCGTACCCGTTTCCGCCCAAGCTTCTAGGGCTCGTTTGAAGTCTTCCTTTGTGCTAAGACCTGTGGTTGGAAGTCCAAGTTCTATGCAATATTGCTTCAGTTCCCGGTGGTTGTAGTCTTCCAATTTTTCCATCTGAAATTTCTCCGTTGTTCCGCTCTCTATTGACATGGTTGTTGTGTGTGGTGGGCGAGTGACTTTCTGTACGATTATGCGTAGGTTCGGATCCCGTCGCTGGCCACCAATGTTAGACGGGGACCCTGAGGGTCGGCCGGATACCGAGGGAGAGATCCCCGAGGGGGACCGTCTCCAGCGATCGTACAGACAAGTACCCTCCCTCCCCACAAACAGGCACCACACCAAGTCGAGTTCAAGGCTTTATATAAGGTTCTTAAGGCAAGGATATCAGCGATACAGGATAACTTGGACCCGGGGGTCCTCTCACTTCTGGTCTCTGTAGGGAAAGGGGGTAGCGGGACAGTCTTGGTACCGGATCGGTACAGGTAGTGGTAACAGGCGAGCTCACAATCCTCGAGCTGGAGTGTCTGGGGATCGGGCCGCGGCAGCGCCAGCAGGCCAAGGTGATAGTCTCTTAAAGCAGCGGGCCGCGGCAGCGCCAGCAGGCCAAGACGATGGTTTCACGAGGCAGAGGGCCGCGGCAGCGCCAGCAGGCCAAGTCGATGGTTTTACGAGGCAGAGGGCCGCGGCAGCGCCAGCAGGCCAAGACGATGGTTTCACGAGGCAGGGGCCGCGGCAGCGCCAGCAGGCCAAGACGATGGTTTCACGAGGCAGGGGCCGCGGCAGCGCCAGCAGGCCAAGACGATGGTTTCACGAGGCAGAGGGCCGCGGCAGCGCCAGCAGGCCAAGACGATGGTTTCACGAGGCAGAGGGCCGCGGCAGCGCCAGCAGGCCAAGACGATGGTTTCACGAGGCAGAGGGCCGCGGCAGCGCCAGCAGGCCAAGTCACGGATGAGTTCTTCTCGGGTCTCTCGACTCCAGGATACAACTGCCTTCCTGGTCTGGTCCTGCCCCAGTTATAGGTCTGGTCCCCTTTGATGTCCGGACCCTCGCGCCTGGGGGGCCGGGAGGTCCGGGATGAGGGAGTCCAGACACCCAGCATGGGGGTGGAGCCAGCGCCCAGGCGGCCGGGGGTGATCGACACCTGGCGGAGGAGAGCCGTTGACGATTCCTTTCTCCCATTGACTCGCCAAGTGGTCACTCTGCCTCCCGGGGGGAGGTTGGTGCCTCGATGTCGGGCCCGGCCGGGCCCGGGGTGAGGGTCGAGTTGAGGCCACGCGGCCTCGTGCTGTAGTGGTCCAAGATGGCGGCTGGGCCGAGGCCGTGGTGTGGATGGTGACCCGGGCCAGCTGGGTTCGGAGCTGGTGTCTTGTGGGTGAGGAATTGCAGTGTACTTCGGGTGGTCGTCGGGGACTCTGGCTGGGGGATGCAGGGGGAGCCAGGGTCCAGGTCCCATTGCGGGGAGGGGGCAGCCCGACCATGCGGCCTGTCTAACATTAAGGTACCTTCAATATTGCTGGAAATTACCTCACTACCAGTGATTGATCCTGATAATCAACCAATGCCGAGCCAAGTGGAAGGGGCCCCAGGGCAGGTGGACACTTCCCAGGCGGATACTTCCACAGCGCTACAGACAGGGGGGGTCACAACACTAACGGAGTCACCCAAGGATCAGGGCAGGCAAATGAAAGATAATAACAGCATTGACAACTTTGTATCTTCTGCACTAAGAAAAAGTAACGCTTTGGCGATCTCAGGCCAGCAATTACAACGTCTCCAGCCCTGGTCCCAGAGCCTCTTACCTACGTCTCGGCGGTGGCTGCTGTCATGGCTGGCACGGGCCCAGATTCCCAGACTGGCAGAGGTGAGGAATCTAATCTAGACCTAGAAGATAACATTGGGTTTTTGGCCCCTCAGACTCCGGACCCCGCTGGTGAATATTTCTATTCTGTATCCAATGGCTCCATGTCTGGCACAGAGAACAAAATAATCAGTTTGAGTGAAGGAAGTGTCTCAAATGACAATGAATCTGATAATTCGATTACCTCGGGAACCATCCAGCAGAAGAAGAAATCACGAAGTAAAAGATGTAGTCTGCTCAAATGGGGCTACTCAGACTCCTTATCCTCTTTTCCCCTCGGGGAAGAACCTTCCAAATTTTCTCACGGGGAGAGCCCCAAAATTACATCAGAACAGCCAGCAGAACCTTCTTTAACCTCTATATTGAGTACAATAAAGCAATTTCAAGAGGAAGTCCGATCTTACAATTGTGTGACCAAAGGGTCCACCAAAAAGCTTCACGGGGACATAAGGAAGCTGAACAAGATCTGTACAGATATTGGTGACCGGGTTACAATGGTTGAAGGACGCACAGAGAATTTAGAGACCAAAGTTGCCACCATAAAAGATCATGGTGCCTCCCATGCAGCATGCCTAACAGACCTAATGGAAAAAATGGAGGAACAAGAAAATAGACAATGACGGAACAACCTTCGCCTTCAGGGGATCCCTGAAGGAGATGACCCAAGACGGTACATTGTCAGTCTTCTTCGAGACGCTGTCCCTGAGCAGGCCAACTGGAACTGGGACCGAGATGGTAGTAGCTTTGGCAGCGAGAAACCCAGGGTCTTTTTCGTCTTCTTTGGGGACTTCCTTCTAAGGCAGATGGTTTATGATCAGGCTAGACCGAATTCCCAGAAAGAAGTTGATGGAGTAAAGTTTTTCGCCAAGCCTGATTTCTGCCACACAACTGTGGAGCGGAGGTGGAGACTCCGATAATTTATATCTCCTTTTCAACAGCAAGGTGCCCAGGTGTACCTAATGAACCCAGCTAGACTGAAAGTTATATTTGATGGGTCCACTCGGGTCTTCTTGTCTGAAATTAAGGCTGGAGAATATCTGAAGGACATCACCAGGGAAAAAAGGGCTGAACTAAGCTGGGTTTAATATCTAGGCTAATGTGCTAAGCCTCGTAGTGGTTATAGTTCCATGAATTGCTATTTTGTTTTTCTTATTTTTTCCAATATTTCTTTTTCCTCTCTTTTCACATTCACTTACTAATTTATGTTTATGTCTTGGCCTGGGCTGAAAACTATGCTACGCTCGCAGAGTGTGCGTAGTTTGTGCAACTACGCGCTATGCGAATTGCACATAGCACAGTATAAAAACGCGTAGCGTAGAGGGCATTTTATTGCTCGCTTGCGGTCCTCTACGTCAAGTTGGTGACCGCGAGCGAGCAAAATCAACATCCCGGCGTGACTTTTTCCATCAAGTTGCTGATCGCGACCATGGAAAATAAACCTCCCGGCGAGGTTCTCAACGCAGGGAGGTCAGGTTTTTTCATTGCGAGTGGTCGCGTATGCTCGTGACCGCTTGCGATGAGAAAATACCAGTCAGCATTGAAAAAGCTGCCACTCGATTACAAATCTACTCAAGCGGCAGAAAACAACAGCTCACACTGTGCATGATGCCGTTTGAAATGACTGCACAGCATTCGGCACTGTGCAATCATTGCGAACAGCATTTTCCCTACCGCACTACGCAGGTCGCGTAGATTGCATAGTGAGATGTGCACTTCGCGTAGCTGCTCGTAGTGCTACTACGCAAACTACGCCCAGGGTTATTTATGTCGCGAGGTCATGGTTGCAAGGCATTCTGCACATTGTACGGAGGCCCTTTACAAACATGCAGATTGGCAGTAAGGATGCACATGGCCTGGTGGTTGGAATTCACAAATGCTCACCATCATTCAGGGCCTTCCTGATTGCTCCAATTATGGGGGGCAAGGGGGGACAAAAGGAGTGCAGTTGGAGAAAATGTGGTGTTATTTTTTACTCAGGTGCTGTGCAATCTAGAATGGGGCATGGGAGACTTAGTACAGTTGACACAGAGGAAGCAGGGAGCAATGAGGAAACTGACACAGGAAAGGGGGGACCCCCCTAAAAAAAATAGAGTACGAAAAAAAGGGGGGGGGAAATGGGGGAAACCAAGACTAACAAACTGTGTGGTTGGTGGAAAAAGAAAATTCACTTCTTTGTCGATTGCAAAAGTACAATATTTTCTATGGTTGGGTCTGCTGCCGAAAGCTATGTTGGGCTATTTATTGGTTTTCTAAATGTATTTAGAGCTATCACTTAAATGTTTAGATCGGTTATTAGGCAAAGTCAATCAACCCAGATTATAAAATGAGTATGATGAATTATCTCGGAATTGTATCTGTAAATATCTGTGGGCTAAATGACGCTACAAAAAGGCAAAAGGTAGCACAGGGGTTAAGCTCACTGGGGGCCGACATCGGCTGTCTCCAAGAGAAGCACATTGAAGGAGCACAGAAACACATGCTGAACTCACTGAGGTACAAAGTCATCGGGGGAAACTCTCAGGGCGCACGGGTTAAAGGAGTTGGGATTATGACACAGAAAAAACTTTCTATAAAAGTGAATAGAGTAAAAACTGATTCCCTTGGGAGATGGGTGATTGCAGGATGCTCTTCATCCCCTAATCTTGTCTTCACTATATGCTCCATTTACTGGAGCAATTTAGACGATCTGGGGATCATTGGCCTCTTCCAATAATTCTCTGCGGCGATCTAAACTTCGACTTGCCTAGCATATGGAAAATGAGTGATCAGTGGAACTATAGAGGCAGGAAACCAAACGTATATCAGGCTATACAAAACGTAATATATAATCGTGGTCTACGTGATTTATGGGCTGAATTAAGACCCAAACAAGAGGGATTTACTTATTTTTCAGCTCCCCATCTCTCTCTGGTTAGACTTGACTACTTCATGGGTTCTTCCTCTCTGGTACAGGATTGCTCTATTGACATTGCACCACGATTTATGTCAGATCATAATCCAATTATTTTAAATCTCGGGGCTGGGTTATAGTGGAGAAGGTTCGAACTGGAGCTTTGAAAAGGCGCTCTTATATAACAATAGATATCGGGCACACATGCAGGGCTGGATTCAAAAGTTTTTGAATATAAACATTGGGTCAGTCCCGACCATGGTTGTGTGGGACACCTTAAAGGCAGGCATTCGTGATGAGATGCTACGATTCTCCATTAGGAGAAACAAAAAAGAGAAAATGCAGGTTTCTTTTCTGCAAGATAAAATGAAGAAAGCAGAAGAGAAACTAACACAGGCCGTCCAGCTAGAGGCAGGAATTGAAGCTGGACAGATTGAGGTAGTTGCTGCAAAAGCTGAGATTGGGACTATATTCGTAGAGAGAGTGGCCGCAAAGTGGGCCTCGGCCCGGTAGAAGATATACGAGTACAGCGAACTTATTGGTCATCAATTAGCCATCTCAACTAGACAACAGTCCACTGCCGATCTAATATCCTCAATTTAAACTATTACAGGAGAGATTACTAATGACCTAGATAAGATACAGGGGCATTCCGAGAACTTAATAAATATCTTTACACAGAGGAGAATACTAGGCCCTCCGAGCTTAGAGAACGAGAAATACAAAACTACAGGCTCAATTCTATAAGACAGGATTCTTCGTATATATAACTCCCGGCAGGATTGCTAACTGGGAAACCGGTAGAGGAACACTATGTCCTAGATGTTCTGAGTTCAGTGCAGACTCGGTACACATGTTCGCCACCTGCCTGAAGTTAGAACATCTGGTGGATAAAGTACAGCAGTTCCTGGGCAGAGTTTTATTGCGCGACATTCAACTAACTCCAGCAATTATTATGTTGGGCTTACAAGAAATGTTGAATAGAAGGAATGGGGGAGCTTAAATAATTGTTTCCCATGCCTTAGGATCTGTATAGCTTCCCACTGGATAGATCCAAATGCCCCAACGTTTTCGCAATAGCTGGCTCAACTGATAGCAACTTGTAAACTGGAGAGTGCCATCTATGCCAAAAAAGGTAAGCGGGCTAAAGAAAAATGCTTAGAGATGTGGGAGACCTTTACCAGGTGGCTTAGCCAAATGAATTCCTAGGACTCGCCGAATGCATTTTTAATGTTGAGTTTTTCAATGTCCCTATTCTTTTTCTTTTTTTCCCTGCTTTCTATTTAATGTCATCAAAAACTAATGATTGCTTAGTCAGATATATTTTTGTGCGAGCAAATATAAATGTAGTGCAAAACTGTTTTCTCTCTGAATTCCCACTGCTCGTATTCCACTGTACTTGTCGCTGGGATTTGGGGTGAGGGGTGGGAGGTGGCGATGTAATGAATTATCCAGATTTGTGATCCTATGTACAGCATATATATCGTTATAATTAAAAAAAAGTAAAATAAAGGCTCCATGTGAACAGGCTCAAACCATCTGTTGCCAGGGCAGACATGGGCTTGCTCATGGCTACTGATGAGTGACAGGAGGAAAAGAGTGCTCCACTTCCTGACCTGCTCTCACAGAACCCTGATGATGGTTCAGTTGGTGGTGTAGCCTTGGCAGGCAACCTCGCTGACCAGCAGCAAACTGATTGCAGAAAAGTTCTACAGCAGTTTAGACACCCTCTCCATGACTAAGCAGGTCAACGCCGTCTCCTCATTTAGCTACAAAACCCTCCGAATGCTCCGCAGGATCTTCAAGTGGATCCCCAATGAAATGAGAAAAACAGTCACCCAGGCCCTCGTCACCAGCAGGTTGGACTACGGAAACGCCCTCTACACAGGAACGTCGGCCAAGCTCTAAAGACGGCTGCAATGCATCCAGAACGCCTCGGCACACCTGATCCTCGACATCCCCCGCTGAAGCCACATCGCCCCCCACCTGAGAGACCTACACTGGTTCCCCGTCAACAAGAGGGTAACCTTCAAGCTCCTCCTCCACGCACACAAAGCTCTCCACAACACCGGCCCAGAATACATCAACAGACGACTCAGCTTCTACACCCCCACCCGCCAGCTCCGCTCAGCCAGCCTCGCCCTCGCCACAGTCCCTCTCATCCGAAGAACGACCGCCGGTGGCAGATCCTTCTATCATCTTGCCGCCAAGACCTGGAACACTCTCCCCACCAACCTACAGCAGACCTAAGACCTACTCGCCTTCAGAAGACTCCTCAAGACCTGGCTCTTCGATCAGTAGCAGCACTCCTCCCCTACCCCCAGCGCCTTAGGTCCCTAAGGGGTAGGTAGTGCGCTTCATAAGTGTCTTGATTGATTGATTGAGACATATGTTCTCACTGACTCCAAGTCAGACTACCTGGTGCACTCATGAAGTGGACACAGGTTACAGTCTGCCTGTTAAAAATAGGATTTACAGGCAACCTGATGTTGTCAGGAACTGCATGAGGACTGAAGTCCAGAAAATGTTCGAACTTGGAGTCATTGAGCCCTCAGATAGCCCTTGGGTACCAGTAGTCTTGGTACCAAAACCTCACACCCAGGGTGGTAAGAGTGAGATGAGGTTCTGTGTTGACCACAGGGAACTCAATGAAGTCACTAGGACTGATGCACATCCAATACCCAGGGCAGATAAACTTATAGATACTTTGGCGTCAGCCAAGTTTCTGAGTACATTTGACCTGACAGCTGGCTACTGGCAAATCATATTAACTGAGGAGGCAAAGCCAAAAACAACATTCTCAAACCTTAGTGGGCACTACCAATTTGAGGTGATGTCCTTTGGCTTGAAGAATGCACCTGCCACTTTTCAAAGGATGGTGAACAAAGTCCTTACCGGCCTGGAAGCCTATAGTGCAGCTGATCTAGAGATATTGCTGTCTTTAGCTCCACCTGGGAAAATCACCTGGTCCCCCTTAGAATGTTTTGGAGGCTCTGCATAAAGCAGGCCTCACTATCAAGGCCACCAAGTGCCAGAAAGGGCAGAGTAAGGCTGTATACCTATGGCACCTTGTGGTTGGAAGTTAAGTTCAACCATTGCAGAGCAAAATCTAGACCATCGTGAACTGGGTTGCTCCAACTACCCAGACTCAGGTCAGAGCTTTCAACTGGGTACTACAGGAGGTTTGTCAAATGATATGGATCCATAGTGACCCCTCTGAAGGCCTTAACTTCCAAAAGAATGCCTGAGAAAGTTCAGTGGACAGTTAGCTGTCATAAGGCATTTGATGACCTGAAGCAAGACCTGTACCCTGCTCCCATTCTGCAAAATTCTGACTATTCCAAATAATTAATTGTCCAAACTGATGCATCTGAGTTGGGTGTAGGGGCTGTGTTATCACAACTGAATGAAGAGGGTCAGGATCAGCTAAAAGCTTTTATTAGCAGAAGGCCGACCCCCAGAGAGAAACGTTGGTCAACTATTGAAAGGGAAGCCTTTGCTGTGGTTTGGGCCTTGAAGAAGCGGAGGCCATACTTGTTTGGCACTCACTTTATTGTTCAGACAGACCATAAGCCCCTCTTATGGCTAACACAGATGAAGGGTGAAAACCCCAAACTTTTGAGGTGGCCAATTTCCCTACAGCGACACTTGACCCCACCAGGTAGGTCGCTCCCCCTCCGCACAGCAGCGCCTGTGCCTCCCTGCCCCAGCTGCCGCTGCTGAAGAATTTCGAGGCCCTCCACCACCCGCAGGCTACCACCTGCACCTCATCCCTTGTGGCCAGTGGTAGGCTGTAGGTAGGTTTGTTCATCCTCCGCTTTATTGCTTTTATTGTATTGCCTGTATTTTTAATGTTGTGTCTGTGACTGCTGTTGTCTGTCTTCCCCGGCTGCCTGTACGTGGTCCATGCCCCTTTTTCTTCCCTCTGTTCCCCTCGCTGCCCCTGTGCTCTCCCTGCTTCAATCAATCAATCAATCATAACATTTGTAAAGCGCGCTACACACCCGTGAGGGTCTCAAGGCGCTGGGGGGCTGCTACTGCTCGAAGAGCCAGGTCTTGAGGAGTCTTCTGAAGGCCAGCAGGTCCTGAGTCTGTCGTAGGCCGGTGGGGAGAGTGTTCCAGGTCTTGGCGGCGAGGTAGGAGAAGGATCTGCCACCGGCGGTGGTTTTCTGGATGCGTGGAACTGTGGCGAGGGCGAGGTTGGCAGAGGGGAGGCTGCGGGTGGGGGTGTAGAAGCTGAGACAGTTGTTGAGGTATTCTGGTCCGGTGCTGTGTAGGGCTTTGTGTGCGTGGATGAGGAGTTTGAAGGTGATCCTCTTGTTGACGGGGAGCCAGTGCAGGCCTCTCAGGTGGGGTGTGATGTGGCTGCGTCGGGGGACGTCGAGGATCCGTTGTGCCAAGGCGTTCTGGATGCATTGCAGTTGTCTCAGGAGCTTGGTTGTTGTTCCTGCGTAGAGGGCGTTCCCGTAGTCTAGTCTGCTGGTGACGAGGGCCTGGGTGACGGTTTTTCTTGTGTTGGTGGGGATCCATTTGAAGATCCTACGGAGCATTCGGAGGGTGTTGAAGCAGGAGGCAGAGACGGCGTTGACCTGCTTGGTCATGGAGAGGGCGGAGTCGAGGATGACCCCCAGGTTACGTGCGTGGTGGCTGGGTTCTGGGGCTGTTCCTAGCCATGTAGGCCACCCTGGGGTGTGGCCGAGGATGAGGACCTCCGTTTTGTCTGAATTCAGCTTCAGCCTGCTGTTCTCCATCCATTCCGCCATGGCCTTCATTCCTCTGTGGAGGTTGGTTTTGGTGGTGCGGGGGTCTTTGGTGAGGGATATGACCAGCTGGGTGTCGTCGGCGTCGGAGATGATGTTGAGGCTGTGTTGTCGTGTGACGTGGGCGAGTGGTGCCATGTAGATATTGAACAGCGTCGGGCTGAAGGATGATCCCTGTGGAACGCTGCAGATGATCTCTGTGGTCTTGGAGCGGAAGGGTGGTAGGCGGACGCTCTGGGTTCTGCCGGAGAGGAAGGATGTGGTCCAGGCCAGGGCTTTCTCTTGGATTCCGGCGTCATTGAGGCGTGCTGTCAGGGTGCAGTGGCAGACCGTGTCGAAGGCTGCTGATAGGTCCAGGAGGATGAGGGCGGCTGTTTCTCCTTTGTCCATAAGGATCCTGATGCCGTCGGTGACAGCGATGAGGGCGGTCTCAGTGCTGTGGTTGCTGCGAAAGCCTGACTGGGATGGGTCCAGGATGTCGTTGTCTTCGAGGTAGCGGGTCAGCTGTCGGTTGACGATCTTCTCAATGACCTTGGCCGGGAAGGGGAGCAGAGAGATGGGCCGGAAGTTCTTGAGGTCTCTTGGGTCTGCCTTAGGTTTTTTGAGAAGGGCGTTGATCTCGGCGTGTTTCCAGAATTGCTCAGAGCAGATCGACCTCAAACATGCTCAGGAACCCACCTCCTGCATACATAAATCTTCGGGGTCCTCCGGAAGTCGGGAGATAAAAACCAGTCAAATGCGTTAGGGTGCCTGCGTCTGCAGGGGAGCAACTCCGTTACTCCAAGGGAGATTCTTCTGTCATCCAGCATAGTGTATATTGTCAAAGTACTTGGTTTATGCTTGCAGAGTTTCATCCAGGTAAAATCTGAAGTCCTGTAGTCAGGGGTTCCTACTTTATACCCAAGGAAGGGGTTAGACAAACTCTGGGGACCCACCTATGGGAGGATCAGAACAGGGGGTGGCGTCACCCATGTCCTTTGTCCAGTTTTACGCCAGAGAAGGAGCAAATGGCTCCTGCAACCGGTTTGAGCTGGACTATGCACAGGGATACCAAATGTGCCCCCAGTGCAGACACTCTAGCACTCCCAGAGTGCACCCACCCAGACCAATACACTAAAGCCTGTCTGTGAGGTGGTCACACCTCCCTGTGACAGGAAACCTATTGTCAGGCCTTCCTTTGCTTGAGCTCGGCTCAGCAGCAGAAGGGCAGACTTGTGTCTGTGGCTGGCAGCATCCATTTTGTGATGCCCAGGTCGAGAAAGCTGGTACCGGGTGTACTGGTGTTTCACATAAGTCCCTCTAGAAGCGTGGAATCATACGTCCCCACCAGTTACTGGCGGGGAGGTATGATTCCAAGGTGCTTGACACCAAACACAACTTGTTTCTAAGCAACTGTTTTAAAGTCAGCATTTACCGGCGGTTATAATGCACTTAAATATATATGGTTGGCTGCATCACAGACAACCCCAGAAAATAGGTTCTGAAGGTTGCAGAGGGACTCTGCTCATACATGGGCACCGTCTCACATAAAACCCAGCACCCTGCCTTAAGGATTTATAAGGCCTGCCATAGGGGTGACTGGTTGGTTTATTTGTGCAGTGATTTAGAATAGATATAGGTAACCTATATCCAAGTAAGGGGCGCATGCACCACCTCACATGGGCTGTGGTGTCATTTTGATTGGCCTCACAGGAGTAGCACAATACGTGCTTCAGCCCTGGGGAGGCCTCTGGGGTACCTATGCCCTGGGTACATGGTGGACCATATACTAGGGACTGATAAGGGTACCTCAGTATCCTAAAGTACATGCAATCAATCTAGAGGAGAAAGCAGATAGACAGGGGTCCTGATTAGCAGGATCCCAGTTAGTCTAATTTGAAAACAGTGATACATCAGCAAAAAGTGGGGGTAGCCAAAAGAAGCAAATCCTACTCTCCTACACTGTCAGCCACACAAACTGCAGCCCGTCAAGTCATACAATCTGGGCTTGATACAGCGGACTCTGTTGCTAGGGTTATAGGTACCTCAGTGCCAACCAGGAGGCGCACCTGGATAAGGCAGTCTGTTTTTTCTTCAGATGAGCATGCCACCCTTTTGGACTTGCCTTTTTATGGCACTCGTCTCTTTGGTTCTAAAGCGGACTCAGCGCTACATCGCTTCAAAGACAGTAGGGCCACAGCCAGATCACTGGGTCTACAGCCCTAGCCCAGAGGCTTTGCTTACCACAGGTTTTGCGGATTTGGCAAGTGTTAGACCTGGCATCACTGGCGTGGGTCTCCCTTCCATTTTTTGCTGTTGCCTCATGTGTTTTTGCTGGAGTTAGATGCTTTGGGCACTTTGCCATTGCTATTCAGTGCCACAGTGCAAGTGCTCCCTACTGTAAATTGATATATGAATCAGTGGTTCCATGTTTGGCTATTTGGTTTACTTGTCAGACCCTAGTCTAGTGCACTGAGTGTGCCAGGGTGTGTAATTGCGATTCTCCTATTAACATGACCAGAGAATCTGGATTTCATTAACGACACGGAGGCTAACATTATGCATTAATCCTTTAATGCCACTCACAACAGCCGCTTACATCACAAAGGTAAAACAAATAATTAGATGACATCACAATAGCAATATAAGGCATGAGCAGGAGTAGAGCTGCGATGCGAAGTAAAGATGAGAAGTCAGGATAGCAACTTGGTACAAGAACTGTGAAGGGATCGAAAAGCAGGTTGAATATCCATGGAAGGAAGAGAAGGAGGGATGTTGGAGATCCATCAATTTGAATTATCTGAAAATGAAATGAAGAATGTTAAGTGACTGATGAAAACTCAGAGGAAAGTCAATAAAAAATCGATATATGTATACTTAAAATTGATAAACGAGAGCATATCAAAAATATAAAGCAGAAATATATATATTCCGTCCAAGGGAGGGACGGGAGGGATAATGTTAGCCTCCGTGTCTTTAATGAAATCCAGATTCTCTGGTCATGTTAATAGGAGAATCGCAATTTCATTACAAGACAAGGAGGCTACATTATGCATGTTGGTAGCCCTGAATAACAGCATCAGAGGCATGTTCAATTGGTTTGCAGTAGTGATGCGCAAAGGTAGAAGCATTAGACCAATCTGCACACTTAAGGATAACATCCAACTTACCACCAGACCAGAAAGATTTGCTGGCCATAGCACTTCTTAGAGAATGAGCTTGAAATTTAGAGAGATCAATGCCAGCAAGGTTCATAGCTAACTTAACCCACCTGGCAATAGAGCAGGAAGAGATGGGTTTAAAGGGTTTGACATAGGAAACCAAAAGTTGATTTGCACCAGGAGGATGAAGGTCTTTCATTCTTGAGTCATATTCCTTCATGCAATCAATTACACAAAGCTTTTTTGCAAAGATCAAAACGAGGGTAGAAAATGAAATCAGACATAGTTTTAGTTCTCCTATAAATTTCAAATTTAACACCAAACATGTCATAACTCCTATAAGAGATATCTAGGGCCTTAACATCAGATACTCTGCGACAAGAAATCAGACATAAGAGAGAGGCAAGTTTAATTGAAAGACATTTCCTGTTAAGAAGGGAGTTATCAGGCCAGGAACAAAAAAGGTCAAGCAATAGTTTAACATCCCAAACAGATTGATATTTAGGCCTAGGGGGCCATTTAAGTCTGATACTCTTAAGGACTCTACAAATAATAACATTCTTACCTACCGTCTTACCGTTGACAATAGAGTGTCCTGCGGAAATGGCAGACCTATAACAGTTAATAGATCTATAGGAGAGACCTCTGCCGAAAAGTTCCACTAGGAAGTTGACTATATTAACGATAGGAGCTTCCACGGGATCCAAGTCCCTTTCCAAGCACCAACTAGACCATTTTTTCCAGATGCTATTATATCTGTAGTGTGTTCCAGGTGCCCAAGATTCTCCGAGGAGTGTGAGAGCAGATGACGAAAGTCCAGACAATTGGTTAGATTGCCTGACACTTTCCAGGCAAGAAGGTTCAGGTTCCCTGAAAGAACCAGGTGTTGATCTTCTCCGTCTGCGTTTAGGAGGAGACCTTGAGAAGCTGGAATCAGGAGGGGAACGTCGCAAGAAAGTTCCAGAGCTGAGGGAAACCATGCTTGAGATGGCCAGAAAGGGGTTAACAGGATCAGAGAGCACTGTTCCTGTCTCACTTTCTGTAGGACCCTTTGGATCATAGCAAAGGGGGGAAAGGCGTAGGGGCGGAGAGGAGCCCAAGGTTGGAGGAAAGCGTTGACAGCGAGAGCACCCGGGTCTGGCATCCAGCTGAAATACTGTGGAAGTTGCAAGGACAAACGGCTTGCAAAAAGGTCCACATCGAAAGGACCCCAATAGTGGGCCAGAGAGTTGAAAATGGTGGGATTGAGTTTCCAGTCGCTGAAATCTACTAGGAATCTCGAGTTCCAATCCGCTGAGAAATTGGATTTCCCGGGGAGGTACTCTGCCCTCAGGGAGATCTTGTGTTCTAGACAGAACATCCAGAGTCTCTTGGCCAGATCTGAAAGGTTGGCAGATTTCGTACCGCTGAGACGGTTGATATATGAGACCGCGGAAACGTTGTCCATCTTCAGGAGAACGGATCTGCCCTGAAGAGATTGTCTGAAGCTCATCAGTGCATAGAGCCCGGCCGTCATTTCCGAGAAATTTATATGGTGGGAAGACTCCGAAGGGGTCCAGACACCACCAGTGTCCTGGTCGAGGAGACGAGCACCCCAGCCATGAAGACTGGCGTCTGACTCTAGAACGAAGTCTGGAGTTGAACCAAAGATAGCTCTTCCGTTCCAGGTGTCCAAATTGTCCAGCCACCAAGAAAGTTCCAGTCTAGCTTCTACATCCAGAGAAACATGGTCTCCGTACCAAAGTCCGGATCTGAGAGCTTTGGCTTTCACTCTCTGAAGAGCACGGTAGTTCAGGGGACCAGGGAAGATAGCTTGGATCGAGGAAGAAAGAAGACCAAGAAGTCTGGCTAACTCTCTGAGGGAGAGAGACTGATGTTTGAGGACAAATCTGATCTCTTCCTGAATTTTGGCAATCTTCTTTTTGGGGAGTAGGAGGAGGCACCTGAAGGTGTCCACAGTGAAGCCCAGGAACTCCAGAGATTTGGAGGGTAAAAGGATGGATTTTTCTCTGTTTATAATGAACCCAAGGCTCTCTATGAGGTTCATAGAGGTTTGTAGATCTTCTAGAAATTGTGAGCGAGATTGGGACATTATCAGAATATCGTCTGGATAGATGATGAGACGAATACCCCTGGCTCTTAGGATGGAGATTATCGTTGTCATGATTTTGGTGAAACACCAAGGGGCGGATGAAAGACCGAAAGGGAGGGCCTGAAATTGAAAAAGGCAATTGTCCCAAATGAATTGGAGAAAAGGTTGATGTTCTATTTCCATGGGAATGGTAAAATAGGCATCTTTTAAGTCCAATTTGACTAGCCAATCTCCTTTGAGAAAAAAATCCCTGAGCAGATGGATGCCTTCCATCTTGAAATGACGGTAGACAAGGTACTTGTTTACTTCTCGAAGGTTTATTACTGGGCGCCAACCCTTGTCTTTCTTTTCGACTAGGAAAAGGGAGCTTACAAAATCCTTTTGAGACCAAGGAACCTCTATTATTGCGCCCTTCTTTAACATAGAAGAAACCTCTTCTTTGACAATCTTTAGGTGTTCTGAAGAAAGAACCAGAGTATTGGGAGTGGTAGATTGGGAAGGAATCTCTGTGAAGTCTATTCTGAAACCCTGAACTGTTTCGAGAACCCACGAGTCTTGAGTCAAAGATTCCCAGACGTGAAAGAAATGTTTGAGTCTGCCCCCGACTTTTGGAGGGGGAGAAGAAAGAAAAGCACTTACTTGAGGTGGTGTTGTTGGAAGCACCATGTGCGGGGAAGCCTCTTCCGCGTGAACCTCTTCCTCTCTGTGGGAAGTACTGTCTCGTGTTGGAGGGGTAGAAGTCTCTACCTCTACCAGATGAACCTCTTCCTCTTCCATAAGTGAAGGGCCGGAAATTCCCTCGGCCGGAAGAACGGCCTCTTCCACCGGCCTGACCAAAAACACGTTTCATATTGTTTTGGGCTTTGTCCAAAGCTGTAAACATTGCCACGTATTTGCCAAGAGTTTTGATCATATCCTCTCCGAAGAGGAGGCCATTAGGTTTACATGATGGCTCTTTTTCAGCAAGATCCCCGAGTTTGGGGTTGATTCTAAAGAGAACGGATTTTCTCCTTTCAATATTGAGAGATGAGTTAGCATTCCCAAGCAGTACTATGGCTCTCTGACTCCAGCCTTTTATTAGGTTTATATCCAAGGGAGTGTTGGAAATATGAGATTCCTCAGCAAGGTCGAGGATCCTAGTAAGGGGGCCTAGAAGGTCAAGAAGACGATCTTGGCAGGCTTTGAGAGCCCTTTCTATGCCCTTTCTTGGGTCCTTGCCCAATTTAAATAAGAATTTAATTAGGTCGAGGTCTAAGTTAGGTGTTTGACAGACTTTACCCTCTATGAATGGGCGAGGACACTCGCACCTCATGGTATAACGAGATTCTCTTTCTAAAGAGTTCCTCAGCCATTTGGTCACAAATTTAGCTACGTGATCATGTGGAAACCACTTTTTACTGTTAGGGTGGGAGATGTTTTTGGGGGAGAACATTTCCTCACCGAGAGGGTCGAGGTTCGCGTCCTTCGACGAGGGGGAGGAATCCACCTCTGAGAAAGTGTTAAGGTCCCAGTCATCAGTGTCTTGCTCATCGAGATCCAAGACGAATTCATCGTCGGGATCGTTGAAGAACTCGTCTTCCTCAGAGCTAGCATCGACACTAGCACTGACAATAGTTGCTCCGCTGAGGGGGCCCAGTAAATTCGTGCCATTAGGGGCACTCACACCATGCGTGCCGCGAGGGGCAACCTTACCTTTTGGGGAGCTTTGGCCTCCCATGCTTTTTGAGGTGCTTGGACCTCCAATCTCGTTTGAGGTAGCGCGACCTCCGTCAGTGCTTAGGCAATGATTAGTCTTTTTATTAGCCTTAGAGTGTTCAACTTCCGGATCGGAAGAATTGCCATCAAGTAAAAGGGACCTCTTATTGGAGATGACTTCACGTAATGTATCTATCATGCAGGATCTCATTTCCTTTTGGAGAAAGGACTTGAAGGCGTCGCTATTATGATTGGGCGAGCTTGCCATAGCGTCATCTGACTCTAAATCAGACATGGCAGGTAAGTAAAAATATAAGGTTGGGATGAAAGAGAGTTATCTCTTGTTAGGAATTAAAAGTTAGAATTAGGTATTTATAAATAAATGATAAAAAAGGGGGGTGATTAAAGTGGAAGTGTTTAAATATAAACTATAAACCGATTAAGTAAGAATACTCATTCCCCTTTTAAAATACTCATTCACCTTTTTTTTTTTTTTAGGGTTGAAAATACATTAAAGCCTGTAAACAGAAACTAAACTTCACCTATTTAGCGTATTGTAAACTAATGGGTGGGGGCTCAAGGTAGGACTAAGAAGTCAGAAATGCCACAGAGAGATTTGCGATAGATAAACAGCTGATCGTAGCGCAGTCGGTAAATTAACCGAAGCGCTCGAGCAGCTGATGCATGGTGATGGAGGAATGGACCCTAGGAGGCATAGCGCGTCACGCCGCCGTTGCCAGGGTCCATTCCTCAGCCACGCGTCGGAGAGTCTGAGTGGTAGCGCTCGCTCCGAAATCGATGAAGCTGAGGGTTTGCAAGGGGCGTGAGCGTTTGAAGCAGAGCGGGGGGAAATCGTATAAACGACGATAAAGAAGTCGGGAGCTCTGCTGTTAAGGAAGGTAAAACATAAGCGGGGTTTTTTGTTTTTAAAATGCACCCAATGATCCAAAATCCTAATAATACCACCGGGACCTAACAGGAAAGAAAGGGCGGGGGGGGGGGTAGTGAGGGGCCGACGACCATAAATTGGAAGTCGGAGGTTAGGGAAAGCGTATAGTAAAGGTCATTACAATCAAATGGTGATGAAAAACATTAGTGTAAAACACTACAAATTTAATAAAATATCAATAAGGCAGATATGCAAGATAATTAACAATAATGGAGATAAGAGGTGAGAGTACTTATCTGTGTGAGCCGCATTTAAAAGAGGCAGCTCTACTCCTGCTCATGCCTTATATTGCTATTGTGATGTCATCTAATTTTTTGTTTTACCTTTGCGATGTAAGCGGCTGTTGTGAGTGGCATTAAAGGATTAATGCATAATGTAGCCTCCTTGTCTTGTAATGAAATCGAAATGCTGCTGGTGGGCCTGCAGCACTGGTTGTGCCACCCACAGAAGCAGCCTTGTGAAATGTGTCTAAGGTCTGCCGTTGCAAAGCCTGCGTGCAGTCTGGTACTGTCATGCTGACTGGGCAAGTGCACCCACTTCCCAGTCCCTAAACCTTCCCTTTTCTTCATATCAGTCACCCCTATGGTAGGCCCACGGGCAGGGTGCATTGTAAGTATAAGGTAGGACATGCCCTGATGTGTGTGGCATGTTCTAATAGTGAATTACAGCCATTTTAGTTTTTCACTATTGAAAGGCTTCCTGTTCTCCATAGGCCAGAATGGGCTGTAAGAGTTATTACATTTTATAATCCTAACTGTCTCAGAGAACATGATAGAAATTCGAGTTTAGTATGCCTGAACTCAGAATAATAAAATACATCTTTTAGTAAAGTTTATTTTAATATTCTGTGTTTGCAACTACCACTTTTAGAAAGTAGGTATTTGCTTGTCCAACCATTCAAACCTGCCTCTGGTAGTTTGTGTATTCCTATGTTTGGTTTTGTGAGAGACAGGGCTGGGGAATTCTATGAGATAGGCTGAGTCACCCAGTGGTGAATAGAGAGATCAGCATCTAGATGGGAGGGAGGAGTCACACCTGAACCTTGAATAGGGCTGTGCCTGTCTTCCACAATGTTGGCTCCACCCCCTGGAGATCGGCTGATGTCTCTGCCCTGCACACTGAAAGAAGAGAAGGTGTCCTGTAAACAAAGTGCTCCAGGACTGTACTTGCCTTCCACAATGCTGGCTCCACCTCCTGTGGGGCATCTGATGTGCCTGCCATGCACTGTGAAAGGAAAGGAGAAGTCTGGTAAACAGAGTGCTTCAGAACTGGCAAAGGCCCCTCTCCCCTCAGAGAACAAAGGATTTCTGGTTATAAATATTGGGACCCTGATCCCATGAAATTAGATCACTTTGGACTACAAGAAGAAACCTTTACTGAGGAGAGGAACCTGAAGAAACTGAGGAGAGACTATTCCCAAGCTGTAGTGCTGCTTGGGCGATTGGCCTGCAGTGGTTGCCTTACTGCCAAAGGAAGGAGAAAGGAACTTTGTGTACTTTGCTTTCAACTTGTGAAGGATCTCCAAGAGCTTGGAAAAGAGCTTGCCTCCTGCTGAAGTCTCAGGGACAACAGACTTCACCCCCCAGCTCCCCAGAGTTCTTTTGGAAATGATTGCTGCTGTTTTGGGCCATCTGAGGAACTGCGTGTTGCAAGGAGCTGAAAGCGTGACTCAACGAGAAGAAGCGTGTCGCCGTCGCTGCTATGGACAGTTCTCTCAGAAATGGGGGCCCCTGCATATCTCATCAATCTCTTTAGGAGATTGAATGATGACAACTATGCACAAATTAGATTTGGGAATGATGGCCAACTCACTGCCCCAATCCCCGTTAACCGTGGGGTACACCAGGGGTGCGTCTTAGCGCCAACATTATTTAGCCTCTATATCAACGGGCTGATTAATGAACTCGCAATGGTAAAAGATCTAGATGCACCCTAAATAGCGTCCCGTCATGTTTCAGCAATGACGTTTGCTGACGACACCCTCCTGGTTTCAAAATCACCCATGGGGATTCAGAGGGTCTTGGACAAATTTGAACTTTTCTGTACAGAAATAGGGCTAGATATTAACTTACAGAAAACAAAATATATGGCGTTCAATAGCCCAAAAAGCTCTCGTTCTAATCCCCAATTAAATGGGAAACCCCTGGAAAGAGTTTAATCTTTTATTTATCTGGGCTTTACCATTGCTGAAAACATGAAATGGGCGGCTTACATAAATAAGAGCACAATAAAACTAGCACAATCAACTGGTGGTATACTAAAGGCGTATAGTAAATCAAGCAAGGGAGCGATTAGACCAGCCCTAGAAATCTTCAATGCCCAAGCTAGAGGGGGAGTACTCTATGGTGCAGAGTTGTGGGGTCACGCTAAATTAGACGCCCTTTTAAAGGTAGAAAATCAATTTTTGAGGCAGTTGTATAGACTCCCAATGAGTACCCGCGGATCCCAATACGACTAGACTCAGGACTAATGGCGATAACAGACACTTCAAGCCTTAGACAAATTCTATAGTGGCGGCGCATCTGGACTACCCCCGAACTAGAGCCATATAGGGAGGAGCTAGCGGAGGTTATATCAGCTAGGGGTGCAGCAAACCTTCCCTGGTTCGCACATATAAAGTCTGAACTAACCAACCTGGGCTTGGGCAACTGCTGGTCGGACCCAGAACACGCTTGCCTCCAAACCACAAGAAATGTTATAAAATCCCGGTTTGTAGAATATAGAAGTGCACAACTCTACTCTTGCCCCAGGACGGGCAAATTAACCATGGCTTTCTTGGAAGTCAAGGACGTTGCCCGTTTTGAGCCAATACTGGACATTATTTCACCGGCAGAGGCAAGAAAGATTTTTCTACAATATAGGTTTGGGGTCCTTCCACTCCGTTCCTATACGGTAAAATGGAGTAAGGATAGTGAGGCACAGTGCCCTGCTTGTGGTTCCCCAACTGAAACAGTTCTACATGTGTTTTTTGCTTGCCCTGGCTACCACAAGGCTCGAAAGCGATGGCTGGTACAGATCTGTAGAAATATTGGCTCCAGGAATCATCTGGAAGCTTTTCGGATTCTGAAGTCAGACCTCAGTACCCCAATTGTGTTTTCAGTCTCTAGATTTTTGTTTTTCATGTGGTGTACTAGAAGGGTCCTACTAAAAATTACTCATTGAGGTTCAGGTCATGTGGCAATTACCTTACCAGAACCTTTTCCAATTGTCTTTTTAAACCATGATTAAGTTGCCATAATGTGCTTTTAACTTTTTTCAGATTACTAGTTTTTAATTATTTATTCACTTTTATTACGCAACTCCAGATTTATATAGTATATTTCGTCTGTCTTAATATAGTCTATCTATTGTAAAGGATAACTGAGCTTTTAAACTATTGTTGTACCCCCATTTTGATATTGAGAATCAACTATATTACAGTCATGTTTATTTTAGCGCTGCACTTTTTAAGGTCGTAATGACCGAAATAAAGTTTTTCTGAATGGAATGGAAAACGTAGTGAGTGCATTCTGTGAATACCAAAAGTAGTACGTTTAGGATTTTGTCTTAAGTTAATTCTGTGAATCGGGCCCATAGTGTTTACTCTATCCATCAAGTCATGAGCATAGCTTCAGGAGGAGGATGAGGTGTAACGGCTAGAGAGTGAAAATTCCCTATTGATTTCTATTCTAGAAAATTCAATTTCAGGTGGGAGACATCTAAAAATCAGTAGTCTCCTGCAAGAATCTGGGGCCTCATTTATGAGGCCTTGCGTCAGTTTTGCGCCACCGGGGCGTCACTTTTTGTGACGCACCAGCGGCGTAAAAAATGCGCCTTGTTGCGCCATATTTAAAAAGTGACGCATCTAGGTAGATGCGTCACTTTTTAAACCCCTGCGCCACATTATACCTGCGTCAGGTATAATGTATGCAGAGGGGGCGTTCCCCCGCAAAAAGCCTCGTAATAGTGACGCAGTGAAATCTATAAGATTTCACTGCGTCACTTTTAGGATGCTGTTGCGCCAAAATCTTGCGCCTGCTCACAGCAGGCGTAAGACTGACGCAAGCCCTTTCACATGGGGCTTGCCCCATGTGAAAGGACGCATTGCTGGAGTTGCGTCACTTTTGTGACACACTCCAGCAATGTGTCACTTTTGCGCTTACAGCTACGTCAGAAATACTGACGTATCTGTAAGTCCTTGCGACATGATGCGTCATACATTAAATATGACGCATCAGGAATGTCGTAAGGAGTGCGCAGTGAAAAGTGACGCATCGCTGTTTTCACGCAGCGATGCGTCACTTTTCATAAATGAGGCCCCTGGTCTATTGGCATGTATGATATACATCTGCAAAAAAAAAAAAACAAGCAACGATAGCGGCGACGTGGAGGAGGCAGGGCAGCTGCAAAAGCAAGAAGACATAAATCATCGACTGCAGATTTACTACTTTTTTCGTGAATACAGTTCATAGTGCATTCACAATGCTTTTTTAATGGAGTTGTTTTGGGACTAACAGGAGATGTTTTCCCACCTTAAAAATTTATGTTTTTGTCCGGTGTATTTCATAGCAGACTAAACTTAATGAGGAAATCAAGTGGTTTTGTGCATCCCCTTGAGCTCTGTAAGACCATTAATAAGACGATCGAGCACGCTTGCGCACACTGGTCTTGAGCTAAAGGGCTTCAAAGCCCCGACAAATGCTTTCAATTAAAATTATCCAATTACCGCGGTGCAAGGATACCTGCGTCGTGGGGAGATTGTTTTTGTGCAGGGAGGGGCACCTTCCTGCACAAAAACAATCACTAAAGGCTTTTTCCGCTTTCAATGCATGCGGTAGAATGCCGCACGCGTTGAAAGAGGAAAAAACGAGTTGAAATGGAAATATTTCTCCTCATTGCGCCTCCCTACGCCACCTCTAAGGTGGCGTAGCATTCAGACGCATCTCCAGATTTACGATTTCTCGTGTCTTGTTCCATGGGTGTTGCGTCGGAACACTCACAGCAACACTCATGGAACGCCTGTTCAACGCAAAGTGCTGCGTGTGAAGGGGCCGTATCTACAAGGAGAGGAAAAGTCACACAGGGTGGCTTTTCCTGTCCTTGTAGATATGGAGGAGCCCCTGGGCCACCAGTATGTCACGACAAGTGACGTACTATTAGTTTAGGGGGCTTGTAAATCTGCCCCAACATCTTTCTGACAGTCAAACACTGCACACAGCCTAGGCCGCAATCCAGATCCACGCGGAATAATTTTATTTATATCTCCCCTCGATGAGCAAATATTATGACAGCACAGCTGTTAGGCCCAAATCCTATAGTTGTCAGACTGTGGGAACTTTAACCGAGGGCTCTGCTAAAACCTCAATTCTTTGACCAGGGAGACACGCGAGGGGCCTCCACAATGCGCTTCGCTTCGGATGTGAAGACATAATGCAAATGAGCAAGACAGCTAATGAGATTCCCATCACGTAATCTGCATGTAAATCTCTCCAATATCCTCGAGTCTAGTTCATGATATCTAGATCTGCAAGGAAGAAAAAAAACAAAAACAAGGGGCCTCATTTATGAGGCCATGCGTCACTTTTACGCCGCTGGTGCATCACTGTTTGTGACGCACCAGCAGCGTAAAAAATGTGCCTTGTTGCACCATATTTACAAAGTGACGCATCTAGGTAGATGCGTCACTTTGTAAACCCCTGCGCTACATTATTCCTACGCAAGGTATAATGCATGCAGGGGGCGTTCTGACGCAAGACAGGGTCATAGAAGTGATGCAGTGCCACGTCTAGGACACAAATGCGTCAATTTCTTACACCTGCCTCACAGCAGGCGTAAGACTGACGCACGCCCTTTCACATGGGGCTTGCCCAATGTGAAAGGACACATTGCTGGAGTAGCGTCACTTTTGTGACACACTCCAGCAATGCGTCACTTTTGCGCCATAAAGATTAATCAGAAATACTGACGTATCTGTAACTCCTTGCGCCATGATGCGTCATACTGTGAATATGACGCATCATTGGTCCCGCAAAGAGGGCGCAGTGAAAAGTGACGCATCGCTGTTTTCACGCAGCGATGCGTCTCTTTTCACAAATGAGGCCCAAGGAATGCAACGATGTGGAGGAGGCAGATTTTAGGTCTGGTGGGGGGAGAAACATACATAGGAGCGACAAAGCAATTAGGTGGGCGGGGGATTGACACAAGGGGTTCAAGTGAAAGCGGGCGCCCATGTGCTGCCAGCAGCAAAAGAAAGTCATTAATAAAAGTGTTCACAGACTAAAGAAGCCTACCTTGTAACAAGTAAGGGGCCAGTCGTCATGGGAGGGTACAAGTGAAGACAAGGTGGTACCAAAGAGGGACTAACACGCCTCTTTACGAATCAGAAGCCACCATTTAGGAAGGACTGTTACCCAATCCAATGACAAATATGGGCTGAGAGTGGGTGGGGCTTCTCTCCCATACTCCAGCTCGCCAGAGCAGCGCATGCGCGCTGACTCAGGCTTGACCTAAAAAGGGGGTATTGCTGAGAGACCAAGGGACATATTACCAACAAGTAGCGATATTTATCGCTAAATAGGCTTAGCAACAATTTTTTTATCGCTGCCTATCGCTGGATATGTTAGCGGAGAAAACATGCTATTAGCAACGTTTTTCTCCATTGTGCTAAAATATCCGGCGATAGCGGCGAAATGCGTGAATATCGCTGAGAATACAGCGATATTCACGCATTAGCGATGAAATGCTCTCAGCCATGTTATCCACCTCACATTGGATAACATGGCTAAGAACTGGTCTGAGCAGGCGTTGGTTTTTGGCGATAGCGGGAATATTTCCATCGCTACGCCTGCCTTGCTAATAGGCGATAGCGACGTTAGCGACTGCGTTCAGTCGCTAACAGGTTGGGTACGCCCACTTTGCATGTCATTAGCGATAAATATCGCTGACATGCAAAGCGGGCCCCAAACCGCTCGCTATCGCCTAAAAACTGTCGCTAACATCAGTTAGCGACAGCTTGGTAACAGAGCAAGAGAATTATTGCCGCTTAGTGGCCAAAAACGGCCGCTAAACCGGCGATAATTGCCATTCGCCACCCTTGGTAATATGCCCCCAAGTTTCCTGAAAAGCCAGGACATGGAACCAGTTGGGGTCTCTTCTTGCGATCCAGCCCTGCTGAATTCCAGGACAGGGTTCTCAGGTTCACTTCCGGCTCCGTATCTGGTTGGCCACTTTCTTCCCCATTAGTACATACAGTAAGGGCACAGATGTTGTACTGATACATCACACTACAATGAGACAATATCACATGATACATACAATAAACACTGTGATGTTTACAGATGTAAGAGCAGGACACTGTAGCAATCTCCTAGAGTACCCTTAATGCCTATATTCTCCAGTTACTGCAATTTAATGAAGGGAACGGTAAAGTGACAGTACATTCAGAATAAGTTAATACAGTGCTATCGTTTAAAATGCTGTTTTCTTCAACCATGCTAATGTTATCATATGTAGTACTCTTTGATTATTCATCCCATAGCTGTGTGATTAACCCCTTCGCTGCGGCCGCGATTTTTCCGCTGTGCTGTAAACAAAAGAAAAGGGCGGGGCCGTGACGAACCCCAGCCGTCATCCGCACACGAGCACTGCGGAGCGTGACGGCTGGGGTTCGTCACCAACATGGGAAGGGTTAAAGTGCAAATTCAGCGTTATTATTTATAAACATATCACAGAATCATTTATTATTTAGGCTGATATATTAGTGGAGTGACATGGAATGTAACGTGCAACATGTTACAGTAACATTCATAATTGGTAAAAAAATCATTAATGCACCATTAAAAATCCTGTTCTCCTTTCCATATTATTGACGTTTAAGACACTTTCTTGTTCCTATTATTTCCTAAGTGCAATGCTAATACATAATGTCAAAATATGACTAAATCAACTCAAAAATCTGAATTACACAGCCTGTACAGGCCACAGTACATGTGCTAATATTCATCAATTTCTCCTTCGAGAATTCATGTATAGCTCATAGTTCTTAAAAATCTAATCCAAACTCTTTTTATGAAAGTTACAGGCCAACCAACCTCTTATTATAAAAGTGTGCCATCAAGTTAATTAATGTCTTTTGTTCCTCATATAATGATGTAGATGACATGGTATTTACAAGTTTAGGTAAGTTGTAGTTGCCATATTATGATCCTTAGTAAATCACATGCAATCACTGTACATTTCTAATTTGTACATATCAGCTCATTGCAAGATTCCCTAAAATTGTTTTTACATTATTGTTCTCAGGACACCCCTGCGTCGCACGGCCCCCAGCTGTGTGTGTGCCCCCTCGTGTGCCAGCTGCTGCTCGCAGCCTCGTTCTGCCGTTCTGCCTGCCTCCCTAGCTGCCGCCTCACTGTACTGTCCCCCAGCTGTTTCGCTTGAACTTTCTGTTAAACTTGTAGTATTTTGTGCTTCTTTTCTGTTTAAAATTGTTGTAGTGTGTGCTTATTACCGTTCTGCCACCTGCCCCGCTCTCCGCTTCCCGCCGCCATCCTCGCGGCCACGCCCCCTTTTTCCGTGTCCTCCCCGCTCCCGCCTCCCAGCTGCTCCTCCCTCCCACTTGACCTTAAATGGCGACTGCGCGGACGCGCAGCGGGTGCGCCGATTGCGCACCAAAGGCAAGCCCCTCTGCGCCCGTCTGCGCTAGTCTGCGCCTGGACCGCGCCCAGTGCCAGGACCCCTGGACCCCGCCGATGCAAGACGACCCGACGGACCTACGACGACGCCGCCCTCAACGCACTCAATGCCGGCCGGAACCCCGCTTGCTGCCGGGCCACCCTGAAACGCACCCACGGACCCTTCACCTGCCAATCCTGCAAGTTCTCCTGCACCCGGACCTGCACCGCACCCGCCAAGCCGAGCACAAGCAGCAACCACCTGAAGTGCATCCTACTCAACACCCGCTCCGTCCACAGACACGCCGTGGAACTCTGGAACCTCCTCGACACAACATCACCAGACATCGCCTTCCTCACGGAAACCTGGATGAACGCCTCCTCAGCCCCCGACATCGCCATCGCCATCCCGGACGGGTACAAGATCATCAGGAGGGACCGCGTCAACCAGACTGGAGGAGGCATCGCCATCGTCCACAAGAACACCATCCGCATCACGACCGACTCCAACGACACCTTCGCGCCGCCGAGCACCTCCACTTCCAGATACACACCGACCCAAAGACGACCCTCAGAGGCACCCTCGTCTACAGACCCCCGGGACCATGCACACAATTCAGC
Source organism: Lissotriton helveticus (assembly GCF_964261635.1). Taxonomy (NCBI): domain Eukaryota; kingdom Metazoa; phylum Chordata; class Amphibia; order Caudata; family Salamandridae; genus Lissotriton; species Lissotriton helveticus. The sequence goes on along the minus strand of NC_136067.1, from coordinate 13,780,616 downwards.
GAAGACATCACGGACTTCATCAGCCCGCACGCCCTCCCCTCCGCCGACTACATCCTCCTAGGGGACCTCAACTTCCACCTGGAGAACAACAAGGACCGCAACACCACCGCCCTGCTGAACAACATCGCCAACCTCGGACTCAAGCAACTGGTCAACACCCCCACCCACTACGCCGGCCACACGCTTGATCCCGTCTTCTCATCCAGAAAGCACATCACCTTCAGCCACTCCACCGGACTCCACTGGACTGACCACAGCTGCGTCCACTTCAGCTTCAGAAGAACCACGACCCCCCACCACCCGCAACAGGTCCCTCACAGAAGCTGGAGCAAGATCACCGCCAACCAGCTCACCACCTCCCTCAGCCAGAACCCACCCGCCAGCACAACGGACCCCAACGAAGCAGCCCGCAACTTCACGCAGTGGCTGACCGCCTGCGCCGACGACCTCGCACCACTGAAGAACCCTCCCAGCAGACCCAGAAGCAAGAAGGCCTCCTGGTTCACCGAAGAACTCAAGGACTCCAAGAAGAACTGCCGCACCCTCGAGAAAGCCTGGCTCCGGGACCACACCACAGACAACATGACCGCCCTCAAACACGCCACCCACAAGCACCACCAGCTTATCCGCACCATCAAAAAGAAATCACTGAAGGAATGACTGGACAACAACGCCCACGACAGCAAGGAACTCTTCAGCATCGTCAAGGAGTTCTCCAACCCCAGCACCGGCAACAACGACATCACTCCTTCACAAGAGCTCTGCGACTCCCTCGCCTCGTTCTTCCACCGCAAGATCGCCGACATCCACAACAGCTTTGGCGCGCCATCCACGCACCCAACCGTCGAACCAACGCCCCCCACCGCCACCCTCCGCACCTGGACCACGGTGACCACCGAAGACACAGCCCGCACAATGAACACCATCCACTCCGGATCCCAACCGACCCCTGCCCCCACCACGTCTTCAACAAGGCCGACTCCACCATCGCACCCCAACTCCGGAACATCATCAACACCTCCTTCAACACCGCCACCTTCCCAGAGAGCTGGAAGCATGCCGAGCTCAGCGCCCTACTGAAGAAACCATCAGCGGACCCCACTGACCTCAAGAACTTCCGCCCCATATCGCTCCTCCCTTTTCCTGCTAAAGTCATCGAGAAGATCGTCAACAGACAGCTTGCCGCCTTCCTCGAGACAAACGGATCCCTCGACCCCTCGCAGTCCGGTTTCAGAGCCAACCACAGCACCGAGACCGCCCTCATCGCAGCCACCGACGACATCCGAGCCCTGCTCGACAACGGGGAAACAGCGGCACTCATCCTCCTGGACCTCGCGGCAGCGGTCGACGCTGTCTGCCACCGCACCCTAGTTCAATGCCTCAGCAACACCGGCATCCAAGAGAAGGCACTGGAGTGGATCATCTCGTTCCTTGCCGAAAGAACACAGAGAGTCCGCCTCCCCCCGTTTTGATCTGAGGCCACCAAAGTCATCTGCGGCGTACCGCAAGGATCATCACTCAGCCCCACCCTCTTCAACGTCTACATGAGACCTCTTGCAGCCATCGCACGCCAACACAACCTCAACATCATCTCCTACGCCGATGACACCCAGCTGATCCTCTCCCTCACGAGAGACCCCGACACCGCCAGAACCAGCCTACACGAAGGGATGAAAGACGTCGCCGAGTTGATGAAGAACGGCCGCCTGAAACTGAACTCAGACAAGACGGAAGTCCTCATCCTGGGATCATCACCCTCCGCCTGGGACGACTCCTGGTGGCCCCCCGCCCTGGGCACCACTCCCAAGCCAACAGACCACGCACGCAACCTGGGCTTCATCCTGGACTCCTCCCTCTCAATGACCAGACAAGTCAACGCCGTCTCCTCATCATGCTTTCACACCCTACGCATGCTCCGCAAGATCTTCCGATGGATCCCGACCAAAACCAGGAAGACGGTCACACAGGCACTCGTCACCAGCCGACTGGACTACGGAAACACCCTCTACGCTGGCACCACAGCCAAGCTACAGAAAAGACTCCAACGCATCCAGAACGCCTCCGCCCGACTCATCCTGGACATCCCCCGACGCAGCCACATCTCCGGCCACCTGAGGGACCTGCACTGGCTCCCCGTCAACAAGAGGATCACGTTCAGGCTCCTCACCCACGCACACAAGTCTCTCCATGACCTGGGCCCCAAGTACCTCAACGACCGCCTGACCTTCTACACGCCCACCCGCCAGCTACGATCCACTAGCCTCGCCCTCGCCGCCGTACCACGCATCCGAAGAGCCACCGCCGGAGGAAGATCCTTCTCCTACCTGGCGGCCAAGACATGGAACTCCCGCCCCATCCACCTTCGGCTGACTCAGGACCACCTCGCCTTCAGGAAACAACTCAAGACCTGGCTGTTCGAGCAGTAGCTGACCCCTTCCCCCAAGCACCTTGAGACTCTTCCGGGTGAGTAGTGCGCTATACAAATGCTATGATTGATTGATTGATTTCAGTTACACATTTTTTGCCAGTTTATTTATAGGCACAGTTTCAGGTGGAGGGTCGTTGCTATAATTCTACTTCTCCAACCCATTATAAGTGCACTTGTAGTTCTACATCTGAGTTAAGCCCCCACGGTTGTTCTGTTCCCAAGGAAAATGTAAGGATAGATTCCAGTCTCCTTAACTGTATCTCCCGCCCCTCTCTCGAATGTATCTTTTAATGTTTGATGCCATTATATTTAACAACAGGCGAGGTTTCCTTATGCTTATCCCACAAAAGTTTCACATCAGGATAACTATTGTCTTGATTCTTAACAGCCCTTTGCTGTTGCAGAATGTGTATCTTAACTTTCTTTGGTGTACTTCCCACACACAATCTTTCGAAGCTACACTCCAGGACATAAATGACAAATCCTGTATTACCAGTCAGTCAAGTAATCTTTATTTCGGTCAGAGATCTTAAAAGTTGCAACATACAAGATACACTCAATAAAAAGCATCATGACAACTATATGTATCTCTAATAATTACAAAAGTGCACAGATTACATTTCATAGAAACTAAAAAGATAACAAGAGATTAAAAAGGTAAAAAAGATATATACAAGTTAAAAGTAATGTTCAATCAGAGCACAGATATCACACAACGGGCGAGACTAGACAGAGCATTGACCACGGGAGTAGTTGTTAATGAATGACCAGCGCCTCCGCCACATGGCATATAAATAACAAGAAACAGAAAATACAACTGGCTTGGAAGTATCACATTTTAAGATCCTGAGTGCCTGATGATACTGCGTGAGCCCCAGTTTCTGCATAGTTGAATGAGCCATCGCTGCCTAAGATTCTTATAGCATGGGCAAAAAAAGAAGACGTGGGGCACAGACTCCTCCTTTGTGCCACACGCTGGGTTTTCTAGCGATTTATTGTTAGTCCATTTGTGCGAAAAAATCCTGAGTGGTAGAGTGCCATGTCTAAATTGAACATAGAGTTTCCTTGCTTCGCTAGGGACAATCTCATCCAAAAATGGCTCAAGTATGTACTCATCTTTGTATCTCAAAAAGTCTAGAGTTAGGGATCCCAGCACAGAGTTGGTGACAACTTCCTCCAGTTGTTGATTACGATGAAATTTCACCAAATCTGCACGAGACACCTTCATACAAGCTTCTTCAGGTTCGCTCCAAAGATCCGGGAAGCCCAACCTCTTGCTCTCTTTTCTTATGTGAGCAAACCATTGGATTTTATCTGTCCCAGGGAGTGCCATACGTTTTTTAACTTCCTCTCTAAAGTACCTCAATCCTGGGGTTACCCATAATCTACGCCAATATGATAGAGGGCGAAGACCAATTTCCTCATCTATGGGTCTTATATCTAGATCCAGTCTTAGAGGGATAAGGGGAGTGCTAACTGGAAGAGACAACAGAGATCTCAAAAAGCAATTTTCCGCCTTGAGGATATATTCAGTTGAGCAGTGTCCCCACAGTTCTGCCCCGTACAAAATGGCCCCCCGGGCTTGTGCTTTATACATTTCCAGAATGGAGGCAACTGGTTTGGAGGTGGATGCCCGGTGCAATTTTAAAACACCTCCTGTCATCTGCACCAGCCTGAGTTTAGCCTTGGCTATTTGAGGGCCCCACTCCATATTATCGTTGAGGGTAATGCCCAAATATTCAAATCAGTAACCCTGTCTAAGATAGTGCCATTTAGATAAGGATTGGAGCGAGTGATCTTTGGTGGATTACAGATCATATACTTTGTCTTTGAGATGTTAATCTCCAGGCCCCTTTTCTCACAAAAACTGGCAAAACTATCTAGGGCGCGCTGTATTCCCATCGGGGATTTGGACAAAAGGAGGGTGTCATCGGCAAACATAAGTGCCGCTACCTGCTCACCACGTATCTTGGATGCATCGATTTCTTTGACCCCTTTGAGATGGGCAATTAGGGCATTAACAAAGAGACAGAAAAGGGTGGGTGCCAGAACGCATCCCTGCCTCACTCCTCTATTGACCACAAACCTAGGAGTCAATGCACCCCTTTTACCACTTCTAACCTGCGCAAAGTTGTTAGAATGGAGTCTCCTAAGAATATTAAGAAGATAAGTTGGAATCCCCATATCCGCCAAAACTTCCCACAAAATATCCTGGGGTACCAGATCGAATGCTGTCTTAAGGTCAACAAAAATTAAGTAGAGGCTGCCACCCTCTACTTTAACCATTTTCCAATATAAGAGTTGCAATCTTAAGAGTTGGTCTACGGTCGATGTTTTTTCCCTAAATCCGGCTCGGTAAGGGCTCAATATCTCAGATTCCTTCATCCAGGTCTGGAGGTGATCGAGAATAATCCGTGCAAAAGTTTTTGACTCACGTCGATCAAACTGATCGGGCGGTAGTTTGCAGGGATTAATGGGGAGCCCTTTTTAAATACAGGGACAATTTCTGCCCCCAACCAAGTTTCAGGTATGGGGGAGCCCTGAAGTATAGCATTAAACACCAGACAGAAGTACGCGGTGCAAATCGCAGGTTGGTCCCTATAAAAGTCCCCGGGGATTTTATCAATGCCAGAGGCTTTTCCTGCCGAGAGTCTCCTTATCACACCCTCCACCTCCAACAGTGTAATATGTATGTCTACAGCTGGTTTAAGAATAGTCAAAGTGGTAGCATCTTCTAGGCTATATTGAAAGTCATTGTGGATATTTTGGGTGGGTTACCAGGTTACCGTAGAAGAGCCTGTTTTCTTCGAATACAGTGCCCCGAAGTGCTCCATCCATCTCTCGGGTGCAATACTCGGCTCATCTGCAACCTGTCCGTAACTGCTGCCAGTTCTCACAATTGCCCTGAACTCCCGCATATTCCTATTACCCAGGGCACTTTTTATACTGTTTTCCCATTGCTGCTTATCCTCTGCAGTAGCCTGCTTGTATTCCTGCCTCCTCAGTTTTACTAGACTCCTGGCTGGAGCTTTAATTGACTCAATTAAAAGAGACTTTGCCATTTTTACAGTTATCATCAAACCATAACTGGGTCTTCTGGTTTGGCCTATGTCTAGTCACTACCGAATTAAGTAAATCAGCCAATGCTGCCACCCACCCCGGATGTAGTTTAATGATTTTGTTTGCCACCTCTTCTTGTCCGAGCTCAATACGACCACTAATCTCCATAAAGGTCTTATAAAGGTCTTATAAACAGCTGAACATAAGGCACTCATTTTATCTAAAGATTGTTGTACCGCAGGCCATTTAAGCCTTCTTCTATTATTGGAAAGATTCAGTTCACTATTCTGGCTTGGTTTACTCCCATCAGAAATGCCAGTGTCAGGTAGTCTCAGATTTAGAACCAAAGTGTCATGGTCACTGTCATGTCGGGATAAAATCTCAAAATCGGTGACCATAGGCCATGTCCTTGTCTCGACCAGATTATAATCTATCCGAGATGTTTGGCCAATGTGGTTGAACGTGGCCTTTCCTTCACAATCGAACTGGGTACGACCGTTGCAGGCTCTCATAGAATGGGCCATAGTTATCGAGTTCAATTGGAGAGCCAGTGGTGACGAAGCCTTAATTGGAGTAATTTGGAGCTTAGGTGTAGACCATTGCTCATCTTCTTCTATAGTAATAGAATTTTCAATGGCAGGTAAGGGCTCATATTGACAATTAAAATCACCAGCAATGATCAGTAGGCTTTTGCCAGAAACAATGGGAATAAAGGTATCAAGCAAGGCCAGTATTATAGATTCTCTCCCAATGCTAACAGTGCGAGAATAATCATTGATAAAGGTCACCCTGAGGTTGGATGGAAACTTAAGCGTGACACATTCAAGGTCTATCGTTGAAGTGGTTAATTGTGTCACCATGCAGCCCATATGTGATGCTACCAATATGGATAAGCCCCATAGGGTCTACCCCTTTCCCCCATCGATGCTAGATGGTTAAATGAAGCGAAGCCCAGTCTTACTGTCTCCTCCCTTGCAATGGTCTCCTGAAGTAAGCAAATGTCATAATGATCTATAAAAGACCCCCAATCAGGGCAAGCAATTTTGTTAGATAGGCCTGCCACATTCCTGGACAGAATTTTTATTTTATTCTCCTGCAAAATTTCACCCCCCGGAGAATCCGAGTGGGCAGGGGCTAAGGCAGCATAGGTAGACATATGAGAACCACCAGATTCATATAGCTTGTTACAGAGGGAGGTGTCCTGTTGTTGTAACTCCATACCCTCCCCTGTATGTACTATAGCCTGTCTATGGACCTGGGTTCGATCAAACAAAGATTCAGACGCCTACATTCAGGGTTTATAATTATTAAAAACTTCCGGGCCTCCCAGTCAATCTACATCCTCCAAAGAGGCGAACTGATTTGACACCGAAATATTAAATATGGATGGAACATTTGGGGGAATCATATAAGAATCTATACGCCAACTACCACAGTCTTGGGGAAGATAAACTTTGCCAGCGTTTCAGGAAGAAGGGTAAAAAGAGTCCAAGGGGAGTGCTCTGATGGCAGTTTGTTGGCCCGAAAGGCAGGAAGGATGGATTATCAGTCTACGGACGGCTTCAGGGTACTTAAAATTAATAATCACACAGTCCCCAGGGATTGCTTTTTTTGTGGGACCTACCCGGGCCACCATTCGCACCATCAAGATCTCACCTGCCCTATTGTAGGGGAATTGTTTGTATGTAGCCAACCAGAACAATATCTTATTTCTGAGATTTAGTTGGGACACATTTTGGCCTTATTTAAGTTTGGGAAGTCCGGCCAGAATAACTGCACATGGAGCTGCCGCTGGAGGTAGATTGATGGCTAGAAGGGACAGTTTATGTGTATCCCTTTGTGTAGGGGTCCCACTTCTTTTCCCCTCCGTGGATGTGTTACCCATTTCCACATTACAGGTTGGGTTTGCCCCTGTACACTGATTTTGTTTTTTGACCTCCCTCCCTACTTTGGGGTGGATCTCCATCAATGCTTGCCCAACCAATTGAGGGATAATCATATCTGATGTTTCAGTAGCGGAAGCTACCTCTTTAGAATTTGCCAAAGCCGGGGCCGGAATAATTTCTGGATAGGATTGGATTTGTTGAGTCTCAGAAGGATTCTGGTGGAACTCAGCCCTTATTTGACATCTAGATAGTGAGTTGGTATTAGCGCTCTGTTGCCTGGCGGCCTGGCTTTTACCAACACTAGCTACTAGATTTTGAATATGATCATAAAGTGGGGCAGTCTCTTCCTTCACAATAATTCTACATTGAGTGAGGAGATCTAATAGTAATGTTTGGGCCCAAGATGGATAAGGTTGGGCCACCAAAGACACATGGTTATTGCCCAAACAATTCTCTGGTCTGGGTTCATTTAAAGTACCTTTTACATTACCATACCCTGCCTGTTTCCCCTTGGGCCCCCTAGTTTTACCCTGCTTTCTCTTCCTATCTCTCTTGGGTGTTTTGACAAAACCCTCTCTAGCAGGTTCTGCTTTAGATGAAAGTGTTAACACAGAGTCTTGCAAAGGGGGGCATTCAAGTACAGATGATTCAGAGAGGTTTACAACATTAACGGAAGTCGATTCTACCAGGGGGGAAAAGTCAGGAGTAATAGAAAGACGTCTTTCCGTAAGTTCAATTTCTGTTGTAACTACCGCAATCGCCTTGTGTAACATTAAGTAAATTGCTGTAGGCAGGGTTACTGAGGAAGTGTCTGGGTTAGTACGAGGCCCTTTAACAGTACATGCACGCTTTCTCTGAGTACAAGCAGGAGCATTAGTTGTAGGCATTGTGGAAAGGTTTCCTTACTCCCAAGAATAGACAGCCCAGCCACCTACAGCCAGTCCCGCGCCGCGGGAGCCCCGGTGTCAATTTCAAGGGATGGCAAAATCCCGCAAGAGCGCACTGCCTCCTGGGGATTGTGGTCCAGGGCAGTCCTGCGCTCCGCGGTGAAAGTGGCAAGTGGGTCGTTGCAGGCAGCAGTGGGAGTTCTTGATCTTGGGTCAGGCCCCGGGCAGCACACAGCGTAGTCAGGCAGAAGGACTTCCAACAGGTCAGTCAGCGTCCTGTATTACATGTGATCCTCCCTTCTATTGGAATTGTTTTACCATAAAATGTGCTCCATGCCTTAATATTTTATCCAATGCCACATGCTTTACAAATCCACACTTTCAGGTCCCCCCACTTTCTAAATTAAGCCAAGTGGGGTATTGCTGGGCTCCATCAAAGTGCCTTTTTGTTATTAGATCCCCCAAGTTTGCTGTTCATCTGTAAGTATTATCTGGATAGGGTCCTAAATCTTTTCTGAGATCTTCAACTTGTATGAGTAAATTTCACTTCTTAAATATCATTTGTCTCATAGTTGAATGTTCTACCTTTTATATTGTTGCCAAATGGAATTTTTTTGTGTGTAGTCCACATAGATGTCCACATCAAGAAATTCGACCTCAGATTTACTCCGTTAGCTGCTTAGCTGTATATTGAATTCATTCATATTAAGTTTCTCTGTGAATGATTTCAACTGTCTTCCTCACCGTCCTATATTAAGAATGTCAACTATGAGGCATGTCCAAATAATTACATGTATAGGTTTAATTTCTCTCAAACTAAGCCACCTCATGAACAAGTTTGTGTAGGCGGGGTCAAAGGAGGTGCCCATGGCTGACCCTGTTTTTGTTGGTATATTTAATTCCCAATAAAAATGTGTGAGTGAAAAAATATTTAAACATGGTGATGAGCATTGGTGTGTGCTGTAAAAGGTTCAATGACCATGCTTGTAAGAAATATTCATATGCAATAATTCTTTGTTTGTGATTGATTGATGTGCATGTTGATGTGACATTCATTCTTACCATTATATATGGTAACGTCCACGGTGTGTTGGTAATCCTTCCCGGGAAGTCAATTGCTTCCCTGATAGATGATGGTAAAGGGACCAAATATATCTAAATATCTTGATATGTTTTCATTTTGTCCTATAGAGCTCACAAATGGTCTTCAGGAAGGATTCACCAGAGATTTATGAACTTTTAGGGAAAAAATAGATTTTGGACATCTTAGCACCGGAGTTTCCTAAATACTTAAAGTCCTCCAGCTCCCTTTGACTACCCTCTTTCCGGGAGTACAACATATGACGGCAGTCTCTTTATAACTCTTTTAAAGGATTCTCATTTAAGATCTCATAGTGCTGTTTGGTTCCTAATTGCCCCTTGGCTTACACTTGGTTTGAAACTTATCTATAACGACAAAGTTGCCTACTTTGTTGGAGACCTTTATGGCGATTTTGTTGTTTATTCCTTAAATTATTACATTTACTCCATTCATATTGTGTCTTATTTCTAATGATTCCAGACTTCCTCCCATTGATGTTTATCTTTTTCCTTATGTACCAGCTCTCACAGGCTTTGTTTACTTCTTCTACCATCATTTTGTGGAGCTTTATTGCCGGGTGGTAACTGAGGGACTAGCTTACTCCTTAGTCTTAAATTACTGAGTACTGGATGGTCAATTTCCAATCCCACTCTTTCTACGGGATGGTTCATATCCTGGGCTTGATATGTTTCACTCTGCTCTAGATCCGGGCTTGCCAATTCTTCTAATTCTAGTAACTCTGGTATATCAACTATTGTAAAGGGTGTTCTTGGCTTTATTGGTGCTGCTTCTTTCTCCATACCTGTTCTGTCACTAAAGCATTTTTAGCTTAAATTTACTTGTGAATTTATATAATTCTATTCCAAAGTCCACATAGATAGTGGCAGTGGTAGGACAAAAACTCATGCCATAATTTAAAGTACTCAGTTGTGTTTCAGATAATTAATGTGATGAGATGTTAATCACAAGTTGGTTGTTCTTTAATATGTTTACTGCTGCTCTTGGGGTTTTCTCCTTCATCCTCACTGTCCTGCAGCTACTCTTCCTTGCCCCACTCTTTTACAATATGCTCCTTGTCTTGTGATCATGTGGAATAGCTTTACATCTGAGCAAACAGTTAACTTTTCTTGTAAACCATCATCTGCAGGGAAGCCTGGGTCTAAGTTGTTCTCTACATCGCTGGCACTTTGATCACCACCTAGTTTCTAATGTACCACCTCCTTCATTCTTTATGGTTAAAATTTAATAGAGTAGGTATAGAACTGTCCATATCTCTTAATCCGGCTTGGGCCGATTATCTTTCTTGTTCTTTATCTCCTTCGCATGCTTTTCCTTGGTTTTCCAAAATTTTTCTAGAAGAATTTGTAGTTCCTCCTTCTCTTTCAATTGCTCATGTTTCTTCATAAGTTCCTCATTCTTCTTGGACTGGATTAAAATCAAACAACAACCCTCTGCATGCTTCCTCCATTCTTCTAGTAAGTCTCCTTCCATATCATTCAACTTTGGCATTCCCATTATTCTCAGACCCTTGGATCCGTCCACATACAACATATTCCCTTAGTGATGCCATTTCCCACCAGTTGTTAGATTCTTGTATCCTAGCTTTCTCCAGGTCTCGAATCTCTTATGCCGGTATTCTTATTCCTGAACTTTCAGCTTCTTTGGAGAAATTCAGTACTTCCACATTGCTAAAAAGCATCTTGTGAAGCCAACTTTCTTTTACTGTACTTGTATTCCGTTTTGTCAAGAAATGAACTGATACTGAAGTCCCTCATTGCACCATTTTTGTTTCACAATAAAAAAAATTCAAAGCACATTTGCACTCATATTGTCTAAATAACGTACCCTCTGTATACTTGTTTTTTGTTGTTGTTTTTTTTTAGGATTTTGTAAAAAAAATGTTATTGAGGTTTTGTAGATCAAACCCCCAGTGGGGGGATACATTACATAAGTAACAAATATTCCACATATGAGAGGGTTACATAGTCATCCATAAGAAGTACAAACAGGGTTTTCTGTGTCATGCTCTGTATACTTGTTGGCCCCAGTATTAGCTCATTATTGCTTATGTGGCTTTTCACAGGCATATTAATTCATGTACCATTTCAGGGTGGAGATATATACATAACTTATAGTTGTTACAATAGCATCATTGTAATTATGGAATTGTAAATCTTTCAATGTCTATTCGCTCAGAATGCAATGGGATACAACTCTGTTTAACAGGAAACTGTAAATATGTAAATATTTATGGTTTCCTCTGAAATATAGTTTTCATCATTCAAATGACAGCTTCCAAACCAGTCTGCAGAGCTTTATCATTGTTAGGCTAACTAGAATTACACGGCACAGAGGACCAAATTATGCAGCATTTTTAGCTGAATTATGTTGCAAAAAGGTAATGTGTAAGGAAGTTTCTGGGGGTATTATTTTCACCAATCTGATTGGTAAGAACATTTTCTTTTGAAATATATAAATTATGTGACAAATATTGTAAATACATAATCATGCAGTAACCGCTTAAGCTTCAGAATCTCATAAATCCACTACAACTTCAAAAATCTCTGAGAATAAGCACTGTGTATTGTTTAATAGAATGTTTATGAAAGCTAAACATTCTAGTTGCAATCATCATCCTCTGCTTGCTCTGTCTTGCTAGAAGAGCCCCGATTGTTATAGCCACAGAATATAATGCAATTATAATTAGGCAGATGCGATATCAGTCATGTTTATCGTGGAGTAAACCATCCAACAAACTTTAAATAAGGCCCTTAGTTTGGGAATTTAATTTTTATATTAAATGTCTATGCTAGTGACCCTACTTTCTGCTTATTGTGTTCTAATGGAAGAAACACTAAAGATTACTGTCACTTTCTATTACTTTGATCCCATATACTCTTAAGAACTATATGGTTAAAGTCATTTATCCAGTATTATGGGTCTCTTTCATAGATTAACAAGTAGTGCTTCCCACTGCCAAAGTGGAAGCATCCCCTGACGCACAGCTATAAAATTCTACTGGGAATGGCCCAGAGTCCCTCTAAAGTTTATAAAGCACAAATTTTCAATGTTCATAAGTCTCTTTAATTTTCACAAAGGTATTTTATGATTCAATTCATCAGATTCATCATTATGAATGCATTTCAATTGTACTCAAGTCCAATGCATTTCGGTCATTACAGACCTTCATCTGGGACCACATGAGCTGAAACAAGGTATAACAAAATGCCATGTCAGAAAAACATATATATATAAGAAATAATATCAAAAAGGTACATGCTGTTCATTTATCTCATGTTCAATATGGTGACTTTCTGTGCATTTCACCCAAGTGCAAAACCAGCTTTCGTGTTATCGTGACATGATAAAACCGAAAAAACGCCCATTCGGGCACTCACATTTTTTTGTAATTGATGAACCATTAACGTGTTAAGCTATTGCCATGTTAGCAAAACTGTCAAGAGAAACGTAAAAACAACTTTAATTTCGAGCCTCTTAGCGTGCATATGATAGTTTAAAAACTTTTTTAAGTGCATCATTATATTGTGTTTCACTCACTTTCTCAACGCTTTAAGCAGCGTTTTTTCTCTCCTGCTCTGGGTTAGAAACCGCAGTCGGCAATCTCCCGGCATTCGCAAGAAGCCGGTCCAATCACCCGTCTTAAAGCTCAATGTGCAGTAAACGTTATACTAACTATCGTTCTGATTGGATGATTCCCGGTCACGTGAGCGGGATATCTACCAATCATACGAGTCTCCAAAACCAAATAAACTATCTAAACTATCAATGCAGCTTCCTAACGAAGCTCTCGATGCTTTTATCATGGATGATATAATAACACAGTGAGTGAAAGAAGTCATTATAATCGGCATCAGAAATAAATATCAAAATGACAAAAAAGTTAATAACAAAATGAAAAAAGATATTCTCCAAATGGATGACTACTATATCCACCAGTATGAGTAAAGCAAAACACAGCTGTGTTTCTATATATCTATGACATGTGTTCATAAATAGCACATAAATTCTACCCGATCATTGAGTCCAAAGGGCTTATGGGTATTCAACAGATACATCCAACTGTTCTCCCTCTGAAGGAGAAACCTGTTATTATCCCGACCTTCTCTTTTTTCAATTACTTCCAAAATGGTAAATTGAAGTTGTGAAACGTTGTGCTTGGCTTCATTAAAATGCAACGCTATTGTGGATTTCACATTCACATTTCTTATATTAGATTTATGTTCGTATAGTCGCGTTTTAATTTTTCTGGTTGTCTTTCCTACATAAACCTTTCCGCATGGACATTTCAACATATAGATAACATTGGCCGTGTCACAGGTTGCATTAACACGTAGCTTTATGTTATGCCCCTTCATGGGGTGTGTGATCGTATTTCCTCTTATGATGTTATTGCAGTGTCCGCATTGCAGGCAAGGTCTAGTTCTACTTCTTTCTTCATAACCTAGCCCTATGTGATTTTCAGGACATGTATGTTGGATGTTCCTTACTACTTTATAATACCTCTGTTGTATTGATTGCATCAACTTCTTTGAGAAGAAATGCGTTGCTTACCTGTAACAGCAGTTATCCAGTATTGGTGTCTTTCATAGATTCACATGCCTGAATAATTCCCCGTTGTCGAGACGGGAGTCCCCGGTACATAGAAAAGTAATGTCCTATAGACATACATAGAGAAAGTAGGCCTAAGGGCCTTGCCTTAGTAGCCTATCTATGTCCTTTTGTAAAAAGGACCAAATTCCAGAAGGTAGCCAATCAGCTACCACCTCCCTCTAGAACCTTCCTGACAGGAGCCTCAGTCTCTCAGATTTTCTACCGCACGTTGTGCTAGGGAGTCTCCACCTGAGTTCTCCTCAGGTTTTACTAGTTTTATCTCTTTTCCTCACAGAAGTTGGATATTTCTATCAAAAACAAACTATGGCTGACCAGCAGAGGAAGCGTCTCTTCAGGGCATGCTCTTCTTGTGGTAAGAAGAGGCTCCACATCGATGACAAGCATGAAACCTGTCTGTACTGTCTTTATCCTGACCATTCTCCCAAAGAGTGCAGAATTTGTAGAACCTTTTCTACAAAAACACTGAAAGACAGAGAAGGTCGACTGCTGCTCTGGTTGAACAGGCTTAAATCCAGAGGCACCTTGGAGTCTTCAGAGGACGGTGAGATGGCTTCAGTTTCCTCTAAAATATCCTTGAAGAGGCCAAGGGTTACTTCCCCTAGCCCTACAGACGTTCCTCCTAAAAAGACTACGAAAAAGTCTTCAGAGGAAACATCTACAACGTCTGACAAGGAGGTTCCTGACTTCAGGAAGCCTGCGCAGTCGTCGTCGACGGGCTCGTCGACGATACCATCAGCACTGAAGAAAACCGTCTCTACTGTCTATGTCTCCACATCGACGACGGTATCGATGACGATGGCGTCGTCGGCATTTTCATCGACGACGACGACTACTCCATCGTCTACGGCAGGTAGGCCGGTGTCGTCGATTGTCCTCATTAAGAAGCCCTCGACGTTAATAAAAATCCCGCCGTCGACGACGACATCAACGTCGACGACGAAACCAAAACCGTCGACACCTGCACCGTCGACAAAGACGCCATCGTTGACCTCCGCGCCGTCAACGAAGACATCGACGACGGTAAAAACATCTTCGACGACGAAGACACCGTCGACGAGCGTACCATCGACGACGAAGACGCCGTCAATGAGCATGCCGACGAAGACACCGTCGACGAGCACACCGTCGACGAGCACACCGTCGACGGGAGTACCGTCGATGAGAGTACCGTCGACGAAGATACCGTAGACGAAATCACCATTGCCAATCGACACCCAGTCGACGACGACACCGTCAAACGCTTTGGAAACAATCCAGCTTGGTTTCCACACAGCCGTCGACGCTTGCATCAGCAAAAAGGAGTAAAATACCCATTAAACCGGATTTAACCTCTCCAAGCAGGGTGCACAAATCACCACCAGCTTGTTTGCTACAGGGTGAGGACTCTGACGACGATCAATACGATCAGGCCACTAGTCCATCAGATCTCATAGTCAAGTGCCAAAGCACTGATGAAGAAGGCGACGACGTGGTTTGTACAGAAGAGTCTGTGGATACACAGGTTCAAACGCATGTCACACCGATGGTATGCCTTCCGGTGTCCATAGTCTCAGACCTACAATTCCTGATACAAGACTATAAACAGCGCTTCCCTGAATCGTCATCAGCCCCATCAACGGAGAAGACTCCACCTACTCCAGGGCAGACCACATCCTCAAAACCAAGACAGTCACCTTTGGTGGTCCGTCCAGAAAGGGAACAAGTTCACCATGCCCCATCTTCTGACGACGAGGACGAAGGACCGGAAGAAGGGGAGGTACAGGACGAACAGTCAGACCACAGGGACGATGAGGACTACATCGCTCCATCCCCAGCCACACCTGAGCCCACTACATCTGATTCGCCGCCAGCGGATATTGGCGGTTTCCACAATTTGGTGGAGAGAGCGGCCACACGATTCCACATGACTATGGAATCTCATGAAACTGACTGTTTCTTGTACGATTTTAAAGACCCTGTCAAGAAAACCTCCAGATCAATTCCCATCATTGATCACATTTGGGAACAAGGAAAACAGCTCATGCAGACACCGGCCTCGGTCTCCGCTGTGGTTCCAAGGCTAGACAAAAAGTATAAGGCACCGTCGACAGCTCCAGCATGCCTTACTGGACATCCTAAGCCAGATTCCGTAGTTACCCAAGCGGCCCAAAAGAACTCTAGGAATCCATCATCCCCTTTTCAGCTCCACTGGACAAGGAGGGAAGGAAATTAGACGGAATTGGCAAACGATTCTCTACTACATCGGCCATGACCGTTAAGATAGCTAATGCCATCGCGCTGCTAGGCCGTTACAACAGACAACTGTGGGAGGATATTGCACCATACCTCACAGAACTGCCTGATGATCTCAAGGAGGAAGTACAATCGCTCCTTAAAGAAGGCCAAACATCGGCATCAGAGCTCATTGACTGTGCTGTAGACGTGGCAATGACCGGCTTCAGACAGCTGGCGGGAGCCGCAGTCTTGAGAAGACAAGGCTGGCTGAAAGCCACATCCTTCCGTCAAGAAGTCCAAACAAAGGTCCTCGATATGCCATATGACGGCCAACACCTCTTTGGCGAGAAGATCGACGAGGCCTTACAAACCATCAAGAAGGACACAGATACGGCACGAGCACTGGGTACATTACAATTTAAAAGCCAGTCCTCACGAGGGAGCAGCGGTAAGGGTCAGCCCTCTTACAGAGGATCGTACCAAATCAAAACCTCTTACTCTTATAACCAAGGCCGATCGCAGTACCAACAGCGACAACAGCCACAGGGCCGCAAGATCTCGTACGGAAGGTCTAACTACAGGGGAAAATCTCAGAGAAAGGCCACTGGCGGACGCCAATGACCGTTTCCTCCAGCCAGTCCCTCTACCATCTCGTTCTTTCAAACTTGGAGGAAAACTAACACACTTCCTCCACAATTGGAGATCAATAACTATGGATCGGTGGGTACCCCAATTGATCCAATTTGGACACTCACTGGAATTCAACTCAATTCCCCAACAACTCCTCCCGCCAACTACAACACAGGCATGTACGATTACTCCTTCAAGAGGTATCTTCCATGCTGAAGAAAGGAGCAATAGAACGAGTTCCTTCAGCTCAAAAAGGGAAGGGATTATATTCCCGCTTCTTTCTCATACGGAAGAAGGCGAAGAAATGGAGGCACATTCTAGACCTCAGGACACTCAATACATTCTTGAAGAGTCAATCGTTCCGCATGGTGACTATCCAAGAGATCTTAGGGTCGCTGGAGGAGGGAGACTTCATGACGTCTTTAGACCTGCAAGACGCATATTACCACATCCCTATCCACAAACGCCACAGGAAGTTCCTCAGATTTGCAGTCGCAGGTCAGCACTACCAATTCTGTGTCCTCCCATTTGGCCTCAAATCGGCACCTCGAATTTTCACCAAGTGTCTCTCCCCTGTGGCAGCTTTCCTACGTCAACATGGACACCAGGTCTTCCCTTACCTGGACGACTGGCTGGTGAAAGCACCATCTTTGACAGACGCAGCCGAGTCCTCCAACGCCTGTCTCAATCTTTTCCAGCACCTGGGTTTGACACTCAATTACCAAAAATCTGCCTTGCAACCTTCCCAAGTTCTCACCTTTCTCGGGGCAACCTTGAATACGAAATGCTCAAAGGCATTCCCATCACAAGAAAGGACACACAAACTTATCTCGCTGGCTACCGCAGTGACCTCGAAGGCATCCATTCGGGTCCGCACTTTCAAGTCCCTCCTAGGGATGATGTCCTCGTGTATCCTGCTTGTCCCACACTGCCGGCTCAAAATGCGCCCTCTGCGGGAGGCATTGGCCAGACAGTGGACCCAGGGCAGGGGCTCTTTCGACGATCACATGGTCATCACTCAGCAGATCACGAAAGCCTTGCTATGGTGGATGTCGCCCAGGAACCTCTCGCAAGGTCTACCGTTCCTGCTGCCTGCAACTCCGCACGTCATAACTACGGATGCCTCCCTCGAGGGATGGGGAGCGGTCCTTCAGGAATTGCAGATCAGCGGCAAGTGGACGGACCAGGAACGACAGCTCCACATCAACCTACTCGAACTAAGAGCAGTCTTTCTATCCCTACAAGCCTTCCTCCCGCGCTTCAGGAACTCCACAGTGCTTGTCAGAACAGACAACACCACAACAATGCATTACCTGAACAAGCAGGGAGGAACGCGTTCGCTAACACTATCTCGCGAATCGCAAAAAATTTGGAACTGGCTTGTGCTCCAGAATATCACCCTAACAGCGGAGTATGTCCCAGGCAAGGACAACCTCATAGCAGACGCTCTGAGCAGACGGAGATCGCTGTCCCACGAGTGGGAACTCGAACAAACAGTGCTGAACCACATCTTTTCAGAATGGGGAAGACCGCAGATAGACCTCTTTGCCACCAGGGAGAACGCCAAATGCCGCAACTTAGCAAGAAAAACAAAAGAAGGGCCAATACTGAGCCTATTATTCAACGTTGCCAACTAACTGGCGTTCAACGCGACTGATTCAATCGAAAACGGCTCTCCGCCCCACTGAAGAATCAGCGACTTAGGCTTCACACGAAGCAGCCCCGTTCGGGTGCCCTGCCCTTCAATTTCAAAGTGCCACTACTCGTTTGAAGATCAGTTTTGTGGAAGTACGTTGGTCTAAATGGTGTGACCTTAGTGCAAAGAAAACGTATTGGTCCTGATGAGAACTCCATAAAACGTAGGAGTTCGAAACGCGTCGACCGACCTGACTTGCCCTAAGTTGGACAGTACTCTCTTGTCAAACTTCATTTAACACTACTCTGAATTTGAGAATTAGTGAAGTTAATTCTCGTTGCAATGAATTTAAATAGCTGCATAATTCATGTAATTCGTTCTATTTGTGTAGCAACTTGCAGATACTTTTTTGACAGGAGTTTATATTGTTTTTTGTGTACATAGGAATGTGAGATGTATGAATGGTTTTGGTAGGATGTGTTTTGTATAAATATTGTATATATGTAAACCTATTGTGTTGTTTTTTGAAAAATTTGTACATGCAAAAAAAAGTGTTCTAAAATCAAAAATTAAATGCATACTAGTGTTAAAGAAATAAAACAACTAGTGACGTTAGTAAAATCACGGACCGGTATGTTTTATTCATAGTGGTACTGTTGTTAACAACGTTGAATAATAGGCTCAGTATTGGCCCTTCTTTTGTTTTTCTTGTAATTTTGGCTTAGCCTTACTGTTCATCAGCCAAAGCCCTGTTTTGTTTTTCTCCGCAACTTAGCAAGTTGGCATCCCCAATCGCGGTCCCTCGGAAATGCGTTTTCCATCGCCTGGCGCAACGTGTTTGCGTACGCATTTCCACCATTTTCCCTGATCCCAAGGGTCCTTCGGAAAATGAAGACGGAACACTGCACCTTAATTCTGATTGCACCGTTCTGGCCGAGACAGCACTGGTTCACGGACCTCCATCGCCTTTCAGTCCAACCTCCAATCCGTCTAAGCCAACATCCGTCTCTTCTCACAATGTCCAAAGGCCAAGTACTTCATCCGAGCCTGAACTCACTCAAATTATCGGCATGGCTCCTGAGTACAGAGAGTTCTACCAACTAGACATTCCGCAGGAGTGCAAGGATGTCCTCGCAAAAGCAAGAGCTGATAGCACAAATAAGACCTATTCCTTAAAATGGAAACGCTTTTGCATCTGGTGTAGGGACAAAAGTCTCCATCCATTTCAAGTTACCCCAGAGCAGTTGCTTCCATACCTCTTACAACTGGCGCAATCGGGTCTTGCACATGCTTCTATCAGAGTGCACTTGGCAGCAATCTCCCGGTTTACCTGAACTTCAAAAGGACCCTCTCTCTGGTCCCACAGGTTAATAAAACAATTCCTTAAAGGGCTCTACAGATCCTTTCCTCGTCCAAGGAAAGTTCCACCATCATGGCATCTCAACGTGGTGCTCAACCAGCTGATGAAGCCCCCCTTTGATCCCATCCATAGGGCTGATATCAAATACATCTCCTGGAAAACAGCACTCCTACTTGCTCTGACCTCAGCCAGGAGGGTCAGCAAACTACAGGCTCTTTCCATACAAAATCCTTTCATGCAATTTAAGGAAAATAGAGTGATTTTAAGAACTAATCCTCGATTTATTCCTAAGGTCCCGTCGAACTTCCACCTTAATGAACCTCTGGTCCTCCGTTCATTTTTCCCAAATCCCAGCACTGCAGCGGAAAAATCCCTGCACTCTCTGGATCTGAAGAGGTGTCTCAAGTTTTACCTAGACAAAACAAAGACCTTCAGAAAAAACTAATCAGCTTTTCATCGCCTTCAGCAGACCTAGAAAAGGCATGCCACTTTCCAAACAAAGTATCTCAAGATGGCTATCTTCGGCGATTGCATTTGCCACGACAAGGCCGGACGGCCATTACATTTCAAGGTTAGAGCTCACTCTACAAGAGCTGTGTCCACATCAGCGGCGCTATTCGCTGTAGTGCCGATCCTGGACATTTGCAGGGCGGCGACCTGGAAATCGCCGCATACCTTCACCGGGCATTACTGCCTGGATACGGAGCTGATGCAGGATACAGCTGTGGGCCAGGGTGTGCTTCGCCACCTATTCCAGTGAGGTGAGCCTTCCTCCTTCCCACCATCCTTCACTGGTATGCACATTTATTTACTTACTTCTTGTTACTTGTTGATGGTTCTTAGTCGCATGATATGTATTATCTCAGACTGCTTATACTGTCCCATCACAAATGTGCATAATGTATTGCTTGCTACTCTGATTCAGGCGTGTGAATCTATGAAAGACACCCATAATACTGGATAAGAAATGCGTTACTTACCTGTAACTGCAGTTATCCAGTATTGGTGTCTTTTATAGATTCACATGCAACCCTCCCGCCTCCCCTGGAAGGTCTCTCCTCTCTCTCTAACATGTATTACGCCTACCTAGCTTAGTGCGTATGAAAATCTGAGAGACTGAGGATCCTGACAGGAAGGTTCTAGAGGGAGGTGGTAGCTGATTGGCTACCTTCTGGAATTTGGTCCTTTTTACAAAAGGACATAGATAGGCTACTAAGGCAAGGCCCTTAGGCCTACTTTCTCTATGTATGTCTATAGGACATTACTTTTCTATGTACCGGGGACTCCCGTCTCGACGACGGGGAATGATTCAGGCATGTGAATCTATGAAAGACACCAATACTGGATAACTGCTGTTACAGGTAAGCAACGCATTTCTTCTCAAAGAAGTTGATGCAATCAATACAACAGAGGTATTATAAAGTAGTAAGGAACATCCAACATACATGTCCTGAAAATCACATAGGGATAGGTTATGAAGAAAGCAGTGATGTTTTAAATAGCCTAAATCTAGCATCTTTCTGAATTTATCAAATGTGACCACAAGTGCTGACTCAATGCTGTGAGGAAGCTGAAGACCCAAGTTCATCAGCAACAAGAAGGCAATTGGATTCAGGAAATTTAGAAATTCAAGCATTTATATGATTTTTGAGAATTTTGAAAGGGTAAGGTCTGTGGGAGATCAGCCGATACTTGATCAGCCGATACTTAATCAACACAGATGGATCAGCTGTAGGTTTTTAAGGAGCAGAACCACCAATCCCTGTTTCCAGCTAAGAGGGACTTAAGCATACATAAAGGAAATACTGCAGAGCTCTGAAGCTGCTGAAGTTATATGAGAGTGTAGAGATGTTAGAAATTAGCTAGACAGGGATAAAGATGAAATCCACCCTAGCACCAATGAGTAGTTCCCTAGTATCCTCTTATTTTAGGGGATTGGACCCACTTAAAGCATTGTGAGTGCCTTGTCAGATTTGTAGACTTCACTATGTTTGGCATCTAGGATAACATCAAGGACATTTTTGACAAAACAAAGTTGCCACTGGACTACCGATCCACCTTTGACATAGTACACTATCCTTTCGTAACATAGAGATTAAGTAAAATTGGAACTTCAGGTATTGTCTTGGATTGGATTTCATCATACATTGTTGAAAGGTCCAACACTGATTCCTTTATCTTTGGTAAGATTTACTTCATCTGCTAGCATTCTACGGGTGCCCATCCTTGTTCTTCTTCTCTTCAACATATACACTAGTCCTTTTCAGGACCACATCGAATGCCTCAGCCATTCCTGTTACTATTCTGCCGACAATTCTCAGATCATTTAAGAGTTTGATACTCTGCCAGAAAAGCACCCCTGTACCCAAGGTCAGAGCCTGTAAGCTGTGGACCATTGGAAACTATGCAATCACCTCAAACTTAACTCATCAAAAATGAAGATTCTACCACAATATACGATCCTACTTTATTTATACTCTTCTAAGTTTAGAATGCTAATGCTTCACTATGGAGATCTGCATTGCTCCCACTTAGAAATTGCTTTTGATTTCTGTGGATTGTCCAAGGTGTCTTACAGAAAGGATTAAAAAATAAGTTGTGACAGATGTCTTTGTCAATCATTAGTGACATAGTGGCCCAATACCCGGGGAGCATGCATGATTCCTTCATCTTCCAGCACAGTGGCATACACACCCGCTTGGCCAGGGGTGACTATGGCGAAGGACACCTCCCAGGTAAGTACATAATTCGCAGAATCAATGTGGACCGCCCTTAGCAAATCTGTAATAGTGAATTTCCACTAATTCTGTGAATGCGCAAATAAATCACAAATACAATTCATGAAACATTGCAAATTGCAAAAAAAAAATTAATCGTTAAATGGGAGTCGCAATTTAAGGAGAAGTCAAACCAGGTGGTAACCATGAAGTTCAATTGGAAAAAAAAAAAAAGAATTCAAACAGGAACAATGGGCGGAGCAAAACAAACACACTTAAGGAGACACAGTAGTAGCATGAGTACATTCACAATGCCAGGTCTATACATCGTGGCAAGGCGGCTGAGGCTCCAGCGCGCAGCCCGGAACCAACGCAGGATTCAGGAGCGCATCTTCCGGCTGCGAATAACACTCCTAGGACAGACTGAAGAAGAGATTACTCCAAATACAGGCTAAATATGTCAATGATTCACAAGCTCATCAGAGACCTTGACCCCATGATGCAGCACCCAACAAGGAGGACCAATGCCGTGCCCACCCATGTCCAGGTCTTGTGCTGCCTGCACCTCCTGGCCTCCGGAAGCTTCCAGGGGATAGTTGCATATGCAGGGGGGATCTCCCAGAGCACACTGTCACGCTGCCTAAGGTGTTTCCTGGACGCCATGCTGACCCGGATACACCACTATATAACGTTCCCAACCACCAAACATGACTTAAATCAAACAAAGCTTGCCTTCTACAACATTGCGCAATTTCCCCATGTAATTGGATGCATTGACTGTACCCACATCCACATCTGCCCACCCACTGAGACAGAGTACATGTACCGGAACCGCAAGTCCTACCACTCACTGAACATCCAGATGGTCTGTAATGCAAAGACAATCATCACCGACATAGTGGCCCAATACCCGGGGAGCACGTATGATTCCTTCATCTTCCAGCACAGTGGCATACACACCCGCTTGGCCAGGGGTGACTATGGCGAAGGACACCTCCTAGGTAAGTACACATACCCACATACAGTACGTCGAGACCATGTAGCTGCGCATAGCAGGCACTGACCCTCTGCTCCTTTCATTCAGGTGACAGCGCCTACAGCCTCCGTGAGTACCTCCTCACCCCATACCTCAACCCTGCCACACCACAGGATCGGCGTTACAATGCTGCACACATTCGCACTAGAAATTGCATTGAACAGACATATGGGCTGTTAAAGAGCCGATTCCGCATCCTACATAAGACTGGTGAGGCCTTCAAATACCAGCCTGAGGTCTGCTGCCGCATCGTGGCCGTGTGTGCCATACTCCACAATATTGACACCAAGCGGAGGATACCTGTGGAGATCTCTGGCAGTGAGTCGGAGGGGGACAACCGCCCACCTGCACATGTGCATCATGCACGCGGGGAGAATCCTGCAGAAGGACACAGGCGCCGCAACCAAATCACAATGAACTATTTCTAGTGCACCCATACCCCTCACACAACACTGCACTCATGCATGCCAAATGAAATAATGACGTGAGTCGGATTTACGTTTGAAATAAATTCTTATTGTTTTTTGCACAAAAATATTTCTTTAAATTCTTTTTTCACAATACATGACAACTGTATTTCCTCATACAGCCCCATGATAGCAAAGCCGGCGTGCTTGTCATATCAGCATGGCACTGCTGCTAGAGTACATACAATCACTGGCGCCTCTGGCCGGACGCACCCAGTCGCCTCTCCACATCCTCCTCCCCAGTATTGGCCCGTGATGCTGCACTGGGCCTGGTGCTGCTGCGGCGTTCGGTTACCAGCGGCACGGACAGGCTGCTGAGACTTGATGTGCCCTCACTGGCATCATCCCCCCCCCTTGCATGACCATGGCCACACGCCTGCTGATTCTGGACAGCGGTTGTGACCTGTTCCAACGCCCTGAAGACGTCCTGGCTGCATTGCACCATCTGAATCTGCATCACCAGGGACCGGCGTGAAAGTTGGGAGGTCGCATTACCAATCAGGTGGTTTGATCCGGTGTATGCTGACAGCTGGGTCAGCAGCTGGCGGTGGCGGCGGCGGGTTATGTCCTGCTGTGACACCATGATTTGGCTGTTCTCCCCGACAGCAGCCGTCAGCACCTACATGCTTTCTGTGAGCTGGCTCACGTTGCGCGCTGTCTTGTAAAGCTGCAGCTGCATGGCTGCCATGTGCCGTGCCTGCTTTTGGTGGACAGCTAGCATCCGGCGTTCTATACCCAGCCCTGGATCTTGGACATGTTCCCCCTGCCAGCGCGTGTTGCCACGTTGCGCTACTGCCTCATCAGTCCGCTGGACTGCGAACGCACAGTGGCTGTGTGCCGTGTTTGCCTCCTGGGTGGTGGTGTGGCCTGTACCACTGCCATGGGTGTCACATGGGTGGTTGCTGTCCTCCTGTGGCTGCAGGGGTGGCCCTGTCTGCATGGGGAGGTTGTGGTACTGGTGCTGGTGGTTGTGATGGTCCAGGTCGTGGGGCAGGATGATCCTCTTCCTCGGTGTCCTCAGGGTTCTCCTCAATTTGGAGTGCCTCGCTGTCTGTGCTGGGTTGTTCTGCAGCACCTGTGATGTAAATGAGTGCATGATTAATGATATGTATCTTGCACATGGGATGTTGCAACATGCATGCAGGATTGCATTCCCTGACTGGCTTTAGGGATATGTTTCACTTGACAGGTCTGGCTGTGTGTGGCTATCCGGGAACTATTGTCACACTACAGGTCCCACAATGCAATATGGCATTTCAGATGTGCATGGCCTGCATTACTGGGGTTATCAAATGGCTAGCTCCAGAGGCATGGGCATTGTTAGGGGACGGGGTCGCCGTTGCATGGCACTTACCTTGGGATTGTTGGGTGGGTCGGGAGGTGTCCAGCCGGGTGACCCCCACGCAGGCTGCAGGGTTGATTGTGTCCTCCACCAAGTCTTCAAGTGGAGTGTTGGGCGCAACTGTGAGGTCTCCTCCTCCTGTGGCATGTTGCTCCCCCAGCCTCTCTGCAATGCGCTCTTTGACACGACCTCTGAGGTCGTACCACCTCTTCTTCAGCTCATTAATGGAGCGCTGTGTCACTCCAACAGAGTTCACCTTGGACCGGATGCGCTGCCAAATGCGCCTTTTGTCGGCTTCAGGCACCTTCCGGGATTCCTTGCCAAACAGCCTGTCATGGTCCTTGCTTACACCCTCGATGAGGAACTCCAACTCCTGCTCAGAAAATTTGATATTGCGTTTTCTGACAGGTGCACTGCTTCCTGCTGTTCCTGGGACATTCTGGTTTAGTGAGTGTGTTATGTTGTGGCGCTTCAGGGTGTGTCTGGTGGAGCTCTGTGCTATGCTTCTTCCACTCTCAGGCTCTGTGTTCAGAATGAGTGAGGGAACTGCCTACTTCCTGGTTGTGATGTCATCATTGTGCTTGAAATGCGACTTCCCGTTTTTGCGATCTCGCAATTTGCGATTTCGGTAATTGCGAAATCGCAATTTCAACATGGGAAACAGGCGATTCTGCGAATTTTATATGACTTAGCGAAAATCGCAATCGGCAATTGGGGCCAACTGCGATTCGCTTTTTTTAATCGCTTTTCTTGATGCATCCCATTCTGCGAATTCTAAATTGCGACTCGGTATTTTTCGCAATTTAGAATTCGCAGAATCTTGGCTTGATGCATCTGGGGGTTAGTCCTCTATCTACAAAACAAGCTGATCCAGTAAGCTCAGCTCTGTTTCCTCTGATTCACAAAGGTAAACATGCATGTGTAAATTTACTACTGCACCCAGGTGTAAGTCTACACTTTTTTGCTATTCACACTTGGTGCGCGTAGATTTACAGCTAAGTGTAGACCTACATGTTTCCGCCTACTCAATTAAGGACGTAGAGATATCTAAAACTGAATTTAAGACTATTGTGGTAAATAAATAAATTACCGGTACTATTTTTCTATGCATTAAAGGAAAAAAAGGATAGCTCAATAAATGAGAGGCAGAGTCCGTGGTATCTGAGTCATACGGGCTTTAATTAAGTGGCTCGAGCCAATGGACATCGGGTTCCATCACCTACTAAGGCTCAGGAAGGGACAATCTCAACATTTCATTAACATCATACAATATATATAGTAAAACAGTACAGTTGCATTGAATACAGTAGGCGTAGCAAGTGACAAAGAAAAGATAAGAACATATGGGCGTGAAAAGAAGGCGTGCACAGGGCGTACACGGAGGTGTGTGATGTAGACGTCACAGAAGTGTCATAAGTGGGTGGACACATGGAGGGGGCTTCAGGGGCAGCTGGAACCTTTAACCTACTGGGGCGCGCAAACGAGTCATGACGTGTAACTGGGGAGAGCTGGGGGGCGCTGACTTCTAGCACTAGTAGAGGAGACTGAAGTCTGGGATGTCAGAACGACCTGTACCTATAGCGTATCTGATATCTTGTGTTTAGAGTACATGTTGCTTGATTCTAAAAGTCATCAGGGCAAAGACTAATTGTCACTAAAGGCTAGTGTATGCATATATGTCTTCATGTATTGCGTGAGCTATGGATCTTCTATGGATACTAATTCAGTAAATTACTTGCATGGAGACAGGAAGACTAGACTGTAGATGGATATGTTTATGCTGTTCGTTAGCTAGGAATGTGAAGCCGGGGAGCTGAACAGATAACTGTAGGCATAACATATTCTTGGCAGGCAGGCCAGGCCGAGCCGGGCACCGCGTTGCTTGGCAGGAAGTAAGGGAAGGGTCAGGGATGCGGGCGGGGCTGTATCTCTCGGAGCATTTCAGGAGACTTGAGGCCTGAATCTGGTGTCCGGGCCCTGTGGGGCCTTAGAAACGGGTGCATCTCGATGATTTAACGTGCACCATGTAAATACGTTGGCAACATAGGCCTAAAAGCCTAATTCACGTTGCTTTCACGGAGGACTGGATAACTGACATACTAACGTTGGACGCAACTGGAAATGCGTCTTTATTATCGGCCACGGAGGGAAAATGCATAGAAATCATGCACATATATATTACATGAATGGGAACACGTAGGGACACATAACAGGGCTAAATTCAATTTTCCTCATTCCCTCCTTGTTCCCTACGTTCCCTTCAGGAAACATCAATATTCATGAGACCATCTATCTGTTCATACAGCATCATTTGCTCGTCTTTTTTCTTTTGGACATGGGACTGTGGACGTGGAATACAAGCTGTAGCGCACAAGCCGCAAATCGCTGGGCCACATTGTAAACAGAGACAACAACTGAATATGATCATTACTACTATTCCCAAGAATGACAGTACTTTCCATCCCCATGCAGATATTACACTCCAGAGCCAACCGGACCAAGTCCAGGTGCCTGGATTCTGGTGTAGCTGATGAGCTATTTTATGAAGTCTAGTTATTGCTGAATACACAGACGGTGCGTTATTAGGAATGAAAACGCAACAACTAGATCCGATGACTCTACAAGCTCCGCCCCTATCGGCCAGGATGACGTCAAGAACAAGGCGGTTCTGAAGAACAACAAATCTCATAGCAGACTGCTCTTCTGTTAAGTTACCTAGGGCGGAAGTAGTCTCATTCACTACTGCTTCAAGGGTTCCTGGTTAACCTGCGTATTAATTTACTATTCTGGACAGGACCTATGAAGAAAAAGAAACCTTTATTGAAATCCGTATACTGTTCCAATGCAGTTTCAGTCTGATCGACAATTGGGGACTCGATCTCCCTTCGATGTCTGACGTGTACTAGATCGGTATTTCGGTGATAATCGGATGGGGCTAGGAAAACTGGTGGCAGTAGGAATGCAATGTAACAGGTTCCATCCCAATCTAGGGGCAAACGTATATAAGCGGTCTGACCACATATAAAGTAGGAATGACGTGAAGCCTTGAAAGTAGACTTCCCACTGTCACTGTACTCGACCACAGTAGTACAATCACTGTGTCCTAGGTGTACTGAACCATTCTTTCTAACACATAATTCGCCTTTCACTGGTAGAACTGTTATAGAAGGCAAGTCTGAATTAGTCTCGGACTGAACATTCAAAACCATGAGGTTAAAGGAAAAATTACCTAGATCATATACTTCATTTTCTAGATCTATCCCTGTCCTATGGGAAAGACCGTCCTTGTCTGGGAAACAGGTTTCATTCATAACTGTATTCAGAAGGGAAACTGTGGACTTGTCGTCTAAAGATGACGTCAATGTAAACCATGCTCCACACGAACCATTGTGTGAAAATGGATAGGGAAAGAGTGGCAGAACTCCCTTCACTGTCTGGTAAGTGGGGAGTCGACCACATACCCAGCAATTAGTGGCATTGCTGGTCTGATGTGAATAGTGTAACATACGAATAAAAGTATTGTTGCGCATTGCAAGTCGATAGGATAACTCGTGAGGGGGTAGTTCACTAAATGTGTGCTCTACAGTATCATTAGAGGAAAGGTGTGAATGTGAACCAAGAGGAGGAAAAAATACATGTAGCATAAAACTTATACATGTGATCGTAAGACTCAGAATAAACATAAACAATAATGTAACGATGCATCTGCTTCGGAGATTTTTACAATATTTCATTTTCTTGACGTTTCGTCTATCTCTCTCACTATGTGGGTCTATCTCATACATGTCAGAAACCTGTCTAACCGCTTCACCCGAGGGGGACTTAAACAATTAAACGCTGTCTGACTTACTAGACCTTAGTTTCATTTTATACTCCTGCTGCGGAGTTTTCTCTAACAGGGGAAGTTTAGAGTCAGTATCGGGGCAGTCCTTGAAAAAAGTCTTTGGACACAGTCCATGGAAACGCTTGATATGACTGGAATGGAGCCAGCCTTTTCTTCCTTCTAGTTTTACGGCGGTCCTTGTGGTCATCAGAACGAGTTTTGGCTCCTTCCAGCGGGGCTCCAGAGGGCTTGAGCGATCAAAGTTCCGAACCAATACTAGATCTCCTGGAACGACCTCGTGCGGTTTCACCTGGGTGTTGTCCGGAAAAGCAGCCGCGACCTGTGAACGACAAGAGAGTAGTGCAGACATCAAGGAAGCTAGGTAATCTGTCAGCATGTTACTGTCAACATCGGTGATTTTACGAGGCATAGGTGTACCCCACAGGTTTGGGGGACGACCAAAAACTACTTCGTAGGGTGACAAACCAGATCTGGAATGAGCGACGATTCGCATATAGAAGAGGGCAACCGGCAGGGCTACCATCCAATCTACACCTTTTTCTGCACAGACCTTCGCTAATCGTATTTTCAGAGTTTGATTGTGTCTCTCGACGAGGCCAGCTGCCTCGGGGTGTCGTACGCAGTGGAATTTCCACTGGTACCCTAACAGAAGTGATACCTGTTTCATGAGTTCGGACGAGAATGGCTGTCCATTATCTGAATACACGACACGGGGTAAACCGTATCGAGGGAAAAACTCACGAACCAGCTGCTTGGCAGTGGTCACGGCAGTATAATCTGAGACTGGATATGCTTCTGTCCATCTGGACAGAGCGCATACAACTACGAGGACATACTTGAATCCTCGACATCGATCCATCTGGATATAATCCATCTGGAGGACTTCAAAAGGATGGTCAGGAGGATGGAATCCACCTTGTTCCACGGGGACACCTTTACCTGGATTGAACTGACAACAGATCATGCAGGTACGCACTTTCTGCTTCGCTGCTGCTCGTAAATGCTTGTTAAACCAGAGGTTCTGGATACTGTCTAACATGGCTTTTTCTCCTAAATGTGCTGGACTGTGTGCTGTATTAATAATGACTTGAACCATAGAGTCGGGGAGAAACCAGGTGGCTTTTCCCTTCGTCAACAATCCCTGATCTGTCAGGACCCCTCCTTGTTCAGTCCATTTCCTGATTTTGTCTGGAGTAGCATGTGTCTGTATG
Source organism: Lissotriton helveticus (assembly GCF_964261635.1). Classification (NCBI taxonomy): domain Eukaryota; kingdom Metazoa; phylum Chordata; class Amphibia; order Caudata; family Salamandridae; genus Lissotriton; species Lissotriton helveticus. The sequence goes on along the minus strand of NC_136067.1, from coordinate 13,750,185 downwards.
TCTAGTACATCTTGTGTAGGGTCCTTGACTGTCATGCAAGTCGTCAGAACTGGAACGCCTGTCTTTGTCGTGTCAGCTGGAATGTCTGGAGTCTGAGCTGTAAGCTTGGCTGTTCGATCTGCCAGGTCGTTACCCTGGGAAATGGTGTCAGTGACTTTCGTATGTGCTTTGCACTTCATAATGGCTATAGCTGTAGGTAAATGTATTGCTTCTAACAGAGCTTGAATGAGGGGGCCATGCTGAATCTTGGCTCCATGAGAGGTCATAAAACCTCTTTCTTGCCAGAGGACTCCAAAGTCGTGAACGACTCCGAATGCATAACGTGAATCTGTATATATGTTTACTTTCAGGTTCTTGGCTCGTATGCAGGCTTGGGTCAGAGCGATGAGCTCTGCTGCTTGAGCAGACAGGGTGTCAATACGATGTGTTTCTATAACTTCAGTTTCAGTAGTCACTGCATATGCTGCAACTAACTCTCCTGTACTTGTTCTCGTACATGAACCATCCACATAAAGTGTCAGGTCTGGGTCAGGTAATGCAATGTCCGTCAAGTCTTGTCTTGGCTTCGTCATGGTGTTAATAACTTTCACACAGTCATGTGCTGCAGGGTTTGAGGTAGTCGAGGGTAATAGTGTAGCAGGATTTAATATGTTGCAACCTCTGATTTCTATGTGTGGCTGAAACAGTGTCAGTTCATATCCTGTCAATCGTGCAATTGTCAAGTGCTGAGTCTGTGTTCGGTTTAAAAGAACTTCCACGGAGTGTGGAACCTGTACTGTCAGGGAGTGTCCTAACACTATGGAATCACTTTGTCTGATAGCTAAAGCTGTGGCTGCAACTGATTTGAGGCACGCAGGCAAAGCCTGGGCTACTGGATCTAATGTGCTAGAAAAATAAGCACAAGGCTTGTGTTGTCCTGCTTGATCTTGTGTGAGAACAGATAATGCTGTACCATCACGTTCAGTGACAAAAAGTGTAAAAGGTTTGCTGTAGTTTGGTGTCGCTAAAACAGGTGCTTGACATAAAGCTTTCTTTAATTCTTCGAAAACAAGTGTATGTTCCTGGGTCCAAGGGAGGACAGTCGATGTCGCTGCCTCCTGTGTTGTCAACTGTATCAGTGGCTTGGCTAGATATGCGTACTGAGGGATCCATTGTCTACAGTAAGAAGTGAGGCCGATAAAAGCTTGTACCTCCTTCTGTGTCTTGGGCTGTGGAAGATGTGCAATTAACTGGATACGGTCAGGTGTCAACTGTCTACCCCTCTTGGACAGCAAGTGTCCAAGGTATACCACTTGCTGGACACAGAATTGCAGTTTCGAAGGGGACACCTTGTGCCCCATTTCTGCCAGAAAATACAAGACTGTCAGTGACGCACGTTCGCAGTCACGTTCTGTACGGGCAGTGATCAATAGGTCATCAACGTACTGGAGCAGGGCAGTGTCAGTTGGCATGTGAATACTGTCTAGTTGTCGTTTAAGTGCTTGACTGTAAATACTAGGACTTTCTGTGAACCCTTGAGGTGCACGTGTAAATTTATAGCTACGTCCATTTAAACAGAATCCGAAAAGGAACTGGCTGTCTGGATGGATGGGTACACTAAAGAAGGCGTTCTTGAGATCGATAACAGTAAAAAAACGCTGCTTCGGAATCAATGGCAGTCAATAGGGAAGAGATATCTGGAACCACTGGGTACTGGGGTATGATACATTTATTAAGTTCTCGAAGGTCAATCACTAATCGATAAACTGGAGGTGCATTTGGGTCAGTACGTTTAAGAATCGGAATGATAGGAGAATTACATACATTGGAGTCAGTTTCTACAACCACTCCTTGAGCAATGAGCTCGTCAATGATTTTTGATAAGGCTGCTACAGCCTCAGGTGGCAGCTTGTATTGTCGGATTCGTGGTAGTACAACTCCTTGTTTCAGAGTGACACGATATGGTGTAATGTGCATACAACCTACATCAGTTGGACCTTGCGCCCATAAATGCTGTGGTACGTTCAGTAATCTTGGATCAAAATCTCTTAACACATAATGTCCTTTAAAATCACGTAAAAACAATCTCACTCCTTACGGAGAACAACAAATCACTGCTCCTAGTTCTTTCAATGTTTTAATACCAAGTAGGTTTTCTGGACATGATTTCGTAAGTAACAAGTCTGTAGTTCGGGACAATGGACCAACTTCTAGGGAAACTGGTTTCGTTATTTCATTAGCAATAGGCTTTCCTGAAAATCCCAGGGAAACGTTTCTTGAGCCTGAGAGAGGAGCCCCTGGAACCTCGTCATGACTGATGGTAGTCCTACTTGCCCCTGTATCAATCAGAAACTTTCTGTCTTTCCCTAATACCTGGCTGTGTACATAGGGACCTTCTTGATCTACAGGAACCTCGATGAGAGGCAAGCCAACCTCTCTAGGCTGTTTCATGAATACTGCTGATATTCTGGATAATCTGACTGTGCGTACTGGTACATCTGCTGTGTAACGTGTTGTGTGGCAGCTATAGGCTGCGGTACTGTTACTGTCTGTTGTGCGTTCTGCGGTGGTTGCGTGTTTTGTGGAACATGTTCCTGTCTAGGAGGACGCGGTCTTTCTTTCGTCTTACCAGTAGCTATGTTGTGTTTCAGAACTGCACATTCGTTTATATAGTGACCTGGCTGTTTACAGTAATTGCATGTCCCTTTAACGGGAGCTGCAGAATGACTGGTCTGAGTCGTACCCCTCTTCTGACTCTCCACCGGAACAGACTGTGCCACTAGTACTTTCATTTTCGTGTCTTTCATACGTCTCCTTTCGTGTTCTTGTTCTTCTCTGATTCGGTTCTGGTGGTACTGTAACATTTGTAACATTTGGGACGGGGTATTAGCTTGCCAGGTACTCTCAACTTTCAGTACTCGATTTTTAACTTGTGGTAAAGAATTCTCTACTAATTTGGTAACAAAAAGATGTGGATACGACTCACTACTTGTTTTCAAGCCGCTATTAATAATGAAACATTTTTCAAATCTGGAATAAAAATCACTAGTGTCTTCGTCTTGTTTCTGTTTGCAGGCTGAGATGGCATCCCAGTCTTCCTTTTTCGTGGTTAGTAATCTTGGCAAGACTTGTATTAACAATTCGGGCAATTCTTTGGCTTTTTCCCCGAGACCAGTACCAGGAACTCGTGTGTTATCTTCGTTCTCTAATTCGGCCCAGTCGATCTTTTTCTCTCCCACCTCCCATTCTTTTTCTTTAAGTTTTTCATATATGCCCGCAGGCAACAGGACCTTTAACATTTTAATGATATCGCGATACGTGTATTCTCCCATACGGAGCATGTCTTTTAATTCTCGATGGAACCCTGCTGGATCTTTATCGTGACAGGGCACTAACTTTTTCATTTCCAGTAGTTCTATTTTCGTTAAAGGGGTGTAAACAAATACTCGTTCGAGTGCACCTCCCGTTCCCTTGACAGGATGCACTTCTCGCAAAGGATTCTGTCTATCTATGTAAAATGTCTTTCTTACTGGGGGTGGAACAGGAACGAAATGTGGAGTCAGGAACGTTCTGTATTTGTGGCGTTGTTCTAAAATGACATTAATCAAATCGGTACCTAGGCCTTTCCATCTGTTTAGAAGTAACTTGTCCAATACATTATATAGGGGACCTGGATCAGAATGCTGACTTTCGTACAGTGTAATGAGGTGCTGGATCATGTACATACCCACCAGTCGCTGTTCGTCTGGGGATAGTTTCAGAAATGTTTGGGCCACTACTTCATCTGAAAATGTGCTAGAATTACTAGTCAATTGAACTGCTGATCGGGCTAGTTCCTGTTCATGCATGGTACTGAGCTCACTGTAACCTATTCGTAGTTTCAGAACTCTATCGGTAGCTTGGAATAAATGCTCAAGAGAACACTGTTCTGGTACGGGAGGAAGAAAAGTTTTCTTACATTCTATGCGGGTGTGTCTGTCAAAAGGTCTCGTCCTACCTACATACGCTATTCTGTCTGGGTTGTCTGTGTCTACATCTTCGTCTGAAGTGTCATTCTCTTTCTCGGGTTCTCTCGTTGCTTTCTCCCTTTCGTGTATGCCTAGGATTTCCTTACGAATCTTTCATATACATGGATTCTATACAACCTTGTTTACTGTGTTTTCCTTCCGCTATATTGTCACTCCATTTTGTCAGGACTTTCATCTCGTCTTTGTTTTTACCAGGCTGGTCTTGTTCTCTTATTAAACAGTTTATCAAAAACTGCAAGATCATATTTTGAGTCTCGACTTTCCTGTGTGCCATAGCCTCGTGAATACTTTCTGGTCTTTCTCCTGTTCTGATGAAATGATATATTCTGTCTAAATGTTCCCTCATTTCTGGTATGATAGTCAAATAGTTTGTAACTCGTCGTAGACGTACGGAATATAATATCATGTGATCTTCGCCTGGCACTGGATCATATCTACAATCAGTAAGATATTGTTTGAGGGCTGCGTATGTAGCCAATTTTGGCGTGCGCTGTAATGCTGCGTCTCTTAGCGTCATTCGTTTTACTTGAGGCGGGGTGATAGGGATACCTCCCCCTGCTCCTCCTGAACTTGAATCGTCAACTAATATTGTGTGTGACGTTGCTGGTAATGTGACTGGTAAAGTAGGCATACGTAATGTGGGTTGGTCCTGGGTTACTGGCGGATTAAAAGGATTCCCGGGACCAGTGGCTGGAGGAACAGTAATTACGTTATTAACAGGGTTGTGAGGTTGAACAGACGGGGTAGGATTCGGATTTGTGTATTCTGGGACAGTGTCGTCTAAATAGGAAGAAAGGAAAATTTCAGCTGCGGTCGGTTTATGACGTAGCTTAGTCGGGACCAATGGTGGCGGTAAATTAAAGGGTGCTTCCGGGGTCGCCTTAGGCAGGCCCTCGGCGAGAAGGGGATACATGCCTTTAATAAGGGCATTTCTTTGTCGGTCTAACTGTTCTACTCTAACTCGTTCACCTTCTTCTAGTAGTTCCCTTTCTTGGGCTTTTTCTGATGATTCCCTACTTAGTTCTGCTTTCCTGAATTCTTTTTCTGTTCTTTTATGCGATTCTTTACGCCACAATTCTATGGCATCTTTCTGGGATTGTCTGGCTTTCTTTTTCCATAAAGCTTCCTCTACTCTCACGATGCACTCAGCATCCCAGGTTCCTGAAACAGGCCATCTATATTTCTCTTCCAGGTTTTTGGTATAATCTACCCATAAGTCTAAGTACAGTATGGCATCTAAGCCATGTTTATGATACATGAAATGTCCGGGACTGTCCCTAGGTGGGACAGGAACTGATTCTTCGAGTATCCCTTTTCTGGTTCCTATCTGACGTAACTTTGAAAACAGAGGCATATTTGAACGTACTTGAACTTGAACACAATAAAACACAGTAATGAATAGCAAAACAAATCATTCATACCACGACATCAAAACACATTAAAAACAGTTCGAACAGATACTACCTAGTACATTGAAAACATAATACTGGACATCTCGAGAAACTATACTAGAAAACAGAATTACTGGATGCACTGCTAAAACAGTACAGAACATACCGGTCTCATGAAGAGACACGTCATACCGTATCCACGTAGGTGAACACGTCGGACCGGATCTGTGTACCCAAACCCGTCTGGACCGGGCACAAATTAATGAACCCGTCTAGATGCGTTCCCAGCAATGGTACTCACCGGTAAGCAAAACTGAAGGCCTCGGAAACTCGACTGGACTGGACTGGACTGCTACGACGTCTGGTTACTGCTACGCACTACGCAGGCGCTTCGGGCTTCGGAAACAGGTGGGCCTCAGGATACCTCGGACCTTGCTTTCTCGGCTTGGGCTCTGGTCGGGACTCTCCGCCTTCCTCACCGCCTCGTCTGGATGCTGGACCGCAGTCTCCGTCTCCTCCGTGGGCCTGAGGGAGTTTTAGCAGGAAAACCTGCAGGTGCACAGTAGGGGTCCATCACGGCTGTAGAAGGGGTCAGGGGGCCTGCGTTACATCGCCGGCGCGTGGGGAAGGGGCTTGTCCCTATTCGGGCGCCATTATGTGGTAAATAAATAAATTACCGGTACTATTTTTCTATGCATTAAAGGAAAAAAAGGATAGCTCAATAAATGAGAGGCAGAGTCCGTGGTATCTGAGTCATACGGGCTTTAATTAAGTGGCTCGAGCCAATGGACATCGGGTTCCATCACCTACTAAGGCTCAGGAAGGGACAATCTCAACATTTCATTAACATCATACAATATATATAGTAAAACAGTACAGTTGCATTGAATACAGTAGGCGTAGCAAGTGACAAAGAAAAGATAAGAACATATGGGCGTGAAAAGAAGGCGTGCACAGGGCGTACACGGAGGTGTGTGATGTAGACGTCACAGAAGTGTCATAAGTGGGTGGACACATGGAGGGGGCTTCAGGGGCAGCTGGAACCTTTAACCTACTGGGGCGCGCAAACGAGTCATGACGTGTAACTGGGGAGAGCTGGGGGGCGCTGACTTCTAGCACTAGTAGAGGAGACTGAAGTCTGGGATGTCAGAACGACCTGTACCTATAGCGTATCTGATATCTTGTGTTTAGAGTACATGTTGCTTGATTCTAAAAGTCATCAGGGCAAAGACTACTTGTCACTAAAGGCTAGTGTATGCATATATGTCTTCATGTATTGCGTGAGCTATGGATCTTCTATGGATACTAATTCAGTAAATTACTTGCATGGAGACAGGAAGACTAGACTGTAGATGGATATGTTTATGCTGTTCGTTAGCTAGGAATGTGAAGCCGGGGAGCTGAACAGATAACTGTAGGCATAACATATTCTTGGCAGGCAGGCCAGGCCGAGCCGGGCACCGCGTTGCTTGGCAGGAAGTAAGGGAAGGGTCAGGGATGCGGGCGGGGCTGTATCTCTCGGAGCATTTCAGGAGACTTGAGGCCTGAATCTGGTGTCCGGGCACTGTGGGGCCTTAGAAACGGGTGCATCTCGATGATTTAACGTGCATCATGTAAATACGTTGGCAACATAGGCCTAAAAGCCTAATTCACGTTGCTTTCACGGAGGACTGGATAACTGACATACTAACGTTGGACGCAACTGGAAATGCGTCTTTATTATCGGCCACGGAGGGAAAATGCATAGAAATCATGCACATATATATTACATGAATGGGAACACGTAGGGACACATAACAGGGCTAAATTCAATTTTCCCCTCACTATGAAGTCATGACTAGTAGTTGGTAAAGAAGAGGTAAAATAATAAAGTTTTACATCTTTTAAAATAATACCCATTTTAATGTAAAATAAAAATGTAAATTGATTTGAAATAAAAAATAACCTCAAAATAATAAAATGTTACAGCACATTAACTCATCCGATTGCGTGTAATATACAATTAAATAAATGAAATGCATTAATTTAATTTATAATTTTTTTATGACAAAGTAGAAAAATCTCCATCACTAGCCTTTTAATATTTAATTAATGTTTAGTACATTTTATTAAAATTTGTGTTTTGGTATGGTTCTACAATACTTTTAAATTTTTAAGAAGTTTAAGAGTTTCATTTAGTTTTTTTAACTATGCTAATTAATTGTCTAATTCCAAAATATTTTATGTTTCATTTAATCTAATTTTGTTAACACTAAAACAGTTAATGTATATATTTAATTTAGAAATCAAAATAATGCATTTATTATTATTTCCTTTTAGGGTGTTATATTACGCCATTGCGTCTGTTGTTTACTCTGGAAGACTGTGTAGGACGTGTGAATAGCCATGTGTTTAATTGATTTACTCCAAGGCTGGGCTGTTGTACTTTTACTACTATGTTGGGACGATTTGGCTTTAGTCATTTTAGAACTGTAGTTTGTGAATAGCAATCATCATATTATTTTTTGGGTGGGTGTTTCTGCCAAAACTCATGCTTACCACTCCCTAAACCCCTTCTTAATCTGTATTAAACTTCTCATTTAGAAGAACATATGCCCTAATTTCCAATCCCTCCCACATTTGCCATTAAATCCTGGGTTTAACTGTGTGAATCTCTTTACATAGAAAAGATAGGAGAGGAGCAAATAGAGGTCTCCGTGCATAGGGTTGTGAATTGCATTTTGTCGTACTAAAGTACTACAGAAAGCAGTTTCTGAATCGGGCCCAAAGGTGTCACCACACACATCCCTGTTCCTTCGGGTGTATTTTCTGAGGGCAAAGGATCCATTTTGGAATTTTCCAAGTAAGCATATTCCTCAACCATTTTTACCCTTTGTCTCATCTTTGTTTGGCTTCTTCACAGGTACCACCTGGATCAGTGAAATAGTGGACTGCATCCGTAACAATGGTGAGGTGGAGAAAGCCAAGCGCAATCCCATTTATGTTCGAGTCCCATTCCTGGAGTTTGCAGCCCCATGCATACCTTCAGGTAAACTCATACCAAAACCCCACACACTATCAATATTTGAAAATAGAGTATTCACTTCTCGTGTCATTTGTGGTTGGGGCTGAAGTTCTTTTAAGGCTTAGGTCCACTGCTATGGTGGTTATGAAAACCTGAACTCCTTTTTTGATAAATTCTGTGCATTTATTTATAAATAATGTTTAATCAGAACTAGACATTTTCTGATTGGTTCTGCGTACTGTTTATGCTGGAATATTCAAACCTATTGTAATTGGTAACGCTCCATTTTTATCAAGAAATTTTCACTTTCGCTAAACAATTTATTGACTTTCCCTGATAAATCCTGTATACTTATTTTGATAAATTCAGAACTTGTGCCCTGAAGAATTTTGCCGCTTTTTTAATGAACAAATCTTTACACTTCTCCAATACTTTGAGCCCAACCTTCATAAAAAATTTTTTTTAGGCGTTTGATAATTAAACCTACTCACATGTTCTGACACTGAATGCACATCCGTACTGAATCATTCATGTGCATATATTTTACAGATTTGCATGTTTACTTAAGAGTCATGATGAGCTCTTTTTAACGAATTCTGTAAGCCTACAGTTATTCCATGAAGGGAAAAAACTGGTTCTGAGTATTAACCTCTGTGGTATCACTCTTAATATGATCACTTATCAAGGAATTCCTTACAGCACCTAGAGTAGTTCATTCCTGGCCCTGAATATCACACCACTTTTCTGTGAGGTGAAAGCTGGATTTTCAAAAAAGTCTAATCTTCCACTTGCTATCATAAGATGTATAAATAGTATTCAGAGTATCCAAAAACAGTTATTAGCCATATTCTTGTATCGCTTCAAGACAGTGATATTTTATATTCCAAAAAGATATTTTGAAGAAATTCACTGCTCTTATATTTTTGGTCTGGTGTCAAAGAAATTTCACGACTGGCCACATAATCACATAAACATAATACGTTTCAGTATATCGTACCTTTAGCTCTATGTTCGAGGCATGAGAGCTGTAGATCACATGCTTTGCATACTCCTGCCATCTAATGTTGGGTCTGGATGTTTGCAAGTTGTTCTTCTTCGAAGAAGTCTTTCCAGTGATGAGGTGAGGGGACTCCTCATTTCAGTGATAGTGCGCATGGGCATCGACTCCATTGTTAGGTAGTTTTTTACAACCCTTGGGTTCGGACGTGTGTTGCTGTGCTCTGGTTCAAAACCGTTCTTTGGTTCCCCTCGACCCGCAACCCTTTCTACCTTAACGGTATTGTTCTCGTACTCGTTTCCCACTTTTCTAAGTATCCTTTTGGTCTCCAAAAACTACTTCTGATCAGAAAGCTTTGTGGAAGGCCTTCGGCCCTAGCCACGTTGGATCAGCTCTCAGTCGATGGACGGACATTGTTCAAATTTTGCCCTCAGTGCTACGCGAAGTATCCGTGCACTGATTCACACTTTGGGGTCGATTCTGATCTGGGTCGGATTGTTCTCCGACCGAGCCGGATCCGGAGTGTTTTCTGACCGAGCCGGATTCCTGCAGTCCGACCGAGCGAGTACGATGCAGCCGCATGCTGTCGGACTCGGTTCGGTCGGGCTAGAAGTCAATGGGAGCCGGTCGTACGACGCGTACATGGGCTCCCATTGACTGAATGGGTACGTCTCGCACAAGGGCGCCCAATACAGCGGGTACGCTTCGGTGCCATCTGCACCGCACATGCTGGTGTTGGGGAGACCCTTGGGTCTCCCCCTGTGTCCGAATCATAAGGCTGCGGGTGACGGGGGGTCTGACGCGGATACCCAAAGCAGCTTCCAGACTGTCCGACACGTGCATCGTACTGGCTCGGTCGTAATTCGCACCCATTGCATGGCACCGTTTGCTTACGGACGAGGCGTACAGAGCGTTTCGGACCCGGAAACGATTCGGTTGGCGATTTTGCATGTCTTGTATCGTACCTGCTCCCTCGTACAGCTGTGCGAGGCGGGCGGAGAACACATGAACGGCCTGTACTTTTTACGGCTGGATCGCGTTCGGGGACCTTCCGAGCAAGATCGGAATTGGCCCCAAAGTGTGTAACTCATGCTTGTGTCTGGAGCATAAGGAGACGCCTGCAAATAATTTAGATCTAAGAAAACTCTTTGCGATCCTCGGGCCAGACGTAGAGAAATGCAGCGTCAAAGCATCGAAGATACACCGGACATCTTTGGTGAACATTACGAACAAGAAGATGTGGGGGCATTAGCGATGGAGGAAGGAGAAAACATCTCCATCCAGGACTCTAGATCGGACCGTGAGATAGACCTCGACATCGAGGACTTGCCGTAAGGACGGGGTTGCATGAGCACCGAAGACCCCTGCCATGCCAACTTCCCCAGAAAAAAGAAAAGGTTTTGGCACTACCTCTGCCATTTGGCCAAGATCGGCACCAAGATGACGTTTCCGATACCCTGCCTATAGGCTCGGTTTGGAAACACATTGTCAAGCATTCCGGTTCCATACCTGCTCACAAAAACCCTCTTCGTATCCGAAACCATCCGTATTCAAGCAAAAATCTAGCTTGGAGTCTAAACTTTCTATACCGAAAGTGCAACATCCTTCGGAACCGAAATCTTTTGCATCTAATGAGCATCACATGTCAGCACTGAAAACACCTGTGCCGAAAACGAAAACATGCCTCGTCAGATCTGGCTTCAGACATTATCCCACCAAAAAAGGATCGTAAACAAATAAAAATCATTATTAACCCTGATACAGGTCGTATACACACTAATCTACCTCAAAAACACAAACTTCGAGATAGGGACACTCATTACAAAATTCCTTTAAAGAGGAAATCTGTGGCCACCAGTCCTTTTTATATACCACCGCTATTCACTTCACCACCACCCCCTCCTCCTTCTGATCCTCTACAGATTAAAACTCAGTATTCTCCATAATCTCATCATGATAATGATGTTTTTTTCCTTGTATTAGCTTTATTCGATAGCAAGTATCATAAAAGCATTCTGCACTCATATATTATGGTATGAGTGTACATTTAAAAATTACATTGAGTTAAAACACAATAAAAACATGCTATACATGCCAATTTAATAAATAGACGACTCTTTTTTAAAAAGAATAAAAATATATATGTTGTTAATACATATGGCTCACAATTACTAATTAGTCGCTAATAGCGCGAGGAACACAATCCTATGCCTGATCTTACTCCAATAACCATAAGTTGGATGCTACTTGTTGGGCTTTCTTGTTTAGTACTTTTGCTCGAACAATCCAGGCACAGCCCAGAAATGTGGCAACTTAATATACAAGCAGAGACATAGATGGATCAGTTCTCAAAATACGTAGGGCAACTAGATGGTTTGTAGTGCCTAATTGACTGCATACGGGCTTGAGCCATTTGGCCCTAGCCTGTTTATAAGCAGGGCAGGCAAATAGTATGTGAGCTACAGTTTCTTGCTGAGAGTCACAGCAAGGTCAGTTTGGTAAGGTGCGTTTTGGCGAGTCCCATTTGGCAGAATAGAGGCTTAAGTGGTGTGCTAATCGGGAGAGATACGAGGTCTCTAAAGAATGTATTTTCTGATCTACCGATCTCTTCGTTTTTTTCAAAACCGCAGAGTTCTGCACCGTACATTGCTGAACTCACAGCCTTTCCTTCGTAAACTGCAATGGCTGGGGCTACCAGTCTGCTTGAAGATGAGCGTTGGTCTTTACCAATAGCTCCCGCCACCCGTTTGTGATTGAGTAACATTTTGTCCAAGTGGGATCGCTATTGCATATTCTCGGAAAGCCTGATGCCCAGATAGTCGAATGTGTGGACTCTCTCTAGTAAAGATCCGTCTAGAGTGATTTTGCTTCTAAAGCGTTTTCCTGGGTTAAAAGCCATAAACTTCGTCTTAGAAGTGTTTATTGTTAGGCCCCTTAAACTGCAAAACAATTGGAAACGGCTGAGAAGTTTCTGGAGGCCTACTGGGGTTTTCGATATAAGAAGAGTATCGACGGCAAACAGGAGGGTTGGTATTTTTTCTCCTGCCAGGGTTGGGGCGTCAGTTGGATATTCTCTTAAAAAACTAACCACTCCATTCACATAAAGTGAAAAGAGGGTAGTAGCCAACACACAACCCTGGGGGACCCCCCGGTTAACCAGCATCCACTCTGATGTTTGCCCCTGCTCCCCCCATCTGACTCGGGCATAATTATCCTCATGGAGCCGTATTAAACGGTTTAAGATATAAGAAGGGACGCCCATTTCTTGGAGGACTGCCCATAGCTTTTCACGAGGGACTAAATCGAACGCGGTCTGAAGATCAATAAATGCGAGGTAGAGGCTTCCCTTGCCAATTACGACCACTTTCCAATAAAGGAGAAGTAGTCTAAAAGCCTGATCCACTGTGCTAGTGCATTTCCTAAAACCCGCTTGATAATTGGAGCGAATACCCTCATCCTCCATCCAGTTCTGAATCCTATTTAATAGGGCACTGTCGACCACTTTCTGAATAACATCAGTTAGGCTGATGGGCCTATAATTAGCAGCGTCCTGGCAGTCAACCTTTTTAAATATAGGTACGACCTCTCCCCCCTTCCAGCTCCCTTTAATATAAAATTAATTAGGAGCAAAATATAATGGGCCCACTTCTGCAGCTCTGCAAGAATTAGATCACCTGGGATGCCACCGGGTCCAGCTGCCTTTGCAGGAATGATACAATTCATTGCCACCTCAATTTCTTTCAATTGGAAGAGATTGGCGGCTTCAATAGCTAGCGGGACCTGTGTCCGCTCTGATAGAGTTGTGTAGGGACAGTCATTCGCTTCCATGTACAATTGAGCAAAATGATCCTGCCAAGCCAAACTAGTAGTGTGATTAGGGATTACATTTGTATCTTTCCTTTCTCCCTTTTTGATTAAATCCCAAGAGGAGGTGGAGTCCCTTGGGGTGCATGCGTCTTTCAAATCCTGCCAGTGGACGTCATCCCAACTGCGTTTTGCCTGTTTCAAGGATTGGTTATACTCCTTCCTCGCCGTTCGGACCTTGGAGGGATTTTTATCTTTTACTGCTGCAACTAATGCCTGCCTTTTTCCTCTACATGACTTTGTGTACCATGTATGGGGACTTTTTATTGGCCTCTTTTTGTGTCCATTACTTGGTCGAGCAAGGAAATAAGCACCAATCTGGCCAATTGTTTCCAGATATATTGAAGGCACCGTCTCCCTCCCCCAGACTTTAGAGGATGCTGCCTCAAGTTCAGCTGTCCTTAACAGTAAAATTGAAGAAATGTTCTTAAGTTTCAAATCTTGCCCCACAACGTTCGACCACCTTAGTCGCCTACCACAATTCGAGGGAATTAACTCCTTAGTGTGAAAAAAAGGGGTCACACTAAGGACGATATTGATGATGAGGGTACACATTTACCAGTAAACCCATGGTCTGACTACACTATTGATCCCCTAACAGATAACAACCCGGACCTTTATCCTGCCGAGACATCGATCCCAGGTGACAATGTAGCCTACAAAGAACTCATTGCCAAAACAGCATAATATAATGGAGTGGCATTATATAAAAGCGGCATTAGGGGAAGATATATCGTTTGAAACCTTAGGGTCCACAAACAGGTTGTTGCAAACACTTTCCATGCTTAAGGGCATGATGAGACACGCAGGTGACATTTTTAAGGATCCTGTTCCCGCTCGTATATTAACTCCTAGAGTTGATAAAAAATATAAGGCCCCCCACTGATCCAGTATTTATCAAGGGCCAATTACCATTAGAATCACTAGTTGTATCTAATGCTCGCAAAAGGGCATTCCCACACATCTGGGGACGCTCCTCACCAGATAGAGAGTCCAAATGTATTGATGCTTCCCGCAAATCACTGACGCATTGTAAATATGCAAGGCCTTTTAGCCAGATATGATGGGGCCCACTGGGATGAAATGGAGCAGCTGCTTAATTATCTCCCTGAGAGCCTAGGACTTAGTACAATAAGGGAAACTCATTTTCAATTTGCCAATAAGGTGTGCGTTGGATGCTGCTGATACTTCAGCGAGAGAGGTCAACACAAGCATTCTACCAATCTGGCATACCCTTCGATGAATCTAGAATAAAACTCACTCAGACGCAAGAAAGACCTGAGTGCATCCTTATTGTCAGGGTTGGGAGCATCAGTTATGGCTTGTACTAAATTAAGTTTAGGTTTGATGCCTTCTGCACTAAGCACATGACCTAGATACTCGATCTCAGTTTTCAAAAATGTACATTTATCCCTTGAAACAGTCATACCTCTTTCCTGTAATCTGTGCAATACCGTATCCAAGATCTCGTTGTGTCTGCTTTCTGAATCAGCATGGACCAGGATGTCATCCTGGAACTTCTGCACACCCTTAATCCCGCCGAACATGTTCTCCATTAACTTCTGAAAAACACTTGCAGAAGAAGCCAAACCGAAAGGCAGACGAATATATCTAAAAGCTCCCAGAGGAGTGATGAAGGTAGTTAACATTTTGGATTTTTCATCTAACTTCACCTGGTGGCATGCCGATTTGAGATCTATCAAAGAAAAGTACTTGGATCCCGATGTGCTGGCTAAAATCTCTTGAATCCTAGGTAACGGGAAACAATCTACCAATATGTTCTTATTTAATGATCTCAAATCGGCACACAGACGGTACTCTCCATTTTTCTTCTTAATTAACACTATGCCCGAAACCCACTCTGCAGAATCGGCAGGTTCAATAACTTTTTCTTCGATCAGTTTATCCAATAGCAAACGTAACTCTTCCTTAACTGATAAGGGTAATGGTCTTACTTTGTGTTTTACAGGGGAAGCATCTTTTTTTAAAACAATACTATGCATGAAACCTTTCACGCACCCTATGCGTTCTTCAAATAACCTTTAATACTTACTCAAAATGATGGATAATTCTCCGTCTGATTCCGAATAATTCAAACTCTTGGACTCAGTAGGTAAGGTAATGAGAGACACAAAACCATCATCTAGCACGATGGGATCCTCTGCACCTGGTTTGAGGATTATTTTTAACTTTGCAAGATCTCTCCATCCCACTATATCTCTACCCTTCTCCGCTACATAAATTTTTGTTTCAATGCATCTGCCCTTAATGTTTAAGACATCCAAAAAGTATCCAAACATGTTTATGTCATGTTCACCAAATGCCTTGGGATTGACATCTGGTGCTAACAAATCTGTATTAGGCCAGTACTTCAAAACATTTTTATCTGATACAATTGAGATAGGTGATCCCAAATCTGCCATGATATTGAGTTCCACCTCACCTACATGTGCCGTACCTATAGGACCTTTTATATCATGGTAATTGTCACCTAGCGCTAATATAATATTCGAACACATATCTTCTTCAAATTCTTCTATAACATTTACTATTGCTCTTTCTACTCTCTTGTGGCCAAAATTGCCGCAAACACTGGCGAAGTGCCCTACCTTCTGGCATCTCGTGCATCTTTTTCCTGTAGCAGGACAGCTCACGGAATCTGCTTTGTGGTTGTGTGAACCACATCTATAACATACAAAATTCGTAGGATTAGCCAACCCATTTGATTTGACATAACGATTACCATCTTTTCTTCTTCTATCATTAACATATGAAATACTGGCATTTGTTGCAACATAAGATTTGGCCAACTCTCTTCTACCCTCCAATGAGCGTTCAATCCCTTTAGCAATGTCTATGACCTCAGACAACGAGGGATTTTTACAAGCTAATAACCTTTCTTGAATTTTAATTTCATGACAATGAAATAGGAACTGATCGCGTAAACTCTCTGTCACCAAATCCACATTTAGAAGCTAAAACTCTTAAACTGCCTATATATTGTTCAACATTCTCCGACTCCATTTGCTTCCTCATTACAAATCTATGTCTGCCAACCAATATGTTTTCTTCCTCATCGAACTGTCTTTCCAGCCTCTTGATGGCCTCTTGGAATTCGTCGAAAGGAATACATTGTCCTGGGTCTGGTTCATACTCGGGCAAACTATTAAACATTTCCTGACCGGCAACACCTAACAAACCATAAAGAATAGCCTTTTTGCGTTCTGATTCAAATCTTTTACCGTTTATTGCCACCAGATAATTGTCAAATGCCATGTACCAATTTTTCCATGACATGACAGGCTTGCCTGGAGTTTCAAGGAAATGTGCTGGGGCACAGACACTGCTTTCATAAGCCATTTGATTACTATCTTCCTCGAGGGTCTATTTCTTAATAAACCACGCAATTTTTGAAAATGAAAAATACACTTAGATTAACTTTCCACCTTCCTGCAACAAGCGTTATCTTTGAAATACCAGAAATTCTTTACTTCTCTGAAATACTTGAAATGTAGAACTGCGATGAGAAATTGTCGACGATATTGTGAGGAAAAATAAATTTCACAAAATGGCGGCACGCACTAGACAGTGCGTGATGACGTATACACGATGCTTCAACACTCAGCTGATGCCGCTCTCAATCATCTGCAAGTGACGCGCTGACGTAAACATGCCGAAGACGGTTGACAGATGACAGTTGGTCCTGTCGACCGTTTCTTCACAGGCGTACCGTTACTTCACAATCACTGCAATGCAGGAAATCTGTGTTACCATCCGTATAATTTCACAGCCACACAACACATCCGAACTTGCCTGAATAATTGCTCCAGTCAGCTGCTCAAAATGCGCTCTGCTCCAATCGCTCCGCTTCGGGTCCAATACCTTCGATTCGGCTGTCAAAGTCTTCACTGGATTCACTTCAGATCCCGTGCCTTCAAATCAGCTGCTTCGAATCTTCAGTGAATTTCTTGAACATAACTCGAAGAAATAAACTTGAATTATAATGATGATGACTCTCGGGAAATAAAGAGTATCAATGACTTGCCTTAAGTGAAGGAACTTCCTCCGTAACTTCTCCTCCACAAGTTCCGATATTATTCGTATCCCGCCCTCGTCGCCAAATTGTAGTGACAATGAAATAATAACTACGAACTAAGTACTGTGCTTGAAATATAAGTGTTTATTACAATAAAGGAACTTGCGGGGAGGAACAGGTGACCGACATGAAAGAAGGGCGAAGCTGTCAGTGCCGGCTGAGACACTGACGTCATATTTATACACAGTGTGTTTATGTCAGCTGCGCGAGCCCTGTGGCCAATGACTAACAAGGGAACTGAGAACAACTAGACCTACAACAATAGGGTTGTCCGTATTCCCAGTCAGTACCCTTCCCCGCCCGCCATGTGCACAAAGACCGCATACATCCCCCATAACGTCAAGGCTAAGTAACTAGAACGTCATAAGGAGTTGCAATTCGCTCCCATACTGGCACCATTTTGGTCGAGGCCAGGCAGGTCCAGAGTATAGTTCAATGTCTCTAATAAGTAGCGGCAGGACCAGAATCCCTTTCGGCAGTTCTGGCTTCGTCATTACGAGCACTAGAAAACAAGACATTCTGGGCAATACCACCCTTGACGCATCCCTTTATTCTACAAGATGGTGTCTTTCAAAAGCCAGGGGTATAGGAGTATGTAACAAGCGAGCCATTTAATTGAAAAAACTAAACGTGACAAACGGTTGCAGGATCAGTGAAGGTTGATTTTATAATTGAAAGTATAACAGGATCAGTTACAATAAAATCGTCCATACGCACACCATGGGCGAGTATCATGGGTAACATTACTTCGAAGCTTTATTAATACAATAATCAATAATGAAAAATCGACATCAATAGGGTTGTCCGTATTCCCAGTCAGTACCCTTCCTCGCCCGCCATGTGCACAAAGACCGCATACATCCCCCATAACGGCAAGGCTAAGTAACTAGAACGTCATAAGGAGTTGCAAGTCGCTCCCATACTGGCGCCATTTTGGTCGAGGCCAGGCAGGTCCAGAGTATAGTTCAATGCCTCCAATTAGTAGCGGCAGGACCAGAATCCCTTTCGGCAGTTCTGGCTTCGTCATTACGAGCACTAGAAAACAAGACATTCTGGGCAATACCACCCTTGACGCAGCCCTTTATGCTACAAGATGGTGTCTTCCATTCAGAAAATATTGTTGGCAGCATTTTGAAAGGAAAGATTAACAGCCGTTCTCCTAGTGAGTCTCACATTGTTACATTTATGAAGAATGTTGAAGAGTAGTATGTTGAAAATCTGAAGCCATCGTTCTACAAACTCTCAACCAGCCTTGGATGGAAAAATCCTGAAGAATGTACAAACTGAAAACCAGTTTTTGTCTGCATAGCATCAGCAGCAACACTTGAGTCAGCTTTGTGTGAAGCCGCCATCTTGATCCAATCAATACCGTCCCCCTGCACACATTCAGGGACCAGGCCGCATTGCGAGGGCACCGCAGGACGTGTCTTCAGGTCAAACGGATTGTGGGACAAGGTCCAGAATGGAAGAGTCACCAAAAGGCAAAAAATTCCGCCGGACCCTGGGAGCCGGCCGCCTATGTCGGGGGCGATCTCAGGCCACACCAGGGCAACAAGACTCGGGAGGGGGCAGGAGCCAAGCGCCCCCTCCCAGTCCGCGCCACCACACCGCCCCTCGGGGGGCTCCATCAAGCGGTTCAGGGAGGCACCGCAGGCAGCGGTTCTTCAGATCAGTGGCTCTCACCGGCAAGGCTCCCCTCCGTCAGCAGCGATCGTTGGCGCTGTGGTTGCGGCCGGAGGCCCCGCCTAGTCAACGCCCCGGCCTCTCCATGTCGTAGGCCGCAAGAGTGGGTGCAACTCAGCTGGCCGAGCGTCCGTCCGCCATCCCAGAGGTGGAGGGACCGTCCGCATGGACTGCGGAGGTCCCTCCATGCAAATCAGGATGTGACCGCCACCCTGGCGGTCACATCCTGGATATTTAACATTGCGGCGGGTGCTGCTTCAAGCAGCACCCGCCGCAATGTTAAAAGTGCATGTGTAACATTTACATGCACAAAGCGGCAGGCACCGTGCGGTGCCTGCCGCTTTGTGCATGTAAATGCTGGGGGGTACCATAGGTACCCCCCATGTGCACCCGCCTACGCCCTGGGGGCCCGCAACAGGCCCCCAAAAGCAAAAGTACACATGCTTTTCCACGGCGGAAAAACCGCCGCGGAAAAGCATGTTTACTAATGCTTCCTAATTTGGCTGGCGGAGTCTGATAGACACTGCCAGCCAAAGGAGAGCTTTTCCACCGCGGTTGTAATCCGACCGCGGCGGAAAAGCAGCGGACAGAATCCAAGACCCACCAGCCATCGTAATGCGGCGGTGGGTCTTTGGTGACTCCGCAGAGGATTTTCCGCCTCCTCCGGGCCGGCGGTGGCTTCCGCCGGCCCGGAGGAGGCGGAAAATCCTCTATCATAATCGGCCCCATAGTTAGGAATTAGCATTTACAAAACCTTATTTTACTCACACAAAACCATTGAAATTCCATATATAGTTAGTTGCACTAACTATATATCGCGCACCCGCAATCCACTGCTGATGATGTCACATATTACATCATTCATGACATGGTCAGTGACATCACTGATGACATCACTGATGACATCTCAAATGACATCACTGATGACATCACTGATGACATCTCAAATGACATCACTGATGACATCACTGATGACATCCCAAATGACATCACTGATAACATCTCAAATGACATCACTGATGACATCACTGATGACATCTCAAATGACATCACTGATGACATCTCATTTGACATCAATG